>NC_044574.1:44175133-44794220 GCF_901933205.1 Camarhynchus parvulus
CAGCCATTAGATCACTTACTATTTCCAGGGTACGTGTGTTTAGCAAGACAACAGGAAATTCAATTATTTCATGAACAAATTCAGGCAGATTTCCTTCTTCACAGGTTGCTTCAAAGTCAACGACACAGATGTAGTCATAGCAGCTGTCTCCACTAATGTGTTCCTTCTGCATCAGCTTCTGTTTCTTATAATAGTTTTTCAATATCTTTTTCAGTACATCTTTCACTCCTCTAAAGAAATAAGGAAAGTGACAAAGATCACACTCTTGTTTAATTATTTCCTTGCTGTAAAACTGAAACTATATTTAACATTTGAAAGCTCAACACTTCTTAACCTCATTTTGAACAGCAGCATATGTGAAGTCTGAATTCCACTTTATCATAGAGGAGTGTTAGCGCCATTATCTACACTACATTAAACCCACGTCTGGGATAACCCAGAGGCTGTGGTACCCCTCACAATACAACACCAGAGACAGACTGGGAAGCAGGCACAGAGACACTCTGCAGTCACCTCTGCTTCAGCAAGACTTGATATCCAAAGCCTTCCCAAAGCTCAAGTCTTTGTAGATTACTCCTGGTTGACCTCTGGCCCTGGAAGAAGTACTGCTTCACCTGTATTCATTCCCCTCTACCTGAAGTGATTCACGCCTGAAGCCTTTCTGCATCAGTGGTATAGACAACACAGAATCCATCTTGAACGTCCACATCTTACATTTTTCTCAATTTAAATTTCAAGTTGAGCCTGAATAACTCAATTAAAATAAAGTATATGAGATTTCAGTTGTCAAAAACCCTCCTGGTTAAGATCCTGCTTTTCAGGGGGTTTGTGGCTATAAATAAATTCACATGGCAAGCATACCAAACCAGAGCTAAATGGAGTAAATAAGGATCATTTACCCTTCCAAGGAAGTGATTTTCAAAATTATTCATTGCAAATGAAATCACAGAAACTCTAAAAGATATGTGCAGCAAATGGTACTATCAGAAAAGCAGCCCAGTGATCCACAAAGAAGAACTGAAATCGAACTACTAAACATGCATTTGAGAACATCAGCTGCTTCTGCAGAGACAACTCTTCTTCACTCTGGTTTATTGGTCTAGTTTAAGTCAATGACCAGCTCATTAAAAGTTGAGACAGTATGGGAGCTGATGGAAGGGGAAATTATCTCTTTCTTCACCAAACTTGTAAAAAAAGTTGAAAATAGGAACTGATTGACTATCACAATAACCTTGAAGGAAAGGATGATGTATGGTAATCTGCCCAATACTCTACATTAGAACTGATGCACTATTTGTTTTACAGATAAGATATATTCTGATTAGACTTACTTGAATATATTGACAAAAGAAACCTACCTTGGGTAAAAAAGAAATTTTAAGCCTTCAGCATTTACAACTAAATTTAAAAACTCATATAGAAAACTTATAACCTAAGAGAAGGTCGCAAACATGTCATATACTGCCTGAATTCTGCTTTCAATTTTTAAATCACAGCAATTGCTAAATAGCTATAGAAATCTAATGTGTTTTCCCAAAAATTTTCCCAAGTAACGATAAGATTGTCTCCTCATGAGGCACTAAATTAATTTAACCAACCAACTGCCCAGCACTACTTCCTCATTCCTGCTGCCTACAGAAACAGCACACTATTTTTCTCAGCTGACTTTCTTCACAATATCTCAATATCTTGCCTGGCCATAGAATTATTAATCTTGCAGGTCACTGCCAGTACAGCAGGAACTACACTATACTCTCTTGCCTCTGCCCCAGGGAACACAAACCCAGCTTATAATACATTCATTGTTTCACATTTTTCTAGCACACATATTCAGAGTAACAAACTATCCATCTAAAGGTACTTCTCTGCAGTGATTAAATCCTGAGCCCCATCACCAGGGTTTGTAGGAAGTGCCAGATCTGTACTGGTACACTAAATGAAAGTATGGATGTTCTAAAGCGAGTTGCTGTATGATGAAGTTGTGCAGCACCACCTGAGAACCACAGCAGTTCTTTCCCCCTTGACCAAAAAATGATGAGAATTACCTTTCAGTTATGTATTCTTGCATTTCTTTGGGTTGCCAGTTGAGACAGCACACATCAAGCAGCATGGATTAATCCTACAACAAAAAAGCTGCAACAAAAGCGCACATAAAACAATTGGTGTCTGGCGCTGACTCTGCTTTTCACTCTGTGCTGAGTATTTAAGCTTTAAAATAATCATCCCTCATGACTCTACTGCTCTCAAAGATAAATCAACATGGTTACAAATCACCTGGTTTCAAGCTTGAACTCTGTGAGTTTACTTCTGAGCTCTTCTCTGGTCATTCTGTTGACATAACCATTGGTTATAGCAATTTCTTTGTAAATCGTATCGCTGAAGTCATTTGAACTGGCAGCTGAGGTTTTGCCATTAGTTTCTTGACCACTCATCCTACAATGCTGTCTACCCTAGAAGAGAGAGAAATCAGAAGTCATTTAAGAACTTCAAAACAAGATGCTTGAGCATTTCACAGCTCTTTTTGGCACCAGAACGCAGTAAAACGTCACACTGTTACACTTGTGATCAACCTGAGCGAACTAGATTATGGATAGGCAACAGAATCAGTACTGAAGCCTGCTCTGAAACAGTTGTTATAAATGATCAATCGGAAAGCCAAATTATCAAAAAATGTGGAAAGATTTTATCTTTTTCCACAACCAAAATACGGTCCTCAAAACCACCACAGCCAAAGAGACAGTGTCAAGCCTGGGGTCGGCGCTGGGTGAACCTGGATCCGACCTCTATCGCATCAGATCTACCCCCGTTCACTCACGAGAGCCGCCTTTTGTGGGGCTGTTTTATACAGCTTTTTTATGCCTGAGGCAGAGGAGTCCCAGTTTCTTTTGAAAATCTGCATATTCAAGACTGTTCCTTTCACTGTGCAGAGCTGGACAATCGCTGTTTCCTGGTTAATAGCTGGTGTTAATCGCGTATTCAGATGTATCTTTCTGGCGTCTCCTGCTGTTTTGATTGATGGTATCAACAGGGCGATGATTGTCCTTAGGCTTTTCCGATCACTCGGGGTATCGGCAATCATTATGCTGGGCACGTCCATTCATGAGTTAACAGAGTATTGTTCTTCTGCCACCTCCAGGTTTAAAATGTTCATTTACAAAAAAGTCCATATAACTTTACTCTTCAGACACTGTTGCACATTGATATTTACGTATTTCTATAGATATGTGTATGCATGTATACATAAAATTCCTTCCTTTTTATTGATTATATGTAAACAGCCACAAATTTTTCATGGCAGCCCCCCAATCTTTTATACATTTATTCAAGTACACACTTATGCTATAAAGATGGAAACAGAATCAGTCTCTCCTAAGAAGCAAAATATACCAGTCTTCTTATGTCACTATGACTGTATCTAAAATGTCCCTTTACAGAGATCTCTGTCCTGAGCAAAATTATCATTTTAGCTTTACCTGTTGAAACACAGTATCTCTTATGTAACACTAATTAGAAAAACACAATAAATAAATAAAATAATCTTCTTCCTAATTTTATTTCCATCTTGTTATTCTCCCCAGTTTTTCCCAGCTTAAAAAAAATTCCAGAATTCCAGAATTTCAACTATATGTCAGGTTCATTAGCTGGACAATATTATCTGGACTCAAGCTGTGTGCTATGTCTTTCCAATACCACAATTCAGGACCCAATCCAACTTCATCATTGGCAGCATCTCTTTAAACCTTACCAATGTCACCCAAAAAAACCAACTTATTTCACAACTTTCTAATTTCTCGCTCTTTCATTTTCTATCATATCAACTGGTATTTCCAGAATTCATGCCTATCTGTGCCTTGCAAAGTGAGCACTTTAAATAATTTCCCCTTTTCCTGATTTTTGTCCTAATTTTAAAAATAAAATTCGCTACTTCAGCCCCTCTAAAATACTAATAAGTGATCATAAAATGCAGAGAATTTTAAAAAATTTGGGCAAGGCACACTGCTAAGCTTGAAAAATTGTCTACTCTAGGTCAGAGTTGTTATCATGCTCCATTTGAATGGATGACCAACAATGACTTGAAACATGACAATTTTCAGAAACAAAGCAACTTATTGCTACATCATTATAATATATTGCTATGTTATATTTTAAAAAATCTCTGCTCAAGCCTTAACAAAGTATCAGAGCCATTAGATGCATACTTTTCAGTTGACTACTTTTTCTATCTAATAAGAAAAAACTCATACCTCATCTTTCCAAGTGGCCTCTGAACAGGGACTATAAGCAATGCTGCAGCAGAATAAAGGCTGAAATAGATTCCTAACTAAATTATAATTAAGTGATTCAGACAGAGTTAAAGAAAATAATGTTTGAAACGGATTATTAAGCCAAAATTATTTTGGAACATAATAAAAAGACAACATGTTCAAATATACATACCATTCCATAAAGACAGCTGGAAGATACAGGGTTGCTGAGAACTAGATCCTCAACCTGAAAACTTGAACATCCAATAGCACATCAGCTATTACTGTATGAAAATAATTTCTATAGCTGATCCAACAGAGATATACATAAGTCTATTATAGGTGTTTCAATGTCTCGATAAACATCGCAAATCCCTATTCAGACATTTAAAAAATTGATTATTTCACTATTTTTATGTTTCAAAACCATTCTTTTATTTTATACGTGTTTTAGTTTTTTACACATACGTAACCAACCTAGTTGTAAACCAAGACTAAAGGAACTACAGACCTCCTTCTTTATTATCTCTTATTTAAAGTGTTTGTGTGAGTGAGTTATGAGAGTTTCTTCAGGGAATTTTTTCTGCTTCACATTTGTATGGACAGTCCAGTATCTCCTTCTTTTCTTTTTCTCTCTAAAACACAATCCAAATTTTGTTGACTGACTAGCACAGCGCCTGCAGCTATCTTTCCTGAAAAATTGTCAGAAAAAGCTATCTGGTGACTCTGAAAAACCTCTTTGCAGTGCAGTATTTTGTGAAACGCTCATAGCAATACAATTTTAGTAGCAAACTTCCTTGCTAGCTTTCCAGCTTGCCCTGGTTCTTGGGCCAAACAGGCCTCGCCCTACATGCTCAATGTCCAGAGTTGTGCTGTTTCTAAGCAACCATTCGTTTTCAATAATGTCCAGTTGGGCCCAATGACATCCTTTTCTGGAAGCTTCTGCCCTGTTTAGGACACCAGTATGAACTGTGATGGATGCACGCCTTTCATTTTTGTGTTCACCACTTCGTACCTGCAAGCTGTATTTTTGTGAGTGTGCCAGAGCTGCTGAGGAAAGACTATTTGCCTTGCTTGGGCTGCTGCTAATGAGGGCAAATGCAAGTTTTTGGGGAGCAAAAAGATTGTTTTGAAGAGCAACTCCTCACCTTCATTTGGAAAAAACTTACAGAAGGCAGCAAGGAAAACAAAACAAAACAAAAAGCAGATCGTGGGGAGGAATGCAACACACACCATAAACCACACAAACTTTTCCCAAAGAACCTCTATCAAGGACTGCATTGATTACTACTATCAAGAATGCTGGTGAAAGATGTTGGACTAAAAAGTGAAGAGGAAGAAAGAATTAATCACCTTAACATTTTACAGAGAAGAGATCTGAATTTCTATTTCAAAAGCAGAAAATTATATATTTAGGTTCATAAAGTGTCCAAACTTTAAGAAGTGGTACTCTAGTACAATCCTGTCAAATGAACAAAACGGGAATACACAATGCAAAGATGTGCCAATCTCCCACATTCAAGTAAAGCCTGAATTCACACATGTTTTTCTCTGCAAGAAGTGGAGGAGGGAGTGGGGCTATTGGGAAAAAAATACCAAAACCAAAACAAAACCGAACAAAATAACCCAAACAAACCAAACAACCAAACAACAAACAAAGCCAAACAAAACAACGAAACAAAAAAGTCCACAAAAACTGCAGAATAAATATTTTCAAGATAAATATTTCTGTTTGATTTTCTTATTAAGCATCAAATAAACAACAAAAAAATTAAAACATTTTCTATAAAACTTATTTTGATTCTTAAATGATAATGATTTATCATATTTGGGATCGATTTTCTACTAATAGCATAATACTACATATTTTTCTAACTGTTGCAAAAAAAAGCAATAGCAAATCCTCCAGCTTTATGAATTCCAAAAGGGTCAAGACCAAGACATTTGTTTAACTAAGACAGGACAGTAACTTGATGTCCTCCCACAAATTTTTCTTAAAGATTACATCAAAAGAAATAGAAGACTGTATTAAAAACACAGGTTTAACTTGAGACCAAAAAGAAGAATTAGAAATGAAGTTTTGGTTCCATCAGCACATTATTCCCTCATTTGGTCATTTTCTGAAGGGACTGCCAGAGTGGATGACTACCCCCCACTCCCCCCACAGTCCTGGCATTGCTAGCTACTTCTTTCAGTGATATATTCCACTATAATTGTCATATTTTTTGTTATGCTTCCAACATGAAGGAAAAGATGTCACTAAAAGTGGTGTAACAGCTTGCAAATATGCAGAGAGATCTGCTGAACCTTTGGCAAATGTTACCTTAAGAAACACAACCCTGAAGACATATGTTGGGGAGCATTGCTGTGAGAAATGAATAAACATCCTTTCACTCCTCACTGACATCAAGCAGAAATGAGAAAGGGAAGTTGACAGAAGTCACACACAAAAGTGAAGAGCTCTGTAGAAACATCTTTGGATTCTAATCTGGACTGACAGCTATCCTATTCATTACTAGTGTTATGTATAATGGACACATAACTCCTGCTTCAAAGTCAGAAAAACCGTCTGTTTGAATGTTTTAAAGACAAAATTAGTAAGCCTCATTCCAGCCTCCTGAACCAAAGTACACAAGAATCAACAATCTACTTGGGCAAGTAGTGGTTTAAGATAACATGCTAAAAATGCAGCAAAAATTCCACAAAGTAAATTGAATTATTCATGCAATTCTAAGAGAATTATCACATCTATTACATGTATGACCTTAGGGAAATTATTAATATTAATAATATTAATGTATACATTTATACTGTTGAGCCACTGTAATATGTGGATCACAAACAAAACTAAGGCAACCCTTCACCAAATGCAGAAATTGTTTTCTATACATGTTTCATTGGGCTTGGATATATAATTTAACTGTAATTGATATCATCACACTTTTACTTTCACAACATCAATTAGATGTGTATTTATCTATTTCTAAAGCTGATTTTTTTCATGCCTTTTCAGTTGTAAAATTGCCCAGATATTAGTTCTTTTATCCATATCCTTCCCCAGAAAAGCATACATGTCAGACCTCAAGGTCAATTTATGCAACAGAAATTTAGACATCATTTATTATCTGGTATATTTTTTCTCTATTAGGTCCTGGAGAAGAACAATGCCACTAATCCAGTAGGAGGTAAGATTTCTAAAACAGCATCTAGGTAATGCTGCAGAACCCTTAAAATGGATAAAAAAGCACTGTGTTTTCTTGGGTCTCAGATCAAGATAGGTCTCCGGGCTCTTTCCCACTGGAGCTGGGGAAAGAAATGGCAAAATGATCCTCCTGGAGAAAGAAGAAAGGCATCATTGAAAGAATAGCATTTATAGGGACTTCTAATTTCTCCTTTGGTGGTGTCCTATGTTGGTATAAATCTTGTGCAAAGGGGAGAGAAGTAATGGGTAAGAGATGATACAAGGGAAAATATATATTAGAGGAATATTTAGAATTCCCATGGAGTTTCTTTTCAATGGGTACTGAATATTTGCAGAACAATGCACCATAACAAAATCCTGTTCCCGCAAACAGTCTGCTGCTACTACAGACCAAGATTTCCGGAAGGGAAACAAAATCTTGTGAACCCAAAAAGAAAGGCTTACAAACACTCTGGAAAGGAGATAGGATCAAATGAAATGCAACAGAAAAAACCCAAAAAACCAGAAAATTGGGACATTTAGTGACTACCAGAAAATGGTCTCTGAGAAAATGAGCTGCAGTGCAAAGGACCAAAACATGCCAAAACTAAGCTCACAGATGTTGCAAAAGCAGGGGAAAAAATCAAGGAGTAAGACACAACTTAGAGGAGAAGATACGAGAGACGTTGCAAGGATGCTGGGAAAAAAAACCAAACCAAAACCGTCACAAAACTGAAAGCCATCAAAAGGCATGGGATACCATCAAGTGCAGGGACAGGGACCAAAGCTTGCCAAAATTTATCCCCATTGAAATCCTGCAAAGAGAAAAGAAGGACTTACAAACACTCTGGAATGGAGTTACCACCAAAGGAAATGCAATTGAAGGGAAAAAAACAAGAAATCTGGGAAAATTAGTGACTACAAGAAATTGGACAGCGATTATATCAGGATCAGTGCAAAGGACCAAACCAGGCAAAAACTAAGCTCACAGAGGTTGCAAAAGCAGGGGAAAAAGTCAAGGAGGAAGACAAAACTTGGAGGGGAAGATATGAGGGACATGGCATGGACACTTAAAAAAAAAAAAATCAATCTTCCCCAAAGTCAAAGCCCTCAAAAGGCATGGCATGAGGTACTAAAAATTGGTGGACAGGATGGAATTTGTTTGCCTTTGATAACTCATTTGTGTGTTCATGATATTCTGTGTAATTGCTGATTGCGCTGAGGGTTTTCAAGAAGGTCAAAGGGCTGTGGGATGTGGTAAGTGTTGCACAAAAGAGGTCAAAAGGCATAGTAGTGTTATGGGTCCTGTCTTCAGCACTGAAAGAAGGATCTGTTTAGCAGAATGACCATTTGGAGTGATAAGCCTGTTCTTTGGGGAATATTTTTCAGAGTTGTACTGTAATATACAGTGGGACTTGGTGTGGAAAATATATTAAACCTACAATAACATTTGACAAAAATGAAACAGCATCCATGGAAGCTCTATGAGTGTTACATCATTATAAGAAAGTTATCTACTGCTTTATATAACGTGCTTCAGAGCAGCAGCAGCAGGACTTGTTTCCCTGCTGGGCTTTGCTGGAAGCTGCAGCATTCACCCAGCTGGGACAGGGGCAGAGAGGAGAGGGCCCAGTTCACTGAGGGAGATGAAGGTGGGAGGCAGCAGCAGAGGAGGGGCAGAGGCCGTTGCTCCCTACTGAGAACAAGGGCGTGGTGGAAGGGATGTGATGTGAGGGGGAGCTCCCCCTGTCCTCTGGAAACACTTTTGATTGAGTGCACTGCACGAGTTTGACAGAAAACCTTTATTAGTAAAAGCATTTTCCTGGGAGAGACATCCTTTTATGTCCTGTCTGGGCACAGCAGGACCAGCAGTGACAGCAGCACAGGTGAGTTCCTCATTCTCTTCTCCTGGTGCCCCACAAGGGGAGGTGCTGGTTGAGAAGGGCCCAGGCCAGGAGAGCATCTGCTGCGCTGGTCCCTCCGCTCGGCTTCCTTGGCCATGTCCCTCAGAAGAGCAGGACAGTGCGGATGCTGAAACGTGGAAGGGAAGGGAGGGCTGTCTGCAGCTCAGGAGCAGGCAGTGTGGCAGGCAGGTGTGCCTGGGGACCAGCCACCTTCTCTGTCATCCAGCCTCTTCCTGACTGAGCTGCATGAGGTGTGCAGCAGCGGGGCAGCCTTCAAATCCCTGCTGAGGGGAGCCCCTCACAGGATAAAGCCACAGAATCTGTGGTTTGAAATCACAAGATTTGATTTCCCTTCCCGGAAAGAAATTATTTCGTTTCCCTTCCTGAATGGAAATTATTTCCCTTCAGGAAAGGAAACGAAATCTTGCAATTTCAATGGGGATCAATGGCAAGCTTTGTTGCATGTCCCTGCACTTGATGGCATATGGCCTGCCTTTTGATGGCTTTGTGTGGAGGGATAGGATGTAAGAAAATAAAGATAGCGTAGAAGGCAGTCTCACACCTGAGGAGTTGCTGCTGCACTAATCACCAAAGATTAGGAACATGCCTGCCTTTAAAAGGCCACAGCTGTGTCCAATTATGATGAGTGCTATAGAAGATTGGGTTAGCTGGGTGAGGTGAGAATTGGAGTTTTTTGGTTGTGCTGGGAGGAGAGATGGACTTTGTTGGCTGTACTGTGAAGAAGAAGGAGTCAGTGCTGTGAGGAGCTTCCCATGAGAAATGACCCACAAGGTATGGGACTTTTGCAACAAGATGACAACAGCTGGTGAGCCTGACATGATTCTGACATGATCCTGTGGTGGTCTGGAGAAAAGGACTTAAATATTAAGCAATGTGATCCCAAGGTGATTTGAGAAGATTACTGCAGACCTAAGAGAAATTAGACACTGGAGTCAGGCCGAACAAGAGCCTGAGAGCCTAAAAATCCACATGAGCTATAGCTTGGCAGACCTGGGAGCCTAGAAGTCAGGACAAGGTATGAGATACCACCTCAAGGAGAAGAGTGCTGGATATGAGGAGTGGACACTATACACTTTGCTTAGCTGGTACATTGGAGTAAGCCCCGTGCCCTCTGCCAAGGTATGGCTGCAGTCCAGAGGGCACCCAGGATGGTGCCGGGTTCCCCCGGGATGGTAGTGCATGCAGCAGGACACAACGGGAAATAATATGTGGTTTACTAAGTTGCTACTACACGAGTGCTGGAACAAAAGCAACATGGAGCTCTGAGAGGCAGAGTCAGAGCTGCACAGACAATATGTAAGAGAAGCCCTCTAAAATTGTATAGTGGCCATCTCCACAGAAACCCGATGGGATTTGGGATTGGGCTGTAGGGCGAGGCGCAGCTGGAGGTGGAGCCCAGCGTAGCATTGAGAGCAGCAGGGGAGGCTGCCTGGTCTGGACCTGACAGATTTTGACACTTGGAGTACAGGTGTGTCACTGGGGACACAATGGGAAACAACATATCAAGTGAAGAACAGATTGTTTCATCTACATGGAAAACAGAGCAGGGCAACAGAGGCTTACAGTGACCAACTAATACAACAAAAAACTGTAAAAGGAAGAAGAGAATTATTAAAACCAGCAGTGTGAGCTGGGGACAGAGTAGCTCTATCATTCAGTATGGTGTATTTGTTTGCAGATGAAACGTGCATTTTGTTTGTGAATTGCAGCTATTAATCTTCGATTAGGCATAAGTGTAAAAGTTTATATTCCGTAAGCATAAGTACACTCGACAGATACTGGCTTGATGTTGTTCAAGTTGTATAGCTATTGATAAGATTATGTAACTGTTGATTTGTTACTATCCTAACATATAGCCTTTAGCTTATTCTTGTGAGTTGCCTTAAGAAGTTGTACAGCTATTTATATTGCCAATATTCTAGAAGTGTAAGTATAGGAGTTTCTGATAGTATGTAATGTAAGTTCGAGTAATGAATCAAGGTCAGTGCACAGGCCCATTCCATAGTTAAATAGAAATTACACAAAAGATGATTTGTACTGGGTTTACTGTCTTTTGCAAAGGGCACTGCAAAAGACAGTAAACACAACATTAGTTCATGAAAAGCCTTAGGTTAATGTACTAGACTGTGAAAAGCAAAACTAAGTCAGAACTTAGAAACCTGTGTTCTTGCTGTGACATGTTGCCTGAACATTTGTATACTGTTAGTCCTAAGTGAGATATGCGAATACGTTATAATATCAATTTACTCCAACATATCTTTCTAGAGATGCTGCAACTTTGTAATTAAAAGAAAAGGGGGAATTGTGGAGGGATAGAATGTAAGAAAACAAAGATAGTGCAGAAGGTAGTGTCACACCTGAGGAGTTGCAGCTGTACTAATCACCAAAGATTGGAAACAAGCCTGCCATTAACAGGCCACAGCTGTGTCCAATAATGATGATTGCTATAGAAGGGTGGATTAGCTGGGTGAGGAGAGAATTGGAGCTTTTGGTTGTGCTGTGATGAGAGATGGACTTTGTTGGCTGTACCATGAAGAAGATGGAGTTAATGCTGTGTGGAGCTGCCCATGAGAAATGACCCACAAGGTATGGGAACTGTCACAATAAAATGACAACACCTTAGATTTTGGGGAAGAGATTTTTTTGTATAATTTTTGAAGTATCCAAGCTATGTCACTCCTATCTTCCCCTCCAAGTTGTGCCTTCCTGTCTTACTCCTTGGCTATTTCTGCTGCTTTGCAATCACTGTGAGTTTAGTTTTGGCCTGGTTTGGTCCTTTGCACTGCAGCTCACTTCCTAACAGACCATTTCTGAAAGGCACTAAATCTCCTGACTTTCTGGTTTTTTGAGTTTTTTGCAACTGTATTTCCATCCATGGTATCTCCATTCCAGACTGCTTGCAAGTCCTTTTTTCTGTTTCGGCCTTCAGCGGGGACCAATTTTGGCAAGCTGCGCTGCATGTACCTGCACTTGATGGCATATGGCCTGCCTGTTTTAAGATGGCTTGGACATTGGGAAAGATTTGTTCCTTTTTTTCTAAGTATGCATGCCATGTCCCTCATATCTTCCCCTCCAAGTTGTGTCTTCCTCCTTGACTCCTCCTTGACTTTTCCCCTGCTTTTGCAACCTCTGTGAGCTTAGTTTTGGCCTGTTTTGGTCCTTTGCAATGCAGCTGATTTCCTCAGAGACCATTTTATGAAGACACGAAAACTCCCGAATTTCAGGTTTTTTTGGGTTTTTTTCAATTGCATTTCATTTGATCCTAGCTCCTTTCCAGAGTGTTTGTAAGCCTTTCTTTTTGGGTTCGCAAGATTCCGTTTCCCTTCCCGAAAGGAAATGAAATTTCCTTTCGGGAAGGGAAACGGAATCTTGCGATTTCAATGGGGACCAAGAGAGGAATCTTTGGTGCATGTCCCTGCACGTGATGGCGTGCCATGCCTTTTGATGGCTTTGACTTTGGGAAAGATTTTTTTTGGTTTTTTTTAAGTGTCCATGCCATGTCCCTCATATCTTTCCCTCCAAGTTGTGTCTTCCTCCTTGACTTTTTCCCCTGCTTTTGCAACCTCTGTGAGCTTAGTTTTGGCCTGTTTTGGTCCTTTGCACTGCAAGTTATATAATCCCAGTCCATTTTTTATAGCTAGTCAATTTTTCAAACTTTCATTTTTTCTCCTCCAATTGCATTTCCTTTGATGGTATGTCCATTCCAGCATGTTTGTAGGTCCTTCTTTTATGTTTGCCTTCAGCGGGGATCAATTTTGGCAAGCTTTGCTGCATGTGCCTGCCCTTGATGGGATATGGCCTGCCTGCTTTGGGATGGCTTTTTCTTTGGGAAAAATTTTTTTTGTTTTTTTTTTTAAGTGTCCGTGCCATGTCCCTCATATCTTCCCCTCCAAGCTGTGTCTTCCTCCTTGACTTTTTCCCCTGCTTTTGCAACCTCTGTGAGCTTAGTTTTTGCCTCTTTTGGTCCTTTGCACTGCAAGTTATATAATCCCGGTCCATTTATTATAGCCACTAAATTTTTCAAATTTTCATTTTTTCTCCTCCAATTGCAATTCCTTTGATGGTATCTCCATTCCAGCATGTATGTAGGTCCTTCTTTTGTGTTTTCCTTCAGTGGGGATCAATTTTGGCAAGCTTTGCTGCATGTGCCTGCCCTTGATGCATATGGCCTGTCTGCTTTTGGATGGCTTTTTCTTTGGGACAGCATTTTTTTTTTCTAGGTATCCATGCCATGTCCCTCATATCTTCCCCTCCAAGCTGTGTCTTCCGCCTTGACTTTTTCCCCTGCTTTTGCAACCTCTGTGAGCTTAGTTTTTTGCCTCTTTTGGTCCTTTGCAATGCACCTGATATAAACTTGGTCCATTTATTATAGCTAGTCAATTTTTCAAATTTTCATTTTTTCTCCTCCAATTGCAATTCCTTTGATTGTATGTCCATTCCAGCATGTTTGTAGGTCCTTCTTTTATGTTTGCCTTCAGTGGGGATCAATTTTGGCAAGCTTTGCTGCATGTGCCTGCCCTTGATGCATATGGCCTGCCTGCTTTCGGATGGCTTTGACTTTGGGAAAGATTTTTTTTGGTTTTTTTTAAATGTCCATGCCATGTCCCTCATATCTTCCCTTCCAAGTTGTGTCTTCCTCCTTGACATTTTCCCCTGCTTTTGCAACCTCTGTGAGCTTAGTTTTTGCCTGTTTTGGTCTTTTGCAATGCAGCTGATTTCCTCAGAGACCATTTTTGGAGACACGAAAAGTCCCGCTTTTCAGGTTTTTTGGGTTTTTTTTCAATTGCATTTAATTTGATCCTATCCCCATTCCTTCGTGGTTGTAGGCTTTTCTTTTCTCTTTTGCAATGTACTGTTTCCCTTTGTGTAAGGAATGAAACCGGATTTTTTGAAACAGAAAGAATGGCTTACAAACACTGTATGCTGGAGATGGGATCAAATGAAATCGTATTGATAAAAACAAAAAAATCCCCCAGATTTTCAGGCTATTTGATGCCTTCTAATAATGGTCTGTGGGGAAATGAGATGTTCTGTAAAGGACTAAATCGTGCCAAAAATAAACTTTTGTCAAAACAGGGGAAGAGATTCACGAGGAATACAGGAAATCACAACTTGTAAGGGAAGATATTAGGGACTTGGCATGGATACTTAAAAAATCTTTTCTAAAGTCAAAGCTATCAAAAGGCATGGCATGCCATCAAGTGCAGGGACATGCACCAAAGCTTTCCCATTGAAATCGCAACATTTCGTTTCTTTTCAGGAAAGGAAATTTCATTTCATTTCGGGAAGAGAAACGGGATGTTGTGAAACAGAAAAGAAAGGCTTACAAACACCCTGGAATGGGGATAGGATCAAATGGAATAGAATTGAAGAAAACCAAAAAAAACAGAAAATAGGGAGACTTAGTGCCTTCAAAAAATGGGCTGTCAGTAAATGAGCTGCAGTACAAAGAACCAAAAGAGGCCAAAACTAACTTCACAGATGTTGCAAAAGCAGGGGGAATAGTCAAGGAGGAAGACACAACTTGGAGGGAAGGTATGAGGGACATGCTATAGATACTTAAAAAAAACAAAATGAAAAAATTATTCTCAAAGTCAAAGCCCTCAAAAGGCATGGCATGAGGTACTAAAAATTGGTGGACAGGATGGAATTTGTTTGCCTTTGATAACTCATTTGTGTGTTCATGATATTCTGTGTAATTGCTGATTGCGCTGAGGGTTTCAAGAAGGTCAAAGGGCTGTGGGATGTGATAAGTGTTGCACAAAAGAGGTCAAAAGGCACAGTGGTTTTATGGGTCCCGTCTTCAGCACTGAAAGAAGGATCTGTTTAGCAGAATGACCATTTGGAGTGATAAGCCTGTTCTTTGGGGAATATTTTTCAGAGTTGTACTGTAATATACAGTGGGACTTGGTGTGGAAAATATATTAAACCTACAATAACATTTGACAAAAATGAAACAGCATCCATGGAAGCTCTATGAGTGTTACATCATTATAAGAAAGTTATCTACTGCTTTATATAACGTGCTTCAGAGCAGCAGCAGCAGGACTTGTTTCCCTGCTGGGCTTTGCTGGAAGCTGCAGCATTCACCCAGCTGGGACAGGGGCAGAGAGGAGAGGGCCCAGTTCACTGAGGGAGATGAAGGTGGGAGGCAGCAGCAGAGGAGGGGCAGAGGCCGTTGCTCCCTACTGAGAACAAGGGCGTGGTGGAAGGGATGTGATGTGAGGGGGAGCTCCCCCTGTCCTCTGGAAACACTTTTGATTGAGTGCACTGCATGGGACGAGTTTGACAGAAAACCTTTATTAGTAAAAGCATTTTCCTGGGAGAGACATCCTTTTATGTCCTGTCTGGGCACAGCAGGACCAGCAGTGACAGCAGCACAGGTGAGTTCCTCATTCTCTTCTCCTGGTGCCCCACAAGGGGAGGTGCTGGTTGAGAAGGGCCCAGGCCAGGAGAGCATCTGCTGCGCTGGTCCCTCCGCTCGGCTTCCTTGGCCATGTCCCTCAGAAGAGCAGGACAGTGCGGATGCTGAAACGTGGAAGGGAAGGGAGGGCTGTCTGCAGCTCAGGAGCAGGCAGTGTGGCAGGCAGGTGTGCCTGGGGACCAGCCACCTTCTCTGTCATCCAGCCTCTTCCTGACTGAGCTGCATGAGGTGTGCAGCAGCGGGGCAGCCTTCAAATCCCTGCTGAGGGGAGCCCCTCACAGGATAAGGCCACAGGATCTGCACTGAGCTGAACCATGAGCAGGAGGGTTCCCTGTGCTGAGCATGGGCTCTTCCCTCTGGGCTATGGCAGATCTTGCCAGCACTCAGCTGGGAGGCCCTGCTTCCTCCAAAGGCTCAGGTGCTCTTTGGGAAGCCAGTGTTGCATGCTCTGCCTGTTGGAATTTTAGGAGGAGGTGCTGAGGTTTGCTGAACCTCCTGCTGGTCAGGGTCTCACCTTTTTCCTGCACGTAACAGCTCAAATCCCTCGTTCACTTTAGCGAATGGCAGCGTGTGCGTGATCAGCAAGTCCGAATTGAATTTCTTCTCCAAATAGCCAGAAACTAATTTGGGGATACATTCTCTCGTCTTCCAGCCTAGAAACAGGAGAGAGCAGCTGCCTGAATAATGGGAGAAAGGCTGTTTTGGTAAGGTAGTGTTACTGTCAGGGTCAGGACTAGTGACCAGTGCTGGTGCCACACTCTTGTGAGATGTTTTCTGCTCTTTAGGATGACTGGGTTACTGTGTGACACAGGCGGAGGATTATTTGCTTGTCTAATGCTAATGTTCAATACAGGCAATGCAGCACTCCTCTTTAGTTGTCTTTTACTTGAAAACCCTCTTTTACCATGATTTGTCAACTGCCAAGAAAGAAAAAGCTGAATAATTTAGAGTGGCTTCTTAAGTACACTACCTCCAACCAAAGTCCCCTTCCATGTACGCCCAATCAGCAGAAGTGTGGGATCGATGGAAATCTCTGAACCAGAATCCAATTCTCCAACCATCACACAGACACCAGTGCTCATATTGCAGGAAGCCAAGGCAGCAATCTGATGGGACAGGCAGGAGAATGAGAGAAAGCCATGATGAGTTGGTCATGGGAGTGTCTCTTTTGTGCAATCTCCTGCTCCTCTCTGGTAATCTGAAAACACACATCACCCCTTGTGGAGCAGACCTGGAGAGCGTGGGGTTTCTTTTAAGTTTCCTGCTATTTTCTCTCACAAAGATATGCCCAGCAGTGCAGGCAGCCTGTGAAGAACTTCCCATGGAGGTGATTTTAGTCCTGAGTGGAGCCTGTGATGACCTGGGAGGGAGGACAGGTGCTGAAGTGCCACCTACCATGGTGTCCGCGTGCCCGATGGCCTCAAAGGAGTAGTCCACGCCCTGTCCGGTCATCTCAGTGAGCACCTCCTGGATGGGCTTCTGGAAGTCTCGAGGGTTGATGCAGTCGGTGGCTCCCAGCTCCTTGGCCTTGGCAAACTTGTCCTTGTTGATGTCCACGGCAATGATGCGGGAAGCTCCAGCTGCCTTGCAGCCCATGACAACAGAGAGGCCAACTCCTCCGAGGCCAAAAACAGCACAGGTGGAACCTGGTTTAACCTGCACAGATGGGAGCCTGTGAGTCTCCAGCAGCAAGAGGAGGAGGAAGAGGAGGAGAAGGTTTCTTTTGCACAGGATGGATGAGGTTGTGAGGGTGACCCTGGGGTGCTAAACACGCCTGAATACCAACCTTGGCTGTGTTGATGGCAGCCCCATAGCCTGTGGAAAACCCACAGCCAAACAAGCAGACTTTGTCCAGAGGTGCTGCAGCATCTATCTTGGCAACGGCGTACTCTGGGACCACAGTGTATTCTGCAAAGGTGCTGACCCACAGGAAATGATGGATCTGCTTCCCTTTGCAAGAGAAGCGGCTGGTCTTGTCTGGCAGCAGGTTTTGTGGTTCATAAAAACTGTGGAGGAGATGCAAGTATTTGTATTTGATTGAATGAAGCACTGATGGGGGTGGCAGATTTGTCATAAAGTCCATCCCATGCAGGTGTAGGGGAAGGCAAAGTAAACTTACTGGGACTTCTGGCAGAAGTTGGATTCAGGATTCTGGCAGAAGCTGCATTTCCCACACTGAGGGAGGCAAAGGGGGATCACTTTGTCTCCTACAACAAAGTGAATCTCTGTTAGGTGCCTTTAGCTCCACAGTCCCTGAGGGCATTGCCTGTTGAATCACCTCTCCTGAGCTTTATGATGGTAGAAACCTACAATGAACCCTCTGATTTCCCTTTGAGGATGAATGCTCCAAGCCTTATTTGTCTACATGGGGAACAGGTTGGAAAATTGGACATGAGAGTCCAGTGCATTGAGTCTGCACTTAGTTTTTTAACCAGTGACTCAGGAGAAGGGAGAAGTTTCTGAGCTCTTGGCAGAGCTTTGAGGCCTGAATCCTGGGCACGCGTTTGAGAGTGTGTCGGTTACCTGGTTTCACAGTGGTCACTCCTCCTCCAATGCTTTCCACAATCCCAGCTCCTTCATGGCCAGGAATAACTGGGAACTCCACATTAGGCAAGGAACCTTTCAAACCGTGATCATCTGTGTGACAGATGCCTGTGGCCACAATCTGTTCAGAGAGGAAAGAGTAAATGGTGATTTCTAGAAATAGTCCAGCCACTGTTTGTTTCAGTTTGTGGAAGGATTTTCCACAGAACTTCTCTGGGCAGTTAAGGTGATGGGTGGACACTGATCACTTGATTATACCCAAGCTACAGCCACAAGAAGAACAGCTACCTCAAGGGAGAAAAAATGATTGAAATGTATTTTTACCTTGATCCGGACTTCCCCTGCCTTTGGGGGTGCAACTTCCACCTCCTCAACAGAGAGCTTGCCCGGGGCCCAGGCAACAGCAGCCCTGCACCTGATTACCTGGAAACAACCGAGAGGAATACATTGCAGGGAAAGGTTCACCTTTGACAACAGCCCAGGACAGTTGTCCTACAGTCACCAAAGCCAAGGCTGCATAACACTTGTCTGTGCACGCTGCAGCACACACTTCTAGAGCTACACAACTGCCTTGTGCTGTTTTCTGAGGTGTGGTAAATAGGTATGATTCGTGCTTATAAAATTGAAACAGTAATAAATACGGATACAGTAATCAATATTTGGAAATACTAAAACAGTTAAAAAGTTGAAATGCCAAAAGAAAAGCGAGAGGAGGGGCTCTACCATCCCCCTTCCTGCAGATGTTCAGGATAGGAGGAAATAGCAAGAGATAACGGTTACCAAAATTAACAAAAAGAAGGGAATATCTGGTTGGGTCCCAGGAAAATGCTAATTATAAGAGATTTATTGCTTTGATGCTAAAATATAGTAGAATGTTAGTTTTGGCTTACATTATATTGGCTTGGTGCGCATGTGTAACCCAAAGGTGAACTAAAGGACAAAAAGAGGAAGAGGAGAGGCCTTCATCATGACGACTCCCAAAGACTGGTGCGACCACCAAAGCAGTGATGGAGCATGCGCCGTAAAGGTGGAGACGAGGGCAGAGATAGAAGTGTGATGAATCGAAAATGGGAGGAGATGATATTGACACATGGCTTATAAGGGGTGAATCTTCCCTTGGCAAGCTCGTACGTGAGGTGGCCGGGGTCCAAGAGCCCTGCACTGCGTACCCCGGTTATCTTTTGCTTATGCGCTATTATCTGAACCAAATTATCCCTTATTTTAATCAAATTATATTGTCAATATATATTCTTTAAATTATTCAATTAGAATTGCTGCTATCTTAAATATTGTTTGGTTTTTTTATGAAGGGATAATTGTGCAAACATAACAGAGGGTTGCTGGTTGGGTGGGATTTGGTGGGAGCAGAAACATCGGAGTGCTCAGCTGTATGCAAAGCCAAACAATGTTCAGTAAACACTGGCTTTGTGTGAAGTGTGGAATACAAAATGAAGTGACTGGTTCATCTGGTGTACGGGCAGATGTGACAGCAACATGAGCGCTTCTGCAGGTTAAGGCAAGCAAGACAGAACTTTTCCTTTCAGTGAGCTAAAGGTATCTAAAAAGAGGCTACAAAACAATCCCAGCCTGGCTGGCAACTGGATAATTTCTCGCCTTGCCAAAAGGATGATTTATGTGTGACATGGGACAAATCCTTCCCTGATCAACTCAAAGCAGTTTGGCATCAGCAAGATGGGGCTTGCAGCCTGAAGAGGGTATTGCCATGGACAAGGCTGAGTGCAGGAGGGGAGCAGCTGAAGAGGGCACCACTGAAGAGCTGCGTTTGCTGCCAGAGCAGGAGCATAGGGTGGGATTGAGCAGGAGGGTGTTTTTCAGGGCAGCAAAATTGCAAATTTTGTCTCCTGAGCAGCCAGGCAGGACAGAGGGGGAATGCACTACCGAATGCAGGTCTGGACACGTGCAGTCGCCTGAGAGCAGAGTCTGGTGAAATTCTCAGGGCTTTGGGAGAGGTGGGGGAGTAAGGTCGGAGGAAAGAGGGCGCGCGGAGTGGGGCGCAGGCTGAGCCTTCTGCAGCGGATTTGGCCAAGAGCAGGGCACCTCGGAAAGGAGGGTGGGAAATGCCTTGTCCTTACTTTTCCTGCAGTGGCCATGTGGTCTTAGCAGAGCTGTGTCTGTCGCTGTCGCAGGCTGGAGGGAAGCTGCTGCCTGGGCGTGTTGCGGGATCCGCCAGGCGTGGAGCGGGAGCAGTCCCGGTGCGGCACCGTCTCTGGAGAGCGCTGGTTAATGTGTGCCGGCTGCTGGATGCTGGGCGCACAGGGAGTGCTGAGGGGAGGAGCTGGATAGCGGCAGGGAGATGGATGGGAGCAGAAGTCCTCCAGGGAGGCTTTTATCAGTGACTCTGCCCTTGGGTCATTGCCCGCCCTCCCTGCCTGAAAGGCTCAGAGAGCTCAGAAAGGTTGGTTTATTTCTTCCAGATGCTTCTGGAAGGTGTGGAGGGAGGAGATCTGCATCACTGCTGGGGCTTCCTGGGCGTCCCCTTTTTGCCAGGTTGGAGCATTTGACCTGGTGGCCATTCACACCACAATATTTGCAAAAGGATTAAAAATTTTTAAAAACTAAAATAAAACAAATCAAAAGTCAGTGAAAATGTGGTGTGGCAGATAAAGACACATGTCATTCTGGGTTGAAGCTTTACTGTCTGTGGTATTGGAGCTGTTTTCACCAGAGCAGTAAGGGCAGAACGTGCAAGAAGAGGATTTTTTTCCCCAACGACCCATTTGCTTCACTCCTGTGTAACCAAGTTTGTAGATGCGTTCACTCCACCCACAGGTTCCCCAGAGCTGTTTTCTGCTGAGGCATTGGAAAAGGTGATGTATTGCAGAGATTGGATGAGCGAGAGCTTGTTGGAGGACCAGGCTGAGATGAGCAGCCCAAGTGTGATGTAACCCCCACGGTTAGAGAGGAATCTTCCTTCTGTGTGGCTGAAAAGACACTTTTGCAAACCTAAGGAATGGGATAATTTCCTGGAAGACTGCCACTAATGACATAAACCCCCTTTTGGATCACTAGCCATTTAGAATGCTATAATGAGGAGAAGTTAGCTCTTTGGCTATTGGGAATAATTATATGAGTATATATAGGTTTCTTTTTTTTTTTAATCAAAAGACATCTGTCAACATTTGGATTAGCAAAAAGGACTGGACATGATCAGAAAAAAGTGTAGCATTCATAAATGAGGAGGGCATTGCTCTGTAGACTCAAGCATGGCACATTCAGCTCTACAGTTGATTCACATGTGCTTCACAAAACCACAGAATGGCCTTGGTTAGATGGAACCTTAAAGATCATGTTGTACCATCCCCCTGCCATGGGCAGGAGCACCTCTCACTAGAGCAAATGGCTCATAGCCACATCTGAGTGGCCTCAGATGCTGCCAGGGATGGAGCATCCACAACTTCTCCTCAGCCTGTTCCAGTGTCTCTGCACTGTCACAGTCGACCAGATATTAGGAAGAAATTCCTTAAACCTACCCTCCCTCATGCCTGTTTTCCTAGCAGGGCACCCACCAGATGCTGTAGAAGAATACAGTTCTTCTCCAAGATTTTCATGTACTTTCCAGTGCCTTGCAATCCTCACTTCAGTCCCAAAGTGGGCTGATTTAAGTGCTCGGCCAAAACCAAATATACTCTGTAGGCTGTTCAGACGGACCCACTGTTCAGAACTCCTGGGACACAGAGTAGTTGGCTTTGATTCCCATTCTGTCTTCTGCATTGCACAAGGGCTGGAAAGCAATTCCAGAGGATGAATGCTCTACGGCAGATATCCCATAGGATTGGCAGTGTTTGAAGTTGAAACCAACAAATTTCAAAAGTCCTGTAACAAAGAACGAATTCATTCACCTGCTTCCTAGATAGCATTCCATACAGATGGCTTATGCTTTCATCTCACACCTAAGGACATAAATTTGCTACTTGTGCTGCAACTTCGTGGCTCTGAAGATGTGTCTAGTGTCTGCTGTTGAGTGGATAACCTACACAATGGTTGTAAAAAGATCTTTCAAATATGTACTGTTATTTTTCCTTAAAACATCCTGCTCTAATCCCCCAGACTTGCAAACCCACCACTGATGTGTAATGAGAATTTCTGTCTGCCCTGCTTGCAGTTGTTAAGGGCCATGGGAAGCTGGCACCTCTGCAAAACGTTTGAAATGTAGGTGATTATTGTAGGGAGTTGATACTGAGATCCTGTTGCTGTGCAGCTTTTTTGTATCTGTTTCAGACAGGAAGTTGCTGTTGTTTTTGTCTTATCCAGGTAATAGAGGGAAAATAAGATCAAACTTGTATGTCAGCAGGCATGGATTTAATGATTAACTTTTTAAGGGCCAATCCTGTGTATCTATGTTCTAAATATGTGCTATTCTGACTTGCTGTATGTAGTCATGTATTTGATAAGCTTTAATAGCTGATCTGTTAGGTCAGATGCCCTTACACAGGCACAGACCTCAAGGTGTTTGTCTTCATCTTGATAGTCAGTTTTCTGTCCTGCTCTTTATGTTCTGGTTGTTTGCTGCCTGCATCAAAGAGGTGGAAAGACGGTAGAATATTTGACAGAAATCTCTGTGGAACAGATGCTGAAATGCACTTATGAGGGCTAAGTACAATTCTTATCTTTCCTAGTGCCAGCATCAGGTTTCTGTAATTTTTAATTACAAGTCAGAGTCTGATATGAGTTCCCTTATTAATGACCCAGCATTACATTTCTGTCCACAGTGTAAGTGGGCACCTGCTTCAGAGACAATTTTTGCATTCTACTGTGAAGGACAAACTAGACCATATCCTAGCAGGATTTGTTAGTAGTATTGATAATTCCCTATTCTAAAAGATGCCCTGGTGCTTTAATTTCCATAAGAACAGAAATATTATGTACCTCTTACAAAATGATAGCAGTATGAGGCAAATGAGGTAAGGAAAGTGGGAGTTAGATTCACCCTGATATATTGTACCTAGCAGAGATATAGAAAACAATTCTGACAAAGATCTATCAAAATAAGCAATTGATTGTGTTCACCCTAGTGGAGGAGAATGGCTGAGGGAAAAAATGTTAAAATAGAGACCAGGACTCTTGGAGCAATTGCTGATATTGACTCCATGCTATCATAGAATGATGGAATATCTCAACTTGGGGGGGGCCCATTCGGACCATAGCCTTGCCTTTCTGTTTTCTTTTTTTTTGCTCAGAAAAACTTCCTTTGTTGGACTAGCTGTGATCATAGTACATCCTCCAGAATTTCACTCTGCAATTACATTGCTGAGGAGGAATTTTACTTTATGATTTCTGATAGCCTAGGAATAGCACCTCTAGCACCCACATTTGTGTGTGATGGGACACAAATGCGCATGTAATGTCTCTTCCCCATTACAGTCTGTACATTTCTCTGAGGTTGTTTCAAGATGAAAACTAGAGCAGGAGAAAAGCCTCCATTCTAAGATCAGGATCTAAAGAGGACAAATAAGAATGAAAGAAGGAAAAATGAGGAGGGAATAGTACAGAGCCCAGTGATGGGATGGGTCTATAGTAGATACCCATAGTGACATCCACATTATTTGTTTGCCCCTTAATTCTCACCCAGAGGCTCTCAACTGTGCCATTACAGCTCCATACATTCCAACCCTTCTATTCCATGCAGCGCCACCTGCCTGCCTCTTCTGGCCTGCCTTTCCCTCCTGAAGAGCCTGTAACCATCCAACAGGGCGTTCCAGTCACAGGACTTGTCCCACCAGTTTCACTTATGCCAACAATATCAAGTCTCTGGCACCTGGCAACAGCTTCCTGGTCACCATTGCTTGTTCCTCAAGCTACATTCATTGGTATAGAAAAATTTTCATGAGTGGTGCTTTGTAGCCAACATTTCTGAAGCAGATTGAGGGGTTCCCTTACTGCTCCTTTCCTCACGTTTTGGCACACAATGCCACTGTTCATCGCTGGCCAGCCAGGTATTCTCCCATTCCCCTTCCCAGACTAGTTTAAAGCTCTGTCAAAGAGCCCTGCTAGCTCCTGTGCTAGAACTCCTTTTCCCCTCTGAGAATGGCTCATCTTGCCAGGTGTCTGTAGACGAGGTGGTGAATGGATCACCCCAAAGTCAAAAACCCAGGTTTTTTTTTTGCTTGCACCAGCCTTGGAGCCATGCATTGACACCATGGATCTGCCTATTCCTACCAGTATAATTCCTTGTTACTGACAGGTCAAGCAAATCACTACCAGTGTTCCTGATCCATCAACCAATTGTCCCAAGGCCCTGAAGTCTCTATTGATTGAGTGCACTGTGTCAGATGAGTTGGTTTAAAAACCTTTATTAGTAAAAGCATTTTCCTGGGAGAGACATCCTTTTATGTCCTGTCTGGGCACAGCAGGACCAGCAGTGACAGCAGCACAGGTGAGTTCCTCATTCTCTTCTCCTGGTGCCCCACAAGGGGAGGTGCTGGTTGAGAAGGGCCCAGGCCAGGAGAGCATCTGCTGCGCTGGTCCCTCCGCTCGGCTTCCTTGGCCATGTCCCTCAGAAGAGCAGGACAGTGCGGATGCTGAAACGTGGAAGGGAAGGGAGGGCTGTCTGCAGCTCAGGAGCAGGCAGTGTGGCAGGCAGGTGTGCCTGGGGACCAGCCACCTTCTCTGTCATCCAGCCTCTTCCTGACTGAGCTGCATGAGGTGTGCAGCAGCCGGGCAGCCTTCAAATCCCTGCTGAGGGGAGCCCCTCACAGGATAAGGCCACAGGATCTGCACTGAGCTGAACCATGAGCAGGAGGGTTCCCTGTGCTGAGCATGGGCTCTTCCCTCTGGGCTATGGCAGATCTTGCCAGCACTCAGCTGGGAGGCCCTGCTTCCTCAAAAGGCTCAGGTGCTCTTTGGGAAGCCAGTGTTGCATGCTCTGCCTGTTGGAATTTTAGGAGGAGGTGCTGAGGTTTGCTGAACCTCCTGCTGGTCAGGGTCTCACCTTTTTCCTGCACGTAACAGCTCAAATCCCTCGTTCACTTTAGCGAATGGCAGCGTGTGCGTGATCAGCAAGTCCGAATTGAATTTCTTCTCCAAATAGCCAGAAACTAATTTGGGGATACATTCTCTCGTCTTCCAGCCTAGAAACAGGAGAGAGCAGCTGCCTGAATAATGGGAGAAAGGCTGTTTTGGTAAGGTAGTGTTACTGTCAGGGTCAGGACTAGTGACCAGTGCTGGTGCCACACTCTTGTGAGATGTTTTCTGCTCTTTAGGATGACTGGGTTACTGTGTGACACAGGCGGAGGATTATTTGCTTGTCTAATGCTAATGTTCAATACAGGCAATGCAGCACTCCTCTTTAGTTGTCTTTTACTTGAAAACCCTCTTTTACTATGGATTGTAAACTACCAAGAAAGGAAATGCTGAATTGTTTAGACTGCCTTCTTAACTACAATACCTCCGAGCGCAGTTCCCTTCCATGTACGCCCAATCAGCAGAAGTGTGGGATCGATGGAAATCTCTGAACCAGAATCCAGTACCCCAACCATCACACAGACACCAGTGCTCATATTGCAGGAAGCCAAGGCAGCAATCTGATGGGACAGGCAGGAGAATGAGAGAAAGCCATGATGAGTTGGTCATGGGAGTGCTCTTTTTGTGCAATCTCCTGCTCCTCCCTTGGTAATCTGAAAACACACATCACCCCTTGTGGAGCAGACCTGGAGAGCGTGGGGTTTCTTTTAAGTTTCCTGCTATTTTCTCTCACAAAGATATGCCCAGCAGTGCAGGCAGCCTGTGAAGAACTTCCCATGGAGGTGATTTTAGCCCTGAGAGGAGCCTGTGATGACCTGGGAGGGAGGACAGGTGCTGAAGTGCCACCTACCATGGTGTCCGCGTGCCCGATGGCCTCAAAGGAGTAGTCCACGCCCTGTCCGGTCATCTCAGTGAGCACCTCCTGGATGGGCTTCTGGAAGTCTCGAGGGTTGATGCAGTCGGTGGCTCCCAGCTCCTTGGCCTTGGCAAACTTGTCCTTGTTGATGTCCACGGCAATGATGCGGGAAGCTCCAGCTGCCTTGCAGCCCATGACAACAGAGAGGCCAACTCCTCCGAGGCCAAAAACAGCACAGGTGGAACCTGGTTTAACCTGCACAGATGGGAGCCTGTGAGTCTCCAGCAGCAAGAGGAGGAGGAAGAGGAGGAGAAGGTTTCTTTTGCACAGGATGGATGAGGTTGTGAGGGTGACCCTGGGGTGCTAAACACGCCTGAATACCAACCTTGGCTGTGTTGATGGCAGCCCCATAGCCTGTGGAAAACCCACAGCCAAACAAGCAGACTTTGTCCAGAGGTGCTGCAGCATCTATCTTGGCAACGGCGTACTCTGGGACCACGGTGTATTCTGCAAAGGTGCTGACCCACAGGAAATGATGGATCTGCTTCCCTTTGCAAGAGAAGCGGCTGGTCTTGTCTGGCAGCAGGTTTTGTGGTTCATAAAAACTGTGGAGGAGATGCAAGTATTTGTATTTGATTGAATGAAGCACTGATGGGGGTGGCAGATTTGTCATAAAGTCCATCCCATGCAGGTGTAGGGGAAGGCAAAGTAAACTTACTGGGACTTCTGGCAGAAGTTGGATTCAGGATTCTGGCAGAAGCTGCATTTCCCACACTGAGGGAGGGAAAGGGGGATCACTTTGTCTCCTACAACAAAGTGAATCTCTGTTAGGTGCCTTTAGCTCCACAGTCCCTGAGGGCATTGCCTGTTGAATCACCTCTCCTGAGCTTTATGATGGTAGAAACCTACAATGAACCCTCTGATTTCCCTTTGAGGATGAATGCTCCAAGCCTTATTTGTCTACATGGGGAACAGGTTGGAAAATTGGACATGAGAGTCCAGTGCATTGAGTCTGCACTTAGTTTTTTAACCAGTGACTCAGGAGAAGGGAGAAGTTTCTGAGCTCTTGGCAGAGCTTTGAGGCCTGAATCCTGGGCACGCGTTTGAGAGTGTGTCGGTTACCTGGTTTCATAGAGGTCACTCCTTCTCCAATGCTTTCCACAATTCCAGCTCCTTCATGGCCAGGAATAACTGGGAACTCCACATTAGGCAAGGAACCTTTCAAACCGTGATCATCTGTGTGACAGATGCCTGTGGCCACAATCTGTTCAGAGAGGAAAGAGTAAATGGTGATTTCTAGAAATAGTCCAGCCACTGTTTGTTTCAGTTTGTGGAAGGATTTTCCACAGAACTTCTCTGGGCAGTTAAGGTGATGGGTGGACACTGATCACTTGATTATACCCAAGCTACAGCCACAAGAAGAACAGCTACCTCAAGGGAGAAAAAATGATTGAAATGTATTTTTACCTTGATCCGGACTTCCCCTGCCTTTGGGGGTGCAACTTCCACCTCCTCAACAGAGAGCTTGCCCGGGGCCCAGGCAACAGCAGCCCTGCACCTGATTACCTGGAAACAACCGAGAGGAATACATTGCAGGGAAAGGTTCACCTTTGACAACAGCCCAGGACAGTTGTCCTACAGTCACCAAAGCCAAGGCTGCATAACACTTGTCTGTGCACGCTGCAGCACACACTTCTAGAGCTACACAACTGCCTTGTGCTGTTTTCTGAGGTGTGGTAAATAGGTATGATTCGTGCTTATAAAATTGAAACAGTAATAAATACGGATACAGTAATCAATATTTGGAAATACTAAAACAGTTAAAAAGTTGAAATGCCAAAAAGAAAAGCGAGAGGAGGGGCTCTACCATCCCCCTTCCCTGCAGATGTTCAGGATAGGAGGAAATAGCAAGAGATAACGGTTACCAAAATTAACAAAAAGAAGGGAATATCTGGTTGGGTCCCAGGAAAATGCTAATTATAAGAGATTTATTGCTTTGATGCTAAAATATAGTAGAATGTTAGTTTTGGCTTACATTATATTGGCTTGGTGCGCATGTGTAACCCAAAGGTGAACTAAAGGACAAAAGAGGAAGAGGAGAGGCCTTCATCATGACGACTCCCAAAGACTGGTGCGACCACCAAAACGAGTGATGGAGCATGCGCCGTAAAGGTGGAGACGAGGGCAGAGATAGAAGTGTGATGAATCGAAAATGGGAGGAGATGATATTGACACCTGGCTTATAAGGGGTGAATCTTCCCTTGGCAAGCTCGTACGTGAGGTGGCCGGGGTCCAAGAGCCCTGCACTCCGTACCCCGCGGTTATCTTTTGCTTATGCGCTATTATCTGAACCAAATTATCCCTTATTTTAATCAAATTATATTGTCAATATATATTCTTTAAATTATTCAATTAGAATTGCTGCTATCTTAAATATTGTTTGGTTTTTTTATGAAGGGATAATTGTGCAAACATAACAGAGGGTTGCTGGTTGGGTGGGATTTGGTGGGAGCAGAAACATCGGAGTGCTCAGCTGTATGCAAAGCCAAACAATGTTCAGTAAACACTGGCTTTGTGTGAAGTGTGGAATACAAAATGAAGTGACTGGTTCATCTGGTGTACGGGCAGATGTGACAGCAACATGAGCGCTTCTGCAGGTTAAGGCAAGCAAGACAGAACTTTTCCTTTCAGTGAGCTAAAGGTATCTAAAAAGAGGCTACAAAACAATCCCAGCCTGGCTGGCAACTGGATAATTTCTCGCCTTGCCAAAAGGATGATTTATGTGTGACATGGGACAAATCCTTCCCTGATCAACTCAAAGCAGTTTGGCATCAGCAAGATGGGGCTTGCAGCCTGAAGAGGGTATTGCCATGGACAAGGCTGAGTGCAGGAGGGGAGCAGCTGAAGAGGGCACCACTGAAGAGCTGCGTTTGCTGCCAGAGCAGGAGCATAGGGTGGGATTGAGCAGGAGGGTGTTTTTCAGGGCAGCAAAATTGCAAATTTTGTCTCCTGAGCAGCCAGGCAGGACAGAGGGGGAATGCACTACCGAATGCAGGTCTGGACACGTGCAGTCGCCTGAGAGCAGAGTCTGGTGAAATTCTCAGGGCTTTGGGAGAGGTGGGGGAGTAAGGTCGGAGGAAAGAGGGCGCGCGGAGTGGGGCGCAGGCTGAGCCTTCTGCAGCGGATTTGGCCAAGAGCAGGGCACCTCGGAAAGGAGGGTGGGAAATGCCTTGTCCTTACTTTTCCCGCGGTGGCCATGTGGTCTTAGCAGAGCTGTGTCTGTCGCTGTCGCAGGCTGGAGGGAAGCTGCTGCCTGGGCGTGTTGCGGGATCCGCCAGGCGTGGAGCGGGAGCAGTCCCGGTGCGGCACCGTCTCCGGAGAGCGCTGGTTAATGTGTGCCGGCTGCTGGATGCTGGGCGCACAGGGAGTGCTGAGGGGAGGAGCTGGATAGCGGCAGGGAGATGGATGGGAGCAAAGTCCTCCAGGGAGGCTTTTATCAGTGACTCTGCCCTTGGGTCATTGCCCGCCCTCCCTGCCTGAAAGGCTCAGAGAGCTCAGAAAGGTTGGTTTATTTCTTCCAGATGCTTCTGGAAGGTGTGGAGGGAGGAGATCTGCATCACTGCTGGGGCTTCCTGGGCGTCCCCTTTTTGCCAGGTTGGAGCATTTGACCTGGTGGCCATTCACACCACAATATTTGCAAAGAGGTTAAAAATTAAAAAGTAAACAAAATCCAAATAAAGGCAGTGAAAATGTGGTGTGGTGGATAAAGACACATGTCATTCTGGGTAGAAGCTCTACTGTCTGTGGTATTGGAGCTATTTTCACCAGAGCAGTAAGGGGAACATCTGTCAAGAAAGAAATTTTTTTTTCCAAGGACACGTTTGCTTCACTCCTGTGTAGCCACGTTTGTTTGTTCACACCCCCTGGGCTCTTCAGGTTCCCCCAGAGCTGTTTTCTGCTGAGGCATTGGAAAAGGTGATGTGTAGGAGAGACAGGATGAGCGAGAGCTTATTGTAGAACAGGGCTAAGATAAGCACCGTGTGTGCTTGGGAACTGTTTCTGTGTTTGGGAAGAGTCAGCCCCACGGTTACGTGTTCAGTGGACTGTCCATAGAGGTTTGTGTTGGCGCTTGCTACTAAATGTCCCAGCCCTTTCTCATGGGCTGAGGGGGGAGGTACGTAGCAGCTGCAGGACTCAGAGTTGGCTGGCCAAGCCCCCAGCTCTCAAGTACCCTGAACATATCTCCAGCTCCAGGGATGCAGCCCAGCTGCTCTATCCTCCCCCAGCAGCTGTCTGAGCTCTTGCACAGAGCATGGCAGCCCTGTGGTGGGACAGTGGTCCCAGCCACATGGATGTGCTGCTTGGCATTCAGTTCTCCAGCCCTGCTGGTCAACTCGACCTCTGGGTGAAGTCATGCTCCTGTCTTGGAGGTGAGCAGATAGCTCTAGAGCAGACATGCACTTGTGGATCACTTTTATCTGTATTTTAGGTAAACAGGGATGTTTAACAGTTTTTCCCAAGAAATTTCTACTTTTTCATACATTTGTTTGCACACTGCTGGTAGCCTCAATCAGACTATGAATGATAACTATGTATAATTTCCCAGGAATAAGGAGTTTTAGAATGAAGTTTTAACGATTTTCAGTATTCAGCCTGGTCAACCTGTTGCATTTAAAAAGAAATAAATATATCATGACATCTAGTATGCTTTGTGTATCTTGTTAGAGAAAAAAAATTCACTTGTCCAGAGCAATTTTTTTCACTTGTCCAAACATTTGATAACCCCTGAACAAAACACGGGCTTCTTGTCTCCCCGGTATCTGTGTAGCACAATTGTTCTTATTACTGGGATCTGTGGTTTCCATCTGATAATCTGGAAGCATTGGAGGGAATTATGTTGTGTGGGAATGATCATTTGGCTTTGATGCATTGTCAAGGAGCATGATCTTATAAGCATGTGAAAATAGAGCTGCACACTGGAGCATGTGCCATTTCCTGGGGGAGTGTCTGGGTGGGTGGGGTGTGGTGGGAGAGCAGAAACATGGAAGTGCTCAGCTATAAGCAAAGCCATGTGATGTTAAGTTAAACTCCACCGTAGTTCAAGGTCTGAAAAAACACCATTTGTGCTTTGTCTGGTAGTTAGATTGCTTCTTGGGAAATTACTGGATTTTTCATGTGTTTGGTGGATTTTTTGTGGTGTCATCATGTGCTAGTGGACAGCTGGTGCTCTGATGGGGCATGTGGTCTCTACTCGCTGCCAGGAAAGCTCCTAAAGAGAAGCTTACACAGGGCCGTGCAAGAGCTGTCCAGAGCTGTCCTGGACCCCCCAGGAGTACCTCAGAGCCAGAGAGTCATCAGGAAGGGCTGGCAGAAACCTTCTGTCCAAGCTATACAATCACACAAACAAATTCATCTTCGGCTGAGTGTTGATGAGGGTCTGCAGGGCAAAATACTCTAGGAAAGTATGAACTTTTTGTTGTTTCAGAGTCAGAATACATTTCATTCCTCCATGTGAAGACAGATCTAGATGGCTGCCTTATAAAATATCCCTAATAAAAATTATATAATGGGTTTATTATTTTGGACTCCAGCAGCTATTGTACTAAAGATACTAACAGCTGGAATTTACTAATCTTGGCAGATGACAACCACAAAAATGGGCTTTGCATCATCCTGAAGAGGACAGAAGTGAGATTTGTTGTACTTCAGCTCTTTTACACTGATGACTGAAGTTCAGCTCTCGATTGTTGAGTAAATTTAGTTTATAGACGTGTTTAAGGTTAAACGGTAATCTCTTGATTCTCAAATCATTAAACTGTGATCTCTTGTCCTCAAATCATGAAACTAGCTGTGCCACTCAAAGACTCTTTCTGCTGACACAAACAGGTAAGTCATCCATAGCACAGTCCCCTTGCTTCACATGGCAGCTCTTCTACCCAGCTGCCATGAGTGTGAGTGCCTGCAAGCTCTGATTAGTCCATGCTAAAGATATGTCACTGTTGACCATATTTGCCAAGATAGAAATAGCCTTTTTTCTGTTTTCACATTGCAAATTCAGAAAACAGTAAGATGCTTTATGTTTGGGTTGTTGCAAACTGTTACCACTCACGTGTTTCTTCCCATTTATTCTGTATTCATACTTAAGAAATTAAGGAGCCTCCCCTTTGTATAACGGAAACAAAAACCAATACTTGATGCACATTCATATTTCTTTACAATGCTTCCCAAACATCAGAGGCATTTGTATAAATTGGCCAAAGGTCTTAAACCACACTGATCAACAACTAAAACAACCTCAAGAAAGAGGCATAAAGGTAAAAAAAACCCAAACCACCAAACACAAACCATGACACAGAACAACAATATGCCAGTTTTATATAAAATATGTGGGAGTGTTAATCTGGTAAAATACTGAGTGGTGAGACATTCTCCAGTACCTAAGTCTGTGGAGATTTTCAGTTCAGTCAAAGAAAGAACAGAGATAATTTCTCCCAGGCTGAGCCTGGGAATCTTAGAGGAAAGAATTAAAACAATTATTATCTCTCTTTCTGTAACTATTGTTTATAGTTATGGTTCTTCACAGTGTGCTATTCATAGTCACCAGTAGCGTGAGATGTTTCTACTTTGAGACCAATCAAGTATCACTTTATCAAGTCACATTATAAAAGACCCATTACTTTCATTAAAGTTAGCCTTCTGATCCACCTTGAAGACTCGAATCTTTCTTTCCATCCCTGACTCGACAGCGTCATAAGTCTATGATTTACTTAAGTTATTAATTCAAATACATGGTCACCATAAATTTTAATTTCTGCTATATAATTCCTTGCTTATTAGGCACTGGAATGATACAGTCCTTCAGGATGGATACACAGTTCTAATCTAGAGTTTCACTATGCTGAACTGCATGTACAAATTTCTTAAGCTTGCAGTGTTATGGAAGCCTAAAGAAACAGTTCCCTTCCTTTTTATTTTATTAAAAGATTGCATATTATAAGTAATTTTAAAAATCCAAACTTTTTAGAACACCTGTGACAGGAGCAAGTCCTGTAATTCACAACTGGCTATTAAAAAAAATTGCAGCACAATATAAAAAATATAAAACAAGAATGAGGAGAAAGAGGTAGAAGAAAAAAGATGGTTTTATTTATAAATTCTGTGCTTGAAATGTGGGGTTTGAGCTTGATTTTTTTATTCAAGGGTAGTAGTGGTAGATCTTTCAGGAAAGCCTTGGTTTGCATTTCATGTAAATTGCATTGGAGGACGGTGAAGTTCGTACGGGTTCTGAGCCATCCGCTGCTTAATGTCTGGGAATCCTAAAATGTCAGGACACTGCGGATGCTGCAGTATAAAATGACAAGTTAGTGACGAGAAAATCCCCTGGGCTGGCGCAGCAGAACACTGCTGTTTTCTCTTGTAATCTGTGCTATTGCTGTCAAACAGGTACTCCCTCCCTGCCTGCCCCCACCCCAGCCTGCAGCAAAATGACAGAACAGATGTGCAAACTTTGCTGCAGATGTAGAGAACAAAATTCACAGAAGACTGCAAAGCCCTCACTGATGAAGCCCGGGGCTCCTGGTAATTAATTACCAGCTGCAGCCAGAGAAGTTCCTCAAAGAGGGGCTTAGACACATCTTTCCTATTACAGAGTAACTGGTACAGCTTATTCTTCTCTGAAACACTGAAGTACTATACTCTGTAAAATGATCAGCTGCAACGTGCCTCCATCTTCAGGATAACTATCAGTATCTTAGCAAAGCTGCTGGCATCTCTGTCCTCACCACTTTTCTGTTTGTTGTACTAAAAACTAAAATTAACATTTATAGCCTATGTAAAATAAGGACAGTCAAAAAATGAAGTGTGTGCTGCATCGTTAGAACCTGAGAACAAACCTCAGGGGCTGAAATTCCGCTGTTAGTTACTTGCTTTTTATATTCAGAGTGAGGAACATCTAAAATAACTGCTAGCAAATGACAATGAAAAGAAAACATGAATGTAATTCTTCAGTAAGATATAAACATCTAGAACCTTCAAAGACGGTAGTCCCCACACATACTAAGATATACAAATGTATTTCCTACTTCTGCTAAGTACAATTTTCAGTTCCCATGGTGAGTCTTGTAAAATGTCTCTGTCAAAAAATACTTCCAATTTCATTACCCTGTGAAAACAGTCTGAGCTGAATTTTCATAATATTTGAGGAAAGCACAAGAGCTAAATTCTGAGTTTGCCATGTGTGTATATACCAAGTACTTTAATATTTTAAAAGCTCTGATGCTCAAGGTGAAGTACCCAGTAACTTTAGGACCAATTGGACTGGGATTCTATTCCCTAACTCACAAGAGAAATAGGCTATTTCTGTGTTCCTGCTCCTCATCCTGAAATGTTTCTTGGAATGTGATGTAGCTAACCCTTGGCATTCTACAGCTTGGCCCTCCCATGCTCCCTTGGTTGTGTGCTTTTTTCCAATGAGTACTGGGACTTCCTCAATTGTGCAGTCTTTTCTCCCTCTGCCACCCGGTGTCTCTGCTCAAACTAGAATCTGAAAGTTACTCTGCAAGGGCCCACTGTATTTCAAAAGCTGAAGATTTGGTGACTTTATGACTCCAGCTACAACCCATGGGAACACACTAGGAGGGATTAAGGGGCACGCTGGACTGCCTTCCCCATTCTCTGCCATGAAGTCAGACTTTGTCTTACCATAGATATCCTTTAGGTTATTTATACAGAACCTTTCCAGTGAAATGATGTTTACCTCTTCCCTGTCCTTAGAAGATCAAATCCTTCATTGATCTTTGTGAAAGGTAGTGTGTGGGTTATTAGTGGATCCAGAACAAACTTTTTCTTCATGTAGTCAGCAACCAGTTTGGGAACTGCATCTTTACTCTTCCAGCCTGAAAAAAACCCCACAGAAAATGCATGTTGAAATTAAATGCTTCTGAAAATTCATAAAACCCAGGGCAGCTTAAATTTTTAGATAAACATTCTATGGCAGAGTAATGGGATGAAATGTGGCAGCATGGCTTTACCTTTGTAACACAGGGTGCCAGCAGAAAACATGGGACAAAGTGCAGCTATTCCACATATGGCAAACCCAGCAGACCTGTACAAACGTCAGTCTTTACAGAATACAAACTTTCTCCCACATCAAACACTGTTCCAACTTAATCACATCATACAAAAGCCAGAGTGCTGACATCCATGTTGGTAAGCTGAAACTTGATTGTCTGCTCAAAAGTGGGGAGTGGGTGGTGGATGTGTCTCTCTTTTCTTACAAGCACCACTAGATAAAGTGTCATAAATAGTAGAATGCCCTTCTAGAGGAACCTGATTTGTCTCTGCTATTTTATTCAGGTGTCTTTTTGAATACATAAGAGGAACAGGTCATGAGTGAGAAAACCTATTGTTGGAAACAAGTTTTCTGCGGCCTTTGAGTTGACTGAGCTAGGACTTGCTGAGTGTGGGACTGCTGAAAGAGCTCCAGATAGAGAAAGAATGTGAAGGGACTGTTGGCAGCTGGCCAAGGGCTAAGTTGGGGTCTGACCCCTGTGGAAATCAGCTGAGTATAACCCCTGATGTCCTTTAAAGTCCTGACTCTCCATCTATCCTGCTATCTCTCCCTCTCTTTCTATTCCTCTGTTGCACTTTCTCTTTTCCTCTCCTCCCTCTGTCCTCTCTCCCTCTTTATGATTTTCTCTTTTTTTTTTGCTTTATCTTCTATCCTTTATCTCCTCTTATCTCTCTCCTTCTCTTTTTTCCTCCTCTTTATTTTTATCCATCCTCCTCCCTCCCTTCCCCCTCATTTTCTTTTTCTCTTTTGCTTCTCTCCCTTTTCTCTCATCTTCCCTCTTTCTTCTTTCTTCTTCCTCCCTCTTTTGCTCTATTTTCTGTCTTCTTATAGCTCTCTTTGTCTCCTCTTTGCTTTCTTCCCCCTCCCTCCCCTTCTGTTTTTTTCCTTCCTTCACTTGACATTATAGTTCCCATAATTAATTCCATTTCAACATCTTTATCGCAAAACAACCATCAATACTGCTTCCAATAACACAGCCTAAGCAATTAATTTCATGTATCCTGTTTCATTCAAGATGATTTACAAGTTTCTCAAGCCAGTTAAATCACATCTTTCCAAGTCCTTACCTCCAAAGACGGAGCCTTTCCAGCTGCGGCCGGTGAAGAGCAGCATGGGATCAAAGGTGATCTTTTGTGCTGCAGGGGGCACTCCCACAATCACACTGACTCCGTAGTTATACTGACAACAGGCCAAGGCTGCAGTCTGCATTAGAAACAGAGGGACACCCAGAGTCAGGCAAGATTCGTCCTTGGGCATAGAAGTTTGAATTCCATCTCCTCCTCTCATGGCTCTGCTTGCAATTAATTTTTTGTAACTGAAACCACATAAAAAATTGACCATTTTATCTGCTCGCACCACTGCATCTGCTCTCACTAGTTAAGTATATCCTAGCTTTGCTCCTCTTGCCCATTTTGTCTAAATTATTAGTGATAAGTCACTTTTGGAGAGCATGTGAAATATGTGACATGTAGCCACCCTGGTGTAGCCAGGGCACTACAGTGAAGTTCTATTTCCTAAATTTCTGGGTATGCTTCTGTCCCGGCATCTCAGTGGCTGACAGCTGGACTTAACAGGTTTCAAGAGAGCTTGGTACTCTGCCAGTGGCTCCCAGCTCCTCTTCATCCTCAGTGCTTGGTGGCTTGGTGAAGGGAGTGCTAAGGAGTGTCACCCCCTCCTTTGGTGGCATACCATGGTATCCGTACGGCCGATGACCTCGAAGGAGTAGTCCACACCCCCGCCAGTCATTTCCGTCAACACTTCGTGGATGGGCTTATTGAAATCTTTGGGGTTGATGCAGTCAGTGGCTCCCAGCTCCTTGGCCTTGGCAAACTTGTCACTGTTGATGTCCACAGCAATGATGCGGGAAGCTCCGGCCACCTTGCAGCCTATGATAACAGAGAGGCCAACTCCTCCAAGGCCGAAGACGGCACAGGTGGAGCCTGGTTCCACCTGTAATAACAACCATGTAAACACGGCATATTGTTACAGCCTAGGGAAAGTACCATGCATTTCCTCATTGTCAGCAGGATTTCACTTAAGCCACTTCTTGCAATTTAGAGATTACCTGCTGAGAAGGAATTTGCACATGGATACCTGCTAGTGCAGTAGCCAGCTGTACTGTTATAATGCTACATGTGACTAAGATAAATTCTCCCTGAAATACATTTCTGAGACCAGGTTTTCATTATATGTCTCAGTTTCGGGTTTAGACACACCATTTTTTATGATGCTTTATATTCCAGTGGTGTTAAGATCTGCAGTGTCACTAAACTCCTGACAGTGCCAGCTCTAAAACTCACATTTATATATTGCTACAATTGTGAGTGTTGCCTATATGTGTTGCTTCTATCTATTCCTAGACTTCAGTTACAATAAAAAAATGAACTCTGTTGTAACATTTTTGTAGGGGTGATATGGCTATGAGGGAAAACACTATAGATGGTAATAAATAATTTTACTGGATTTTGAATTGAAGACTTCTGAGTACCCTAGAGACAGAATCTGAAGCAGACAAAGAATTAGTATCTTCTTTCCACACTGAACTAAACAGAGTCTGTACCTTCTGGCTGCCATGCTGACAACCCACTTGCAGGCTACACAATCTTGACTAGACACCATAAAGTATCAGAGACACCACCACAATATTTACCTTGGCAGTCCGCAGAGCAGCCCCGTAACCAGTTGAAAATCCACAGCCAATTAGACAAACTTTTTCCAGAGGCGCAGCAGAATCGATTTTGGCCACAGCAGATTCATGCAGTACTGTGTATTCAGTGAATGTACTTGTACCAAGAAAATGGTGAATTGCTTTTCCTTTACAGGTGAATCTGGTAGTGCCATCAGCCATTAATCCACCACTTGTACCAAGACTGTTTGAAAGATGACCAGAAATAATGGCAAGTGAAACTTGTTGATAGTAATCAATTTTGGGTAAAGTCAAATCTAATTAGGGTTGTAAATAATCCAGGAAAACTCACTCAGTTTTACTGCACAGATTACCCTTGGTGTTTAAACAGTTCTGGCACTCCCCACACTGTGGAACAAAGAGTGGAATAACCTTGTCTCCTAGAAATAAAACAGTAATGACAGAGCATTAAAAAAGGCAAACAAGAAGCATGCAGGTAAAAACATGAAGTAAGTGTATTTAATCTCCAGGCAAATATACACTAGGAATGAAGCCATGCTTTTATTTCCTTCTGCTACATTTTTAAGATGAACCATCTCTCTGTGTTTTATATAAAAGACATAATTAGGGCAAAATTATGACAACTAATTTTGATATGCAAAATTTCTGGTGTCTTCCCACAGAACTGAGTGAGACCTATGTCATAAAACCATGTTATCTACTGACATATCTGAAGTACTTATTCAGCAGTTTATTGCATCTCCTGTGTAAAAATAAGGTAGTAATACACTTTCTTTCAGTAAAGAAACTGAGATAAAAATTGACATCCACTAGGACAGCAGATTGGCGTGCCAAGATAACAGGACTGTAAACTGTGCATACAAAGAATGGGGAATTAAACATTAATTTGTCAGTCCTTTTGAGCATCTTTATTATATAGCAGTCCTATTAGTGCTGTGTTGAGTAAAAGTAGTAAAATACTTGTCTGAGAAGCAGTGGCACACACAAGCTAAGCCAGCATCTCTAGTTCTCTCGCACAATTCTGTTATTAACAAAGTAGCACATAGCTTCCCAGTGCAATTTTTTACTCCTATGCAATTTCCACAGCAATGATATATGGTAAATACCTAATAATCTCTAAACAGGTATTTCCTAATACATATCAGTTTATGATTTGTCAGTTTTAAAATGTGGCTAATCCTCGACACATTGAAAGTCAAGGGAAATTTTTGATTTCCACCAAAAAATGAAAAAGACTTTCAGAACATTAAGTGTCCCCACTACCTCAATTCTGAGTTAACTTAAAACTGTGTTATGATCTTAGTAATCATATTGCTAAAGAAAGGTTGCACAAGTGGAATCCCTTTTTCAGAACTCGGAGGTGTAAATTAAGCAACATGTGAGAAATGTGATTTTGTGCATGTATGTGTTCAGGCCTGCTATTTCAGCTCACCTGGAAACACAGGGCAGCTAGAATTAGACAACAGAGAGATTTATGAACCCAGACATAACAGAAAAAGCAGCTAGAGCTGTCAATGAAATTTGCAATAGACATATTTGTTTGGAGGTAAAGCAGAAATCTCTAATAAATTTTTTTGTTACACATACCAACCTGCTTTGGAAAGACTTCATACTTGTCAGTATGGACAAAGACACTGAAAGTATAGAGGTGTTAAAAGTGGGCTACACAGGTATCATAACAAACTGCCTAGACATTGAATGATTCTGTGTAGATTTTTTTCACTGCATATTTTCTCTTAATAATTTAGCCCTTGTTAGAATTTTTTTGGTCCAATAAAAGTGTAGAGGAATCCCATCTCATCTTGCAGCACTTGGCTGAAAATTGTCATCCCTCCCTGACTATCTATGCACTGTGGTTCAAAGGGAACAGGGAGAGGAGCAGCTGGTCCAGATGAGTGTCCGCAGAGCAATCCAGCCCTCAGGGAGCAGTGCTGCCTCACCTGCACTGGCGGTGCCCACATGCAAAGCCTGCAGCAGGGTGGGCACCCCAGTTGTGCCCTGGTGCTTTTTAAGTGAGGTAAGACCTAAGTTCTGGTCAACTGAAGTAAATGGATTCTTGTCAATGGATTCTTTAGCTGTTAAGAGAATTAAAATGTGCTTTGACTTGTTTGTCATCTAGTGCTTTGCCTTGCCTTATCTTTGAGAAAGTTAAGCCACATAAACTGTTCAGAGAACCTGCAGCTAATGCCTGATTTCATATGAACAACAGCAAAGACTCTACGTTCTTAGTCCCACAACAGGAAAAGCACTATGTAGGTGGAAAGCAAGCGGCAGATGTTTTTTGCCAAAACCAAAATAAATTGTGTAGAAAATCTGAAAGAATATTGAGGACACAGAAAGGCATAAACAGCAGGGTTATATCCTTTGAGGTAACCTTGAAAAAACTGAAATTGGAATATTTTCCTGTGTAGTAAAAATACTCATGAAAGAAATAGTCTTTGACTTAAGGAGTCTGGAAACTTAGCACAGGATTTATTTTCAGCGCTGTTTCATACCTGGCTTGACTGCAGTCACTCCCTGCCCAACACTCTCCACAACACCAGCTGCTTCATGCCCAAGAATTATTGGAAAAGGCATAACCAGTGCACCAGTTATCACATGGTCATCAGAGCGGCAGATCCCAGTGGCCACGATCTGATTTACAGGAAAGACAAGAATATTTCTGCTTTTAACTGTGTCATGTCATATGTGGAAGTGAAATTATGTTCTACACTTGGAGAAGCCACTTGCTCCTCCCCAAAATCCAATCTGCACACAATAAATCTACAGGTAAAACAAATTTAGTTGTCTAATTTAAGATTTTCATGGTGTTTATTAGTCTTTAATCTAAAGGGCAAAGCCCCTTTGTGAATCGTTGCTATGCAGTAGTGAGCTCTATAGGGAGTCCAATGGTTTTTCTGTAGAACCAATGTTCTAGCAATACAATTATATAGGGAGAACAGAATAAATTAAATTATTCCTAATATTTATATATAAATAATTAAAAACAAAAGTGTGAAATATTAAAGAGAAAAGTGTGAAATATTACATAAATATTATAAAATTATGTAAATACAAATTAACCATCACATATTATTTATAAACATATTAATATTGTGTATATTTTGTATTTATTACATTTAGATTATATGACAATGTATAATAGATATTTTATATAAATGATGTATTATCGAATTTTATATTATAGCTAATTGCACAATAATTATATTACTGTGCTGTGTATATATTTAAAATATTTGTGTATATTACATTAAAAAAATTTAGGCTACATAGTCTTTTATATGACATTTTGCCTTTTCTTTCAGCTAGAACAGCACTATTTCTTTTGAAATATTCAAGTATGTGTTTACAACTTTTATTCTGACAAATGGATTTGTCAACCCCATGACAGGGTTTTCCTCACATATGTAACACTTGAAACTGCTCAAAAATTAAGGCAGCTGCTAAATTCCACTGAGGCCAATATCCAGGTAAAAAAGGAAGCTCCCAGGCCTAACGAGCTATTTCCTAGCACAGATTCAAACAAAGTAAAATAAATTTTCTTGCTCCACACTACAGGAAATTCTAATTTTTGCCTTATACTGTAATTTTTTCAGCCTATTAGAAAAACAGATGTCAGTAAACAAAAAATACAACCCTGAAAATATATTTTTTTAAAAAGAACCTCATTATCAAATTAAGGACTTTAAACATGTTTCATAGGAGCTCACTGATTAGTAACTACTTTCTAGTAGAATATTTTCTGACTGGGTCTTAAAAATTTATAGAACTAATTCTGATTAAAAGCAAGATAGAATGCAAGTCATAGGGATTGTTTTTAATTTTATTTTCAGTACCTTTACACGAACTTCATGTTCTTTTGGTGGGGCAACTTCCACTTCCTCAATACTGAATGGTTTGTTGGCTTCCCACAGCACTGCTGACTTGCATTTAATAACCTGCAAACAGAGCAAAGAAAATGGAAATGGCACTTGCATTTTCAAGTCACCATACAGATTCTTCCCTTTCTGCATGTGAAACTTCTGCTCATATTTGTGTAGACGAGAGGGGAACTACAGGGAAGAAAACCAAACCAAACAACAAAAAAGTCAACACCAAAGGTCAGTGTAAGACTGTTTTTCCCCTCACCAAGGTCATATCTGACTTTGCTCATCATTCTGTCACTTCTGTCAAGTTTTCAGCTGCATGTGTAATAGTCTCCTAGGTAATGGGATGCCCTACCCATTCGCATTGCTCCTTTGCTAACTTCCTTGGTCAATTTCTTTTGCTGTGTTGGATTACTTGATTGTATTTCTATCTCCTTGAAGATGGCACACTAAATGATGTCACTTATCAGGCTGTGATGAAGTCTGTACTACCTAGAACTGTCTGTGTTGGGAACTGACAAAATTGCTAAAAATGGAATTGAGAGCCTAGTACAGCTTTATAAACATTCTAGTAGAGCTCAAGTTCAGCCATGAGGTGATGGCTGAAAGGACACCTGTGCAAACTGATGTAGCACTACACAGAGGTAATCTTGAACTCTCTCTTTAAGTGCAGTGATATCCATGCTAAGGTACCCCCCTTCTCAGAAGGAATATTTGGCTCAGGTGGATTTACTACCCAACTATCCAAGACAGGTTTTTTTCCATCTCTTAGACTGAAGTTTGTCCATTAACTCTTCAGGGTTTGTCCTGGTAATGACAGGCCTTAGGGCTCCTCTGACCATCTGCCACTGAGAGAAAAATCCCCTCAGAAAAGAGCACTGTCCACGCCTCATCTCAGGTTCTCAAACAGGTTTCCTCCCTGCAAGCTCAATCCTAGTGTATTCAAAAGCAGTGGGACCTCTCTGTCCCCATAATTGCTGTTCCTCCTTGGAGGTGTTTAAAGATCTCATCCCAGGTCTTTAAACAACCCCAGTCCCTGAAATATGATTTTCCTGGGTGACACACTATAAAGTCCTCAGTCATTCTGTTAAGTCTACTGACTGCAAGTGTTCAGGTGGCATTATCTTGAAAAGGAAACAGAGGGGAATCAAATCCAAGATGCAAGAAGTTTAGCACAGGCATCCTTATCCTGTGTGACCAGGACAACTTAACACCAGTGTGCTGCAAAAGTCACAGGGGAAAACAACAAACAAACAAATGTTTAGTATCAAAGCTTTTGAAGTAGAAGTAGAAATAATGTCTGATTATCCACAAATTGAAAACTGGTAACAAAGAAAATAATTACTAGGAAATTCTAAACTTATGAAATAAAATAGCAGACTTCCAGCAGCTGGACACAGAAGTGGGATAGGCGCAATGCTTTGAAAAAAAATGCATCAAGAGATCTTTGCATTAAATTTAAATTTAATGTTTAGATGCAAGTGTGATTAGTGAAAAATTCACAAGTGTGGTCAAGGATTACATTTCAAATGGCACCAACTTACTTTAAAAAAAAAAGGCAGTATATACATTTATATTGTATCCCACATAACACAGTGATGATCCCATGACTTGCACATGCAAAGCACATGTAGTGTTTCTAAGAACAAAGGTTAACAAGTGTGGATTGCCGAGAACAAACAAATGTCTCCTATAATGAGACATTATTAATTATGTATTTTTCTGACTGCTTAGTCCCTGTGAGCTTTTATGGATTGCAACAGGATCCCACAGATGCAGCAACAGCACACTATCACCCACGTCATCTGCTAAGACAAGAACTGCCTTAACAGTTGTTTCTCTGCTCGTATGTTCTACCAGCTGTGTGAGTTACTGCAGGGGGGAGGGCAGGTGTAGAAACACAACCTTCTGCAGGACACACATTATGCTGCTTTGTTACATAAATTGCACTGTAACTCCCGTGCTGTTCCAAGATAAACATGGTGAAATCAAAGCAGTTAAGCTACATCTCAACCCTTCATTTACTGTGCTCCATCCAATGCTGAGTAGGGGACTGAACTAGGTGAATTTACCTATAGTAAGCTACAATTAATTTTGTACTTGCAGTAACTCAGTTAAAGAGCATTTTTTTCCTCTCTCTTTTGGTTTTAGAATAGTGAAGACAGCTGGAAGTAACAGCAATGATCTTGGTACTATCTTAAGACACACTATAGCAAGGTACATGCTTTCAGTTGTTTTCCATTTCTAGTTGCTTGTCCCTTAATCCTTCTTGCAGGTCCCTGTGTGCCTGTTAGCATCTTGCCAGCAGTGCAAGAAGGAACATGTATTGGTATCAACCTCCATCTCTCTTGTAATCTAATTTCTAGCAAAGACATAACTTCAGTCGCAGCTCAGTATTGCATTGCATGTAAAATTTACTTCTGGTGTTCATTAACTAAAGTTTGAGACTTGTTATATGCATATTCGAATTTAATAACTGTCTTAATGGCAGCACAATTCACCCTGAAATTTAACACAATATTAGCCATATCTTCTTTTTAGAAAACAAGCTGATAGAATTATAAATAAACTAAAAAGAGTTTAAACCTCTGTAAGATCTCAGAATGGAAACTGGTAGATAAATACATTGATCTAAACACTTAGTACATTCTATAATACTTTAAGTTATCCAATCAGAGATTAAAAAGTTTGATAACCCAGATAGGAAGTTATACTTATTCTGGTGTTATTACCTTATGTTGCCTCAAATAAACTATTGCCTTGAAGAGTAAACAACCATTTCCTAAGAAACTACAGTAGCCTGCAAATAAAGGCAGCTCTTCTGCACCAGCTTCATCCTAAACTTTAATCTGTGCTATACCACCAGGACTTACAGTGTCCCTGCAAAGAATTCACATTTAAAAATGCATTACTCAGCTGCAGCAAAGAAATTTTCCTAATACAAACTGTTGCTTACTTTGCCTGCCGTGCTCATGTTGACCGCTGTGTCTGTTTCAAAGCTTGCCACCGCTGATTTCTTGCACCACGAACTCAGTCACCCCCAGAGCAGCTGGGTTGCTGGTACCGCAAGTCCTCTCCAGCACAAGGGAACCTGGCTGTGTGAAGTGCTCCCACAAGTGGACTGCTCTGATCTTTTAGCCAAGCCTCCCAGCTCAGAGTCACACCCCTTAATCAGAAGAAGTGCTAGAATGAGAGTGAAGCACTCATCTGATTAAACCTCACTCTTTCAGTGCTTCCCTCTTCCTGACTCCTTTGTCATGCTCTTCCTACCCTTTTTTGCAGCTCAACTGTGGTTGCCCTCAATGTCATGGGACAAAAGCAACAGCCCTGGCTGGAAGCTATTTCCCTTTTTCCACCTGCCTGGAAGCTGATCTCCCAACCCACTACTCTCAGGGGCACTGTAGGTGCATAGAGAAACAGAGAGAGTGGCTCTTGAATTCACAGCAGCAGGGACACAGTGAGAACATGAAGGATTTGCTGATGAACCTTGGTGACACTTACAAGAGCCCAGCTCATCCATTAAGACATGGGATTGTGCAAGCTGCTTAAGAAACATACATTGACTGTGTGGCTGTGGCTGTATGCGCTCCTGAATTCTTAGTGTTACAGTCTGGCTACTCATTAATCTGTTGGAATGGCTTTCACTTCACTGTGTCCAAGGACAATGTGCCAACCATGCTCAGGGCAGAACAAAAATCAGTAAGTCAGAAGTGCTGTGACAGAATGTTTCTTACCACATGCAACACCCTGCTTGTTTTGTGCCTGACCGGCTGGTTCTGTCAATACCCAAAGCACAGCCCCCATCACTGCTCACATGCTCACACACTTGCCCTCCTGGCACTACACGTTGGTGCAAGGGACTGGGTGGAAGTCAGCAATGCATGCCTTTCCTAGGGACTTCAAGCTTCATCTATTTTTAAATTATGCCCAGCATCCTGAAATCAAGATTTTTCTTTCATAAACAAGTAAAAAAGAGATAAAATGCTGCATATAATCTGACTAGTAATTACTAAGTATAGCACTCTCTCATGTTTACCTGTATGACTGTAACTAATTCAAGAAGAGATTCTTCTCTTCCCTAGTCATGCTGGCTGCTCTATTTCTGATCCAGGCCAGAATGCCACTGGCCCTCTTGGCCACCAGTGCACATGCTGACTCATGTTCAGCTGCTGTCAACCAGCACCCCAGGTCCTTTTCCTCCAGGCAGCTTTTCCTGTAGCGCTGCCTGGGGTTGTTGTTATTGAGGGCTGGACTTGGCCCTTGGCCTAGTTGAACCTCTGTGCTTGTTTGGGCTGGTGCAGAGTTAGTTTTTCTTCACTGTGGCTGCTTTGGGACTGGGTTTTGGATTTGTGCTGCACATAGGGCTGATAATGCAAGGATGTTTTTGTTATTGCTAAGCATGGTTTATAGAGCCAAGACCTTTTCTGTGTTTCATATGGCCACACTGGTGAGGAAATTGGGGATGTGTGGGAGGCTGGGAGGAGACACAGCCCAGACAGGTGACCCAAACTGACCAAAGGGCTGTACCGGACCACATGACATCATGCTCAGTATATAAAGTGGGGGAAGAAGGAGCAAGGTGTGGACATTTGGAGTGATGGCATTTGTCTTCCCAAGTCACCATTACACATGATGGGGCCCTGCTCCTGTTAATGTATTTATAGAAACATTTTTTCTTGTCTTTAATGGTAGTGACCAGATTAAGTTCTACTTGGGCTTTGGCCCTTCTAATTTTCTCCTTGCAAAAACTCGTAATGTCCTTGTAATCCTCCTGAGCTCTCAGCCCTTTCTTCCAATGGACATAAACTCTCCTTTTTTGTTCAGAGTTCCAGCCAAAGCTCTCCAGTCCTCTCAGAAGGTATAACCTAGTGATTTGCACTTCCTAAAATAACTTATATCAGAACGAGGTATTTCTAATCCACTCTATTCCTTGATGTTTATCTTTCTCCTTTCCTCCCTTCTTTTGTACTTGATGATTTTAGAGGTCTTTTGCAACTATTCCCATCCCTTTTCCTTATTGGTTTATTTCTCATATCTCTTTATGTTTCCTTTCCCCTGAAAACTTTCCTCATATCTTTAGCTATATGCATATCAAGGCCATGATTTTTTTTTCTCCAGCTGAGAACATTTTATCAGACAGTGGATCCTGTCTGCAGCCTGTGCAGAGATAGGTATCATGGTCTTTAGGCAAAAGGTGACAAGAAAAGAGACTGCACGGGGTTCCAGTGAAGCACGAGCAGACTTGCATAACCATATTGCAGAAGTTGCTTTATTTGTCTTGCTCTGCCCAATTCCTAAAGATAAACGAGGGTGAGGCTCCAGATCAGGGCATACAGTGGCCCCGGAATGCAGGAAAACCACAGTGCCACCCCTTTACAACTTGCTTGCACAGGCTGAACACTTTGCCAGAAAATACTCAGCTGATCCCTAGACCTCTCCACTTTTAGGACTGTTCACTATGAAGAGAATTTTTCTCTGTGTTTATCTACGTGTTGTGCAATTAAAATCTCTCCTTTCTGGTGACCAGTGACGTGACCCAAGCGGATGGCATGAAGTTGTGTCAGGGGAGGTTTAAGTTGAATATTAGGAAAAGGTTTTTCACCTATAGGGTGGTTGAGCACCTGAACAATCTCCCCAAGGCAGTGGTCACAGCACCAGACTGACAGAATTCAAGAAGGGTTTGGACAATTCTCTCAGGCACAGGGTGTGATTCTTGGGGCTGCCCTGCACAGGGCCAGGAGTTGGACTTTGATGCACGCCCCTTCCAACTCAGGATAGCCTGTAATTCTATGGAAATTTGATGCATAATTCCTTTATCATCTTTTTATCTCACTTTATCCAACTGAACATGATGCAGTAATATCCCCTCTCCAGTGATTTATTAACCTCAGCAGATTCCAGTGAAATGTGTGTCAGAGGCTGAAGACAAAGAACATACTGGAGGTGTTCAAGGCTGGTGAGCCTGCACACAGAAGCAGTGGGCAAAGGCCTGTTCTTGCAATTCCAGGTTATCTTGACTTGGGGACTGTAACTTGGGCAAATGTTATGAAACACGGACCATGCTCAGCAGGTTGTAGCCATAGCTACAGTTTCTGCCTACAAGGCACTTGTAGGGGAAAGTGGTTCTTTGCTGCCACTTCCCAGGCAGCACAGCTGCTTCCCACTCCTTACTCCTGCCAGGGCTGAGCAACCTTGCATTGCTTGCTTGCCTGAAGCAGTGCATGATGTTGACTCCAGGTGAAGAGAGCTAGTGCTTTCTGAAACAGCTTTCTTGTAATGAAAAATTAGTTCTGCACTGAACCTGGCTCTATTTAACAGGAGACTATTTTAACCACAGCTCAAGAAACTAGCTCTTCAGAGAACAACAACAAAAAAGCTTTTAAGAGCAGTTATGCATCACAGATTTAACTGACAAATAAAAAAATGCATACTAGCTTTAGCTAAAACTTTAGCATTTTTAAAAATAGGTTACTTCTTCCTTATTTACCATGTTGATTTTTAAGCTTACCAAGATACCTTTCTTTCTTTCAGACAGTGAACTTGGCTGTTTAGAAAAATAAACCTTCTGGAGGGTGTTTAAATTGAAAATCCAGCATTTCTTCCTACTGTGTGATAGCAATTTCCAAATTTCCCTCTTATGAATCAGTTCTGAAGAACTTGGTAACACAAAAGCTCAGGGACACACGTGTTAGTAGAAGATAGGAAAAAAAGAGCAACATTTCTGAAGTCCCACCCTACACAGTATAGAAGCCGTGACTGCTCCAACCCCTTTGTATTTTTCCACCTGCTCATTTAAGAATGTCCAAAAGATTAGGTATACAAAATACAAAACCCTGCAAGTGCTTGTTATGATTGAAGCAGAGAGACTGAGCAGAACTAGCTGGCAGGGCAGGTTATGCCCTTCAAAAAGTTTAGGGATTGTGTCTGAAGATTATACAAATGTGCATGACACAGCAATGGAGCTGAATTAAGCACGTACAGGATGACATCCAGTTTTGTGAGAACATGAACAAAGACATCCAGAAATAAACACCTTCCAAACACACACAGGAAATAAATCAACTGCTCACAGGACAATGCCTTATTCATTTTAGTAAGCTGGAGCAATGCTAAAGGTGAAAGGTGCAAATTAGATTGTGGGTTTAGAATAAGTATTAGAAGAATTTGAAGGGGAAAATAATATCCAAGGAGAGTACTCAATCAAGCATCAACACCCCTTTTTTAAATAATGCCTTTTCTTCCTTTTAGGTCTCTTATCACAGCCAAACAAGGCAAACAAGAAATTAAAAAGTACATCTTACAGTACTTGAAGTAAAAATGCAGCAAAAGGGAATAAATATGAATCAAACATTTGATTATTTGGCTTTAAGACTGTCAGTTAGTAGATGCTGTTGCTCCAGCTAACAAAGCCACCTTCTTGGAAGAGAGACAATTAAGGTACACATTTCAAAGATGGGCCAAAGTTTATTTATCTTTAGATTTGGAAATCACACTGAAGTCCATCTCTTCTTTTCAAAATAATTTATTATAAGAAGAATGTGTGCTTACTGATAGTTTATTTTAAAACTCTCCTGTAGAATAAATGGATACTTTACAATAATATGAGCCAATACCAATAATATGCAGTGAAGCTGTGATCTTTAGTGTGATCTACAGCACAGCTTGAGCAATAAAAAGTTCTGTTTAAATCAGAGAAACACCAAATTTTTCAAAATTCCCTGACCTTATCCTCAAGCTTTAAGGATTTTAGGAATGCCACATCCTGCACTCCTGCAGCTGGCAGTCACATTGCCCCAAGACTGCCCTGAGCACATGTGCCTTGTCGTGCACACAGGATTTTGGAATAACCATCAGTGTGGATCCCCTTGGACAGCTACACCCCTGTGCTCCATGCAAAACCCACCATCGTTGTCAACTTTGTGGCCAAAAGCCTCTGAGATGGGGCAGTTCAGAGAGGCTCTTTTCTACTCAGGCGCTCTTCTGCAGAGTCATGTCTAGAATCAAACACTACTGCTCCATAAGCAAACATGGAGCAGTATGGGATATGTGGGACAATGGGACAATGAGCATATGGGACATGTGGAAGCCAAAGCAAAGGCAAATTGACCTGAATCCAGGAAATGGACAAGAAGGGGGAAAAGTACTGTAACCTGCAGTAGTACAGTGTTTGGGAAATTGTGACAACATGGATGCAGATAAACACTGCTGAAGTTCCTGACTTCAGAAATCTGAACCAAGGAGACTGAGCCTCAGTGGAAAGGGAACAAAACAACAGGATTATTTATGGCACCTTGCTGTGACCTCCCCACTGCATGCAACTAAAAGAAAGTTTGCCTATTTCAGTGAGGTTTGACTTTCTGCCATATCCCCTTCCTATTTTCTGTTTCTTTCTTTTCAGGTTCCTTGAGCCATACCTTCTTTATTGCCTTTTAAATGCTTTCCTACACAGGTTTAAAGATTTCTGGATGTATTCTGCTGCCTAGCATTGCTGAGCAATAGTTCTGGGAGTACCTGAAACTTTACAAAGCTTAGCAATGAAAGTCAGAACTTTCCTAAGCTCAGCAATGACACCTGGTGGTGAAACACAGGGATCCTGTTCTTCTAGAGCTTCTGTGGAGATGGTTTTTTTGATGTTCTGTTCTTCAACACTGTGGCCCAGGAACAAATCACATTGGCGGTCTCTAAGTCTTGGTTAGACAAGCATGTCAGAGCTGATCTTCCCTGAGGACAGCAGCGTGAAGCAGAGAACTTCCCAGTGTGTTTTCCTACAGTTGCATTAACTTCGTACAGCTAAAGCTGGTTCAAAGAAAGATCTTTCTGTAAGAAGTGTCCTAAAGCACTGCATGTAAATATTTATTTCTGTTATCAGAAACAAATTCCTTGTCATTTCTTATTTTAAAACAGTACAGTGATTTTATCTGTGCTTCCAGTGTAATGCATTTGTAGGCCATGCCTGAAATATCCAAGTGACCATCTTGAAAATATTGAGAGCAGCCAGATCTGTAGATTGAAAATGAAGAATAAATGTGCTTTCTTAAGTAGCATGCCACAAGCTAGAGCACCAGAGTGCCAAACAGTGCTATAACTTGTACACAATATGTAAATCCAAAATGAAAAACAATTAAAAGTCCTCATCCTCACAGTGAAGAATTTCTTCCTAATATCTAACCTAAACCCGCCTTCTGTCAGTTAAAAGCCACTCCCTTGTCCTATCACTACCTGTCCCTGTAAAAAGTCCCTCTACAGCTTTCCTGTAGGCTCCCTTCAGGTACTGGAAGGTGCTGTAAGGTCTCCCCAGCACCTTCTCTTCTCCTGGGCTGAACAGCCCCAGCTCTCCCAGACTGTCTGCAGGAGAGGTGCTCCAGCACTCTGAGCATCTTCATGGCCTCCTCTGGACTTGCTCAAACAAGTCCATGGGCTTCATATGCTGTGAGCCCCAGCTCTGGCCACACCAGTCCAGGTGGGGTCTCATCAGAGCAGAGCAGAGCAGGAGGATCACCTCCCTTGAGCTGCCGGCCACGCTTCTTATGATGGGGGACAGGAAGACCCCACTGTGTGGGTGAGACAAGCAATGTGTATGAACAGGCAGCAGCCACTGAGCTGGTGTGACACAGTGCAGTTGGCATGAGCTGCCTTTGAACAGCAACACACCCCAGACCATGTTTTCCTTCTATTTCTCCATAGACAGGTAAGCTGCAGATTTAAACAGATTGATTTCAAAACACCTGGATGTGTGTATGTATGTGTATCTTATTTCACTGGTAATGTTGTAAGGCTGTGTTTTAAGTTGCACAACAGTTCTGTAAGATGCTTTGGAACCCTTTCAGCATGTCTCTAAAAGTCCCCAGTTTGTCTGAGCTCCTATACTCTCAAGCCTGAGTAAATAAGGCACATGTATGGAAACCTTGGACAGACTGAGGAGTCTTAGATCAGGTTTAGTAGGTGCTACATGCATTAACATGAGGTTCTCTCAGCTGTAAAGGTGTAATTCCTTGAAATTTTACACATTTCAGTTAGAAAATCAGTGTAATACATGCTGGGTACACTTATGCTGCCTTTTTTGTTACAGAAATAAAACCAGCAATGCTTTTATGAAAAGGCTGATCTAGTTTCTGCAACAAAACAATCACGCTTTTGTAAAGCCTAAGAAAAGCCCCGTGGACCTTCAGCAACAAACCACAATCCATCCTTTTAACAGAAGAAACTTTTCTATTGGCCTTTTAGAAAGTGTGGAGAGAAGTGCACTAAGAGTGTAAGTCATAACCAGCTAGGTGCCAAGCCTTTACAGACCACAGGGAGCCACAGGGATCCCACTTGCAGTCTCCACTTGAAAGCAGTAACAACGAAGGGAAGAAGAAAAATGGGCACAAGGCAAATCATAGTTGAATCAGCCCTCTGACTGCAGCTCAGCAGAGAGAACACTTAGGATGCCATGACCTCAAGCCCCTCAGGCATGAGAAACCTGTGTGAGAGCTGCACTTACTCAGGCACTGCAGCTACCTGGCTACTCCCTGGAGAAGAGAGGGATAGGTAGGCTCACAGGGCTGAAGCAAAGCCTCACTTCCAAGATGTCCACTTCACTCCTCTGCCACAGCACTGAAATCAGTTGACGAATCAGAATCAGAACATCCATCCAAGACTAAGATTATGACTTTTTTTTAAAGGAAAAATATTTGATAGACAATACAACACATACAGGATCCTGTGATTACACAATAATACTGATTCTGAGTGACTGTAAGGAAGAGTTCCTCTCTCCTGGTGTTGTTCTGAGGCTGTGTGATAAATTTTGCTGAGAATACGAAGAAATAATCAACAGTGATTGAGTCACCTCAGTGTGCACCATGTGCCTACCAAGGCACATGATTTGCACCTGTACTAACACCCATCCCTCTCAAGCTCAAGTATAAAGCACTGGCTTAACCCCACATTCATACTGCACCTACTGACCCCAGCTAACTAAACACAATATATAAATCAGGCAGCTCAGTTGCTTGCGATTCTCTGTTGACATGGTCAGAAAAATCAGAATTTTTGTTTTGAGTTTTCATGCACACTTTGCAGCAGGCACTAGTGGTACAGGTTTTGGAACCAAAGGAGCACTTGTCATTCACTGCTTTTAAGAAAACTTTTGAACAGAAATGGAGACAAGAATGTATACATTAAAATATTAACTACTAATGCTCTTGGAATTTACATCCAACTTGGTATGTATAAAAATAATATTAAAAAAATTAAATTAAACAGCTTCCCTGGGAAAATATGCAGCATTTTCCATTAATTTCTTTTTTTTTCCCTCTCTTTTAAAAAGCTATTATTTTGAAGTTCCAGGGTAAAACCTGCATTTAACTTAACCCTTCATGCACAGAAACAGCTCCGGGACTACTGAGCACTGAGTAATTCAGCATTACAAGGGCTGCAGATGGTCTTTGAAGTAAGATTCCTTCCTGTCCCAAACTGCATGTCTCGTCTTTCCCATCATCCAATTCTGAAGCCTAGTTGCTGTCCGAGTCATTGTCTTCATCTTCCTTTCCAGACAGAGCATGTTTGGATGAATCATTGGCTTCTCCCAAAGGAACAGCCCCTTTCCTCTGTGGCAGGACACTGAAAAAGGCCTCCTTCCAGTCTCTCTTCTCCAGGTATGCAAGGATGATCTCAAACACTGCAACATCAGAAAAGCCCATCAGCTCTTTTACAGGGAGGTAAGTGAATTGCTGATAGCCACACACCCCCAAATCCATCTTTACAGAGGTTTAGGTGCATTCTCTTGTGGCTTCTTCAGAGCAGAACTGATGAAATGCAGGCAGGAACAGACACTGCAATTCTGCTACTACTGCAGCCTGAAGCCAAGCACACCCCAAGTCTCCAGCTGCATGACAGTATTTCTCTCAGGGACTGAGACAAACACTTCAGTCTCACCAGTGCCTTCTGTACAGGCAACAATGCTTTCACATGTTTGACAGGAATCCTGCTGTAGATGCACTTTAATAAAGATTTTGACCCCTCCTATAATTAGCTCTAATTAGCTCTTCCTTTCTATATAAAGCAACAGTGAAAGATCCAATTTTAGAAACACGTAAAATCTTACAAATATATGTTTTTTTGATAATTTTTTGGATAATTTTTAAGTCCTGTGCCATACTATATCCTCCTCCATGCTTAAATAATCTTTATTATCATGTAAATGCCAGCCTCATTAATACGGCACTTTCAGTAAATAAAGTTACTATTGAGCAATGTGTTACATAAAAAAATAAACTTGAAATAAAGCAAGGTAAAATAAGCTAAAGAATGTGCAGTGGGGCACAATAAGGACTTTGACACCACGTCAAAAATTTCCATGAAGGTCTCAGTAGGCTGCATTTTGCATGTACTTTTGTTTAATGACACTGAAAGACAATCTAATAATAAAGCCGAAAGTTTAAAAGGAGCAGTGGTTAAGCCATTAATACTTCAATCAGAACCAGGAAATCAGGTAAAAATACAGTTATGAAAGTTCAGTAGCTGGAGCACTCTGATACCAACTGAGGAAAGTCTATAGGTACTGAGGCAGTTACTGCTGAACAAAGCTGTTGAAAGAGGTGAAAACATCACAAACACTCATCCTCCCATGGCATAAAATGTGTACCCTACAAAAAAATACAATGTTGGACAGTTTCCAACATTTTACTCACTTGTACAGTAAACCTGGAAACAAGACCAGGATGGTAAGAAAGCCACAAGGAATCCTCAGACAAGCCAACAGGATACAATGTTCACTTCTAAATGGCTAAGCACCATCATTTACATTTAACCATATCCATAATATTTAAAAGTCAGGGCAATTAGTGTATTGTGAAGGCAACTAAATTCAAGAAACATCAACATAATAAAACAAGGTTTAGGCATCTGCACTACGCTGCAGTGGGTTTGAACTGTGACTATTACAGGTATATTCTAAAATAATGTAATTATTTTGTGATTTAGAACTTACCATGATTGACAGCTAACACTTTCCGACTGTTCATTTTGACAAAGTTTCCAAGTGGGAGCTGTGCGTGACCAATTCCCTGCTCTACAGCTTTTCTGTAAGTAATTCCCTGGGGAAAAGACACCAAAACAAGTGGATTGAGAATTACTGTTTCAGATCAGCCCATTCAGATTCACTACAACTATCATTTCCTGGCAAAAGTTTTGCCTGTGCTGCCATGATGTTGCTTTAGAAGTTGGTTACAAAAAGAAACTTAACCGGATTGGACAGCACCTTCCTCAAGGGCTACTACCACTGCAAAACTCACCACTTTCTATGTATGTCACACTGTGATCAAAAGGATTGTAAATGAAACCTGTTCATGCAGCTGCAGCTCTAGAACCATCAGCTGTTGCCTGTTTTAAAGGTGAGCTTATGTTAAAGTACAAAGCTATTCAGGCTGTAGTCACTCAGTATTTTTTCAGAGGAAGAGTAAAGAATAAGAAAACTCTGGAACACAAGCCACTGCTACCACCACAAATGTTTTTCACATTTCTCCAACAATTCTGGAATTCCTTTTTGAAGAAGATTTCTCATTATTAATTATGTTAGTTTACACATGAACAGCAATATTGTCAAATAAAGTGCCAAAAAAAAAGCTGCAAAGAAACAGACCCACAGTTTACCTTGTGGTGATTGTGATCCACCAGTCCTCCAATCACATAGGCTTTCTTCTCATCAAGCTCTCTGAGAACGTCTGGGGAATCTGAGGTAAGATATACTAGGTCTTCTTTCTTTATTAGCTCACTATAGTGCTCGGTTCTAATTTGGATGTCCTCAAAAAAATGTAGTTAAAAGAAGTTACATTCAACTGATGAATTGCTGGCCAAACTTTACAGACCCAAGATGGGACTGGCAAAATAAATCCAACAGTATGTGGTCATTCCACATGCCTCCTTCACGTTCAAATATGTAGCACAGTGCAGATTGATTTTCTGTGTAAACAATCCAGTCCCTAGAGCACTGATTTGTAAAAATCAACAGGAAATTTTCTGAAACCCAGAAGAACTTTACAAGTCCTTAAGTTCTTGTGATTCCCTTCAAATGTTGCCATATTTCTCCTATGGATCCAAGTAGTTTTCAAGCCCATTAAAAAAGTGAACCCAGAAGCAAACACTTAGTTAACATTAATTGTTCAGTAAGAGAAGTTTATGCTAAGCTCTCATGGAGCAGCTATTGCACAAGAACCGCTGGAAACGGGACTGCTTTTATTTGTTCTAAGTGCTCCTCCTTTGCAGCTGTTGGAATAGTGGCTTAGCAGGGAGTCACAAGGAAAACCAACATGAGCTTGACCATAGGAGAAGCTACTTCTCTCCAGAACATTTCAGTGCTGAGAGGTAATGTGATGGAAGTGAAAGTGCACACCAGGGAATCACATCCCAACTGGCAAATCTTGTTTTGGACATGGATAAAAGAGCACTGCCAAGACAGACAACTGCTGGAACTGCCTAAATCAAGGAGTCCTGCTTAGTCTATCAAAAATGGAATTTGTTCAATAAAAATAAGTGAAAATGGATTTGTGTGTGGTTTTTCAAGCAAAAATCAAATCTAGATTCAAGAGAAGCAGTCTTTGGCTTATTAAAGTTAAATCAATTAAAAGGACAAAAAGCGACACTTTTTCAAATATGCTATTGCTCACATGTATTACAAAAACCCATGTGGAAAAAAATCATGTTCTTCACAACTAACAATATAGTTAACAACTACAATCAAGACTAACTTTTTACAGAAATACTCAATTATTCACCTTCCAATTCACCCATCCTTTGTCATTTTCATTCATGTTGGTCTTCAGCTGTCCCCCATGGCTGGTCAAGTAAAACTTCAAACAGAACAAACAAGAGGTACAAAATACAGAAACATCAATTTGCCACAATCCGTTTCCCCTCTTTCTACCCTTAACTGTTAGCTAAAACTCTTAATATTTTTAGATGGAAGTGGTACTAGGACCATATTCATATAGTTAATGATACGTTTAAAAGACAAATGCAGAATTACAGTGACTTTTAAAAAATCTGCCACAGCTAAAACCCAGGGTATCAATAGCCTCTTACTGGCACATCTGGATCTGGCACGTCTCATCTGCATGCACATACTGTTCCATATACAGGAGTATCTTTAAAACACGTGGGTGTTACAATAGAAGTAATTTTCTTATGAAAGAGGCAGCTTAAATATTTTCTTTTCCTACTATAGTTCTCATGTTTGGTACTTGGCAACAGTCAGTGTTCAGTTTGTTCAAACTTACCTGCACAGGATGAAATGCCTTGCGGTTTTCTGCGTAACATCTCTGAATCTGCTTGTGAAGCTTCTTAACATCCTGTACACAACACAGTTTGTTTTTATTTAATCCTTCATACAGACCATCACAAAATGCTTTATCATGAGCCAGTCTGAAGCTAAAGAGAGAAAAAGGAAGCTTTTAACTGGCTAAAGTGACTACTCAGAGAGTATGGGCATCAGATCCTGAGAGAAAAAACACCCATTGTAAGGGGATTATGCTGACAAGGAGACACACACATTTTCCACACGGGTGTACTTAGACACCTCTATGCATGTGCTTAATTTACATTATTCTAGGAGAAAAAAATCACAGGGATTTAATGAACATACAGAATTAATCTGAGGAATCAAACAGGTTTATCACTGTGACAACACTCAGTCTGTAACCCATGGAAAAATCCCGAGAACGTACAGTCTATATATCTAAGAAAATTAAATATACCTAGTTAATCTGAAGTTCCTTTTACCTTTAACACCATCAGGTCATCAAAGCTGCAGTCCACGATGAGGCGAAGCGTGCTAGGAACAACTTCCCTGCGCATGCACTTTCTGTCATTCCCCTCACTACTGGAATCCAATTTTGACTGACGTTCTAGTTTTCTCTTCTGGCGTTTTTCTTTTCGTTTCTGCCTAAGTAAACAAACAAATCAATCCTCAAATAGTGCTGCCAGCTCTGCTGAGGTACTGTGTTGTACACACAAATGCAGACTTCTAGGGCCAAAGCAGCTGTCCTGTGACTGTGATAGTTTAAACTCAGCCTGTTGCCTGCATTTGTGCCACACTGAGACCAGCACAAAACACACCCCCCCTGCTGACTTTGTGAAGTTCTGTAAATACCTACAGACATTGACACAAATTCAATTTACTCAATTAACTCAATACTGGGAGTCTCGTGGATTTAAAGGTGCTCTGAGTCAAGTCTCGTAACAGAACTAGCCAAAAAGTGGTTAGCTCACACATGACCAGCAATCACAGTATCAGGATCAGAATGAGGAAGACAATTTACATCCTGTTTCACTGAACAGCTTTTCAAAAGGCTTCTGAAGAAATTGTTCCATCCTCCTGTCCTCCCGACAGGAGCAGGCAGTTGGGAGATCAAATTTCAGAGACGGCAACAACCCCTGTCTTGATAAGGAGGACCTGGCAGTCAGTGGGATAAGAATAAGCCACCATCAGCGCATTTGCAGATACATTTTCTCTCAACACAACAAAACGGAAGCTCTGTATAAGTCAGCGTAACTTGTAGCACAGCACTTCATGTCTCAAATGTGGCTGCTTTTATTCAGTGTCTTTGTAAGAATCTCAAGTCTGACAGCACCAGGAAAAGAGGAACAAGGCCACACGTTCTGTCTCCCTTCTGACAAATAACAACATGCACGTTTGAATCCCTCCTGACATCCTCCTCAAGCCGAGGAACAATTCTAGTATGAGGAGGGGACACTTACCTCTACAGCCTCTTCAAGTGCAGACCAAGTAGCCTGGGGCTACTGCTTTAAACCTGGTGTGGGAGAAAACTGGTTCAACTGCCTTGATTTGATGAAGCAATTCACAAGCACATTCTGCTGACACATCGCTATTATTAGCACTAAATATTACATGGGAACCATAGGAAGCTGCTTTGCAAACCATACCTCCGTAGATCTTTCTGTTCTTCCCACTGCTTCTGCTTCAACAGTTTCTTCCTTTGCCTCTTGGACATGGACTCAAGGCATTCTTCCTTGCCTGAGCCTGCCTCCAGTCTCTCTACTGGATTGTCATTTGACTTCACCTTTCCTTCCACATCAGGAACTTCAGGGAATGGGGTATTTTCCATTGGCACCTCTGGACTGTCTGTGGGTGACTCAGATGACATTAGCTTTTGGCTGGGTTTCCTGACTTGTTTGTCAGCACATGCCGGATATTTCATTAAAAACAATTCTTCTGCTCACCAATTCCCTAGGAAACAAAGGGATATAAGCATCATTAACAAGATGCTCAACTAGGGCAAACACCACTCAACAGCTACATAAGCGTGAATAAAGAGTAAAAGAAGGCCTTTTTTGTTTGTTTAAAGCCTCTACAAATAGTAACATAGAACATTCTAGAAAGATTATAACCTATCTTCTGAGAGTCTAAAATTCTGCCTGCTAGATCTGCAGGTAGTGAATAGCTTCTGATTAAAAACTTTGCAAAAGAACAACAGCATAAATTTAGGGAATCATATTGAATCAAATGTAATAGAAAAAAAAGCATTAGCAGGACGTGTACACAAACACAAAAAATTAAAGACGTATCTTGCAATATAACTACAGCAGCATATTAGAGAAATACGTAACACAGAAGTATGTAATTTTAAAGTGACTAAAGCCATTTGGGGACAAAACAAAAAGAAGTGTGAACGAGCTGTACTCCTTCAAAATTAATTTTTATTTCTCCTGAAAACAGAAGACATTAGACAGTAACAGACACCGGCCACTGTCAGAAGACAAACGCAAGTAAAAAGATGAACAACTGTTATTCAGCAAAACACTCTCGGTTCAAACCAATTCCAATTATAACCACTCCTTTCCCATGGCTAGCACGATTTTTCCGCACTAGCAGCTCCTCTGTGCTCGACACCCACACAATTCCCCAAGGACCACTTCACCGGAGAACCCTGCATCTTCACCAGGCAGGAAACACCAACCCCCTGCTTCCTGCAGCGGCAGCAGAGACAGGAAACACACAGCACAGCAGAAACCCAGAGGAGGTTTTGCTGGCACATCCCGATTTCCCTGTCTGAGGGCGTTCGCACACCAAGCCCTGCGCGCACGCCTGCGTGCCTGCATACAGGCGCACAGACACACACACGCAAACACACGTGTCTCTATACACGGACACGCCATACGCCCCTCATGACTGCAAAGGGCCGGCCGCAGGCCCGCGGAGGGCCGTGTCCGCCCCGCTGGCCGGGCCAGGGGCGGTGCAGGGGGGCGCTGAGAGCCCCTGGGGGCCGCCACGTTCCCCCCCGCCCCCGAGGGGCCGCAACGTACCCGCGAGCCGCCCCGCGCGCGCCCGGCGTGGGAAGGGGCGGAGCCGCGCATGCGCAGGCGCGCGCGAGGGGGAAGCAGACCGGCGGTCACGTGAGGCCGCCAGGCAGGGCGCCCCCCAGCAGCGGGCGGTGTCAGGGCCCGCGCCGCCCCCCTCAGATACGCAGCCGTGGCTTTGGGGGCTCCGTGGGGGTAAAGGGCAGCGAAAAGGAAGAGAAAAGCTTATTTTTATCTGATGGTTTGATGGCCCGGCTGAGTTCAGGCAGGGGCCAGCGAAGTATTTTTGGCCGGTGGCATTCCTCAGGGCAGATCTGTAGCTGCAGAGGTCCCCGGCAGTGCCGCGCTCCCTCCGCCCCTGCGGGAGACGGCCGCGCCTTCGCGCTTCCTATTTTTAAAGGCCGCCGACAATTAGGTTTTTAAACTCCAGTGTCAGTGCCCAGCGAAGGCAGCGTTCTTTCGCCGCCAGATAACTTCACGAAAGAATGCTGCCCTGTTACAGGAGTCAGTTCTGGAGACTGTGATGATATCCTATGGGTACAATGTATTTTGGGCAGCCTGAGTATGTAGATGTCTGTTTGCCCCTGGTTAACGAGGCGCACAAAGTTAGCAAACACACGAGCGTGCGCTGCCATAATCCCCTTTCCGTGTGCATCAGTGTTTAGCTCAGGTTGCATGGGTGCCACATATACACACTCGGACAGTTTTAGTGCTGGTTTCAGGTTCGGCACAGCTGTGTTGCACTCACAAAACTGCGTGGTGTCACTATAGTGAGATGCTGACCTTTCAACTGCTGCTGGAATTTAATATTTGCTGTAGTATTTGATCTAATTTGTGATTCCTGTTCAGTGCATTGCTTTAAAAATAGCTAGATTTGCATTTGCTGGGGTCTATTTAAAACCTCACTCATGTTACTATTAATATCTAGCTTGACACGCCAGCATCATAAAAGCCCAAATGCTCCAGTCTCCCTGTGGAGAATCCTTTGGTGTTTTTTGGTCACTGAAAGGCAGCAGATGAGTTACCAACAGAGGCCCTTTTTTTTGAAATAGCAAAAGACATCTGTCAAAGTCATGTAATACTCAGATGTGCTTTTTCCTAGAATGAAGAAGCTGCTTACACAGTTTGTTTTTCTCATAGTGCTCTCTGCAAAGCGTCAGTATTGCTCATCCAGCCCCCTGTGTCCTCAGACAACAACAGAGCATCATGCAATGTTTTCCAAAGTCTGCCAAATGCCAAGTGGTGAAAAGTGAAATGAAAAACTGAGCAGTTGCAAATATTGAGAAAGAGGTGTCTGTCTAAATTTCATTATTTTTATAGGGCCTTAACGTCACCTTTTCAAGATGCTGATCCCAATGGTGAGTCACCCTCTCTCCCAGCAACAGAAAGAACTAAATATTCCAGAACTTAAAGCTGCAGCTCAAGAGGCAGACTATGGAGAAGAAAAAAGATATTCATGGGAGGCTCAGGTGCTGCTCTTTGTGCCTTATGGTCTTTAGTTAAGTGCAATGTCTCCCTGTGAGCTGGGTCTGACTGCAGCACTCTTGAGGAAGGCTCAGGGTGCAAACTGTGTTTGGCCAGTGGCTTGGATGTGTATTTCTGACCCCCTGTGGCAGAAACAGGGGGTCTTATTCCCCCAAAGCCTGGGAGCTGGGGGCACACGGGCAGCAGCTGAAGGGCAAAGATGCACTGGGGTACTTTGGTGCTCTCACCTGAATGTTTGAATTGAAAAGCAAGATCTTTGTGTTGTGCTTCAGAAGGGAAGGCAGAAAGAAACATTTTGTTGACTCAGAACATGGGAGGAAATCTCATTAGTTTTATTAGGCTGTATAAAGATATGAGCCCTATAGTTTGGACTCTGGAAAATGTGCAGCAGCAGGAATACTTTGACCCCAGTCTGTATGCCAGCATGGCGTGAGGTATCCATGAGGGGCTGAGCCCACAGCCTGTACGTGGAGTGGACTTTGGTGGGCACAGCGCTGTTTGCACGGGTGTAATCTGCCTGAAAGGAAGTCACTGCTGATTAGCTCTGGCCATAACTGAGGTGAGGCTCAGGCCTCCTGTTTCTAAGATGTCTGAAGAGCACCCCAGCTCTGTGTTACAGGTATGCCTATGGCTGTATAAATGCGTGTGCACGTGGAAGTGTATGGACAAAATTTCTCTACGTGGCAGTTACGCCCTTGGCTCTGTAATTGGCCCAGATACAGTGGTGCCCAAAGAGAGATGTGGATTTACATCAGCAGGGGATCTGGCCAGGGATATTCTAACAGAGCCCTTTTTAAAAAGATATTATATTTCAAAGAAGAAATAAATTTCTTGTGTCTCAAGAGCACAGAAAGAGGACAATTGCTCATCTTCAGATTCCAGACCAACCTCACCCCCTCCTTCTGAGTAAAATGTCAATGCTGCTTTTCTGAAGCAGGATCCATATCTCTGGTCTTTCTCTAGATGGAGTTGGTTTTGCACTAAGACAGTGTCCTTATTTTTTTCAAAACAGCACAGAAAGCCTGGAAAGCTCTTTGTTTACTAAATGCAACAAAAGGAGTCCTCTGCCTCAGCCCCTTGAATTCGGTAGCATGTCACAACCTGTGCTGAGAAAGCAGCATAACCAACCACAAATGGGGAAGAAGCAATAGCAGACCCCTGGGGTTTCCTAATCTCCTCCCTCCCACGTGTGCGCACACAAACAAAATACAGGAAGAGGACCAGGGGGAGCTTCCACAAGGTGCAGATGAGCATGGGAGAGAAGCAGTGGCATGGACCTGTTGTTTCCCACTGCTGGGCAATTATTGACAACCACAGTGTTTGCCCAACTTCCCTTTACCACAAAAAAACAGAGGCATTTATACCACTCAAGGTGAAGGCTGCTCTCACTTTACCACAGAGGATGGGGCCCTCTGGGAGTCTCTAATTGCAGCCTGGGGTGGCTCTTGCTGGGTTGGGGTGTGTGTAGATTGCAGTCACATGGAAGCAATATGGGGAAGTGAAGTGGAAGACTGTGTTGATGGCTCACTTGTGTGTTTCCTTTACTGGCAGGAGCAGATCCTGCCTCTTCACAGAGCTGGGAAGCCTTTGTGTGCTGGGGAGAGGCATGCAGCCTCGCAGGGCTTGCCAAGAAACACGGGGGGTTGGCCTGCTGCCCCACTGACACCTGAGGGACAGCTGAAGGATGTTCTTTAAGCAGCCCTGGGGCCATGAGGTTAGTGTGAGAGGGCCTGGGATTTACTGTCAGAGGAAAAGGGAAGCGTGTGGGTTAGTCAGCCAGGGCGTTTTCAAGGGAGGTGGTGAAGGAAGCACAAGAAAAGGGAGAAGGGCTTGGTTTGCCCTGCTCCCAGACCTTGCCAAGCAGGTACCCTTCACAGACATGGGACAAAATGTCTTGTTTTATCTCATCTTTCAGGCTCTAACCTCTGCCATTGCAATGATATAAGATAGAGGCTGGGGATGCTGAAAGAAAGAACATTGATTTAGTATGGTACAGTGCAGTAGGCATTGACATCACATCTGAGTCTGTAATGAATTAGGATCAGTTTTTTGGGATGGCACTGATAAATTCCATGTACTTCTGATTCCTGGAAGACCCTTAAAAGACCTCTGCTTCTGTGGTTGCTCAGAGATGATAACAGATGATGCAAGACGTGGAAACAGTGGTCAGGATCTGGCCCCTGGCAGAAACAGAGCTGATGGTCCTTCTGTTCAGAGAGAGGAGTGGTGGCAGGATCTGCTGGTTCTTCCAGCACTGGAGGTGGGCTCTGCTTCTCAGAAATGGGTCTGTGTGGGCTCAGTATTTAAAAATGAAAGCCGAGGTGATTGATAAAATGGGGTAGAAACTGCCAGTTACCTTAGTTCTTAATAATTAACTGGAAGTCCTTTAATGAACTTAGTACCTGAGTGTGGAATTTGGAATCTGACCTTTACTACATCTAGATAAACAGTGTGGCCAAGCCTGTGGCTCTCTCTGCAAGCTCCACTCTCAGCTCACTTCTTGGACGTTCTCACACTTCATGCTGCAGTCAGGAGCTCGGCAGAGTCCAGCATGATTCTTCTTACCGTGCTGTTCCTTTGCATCATTTCCACCTACTCAGCCTCTGTGAAAGGTAGGTCTGTACTGGGCTTGGTTCAGCTTCTGCCTCAGCAGAGGCAAAGCCAGTGTGTGTGTATGCAGATCTCTGTTTTGCCTCAAAAATTATCAGCTTTACTCAGACATGCTTGAGTAATACAAGATGCATTTACTAGCTAGGTTTAAGTGCTTGTGGCATTCCTCTCAGCAGAGGTGATGGAGGAGACGATGTTTTCAAGTGCACAGGGCCAGTGGTGTGACCAGGAGATCAGACATCTTGAACTTGCTTCATCAGGACATACTGTGGGGGCACTGACTTCAAAGGGACTTTTCACACACTCAGAAGTTAAACACATGGAGTTCTCTGTGCAGCAGAGCCAGGAAGTGCTCAGGGCTGCCCAGGTTTCAGCTTCTGAGCTGTTGACTTAGCTACCACTGAAGTCAGTAAGAAGCATCCTGTTAATTTCATTAAAACATTGCTCTGTAGTAAGTCTTGAAAATCTGGAGCAGAGCTTTACTCAGGTGTCCTGACAAAGTCAAGGGTATGAAATCTTGGAGACTGCCTGCTTCAGCAGTGCCAAAGCAAGGAAAGGTCTCTGTAATAGTGACTCTTCATGTACAACTTCACATTAAATTTAGAGGAGCAGCAACCTTATAACATGAGTTTTTAGTTTAATGAGGATGTCTTCATCATGAGGGGAAGCAGGGGGAGCACGCCATCCTGGGCTAAGCTGCAGAGATGCTCTGATGGGTGCCACCTCCTGCTTCCTGCAGGGAATCCAGGACACTGTGTAAGCACAGAGCAGCAACCTTCCTTCTTCCCTGCCTCTATACACCCTCATGAAAAGAGTTATAAAGGAGAGAAATTTGCAAGCAGTGCCTCTACCTGTGAGTTTATTTCATGAGACTGCCACATTCAGTTTATGGCTAGATACCAATATGCCACATTTCTGTGTCTGATCTTGCCAGACTCCCCTTAATATCAATTAAGCAAAACTTCTTGATGTGAAGTAGTATTTGCTTGTCACATTCCCCAGGATACTGAGCAAGCATTTTCCCTTTAATTAGTCACCCCTTCAGCTCTGCCACATTTCTTCTCTTGTGCAGCGAGATTGAGAGCTAAATTACTGGCCCAAAGGCCACTTAGGGCCTCAGGGTGAGAGCTGGGATTAGGATTGGTGTTTTACCTTTTCATCAGGCCACGCTGCTTTTGGAAATATCGAAACATTATTCTGTTCAATTCAGGTAGGTCAGCACACGTAAAACTTTCCTACTGCAGTTCCACTTGAAAAATGTTTTCAAGTAAGCGGATGGGGTTTGCTTTTTAAAGCTATCTGGTGTCAGAGATAGTGGCAGATATGATTTATGAAGGTAGAGCTAGCAAGTAGTTAGAGACACACATGCTGTGCATGCCATATGTATTAATAAAAGGCACAGGACATGACAGCTGTCTCTACTCATGCAGTGTAACCTTCTGTATTATACAGTATCATGATTTAATTATAGACTTGGCATGTTACCCTTAATGACAGACACTTAACATTACTAGTCAAACTATGTGTTATGCACTCCACCTTGGAAGCGGCACTTCTGACCCCCAGAGAGCTTGGCTGGGCTGGTGGCAGTGTGTGTGTCCGTCTCTCCTCCCTTCTCAGGCGGTGGGACACATGCCATCAGCTGAAATGTCAATGGCTGCACAGGCAGCAAGGATTCCAGTGCTGTGCTGAATACAAAGGAAGGAGCTTCTAAAAGAGTGACTTTCTATTAAGAAAAGTTTCTATCAGAAAGAAACAATATTCCTTTTTAAAAGTACTGGTGTTTTCTTCGTGGAAGTTGGCATGAAAATTTAGTTGTGTTGTTTTGAGTACTGGTTTTGCTCAGTGATGCTGTGCCTCTGTCTGTCATGTGTCAAGATCCCCCCTGCCTCTCAGCCTGACCACACTATTCAGTTGTCTCTCTTGGGTTCCCCATTTCCACAGGGATAAGTGCTAACTCTTTGGGACTGCTTTCAATACTGCCTCATCCCTGCTGCTTCTCTTATCATCATCTGCTCTTGGCCTCACCTTTCCAAGTCTGGCAACTAAAGGTGTCTTCTGCCCTGGCTCCTGCAGTGTTTTCTATGTGTGAATTGGTGAAAATTTTCAAAACCTCATGTTCTTCTAGCTTCCAGGAATACTTTGCAATGATTAGTCTCTTCCATGACACTTGCAAGAAGCTCCTGCATCATTTGCTCATCTGTTTCCTTTAGGATGGAGCATCGCTGTTGTATCTGGGGACAAGCAAATGCTAAAAGGGAGGAGGAGGGAAGGAACTCTTACAAAAGAAGAATAAAAGCATGTATGTGTTCAGCTGTGGGGAAAGGAAGAGGGTAGGTGAAAGGTGCTTTTAACTGAGAATAGGGAGGGAGCAAAACCACAACATGCACCTTAACTAATAAGAGACTTGTCTCTGAGCACCCAGATAATTTCTCTTGGATGTGCTATTCCCCTACTTTTTTCCTTTAGATGGGACTGTGTTTATAATGCACCTAGTGGGTGGTATTCCTAAAATCTCAGCCAATACTAAGTCCTTTGCACTGCAGTTTCTGCTGCAAGTCAAGGACATTTTGAACCAGGAAGCAACTGGCTCCAAGGGACTGCAGGGAACCTGGGGTGTCGCTGAAAGGCATAGCCACCTCTGAGCAGGCACTGAGCACCCTCTGCTCTCAAGGGTAAGGTAGCTTCAAAGCAAGGAACTGGGGAAGGAAATTGGCTAGGAAATTCACAGTAAACCTCCAGGAAGGGTTGCATGCCTCTTAGTGACTTTGTTTTGAAACAGACACACAAGACATGCAAAACCAGACAAACCCCATTGTGCCAACATGAATCCTTCAACCTCCCTGGGAAAAAAATCAATAGTTACAGCTTTGGCCTCTCACATGTAAGCAGGCTGAGCCCACTGGGATCACCAGACTTGCTGCACCACATCCCCAGCTGGCATAAAGTCTATTTGGTTCTGTAACTTTGCCAGTTTACACAACTTGCAGATTAAACTTGCTGCAGTGTCCATTTTGCTCAGGGAAAGGTTCTTTGATGCTCGCCTTAATCCACTGCCATGGTATCTGAATGAACAGGGAAACAATGTGATGCAAAGTCTTAATGAAGCAGGGGTTTTGGACTCTTTAAGAACTGCAGAATGTACCCATCCAGCCATGATGGAACTACCCTATGCACCCACCTAAATGGGCTTTAAAATATTAAAGTGAAATAAGACTGATTTTCCTTTCTATCAGTGCAGTGATTTGAAGTTTATTTAAGTGAGTCAGATAAAACAGAGGGATATAACATAAATCAGGATAGCCTGATGAATATCTGCAGGGGACTTTGAAGACACTGATTCCATTACAGCATGCTTAAGAATTTTTCTGAGCTGTTGTGAGAGATTTTTCTTCTTTCCCCTGCCCTTCCCTGCACTTGTCATAAGACTGAGATGCATCTCCCTGAGGACAGCACTTTGTGCTTCTTAGATTAACTCTGTTGTGAACTTGTTTCTGCTCTGTACCTCCTGAACTCCATGAAGAAATCTCCAGTGCATTCAGTGGTGCAGCATTTGGGTGTGTGAGGCTGGTGCTGTGCTGCTTACAGATAGCACCTAAGGTCACTCTGTGTGTGTTTGCTTTGAGAATGTTAAGAGCACTTAGTGTACAGCCAGCTTATTTTCCCTTCTCTTCCCTTTTACGTTCCTTAAAATATATAAATTAACAGCAGAGACACAGCTATGGGAACAATTATTTTGTTGAAAGAACAAGAGCTTAATTATTTTATCTAAAAAATACATTCTTAATGTTTTCATCACATTCATATCACACTTGGGCAAGACTCTCCATGGAAAGATTCCCAATAAATGTGCAAGAGAGGCAGAGAATGATTTATGTTGGCCCCAGCAAACACATCAGTGCATTTCACATTGCTAAGCACACAAATTGTGTGATTATTAACAGTATTTTGAGTTGCAAATAATTTTGGATTAATTTGTAATGCTAACATAGCTGAAGAAAAGAATCTGACAGTCTTAAAGAGCTAGAACAAAGGATTTTGTCACCTTTCTTGTGTTATATGTGTATGATCAGTGTCAACTTAATCACAAAAAACCCCAGCTGCTTCAGAGACAGTCTCTGTAATCAAGAGTAGCAGGATCAGTCCCATAAATCTTTTGCTTGTAATTAAATTTTTAATTTTTCTAAAGATTTCTTAGAGAAAATGGTAGATTATGAGTATTAGTCAATTCTAAAATGCTGTTTGTTTTTGCTTTCCAAACAGGGCACACTACTGGGCCCAGCCTAAATAATGACAAGCTATATAAGTTTGCTTACTCAGCTGAAGTCTATGTTGATCGGGTGAAAGCATCCCTGCAGAAAAGTGCAGGATATCGGATTTCTTCTGGTGTGGATGTCAACCTCTTATGGAGAAATCCTGACAATGATGATGACCAGCTGGTCAAAATTACGGTAATTATTGCCATCAGACAACTTTAAACATACCCAATCCTTTCTGCACTTATCTAGCTGCTGATCTAATCTCAGAGAACTCACTTTCAGAACATGAGCTAAACCTTTTATTCTCCAGTCTCATCAACTAAACCCAGCTGCTTTGATGATCTAATTCCTATAGAATATGATTTCACAAGTATCTATCTAACATCATAAGCCAGCACTTCAGAATGTCTCCTGTATTTAGAAATTGCTTCATACAGCACCTATAGCTTCAAGCGACTGGTGTGCAAGCCCTTACCTGAGGGGCAATATGTCGTCCCCAGTTGTAACTGCAAATATTTCTAAATAGAAACTGGGTTTGGAACTTAGCTTTCTGGTGACATTTTCTGAGACTTACTTCCCCAGTGGAGAGCGCTGGCTTCTTTTTTAAACTGATGTAGTAATCATGGAAGATTAATAATCAGCCCCAGAAATAAAGAACATTTATTATGTGATTTAGTCTATCTACTCTACTCCAGGTCAATTCTACACTGCTCTCTACATTAATTTTCTCTGCTTTTGCTTTGCTAGATGAAAGATGTTCAGGTTGAAAATGTGAATGAGCGTCCAGCTGATAAAAACATCTTCAAAGGAAAAAGCACAGAGAAGATCATCGGGAAAGAGTATCTGGAGACTTTACAGAGGCCCATAATGGTTGAGCTAGTCCGTGGAAAAGTAAGAGCCTGTCTTTTAAAATTCAGTCCCTAAGGAAACATGACACATATCTTTTGTAACAGACTTGAAGAATTTACCAGTTCACTATTCACTCAGTGTTTTTAATAAGCCATGGTGTCCTATCATTCTGTGTGCAATACAGTAGCTGAGAACAGACTGTAATTTGCCTTATAGCCCAAGCCTAGAAGAACACCACACAATGGGGAAGTAAAGAGCAGATTGTCCACAAAGATAGGTACACATGTGGATATATGCACAATTGCTGTGTGGGACTTGTGCTATTGACTTCTGCCAGGGCAGGATTTTGTCCAAGATCTGAAGGCAGAAAAGCAGATACAATTTGTCATGAGGGATGTTCTGCTGAGTCTATGAGGAACTCAGTAGAGTGTTAATCACTTTAAACCCTTACCAAGTATTTTACCAGGATTGCTTTTCCTAGCTCCTTGGTTTTCTTATTTACTTCTGTGTCACCTGCCAAGTTAATGAGCTTGATGCTGAAAGAGCTACAGCCTTACGTGTTTTTCCCCCACTGGAAGAGAGTCTCCAAAAATCAGAAGAGAAGGATCAGAGAGCAGATGTGTCTCAACACATGCCTGGGTTTTATATCCTGCCCTGAGAGACCACCAGAGTGCTGTCCCAGCACAGGAGCACCCATGTCCATTTGTAGCTCTCAGTGTCCCCCTTTCTCTAACACACTTTCTCTGAGAAGGGGATTCAAGTACATCCTTCCCACTCTGTTTTTCTCTGCAGAGCTGCTTATGAGAGCTGCCCTTGTACTCAGCCTACTCTTATGGCCAGGGAGTGGTGAGGCTCGAGCCATGGCTGCTCCTGCCTCCTGCCCCTGCTCCTTCATCCTCTTGTTGCTTGTGGCATTAGACCAAGAGCCCCATTTTCCCCTCTGCAGCCCAAGCAATGCTCAGCAGGTGGGGCAGGAGGGGCTGTGAGAAAAGAAGGAAGGTTGAAGGTCACACTCCCTTTTCCCATCTGCAGAGCACAGTGAGGGCTGTGACACTCTATCCCAGCAGGATCTTTACCTCCTGCTGTAAATAGGCACTGAGCACATACCCTGGCTGCCAGCTCAGCCTGCTGAATTGCAGCTGCTATCAGACCTGCTCAGTAACTTTCAGACTCAGCCTTGTCATCAGTTTTACACAACCTAAAAAGAAACAGGACGGTGCTGGCTGTGAACTGCACACATCCCTACATGAGAACAGAGGTACCAGAAGAACACAGAATGCATCTGCTCCTCATACATTGCACACTTTCACATGCTAAGGCTAAGATGTAGTATTAAAACCTGGGGCTTTTTCTCAGGTGGTAGGGTCTATACACTCCTTTTATGATTTCTTTGTGGTATGACAATTTCATCCCTGGCACAGTAACTTCACTTTTCAGGGTTACCCCAAGATAACACACTGATTGTACTTACAGTTCCAGATAAAGGGGCACTTTTAAAGCACCAGAGTGGAGGTGCAAAGTCTTGTTACCAGAGGAGAGGCTCAAGCACAATAGTTGACCCACGTAGTGCAAAGGTTGTGATATGTTTGACACGTCATTGAAGTCATTCTATCTGTGATTTATCTATGATTCATCCTGAGTTTTTGTAACCTGTGATTAAAGTGCAGCAGATGTTATGCCCCTGTGGGGAGCGATTACCTGAGGATTATGCAGAAAAATGAGTCGCCTGTGAAAGTATGAAAAGTTTCCCATTTCCCATCTAAATTCTCTCTAATTCGAGGAGGAGAGATGCTCACTGCACTGAAACTGTACTTAGGTTCAGCTGAAGGCCAAAACGTGTTTGTACAGTTATTGCCAGGCCCTGCAGCCTCCACAGTTTGCTCAAAATAAGCAAATAACAGATCCAAATTCAATGTTTTTCTTGAGTGGATCCTCACTATTCCTTTCTAATTTAACCAGATTTGTTACATACTTTTGAATGATTTTTATATGTTTGTTTTGTTTTGTTTTGTTTTGTTTTAATTCCTATAGATCAAAACCTTCTACTCATATCAAAATGAACCTGGTTTTACTCAGAACATTAAGAGAGGTCTGGCTAGCCTTTTCCAGCTACAGCTGCACTCTGGCTCTTCCCGTGAGGTATGGTGCTCTATCAGGCAAGATTATCATCACATGAGGAACAGGCAGAGCCTGATCTGCTCTGGAAGGCAGACCTGTGGTTCCTGCTGACTTCAGAAAGAGTGAGCTGTGATAGAAATCAGTCCTTTGATAACATTTGAGGTTAGGGACATAAAGACAATCTTCTGCATATTTGGTGACACAAATCAAATCACTGCAATTAGCATAAAGAAGTAGTGCAATACATTTGATTTAAAATGCCTTTATAAATTTAGCACAATTTGGTAATAAACCACCTTAAACCAGCTCACTATAAAAGAGATTTTACTGCTGTTTAAAGTTGGCTGATTCTTAAATTCAATTCAGTGGAGTCGCATTCTAAATCCAAGTACCCACACAAAGTCAGCACTGATTTAGCTGCATCCATTTAAGTTGCCTTCCATTGTTAAATTTCTAAACCTGTCCCCTTAAACAAAGCTCAAATTTAACTCAAATTTGTGAGTGTAGTGTAAGCTGCCTGCTATTTCCTAATTATTTTGTTTAAACAGCCATTGTTACTTTTCTTCCCAGCCATCTAATGAACAGTACCCCTACCAATCCAAAGCAGATAGTTAGAACCACTGACATCCTCAAAACTGTTAAATAAACCCAAGCAGTGCAGCATCTCAGGTACAGGATTCCAACAGTGGAGAAAATGCTTCATCTTTGGAAGGTGTTGGGGGGTCCCAAAGATAAATTCAAGAAATTGTCCTAATCTAACTCTCTTTTCCAAGGTGGACATTTCTGGGAAATGTGACACTACTTACCACGTGCGGCAAGATCAAGTGACTAAAATAAAAGACCTGGACTCCTGTGAAATAGAAAGGAAAAAATTTACCAGCCACAACCGGGTATGATTTCTTTAACAAAATAAAATCTTTTCTTCCTATTTAAAATATATTCTTAGCAGCTACTACTCATCTTCTCAGAAGTCCTTCTGGCATTAGAGGAAGCAAACTCTATATGTAAATTTTGTAGTTTTACTAGCCCAAATGTCATATGTAGTTCCCCATGGAGAGAACAGGTAATGGATTCTCCTGTGGTGTAAACCACTTTGACTCAGCTGATACAGATACACTCATAGTGATAATAGTAACCTTTTCCCCATCTGCTGTAAATGCCAGGCAAGATGCTGACTCCTGAATGGAGCCTGGTCAGGCTTGCCTGTAAGGTCAAAGGCTTTCCTAATGCATAGGTGTATTACAGGAGATGTGCCAAGAGGTAAATGAAACCCTACTACAGCCCTAGTGGTCCTCCACTGTTAGTAAACTAAGTAGTCACTGCTGAGGACAGGCTGGACACCTGCTGAAGGCACTGGGATTCTCCACATCAGAAACTGACCTTTCTCAGCTCAGAGAAGTATGAAGTCACCACACACTCTCTTAATAAACTGCCTTAACGCCATTACTGGGTTCCCCATTTTCACACCACAAAGACGTCGTCTTGTTTACAAAACAAGAAGCAAAACCAGCCATCTTGTTTGATCTGTGAACATGACAATCTGCTCATTGATCTGTTTGATTGTGAACATGACAATCTCATTTACAAGCTATTTCTCTGGGAAAGATTCTTGTCTTATTTAAAGCATATCTTACAAATGTAGTACTGGATGTTTTCTCAGTTGCAGCCTGCTCCATAACTTCCTACCCTGCTCCTACTGTCTTTTACCCTGGTATATACTGAATTTGAAGCGCATGGTGTAGAAATGACTGGCTACTTACTGCAAAGAGGACACTTGAAAACCTGGTTCACAGGCTTAATTTGAGATGCCAGCCTATATGCACCTTCTTCATATGGCTCTACTTCATGACAAGTCTTGCCCTCATTTGGAACAGTGAGCTCTTTTCCTATTTTGTTGTTTGTTGAATAACCCTCTTTCTGTTTTATTTTTTAATTATTTTCAGATATTGGATGTCAGTACAAAAGCCACATCTGCTACAGTTTATGTGCTAGAAGACAGCTTCATTAAATCCATTAAGGCAGAAGAAAATTTCGTTTTCGCTCTGAATTACCGACGAAAAACAGGTGCCAAAATAGTTTCAAAGTAAGTTGGGCAATTGGACTGTCATTGATGGTGGCAGGACTAGTGGTTCAAGTCAGGTTACATGTGTAGGTTTTATAGAATTGAGATCTAAGGCTGTGAACTCTTCAGGTAAGGATTTAGGTCTCCTTTTTATCCATATACAGGTCCAACTGTGTCAGGTACCAGGTCCAACTTTGATTAAGGGTTCTACCACACCGCAAATAATAAATAATGACATTCATAAGAAGTTAATGGGAAACACCAGAAATTGGCCAAACCCTTTTAATCTACTCATTAGTGCTATAGGTGTTCTGTCTTCTCATTTCTCAAGAAATACTTCTGTTGGATTTCCATGTCTAGCATATGAGAGTTTGGAAGTATAGAAAATAAAATCTACTGCGTAGAAAGGAAACAACCGTGAAACCTAGATCTGTGTTAGACTCCAGACTCCAAAACACTGAAAGTGTGGAGATACTCATACACGATAAATGATTCAGGCATCTCAGTAATAATAGATATTTAAAGGAAAAAGTACATTCAAAAATTTCACTTTCCAGATCTTTTAAGAACAAATATATGAAACATTTCAGAATGTATGTGGATACTGAAGACTGTTTATCAAGTGTTACAAATCTGTGCTTTAGAAAGTCTCTCATACAGGTATTTTATTGCACATAACTCTAGCAATAATTTTGCTGGTATCAGATGCTTCTCTTACCTTAAAACCCCCACAGACTTGCCATGTTCTGAACATTTTAAAATAAGATTTCAGCTAGTCTGTATTCTGTATTTTTTTGTCGGTGGAGGGGTTTTTTGTTTCCCCTTGATCGGCTCTAATGGTGTCCTCACTGTGTGGATGTACAGGCAGAGGCTGGAACTGAAGTCAGTCCAAGCTGGGACAGGACTGATCGCTGCAAAGCAAGTCGCTGGTGTGATCAAGACCTTGGACCCCAATTATGTTGCCATTCCCCTGGAAGCAGAGCCAGTGAAATCTGAATGCAAAAAGTGCCCTTCAGTAAGTAAACACTGGTTCATTGGACATCAGGTTGCTTAGCTGAGCCGGACAAGTGTGAAAGCAAATTTTCTGTCCAAGCAGAACTAGGACAGGTCAAGCATAGCAATATAAAATGCACCCTGGAGTAGGGAGTACGGGAGTGTTGCAATGGTGCTCACCCCACAAGAGTGTTGTAAGATCTACCAGTAAAAGTACCAACCTTTTTGCTCTCTTTTAAAGACTGCAATATTTCTCCAGATCACTAGAAAATACAGCACCCTGTTGTTTTATCTCACCTTGCCAGCCTTGATCTGGGTTCACCTTATTTCCTCTGGGTGGAAATTAATTTTAAGATTGCTGACTGGTGTTTGTAAACAGTTTTGTCGTGGAGGAGCTGAACTGTTCCTAGGATTCAAGTTCATTAGTCATTCCTCAGGCAGGCTAAGCATTTGTTGGTGGTATATTTAACCTCTTCTTACTACCTGACCCCGAGAAAGTCTTTTGTTTAAAGGATTTTATAAGTATTTTACAAGTATAAAATGGGGCTTTAGTATTCTTGGGGAGTCCAATAATGTTCTCATTTTTCCCTGGGAAAAACATTGCCTTGTTTTTTTATATTTAAGATATTTGTAGGCTAAGAGCATGACAGTGTAAATGTATCATCTTTTGTTTTACTCATGATATTCATCATAAACTAAATAGATTACTACAGTGACTGTTAGCAAACAGTATTAATGCTATTACCATTGGGGAATGAATGGGAACATTAAGGATCATTATTCTCTGGTGTTGATAAGCAAGATATAGTTTCTGTTCAGCACACAGAATTTTAGTCCTCCAGAGATACTTCTTATGAGCACAAACATGTTCCTGTATTGGAACTTTTGCTAGTTACTTGGAAGTAGCATTACACTGTAATAATTTTTCTTATCTAATGCTTGTTGAGCCACAAGGAAGACCAAAAACACATATTTGGGGAATATAGAAATGATGCTGCCCATGTGCTGGGGCAGTTCTGAGCAGGGAATATCAAGGCATCTTAAACAGAGTAGGGACAGGTGGTTTTTCCCTGACTCTGCCTGTTGGGGTTTGTGCTGACCAATTTGTCACTTGGGACTGAGTTTGTCCTAGCAGTTATAATTTTCAGACCAAGATAACAAACACAGGGTATAATTCCAGAGCACTGCCTGGGGACTGAGCTATGTCATTATAAACCTAATGGCACGGGGAGAATGAAGTTCTGCTTTCTCACTGTATTTTTCAGTAACTGCTATGAAAAGATGGGCTCTATAAACAGAACACTGTATCCAAAGCAGCAACATAGCATATGGTACTTATATTTCATGGTATACATTAATGCCCTGCTGACATGCTATGCCTTAGGGTTTTACATTCTCAAAGCCCTTTTTAAATTGTAACAGGTCTTATCTCTATCTTTATGAATTTGATAAAATAACCATTACTGCCCTCATTTCCCAGATGGCGGCACTAGCTTCTCTGAGGTTATGGCAAATGTTTGCACTTAAAATCAGGTCTAGATTTCTGTGTTAAGACAACATAAAGCATGCTCTTTTCAGAAGAGCTTATGCATCTTACACTCTTTTATGCTCATGGTTCCTATGGGGAAGGATTCTTGCCCCTTCTGAAGGTGAGGTGGGTTTGTTCTGTCTTGTGCAGCCACCCTTTGTACATTGGTAAGCAGCTGTCATGCACAGACATTCAAAACCAACTCCTGCTCTGTTTAGAACCTCTTGGTTTGGTTGGAGTTTTCCTAGAGTGCCCACAAGACCTCTGTTCTGATCTCTCTGTCAGAGAAACACAGGTCTGTGTCCACGCTGAATTGCCATGTGGAAGTGTGTGCATCTTGTGCCTGAATGTTTGGGTTTTTAAATCCAAACTGTCTAACATTCACATCAGGAGAATGAGGGCCCTCAGAAAAGTCAACGGTGAACGGTGTTTTTAATGCCATGGTCACTGCAGGAGATGGCAGCTGCTCCTGAGCATCCCCCAAAGGAAGGCTTGGTCTCCACTCTCTTTTTCTTGAGATAGCTCCAGCTTGCATCTCCCACCTTGCTTGTCTGTAGGGTATGGGCCAAACTGTCTAAGACCAGCCCACACAGCTGGGCTTTGCACAGGAGAAAATGTAGGAGTAATGAGGTTAGAGGGTTTTTTTTGCTGGGCTGTGGTGCAACTTTAACAGGGGGAATAAAAAGTGACCTATATATTTATCCAATTTCAGTTAATAATAGCAACACTGACCTTGGTGCTAAGCACTAATTACCAGTTGAGGTTAAAAGACCCATCTGTGCCTCAGAACATGAGCTCCTCCCAGCTGGTCATTAATCCTCAGGAAATATCTTATGTCTCAATCATTGTTGCCTAATTATTGTTTGTTACAGTCAATAGAAGTTGCACTCTGTACTGATGAATGATACTTCTGATTGCCAGCAGGTTCAAGTGCTATTGCCCAACACAAAATCCACAGAGGGGAACTATTTTAGTGAAGGTCAGATGGGCGCTGCTGTTATTTCCCACTCGGGAAAACTGCAGTAAAGACTGCTGCAAAGAACAGCTGAGTTTTCACCAAGGAATATTCTTGATAACTTGAGATAACAGAGGCAAAGGCAAGGGAGAGAAGAAAGGTCAAAATACTGACACCAGTTTCTTATGGGAGTATATCTGGAAGGACAGATATGGCTGCTTTGCTACCATGTTGGCCTGTTCAGGTAAAAAATGTGATGTGGGAATAAATACAGCAACCAGCATCTTACCTTTTATTTTGTACAATAGCTACAAATCCCTTTTAATGAAAATTTATGAAAAAAAATGAGACTAACTTCTTGGACATTTAATCCTGTTCTGTACTAACCCAAAATTACCATCTTCTCAAAAAACATGATTAATTAGTGAATTGGGGATTGTGCATCTCCCTTTTATTTTTTTTAAATCTACTTAGGAAAAAATGGGAACATAAGGCAAACACAATATTCACCAGAAAGCACAGTAAATTTGCAAGAGAAGAGATTTCCCTTTATTCCAGTTACAGTATAATAAATTTTATTGTTCCAAAAAAGATTGCAGTGAAGGTCATGTACAACATCAGGAAAATAATAAAGAGTTGGAAGAGAGACAGCTATAGAAAGATTTCTAAGATATTTGTGCTGGGATATCATAAATTACCTAATACTGAGCTAAAGGATCATAAGTCCGTTGGATTTCAGCTACTTTGAGCAACAGCATTTGCTCAAAGTGGCTGAAATCATATCAGCATTTATTTAGTCTGATTTTGAGAACTGAAGCTATAATCTGAGAGATTTTACATAATATGAATTGTTTTGCAGCTTTCTGAGCACTGGAAGAACATCAGAGAACAAATGCATCCTGACAAACTTTCCAAACCTGATGCAGCAAAAAGCTTTTTGTCCTTCATTCAAAACATCAGAAAAGCTACAAAGGAAGAGATACTGAAAATTATTAAAAGTGAAAATAAAGAACTTCTGTAAGTTACCATGAACAATCTTTTAAAAGGTTTAAGTTGCTGAGAAATGCAGAAGGGCAAATTGCATACAAAGAGATTGAGTTCTGGTGATGTCTTAGCAATGCAAACCTGTTCAGTACTGTCTACAGGAAAAGGATTTTTTTTTAAGTTATGTTTGTTCTTGTAATATAATAAATTTTCAGCACATCCTTCAGCCACCAGGGTTGTATCTACAGTGCAAGGCCAACATGGTTTGTAGTTTAGCCGAAGGTTCTTAAACCAAATGGTTGTTCTGAAACACCCTATAACTTGTTCTTGACTTCCCATTGATTTCCTTCAATAGGAAATACAACAAAGTGTTCCCAGGCAACATTGATGCCTGGGAATTGTCCTAGTATTAGAGTTTGGTTGTGAACAGCATGCACACTGAAACTTGAGGGTTGAAAAGCATTTCTGAGTCATATGGTCAGGATCTTTCAAATAAATTGTAGCCGTTGTTAGCAGTGGAGATAAACCTGAGAGTCACTCAGGCAGCATAGAAGCCTTTTCTCTATGTTTCATTGTGCATGCAGTACTAAAACACTTCTTTATAGCTGCAGCCTTTTCCTGTAGCTTTAATACACTTGTGATAGTTGGGTTTTTAAACTTTTTTGGTCCCTTATTTGCATAAATTAAAATACTATCCATGGATATGAATCTGTGTACCATTTTGAGGTGAAAGTTCAGGGACATTTTTTCCAACAAGAGTAAAAGATTCTCTTACTTGCAATGAAGAGCTGTTTCAGTACATAAGCTTCTTTCTCTCAATATCCAACCAAGTCTTTTCAGTATGGACTGGTTCATTGCAAGGATATGTTCATTTAATTTGCACTTCTTTGTAGTCCACAGGTAGTGGATGCTGTAACCTCGGCTCAGACCCCAGAATCACTGGAGGCCGTGCTGGAGTTTCTTGACTTTAAGGATGCAAGCACTTTTATCCTTCAGGAGCGGTTCCTGTATGCCTGTGGATTTGCTTCTCACCCCAGTGAAATGCTCCTGAAATCATTAACTGTAAGTCCAAGGACAAAACAAATACAACAGAGCTAATACTCTTATGCCTTGTCCCAGTCAAAGGGGAAGAGAAGTAGAAACAACTGTTGCTGTTTCTAATTTTCCTTTCTTTATGCCTTCCAGGGTTTCCTAAAAGTGTGCTATTAACATAGAGCCTGCAAGCAACAAACATTCCTATGTCCAGACTGAAAATCTAATTACTTTGTGAAATATTACCAAAATCCATTACTTGAAAAAGAAACATAATACTGAATGTTAAGAAAATAATTTGAGGATTGTTTGATTGTTGCCTTATGAAAGTCCTGTAATCAGAACTGTAAATCCCCTTTTTTTTTCCAAATGAATCTACTTGAGACATTGAATGTAACTGAAGGTGAAAATGGCACTGAGTTATTATATGTTATATATATGTAATGATAGAGCTGTGCTGTGCTTAGCCTGAGCCCAGGCCATTGTGGTAATCACTGCCCTTGCGTTGCATTATTGTTCACAGAAAATGAGGGAACCTGTTGAACCCACAGCAGTGTGGCTTGTCACGTTTACACTGAGACATTAAACAGCTTTGCTTTTGCATGACAGGAGAAGTTCAAGGGGGATGTTGCCAGTCAAGAAATCAGAGAAACTCTTGTCATTGTCATGGGAGCACTCATTAGAAAGCTGTGTGACAGGGACGGCTGCAAGCTGCCAGTGAGTATCTGATGGTCACTGCTGCCGAAATTCTGGTCTGCAATACACAGGACTGATCCCTGGTGACATTACTGGGGGAGCATGACAGACATGGGAAGCAGATTCTCCCACTTAAAATAAGTCCATGAACTCCTATGTTTGATAGAGGATTATATTTTTTTTTTTATAATGACCTCTACTTTGTCAGATTTAGGCTTTGGTCTTGTCTTTTCCCATTTCTGTGGCTGAACCTGTCAGCAGAAGCAGTGCTTGTGCTGTCTTGTCCAAAAGCTTTGCATATCCTCAGAGAAACACTGGCCAACTCAGGATCTGTTTATTGTTTGCAATCACCTTAGCTTATTTCACCACTGTGAAGAAAATTCATTGATTCAAATATTCAACTGTGCCCTGAACATGCATAGAAGGAGGAAGACTTTTACTCTGAGCATGAACTGAGTAGATGCTGGTGTTAGAGGATGAGAATGATCAGACAAGGCTGCTGGATCTGTGTTGTTCAGCACTGCAGCACACCACTGAAAAGATACAGAGCCCTTTTAATTACCTGAACAGGCCCTTTTAATCTCCCTTGTTAATTGCCAAGTAGTTTTATAACATCATGTTCTGAGGCACTGAAGAACACTTCCCTTGCCTTTTTTTGTGGAAACTTGTTGGCCCCACAAGGAGGACCTGTGAAGTCCCTGAATCAGGTCAAGAGCAGCTGGCAAGTGATAAAACTTTGGATTAGGTGTCACTGTAGCTGCAGTCACTTTGGTTATGCTTGAAGGAAGCCATCAATGTACAAATGAAACCTTTGCTAGCCCTGTGCCACAAAAACATGCCAGAACCCAGCCCTGCCCCTTCTGCTCCTGCAAGGGAAAAAGGGAGGTTTATGATCACCATTTAATGTGCTGTTGATTTTCTTAGGCTGTTGTGGAAGCCAGAAGGTTGATTCTGAATAGACTGGAGAAGGCCAACAAAGATGACAACGTGCAGATGTACCTGCTGGCACTGAAGAACGCACTCCTTCCTGAAGCAATTCCAGTGCTCCTGAAGTATGCTGAGTCAGGAGAAGGGCCCATCAGCAGCCTTGCTGCCACTGCCTTGCAGAGATATGATCCTTCTTTTCTCACCAAAGAGGTAAGAAAATATACTGCCCAAGAAAAGAAGTGCAGGAGACTGTATTAAAAATATAGGGTAAATTCACAGAATTAATTTCTTGTCATCACCGACATAGACAGTGAGGTTGAGTCCAATCTCAGCAAATTTGCTGATGGCACCAAGCTATGTGGTGCAGTCAACATGCTGAAGGCAAGGAATGGACTGGTGGGCAAGTGCTAGTCAGCCCTTGGCTCCAGGGTCGCACACAGCCACCAAAAGTGGCATGCAGTCTGCGGGGAAAACCGGGCTCTGCTCGCCAGAGGGAGCACTTGGGCACCTGTGCAGCCCCTGTTCTTCTTGTGCTTTCACACAGGGAGAGCACGCAAAGTAAGAGAAGGGTAAAATAGCTTCATTTTATCCTGCAGCCTCTAATAATAGGAAAAGACATAGAAAACAGTGGGACAAGAGGTCTTGCCTCTGCTGCATTACCTTGCATTCCATTTCATACCTGCAGCTGGCCATCAGGATTGAGGCTGTCAGGGTACTGCTCTGCAATAAGCATATAGGAGGCCATTCAGTGGGACTACATGACTTTCCACAGACTCCCCTGTAACAAAGATGTGTCACAATCTTCTCAGGGACACGCCACCACAGGCACTATCTAGAAAATTAAAATAACAATATTCTTGGTTTTTAAAGTAATGTTTCCTTGACAGTCTAGAAAATCTCTGTCTAACCACTGCTACATTTGTTCTTAGTGCTGCTACTTATTTACAGCCCCGCTTTGAAAACCAGTGTGTAAGGCTGTATTTGGTCTGTGGCTGAGAGAACATAACAGATGTCCCACTTGTCCTTGTGGTCACTGAGCTATACATGTCTCAACATTCCAAAAGGACCATGAAAAACATGATGCTGAAAATATATCCTTATGTATTAGCCTTAGCTATGGAGCTAACTAAGCTAACTTAAGCTGATATTATAAACGAGATTCCAACCTGTACTTTGCCCAGTCATCTGCATGAGCACTGAGTGAATAATGTGTTTCCTGACCAGGTGAAGGAAACAATGAACAGGATATACCACCAGACTCGCAAAATCCACGAAAAGACAGTGAGAACCACAGCAGCTGCCATCATCTTAAACAGTAACCCATCCTACATGGAAGTGAAAAACATCCTGCTCTCCATTGGGGAACTGCCAATGGAAATGAACAAGTACATGCTCTCCATGATCCAAGATATACTGCGCTTTGAAATGCCTGCCAGGTACATTAAGTTCAGTGTAAATAAATACAGCCCTTTCTTACAGAGAACACACAGGTTCTCATGAATTACTAAAACTTAAGGAGAGTATAAAAGAATATCTTAATGTCCCTTGTACTGTTATTTCAGAATAAATCCCTTAATTTCAATGTCATTATTTTAATAGCTATTCACATTTTCACAGGTACAAAAAATATTTGGGCATCTGACTTGCATTACTGTGAAAAATGTCTTCTGTTGATCTTAGTTCTCTCAAATGGTCCCTTGCTTTTGTATTTTCAAAACCAGTGATGTGGAAAAATTTTAAACATCAGAGTGTGAGAATGAAAATAATCAATATATATCTTCTTCTTAAAAACATTATTTTTCAAGCAAGATCTTTGCTTGCCTTTCTTCCTATGACTGCAGGGAGTACATGAAATTGAAAGAGAGACTCTGGGTTAGGGCAGATTTTTAGTGGGAAAAGGTGAGGGTTTTGAAGACCCTCTTTCCTACTGGGAAATTCACCCTCTCTCAAATTTGATCTTTCTATGAAAAAGTAATGCATGGTACTGTAACATTTTTGTATCTCAGTGGTTTTGTTTGTTTGTTTTGAAATACCGCAGCAAAACAGTTAGGCAAGTTCTGAAGGACATGCGTGCCCATAACTACGATCGCTTCTCCAAGATGGGCTCTTCCTCTGCCTACACTGGATATATCACACGTATGTAACCATGAAACTGCCTTTGAACCCTCTTTGTATTCCCAAACATTTCATTAATCCACTAGTGTAGTCACAGGTACCTTCTTTCTTTTTTAACTAAGGTGGTCCTGATGTGTCATCCACGTACAGCCTCGACATCCTCTACTCCGGCTCTGGCATTTTACGGAGAAGTAACATGAACATCCGTGTTTTTGACAGAAGCACTGACCTTCATGCCATCCAGGTAACTGCCACACTGTGCACAATAACTTAGCCAGTATGTGGTCCTTTTCTTACAGCTTCCAAATCAATTCAGCTAATGCTTAAGACCATAAGGTTTGCTGCACTGGGCACAGAACAAGCCAATAACAGGGGAAAACCAATAACAGGGGAAAACCCCAGAATGTGGCATATGTTTACCATAAACAAAACAAGTGTTTTGTTCTTCATCATACATTGTGGTCTGTGTCTGTGTAAAGCCTATACTGTTTCTCTGATGTAATCAATAAAAGCTTTGTGAGTTTGTAAAATCAGGTCCCAGTTCAGGTTATGTCTCAGAATGGAAATTCAAGGAGTAGATCAAATGTACAAATCAAAGAGATTTTAATGTCTGTGTTTTAGAATTTTCTTGATATTGGCAAGAATCTTCAGTGTTATAACTCTCCTAAATTTATGCAGGACAAAAATATTGCAGTGGAACACCTCTGGCCTTTCCTCCCACCTGTCCCTGAAAAATAGTTATATGAATAAAGGAAAATGTGTTTGAAAGAAAACTAGTCTTAGGATTATGATCTGCATGTGGGTAAATCCTGCTCAGCACCTAAAGGGCAAAAACATGGCATGAGATTATTTTATTTTCCATTTTTCTAAGTACTCCTCCTAGTTCCATTAAGTCTTACCCTCATACCTTTTCCACTACAACTACATAAATTAGCATTAGGCATTTAGACATAAAGAAAATATGTGGTGTTGTTAATAGTCTGAGTCGGGCAGGATTTTCTCATTGATTCTGTATCACTGTTCCTTTGTAGGTGGTTCTCGAAGCTCAGGGTCTGGAGTCCATAATAGCTGCAACTCCTGATGAAGGCGAGGAAAACCTAGACTCCTTTGCTGGCATGTCAGCCATTCTGTTTGGTTTCCAGCTCAGGCCAGTGACATTTTTCCAAGGGTATGGTGATTTAATGTCTAAAATGCTCTCGGCAACTGGAGATCCCATGAATGTGGTGAAAGGACTTGTCCTCCTCACAGATTTCTTACAGGTACTAACAGCACACTGTTTGCTTCTTTTTCTGTCTCTTAAGCACAGATGGTTCCTCTCCCACACTGCTGTTGTAGGACACCTTATTTTCTTTATTCTCAATGCTGATAAACTTGACCAGTGTTATACAGATTACCTTTACTAGGAGAGCAATAGAAAAGTCATGGGTATTAAAAACCAGAATGAAATTACATGAAAAGCAACCTAGAACAAAGGTGAGAACAGATATTCTCGAAAATAAACCAGAAACTTAACAAAAGCAAATGCAACTCAGTTTCCTGTTGCAAACTCATATTGCTCTCAGCTATGACCTCCCCAGTTTCTTGTAATACAGTCTTGTCCCATGCAACCACCTAAGTTTTCCTCTTCACAAGCTGTCCAGGAACCTTGTGTCCAGGTAGGCAATAATTGTCAGGTGAATGAATCAGAGAACTATCCTTCAAAGAACAATGCTAAGAGGTCCAAATTTCAACTATTTCTAAGCAAAGCAAGGAATTAAAATGAGGATTACACAGTTTTTATGCAACTGTCACCCTAAATGATTTGCTAATTTTGTGCTTAAACAGATTCACATAGAAATATAACTGGCTACATAATGTGTTATTGGAGGACTAAGAATCTAGACATCTCTCTCAAAGTGCAGGGTCAGCGCTTGGTTTGATATCTTTGTTCTTCCCAAGCTGGGATCTCCTTAGAACCTGTGGATTTAACAGCTGTACTCAGCTCACAAAACATCTGCAGTCTCAAACTTTACTTTTGGCTTTTCCCATTTAATTCATGGCCAAAGAAAATGCCAGAAGTAGATGATGAGATAATCCACTCTGTTCAAAATTACACAGAAACACCCTCTGCACATGACACATTTCCCCATCCAGAACCCAGCTCAGCTCCTTCTAACGGTATTTTGAGTCCAGAGGGCTTCCCAAGTAGTGCCCAAATTGGCTAACTAAAGCTCATTCCAGCAGTGCTTTACAGTTCACACACAGATTATGGGCAAAAACTTTGCTGTGACCTATTTAACAAACAGACCGCAGAGGTGAGAAAGATAATCATGTCTAGTCCTGAGCACAGGGAACATTTAGAGAACTAAATATTTCCAACTGCTGTGCATGCACGAAGCTCCAGACATACTCTGGCTGAATCAGCTGGCTGGGCACCCTTAGAACTCTGCCCGCCAGCAAATTCTCCACTCCTTGCCTTTGGAGAGCCTCTCAAAAGTCTGGGGCAGCCAGGCTGGGACTGTGGGCCATTTTTAACAATGTCAGGGTGCAGTGTTTTCAGTCAGTCACTGCCTTTTTGGAAGCCTTAGTCTTACCTCCACACCCCACAAGGGCAGGAATGGTTTAAAGCGCTGTTGAACACAGCTTCAGGCTGAGCTGCCTTTCAAGCACAGCCCATCTTTCTAAGAATGGTCTTATAGCTACACTCCAACTTAACAGCACATCAGCATGGTGTTGGCACTTCCCTGTGGCCACAGTGTTGTTTCAGGACTAAGAATAACCAGAAGTTATATTCCTGCTATAAAATAAACAGCTCTCATAAAACTGTTTTTGAGACTCCTAAGTCACCTGCATTAAAGTTCAGCAGTGTTAATAGTTCTGCTAGGCAACACACCTGCCAGAAGCCCAGAGAAATGAAATACTGTATTGATAGGTCAGAGAAGCCACTTGAAAGCCAGATCCCAGTGGAAGGTAGTCAGTTCCCAGAGAAGTGCTTGTTGCAGCCATCTCTGCGTTGCATTACAGTAAGATTGCATTACAGTGCACTACATAAAGACACTTTCTTATTAAAACATGGCACATTTCAGCATTTTAAACAGTAAAAAATGACTGATTCTGATCTTTTGGGTCACATTTTCCACTGCAAATGAGACACAAAGCTTAAAATAGGAAAGCAAAGGAAAATACTTCTCCTTAGGAGGCTGGGTCCCTGTGATTTACACCTCCCATCAGCCTGGATTGGATTTGCACATGAGATGAGGGACAGGGCTGAGCTATAAATAAGGAAATAGATGAGCTAGTAAAACACAAGACAAGTGCTCCTTAACTTCTCTGCTGGTTTCAGTGACAAATACAGCTTAATTCTAGGTAGCATTTAAGTCTTGAACCATGCAGCCTTTGTAAACCCAGCCTACTTTAATATTCTTGGGTGTAATGTGACAATACATCTAAAAATATCTGCTCCTCTGGTTGTGTGTACATATCTCTGCCAGCATGTATACTGTTACCTCCTCACTCATTAGCAGCTACCCACCAACCCAGTCCCAATTAAGAGCAAAGTAAAATAAAGTAAAACAAGCTTTATGTCTACACCTAAACAGACCAACAAGGGAAGTATTTTATGTCTCATTGCAGTCAGTATAAAAACTCCCTTTGATTTCAGAAAGGTTTCAATTTCAATCCATGATTTTAACTTGGGTGAAAATAAGAAATCAGAGCATCATATGACCACACTTGCTGGAGTCATGCTGGATTTATAAGCCACAGCCAGCCCACTGCATTCTTTAAATCTCAAGCCCACTTTAGCAGCAACTGACTGCCAAGATGGCTCTGCCAAGCTGGTTCTGTCAAGGAAATAATTTCAAGGATAATTAACTTACCCTAAAAGGTGAAGTAACCATGTACAGCTACCATAATTATCTGAGTCTTCGATTACAGCCAGATAACTTTAATGTTCTGAACAAAACCCTTCCCTGATGTTGCTCCTTGCTATAGGGATTAGGAAGCTAGACTGACTCTCTGCTTGCTTCTTTCTTAAATCTTGGGACGGCATTAGTTGGAGCTACTGGACTACTGAATAGCTAAGAAGAGAATAGAGACTTCTAGGGTGCCTGGACATCAAAAAAGGGCAGGAAATTGACATTTCTACATGTCCTATAAAGGCCTGCAACATTACAGGTGCTGAAAATATCACAGGCACAGAAACCTGAAAGGAGAGCAAAAACCATCTGTCAGACTGAAGAAGGTGTCCTGTATGTGAGGCACATGATCAAAAGAAGCTTTTCCCAAATTAACATTTCTTTTAAAATGGTGAATTAATCCACTAGTTCTTAGGGAAGCAGGACAAATATATAAAGAGAGATAGATTGCCAAGCTGGATGAACCCTGAAATCTTGGCTGTGTGTCAAACCTTAAAAGGAATGAACTGTCATGACCCTGAGCTATATTACCGCTTCCGAAATTGACTTTATGGATGTGTTTCCAGTCCAGCCTTACAGGTTTCATGAAGCCATGAGCACATTTGATATTTGATAGAAAATGCATTTAATGTGAATTAAGGTGCATTACCTGATGGGTTTGGCCATCCAGCCACTGAAGATGTAATTCCTGTCATATGGTGGGTTTGGAGCCACTGCACAAGCGGCAGCATCCTACTGCCAGTACAGCTCTGCTCAGGGGTGCTGGTCACACTGCACTGCACCTGTGCTGGGCTTCAAGCAAAGAGTTCAATCTGATTTAGCTGGACTGCTGTCACAGCCTCCATGGGGCTTGTGTCGTAGCTCTTGGAGACATGGTATTCCCTGCAGTGACACTCTGTGCAGAAATGGTGCCAGCTGGCACCCAAGGAGAGGGGAAGGATGCAAGGTGCCTTGCTGTAGCTTCATCCCATTTCTGGGGGAGGGATGTGCATCAGGATGTTTTGTCCATCCTTTCAGAAAATCCCTCTATTCCTTTTTGTTCTTGCAAAATGGCAAGTGGTGTGAGTGCAGGACCAAAGGGAATAAGGAAACCTCTGAGGTGTGCAGTCAGTAATCTGTGCTTTGCCATGGCTCCAGGAAATCCAGCTGCAGTCTGGGCCCACAGCCAGTGCAGAGTTCATGGGTGGGCTGGCCATCGACATCTCCGGAGGGATGGAGTTCAGCCTGTGGTACCGGGAATCCAAAACCAACGTCAAGAACCGGTGAGATACCCCCAGCACACGCTGTAGCTGTAGGCACCTCAGGCTTCTGAGCCAAGGTAGCACCAATGACACAAATTTAAATATAAAAGACCTTGCAGATTAGTTAGAATTAAGCAACTAAATAAATAGAATTAAATAGTTACGTGCATGGGAGAATATCTTTACTTCTCTATTCCTTTCCACCTGGATAATACCAGTTCCCACTGGTCTTGTGTGAATTTATATACCTTTACATGAAGAACAGGCTCCTTTGAGGGCAGTTTTTGTTTGTGTGGTAGGACTACTTGTAATTCAATTTCCTCTTTTTTAATGTGTTTTGAAACAATTGTAATGCCTAATTTTTTTTGTAGGGTAGCCATGTTTGTAGCTGGTAACACCAAGGTGGATTCCTTCTTTGTAAAAACTGGTATGGAAACCACTTTGGAAACAGAAACAGCTTTAGACTTCATCTCCACAGTGCAGTTTTCACAGTACCCATTTTTGGTCTGTATGCAGATGGATAGAGTGGACTCTCCATTCAGGTAAGAACTAAGAGCACACACTTTCTGAAGTGTCTTTCCAGCCAGCTGCTGGAACTTTTGGTTTTCACAGACACGAGATTATCCACTGAGGCCAAATTCCAGCCTAACATGATGAGGTGCAGTGCAGGCTGTTACGCACACTGACCTCTCTGCTAACCCATTCCTCCCTGAGATTCAGAAATAACCTTTCTGAAGATCACAACTGATCAGCTCTGAATGGGCACTTCAGTCCAATTCTTTAATTTGATTTTGCAAGTGAATTAACTTAAGTGGCAGGACGGTAGTGCCCTTGTGTGCAATCAGTTCTGATGGTGACCTCAGGTTTTGCCAGCAGTAGTTCTCTATTGCACTATTGAGAAAGGAAGTGCAAAGCCCTACATGAGCTGAAGTCAAAAGTTCTCTTCATCATCTGCTATTTATTCATGTCAACAAAAGTACCTGGTCTGGTACTCCTGCAGCCATTGTGTTCTATCATACTTTATTAAGGCACCAGTTTTCCTGAAAACTAAACAACTGTGCAATAAGGTTAAAAAGATGCTCTTCAGTAGCCAAAGAATAGTAATTAAATTGGCTCTATTGGGAATACTGCTCTCTCCTAATCCCTATTTGCTAAAACCTAAGGAAGATAACATTTGTAGAGCCTGTGCCAGATTTCCATTCAGGTTTTTCTCGTCTGAAAGATGGTTAAAACCTGAGTATTTTAAGACTTTGAGAATCTTCAGGAAATCCTAAGAAAACAGTGTCTGCTATTCTGCAGCTACTGAAACATCTGCTGATTATGTCTGCTGACTGTGGCAGGGCCACCTGGCCTGTGTGCAAGGTGTTGGTAGCGGGGTGCAAGCTGTGCACGGAGCTGCTGATGGCAGAGCCCGGTGCTGTGTCTTTGCAGGACTCACATGACCAAGTACGAGAGCCTGCCCTCCGGCAGGCGCTACACGGCCAGGAGGGGGAAGGCAGCCACGCTGGCCGGGAATGAATACCCCCTGCACCAGGAAAACTCCAACATGTGCAAGAAGGTGTTCGGCGCCAAGTCGGACTCTGCTGGCAGCTGGTTTTGAAAGCAGCGCCTGGGCTCCTGCTTTCCTGAATCCCTCAATGACTTAGGCCTGCACACACCTTACCAGCGAGGAGCTTGACCCTGCACTGCTGCTTTAATGGGAAATTTGCCATTGATTTCAACGGGCCAGGATCAAACTCTCAGTGTGTGCACAGTGTTTACATATTAACCTATATTTAAAACTTTTGTAAAAAAAAAGCCCTAAGGCAAATAAAGACCAATTTGGTAGCGTTTCATGCACTCCCGTAAGGGTGGTGCTTGTTCTTCATTTTTACTTTTTTGTGCCAAAAGCAAAAGTAATCCTTCATTTTTTTTTTCTTGGGGAATACAGAAGTCTGTGTTTTTGATGTGTGGAAAGAACAATTATGATGTATAAAGAATGATTATTTATAAATGTATTTTAAAGTATTTAGGTGTTTTAGGCCTTTGACCGATCCCTGTTCAAATATTCAAGTACAATTAACATCCAAATAGGACCATGAATTCCTGCTTACTCAGTATTGCCTGTTTACAAAAAAGCAGGTTTTATTTTACATGATTTTAAAGGATTTTGTGGGGTTTTTTTAAGCAGGCAGAACTTGATTATTATTATTTATCTTTTGGAGTTTTTTTATTAACTGCTGTAGTTAAATACAACTGATTAACAGTGTGGGGTTATGTTTCCAGAAGGAATTTACATTTGCCTTAATTCTGTTCTCATTGAAATCAATGGTGTAATTTCTGTAGCTACCAGAAGCAGGAGCAGAGTTAAGCCAATACTGGCAGCTCATCAAAATTTGTCTCCCTGTGTGTAATCAAGGCAGGTGCATTTCAAAAAATGAGCATGCACTAAGGCAATTCTGAACTATGGAGAAGGAAAGGATCTTGAAAGAAATAGATTTTGGATGCACAGTCTAGCAAAGCCTGTGCTGAGCCAGAACATTTTCTTCTAGGTAAGTTAGGCTTGTATTTCAATGCAAAAAATAATCACTACTCTGATTAAAATTACTTAGACACTTCAAGCAGTGTCTTCATAGGATATGTGAAAAAATTAAAAGAAGTTTTATATCAGCATTGCAGATTAAAAAAGAATATACCCCATCCCAGCTCAGTTGATCTCTGATCCATCTGATTTAATTTTTATAAGACAAGGTGGGCAAGTGCTGTTCACAAAAAAAAAAGTAAAATAAAAAGGCAAGAACAATTGTTTGTTTTTTAAAATCCCAAACCCAAAAGCAGCCAGGAAAAACTCATAAATTGTCATGAAAAAAATGTATTACAAGATTAAGAAAAAAATCCGAACTCTTCTGTGTTGTAAAAGCCAAGAGTGCAGAAATCTGCAAAAATCAAACTGTCAGTGGGATGAAAAAGTGGTCTGCTTGTTGTCTTTCTGAAAATTTGGCACATTTCTAGTCAAAACCTAAATAAAACAGGTAAAAATATAGTGTGAAGAAATTGTTTCCAGTCTTATTGTCTGTTACTTTCTGGGTACAGAAAGGCTCTCATTGGGGAAGGAATGCTGTTGACTGGGGTAAGAGGAACCATTTTACTCACCTTCACAATATGAAGCAATAATTTAAATTGGCACTCAGGTCCTGGGCTCCCTCTCTAATCAGGAGACCTCCTGGTTAGATGAGGATGCACCATGGGCTGGAGGTGCCTGCCCAAGCCCTCTGCCCAGAGGAGAGGTAAGAGCCAGGCACTCCTCCTCAGTGTCAATACTGCCCTCAGCATCCACTCACAGTCTGCTCCCTGTTGTAGACACTCTGATACCTCCACTGCTGTTTCAGGAACAAACTGAAGACAAACCTTTGTATTTGTTACTAATACTTGCTCTTTGTGTCACACAAAATAAAAAGAAGAGCAGAGCTACTTACTCACCTGGCAAGAGGCAGTCTCCTCCTGCAGAGACCTCAGACCCTAAATACAGAAGGTGGACAATGAAGTAGCTGCCATCACTCTTTTACTTGCAAAGAGTTGAGATATCAACAGATGACACCTCAGCCCCACTCTGCCAGGCTTGCCTATAAATTTACAACCCAAAATCAGAATAAAAAGGTTCTAGATAATGCAGTTTATATCTGTAAGATCTTTGTCTGATAGCAGCAATCCTTACACCATACCAGCAAGGCTTACCCCTTCTCAATTGTGTCAAATTGAAGAACCAGCCAGTAAAGGGACATTGTGGACCTGCCACAGCTTTGACACTTAAACAAAGCCCCTGAGACCCCCACTACTACTTCAGAAGGGATATGTGTCTTTGTGGATACCCCCTGGCATGGCAGCAGATGCTTCTGAAGCTATCTGACCCCAACAGCTGGACATAAGGGGGATTCCAGGAGAGGTTTAGTCCAGCAGCTGGGTAATGGAAGGCCATGGTTTCCTTACTGGGGCTCCATAGCTACAGAAACAACAAAAGTAACAAACTTCTAAAAATAAGGTGAAATGAATACATAGCTGCAGCCTGCATTTGAAGGGGAAACACATTTAGGGTTACAAACAAAGCAAATGCTCTGTTTATCCACTTAGTGGGGGTTAATCAAGATGTAAAATACGTATTTAATAGTGGTATTACATGTACTTTTAAGTAATCAGCAGTGGTAGCAATTAAACAATAATTCATACCTGAAGTTCAGAGAAGAAAACAAATGCTCAGTCTTTTCTAATTGGAAGCCACAGAAGGAATAGTGCAATGAAAATCCAGCTAAGTCCAAAAAGCAACTCACTTGCAATATAGACTTGGAAACTTTCCCCTTCAGGTTTCCTTCCAGGAGTACTAATTTTTGAGCAGTATTTTTCATCTAGTCTTAAAAAGTATTCATATATATAAAGATACAGTTTGGGTTTAGCAGGCAGATTACATGTTCTGAATAGCAACAAGCCTATGGGTCAGCAATTCTAATATAGGTGCATTTTTTTTTGTTTGGTTTTTTTAGGTTTTTTAGTGTTATGTTCTATGTTTGGATAACTTGTTTAGATCTGAGATCAGGGAATTATTTCCTTCTCATTTTACTTTGTTCCTACTCCTTTTCACAATAGAGTTGCACTTTTACCATCATTCCTACCAGTGATATTTTAATGACTATGCAGAAAATTATAAGATTTTCTCCAACAATCCTTGAAAATCCCAGACATATTCCACCTTTCCGTTTATTTAAGGTATTGTAAGAAATCCTCACACTTTAATTTCAGTGGGTTCGTATGGTGTGAGGCTCTTTGTGGCTGGACAAACACTGGTTGCATTACTGGGCTTCTTAAGGAAAGGTTTAAGTTCATGTCTCTCGGTTTATTTACTTTTGACCTCTCTTTTGTGGAGGTTTCAGCTTCAATTTTCCATCTATTCGGAGAAACCAGCAGTGCTGTGAAAAACTTCTAACAGAGCTCCACTGAAATCAGGCTCCAGGAGCTCTCCTTCAAGAAAAGCAGAGTTCCCAAATTTTCCAGTTCACAAGCCCAGGTCCCTTTGCAATTTCAGACTTCTCTGATTTTAACAGTGTTAAGAAGGCCTTTCTCTCTGCTCTACACACCCATTATTATTTTGTGTCTGTTTTGGTCACCCTTTATCTCCTGGTAACCCAACTTGCTTCAGTTTTCCTTTAAGCAAAAGTGTTCCTTTAAAAACTGCAAAAGTAATACTTTAGTTTTCAAGTCTATTTTGGGATTTTCTGGTGTTTGACTCATGCTTTTTTAAACACTTGGACTTAACCTTTTCAGTCTCCATGAAGATAGAAGGAACACACAAAAGCAGCAAAAGATTTTTCCTAGTAATTGTTCAAGCAATAATGCTATCCACTAATAAACTCATGATTGCTTGTATTGCAATATTAGGCAATAAAGATAACATAGACAGTGAGCAGAAAAAAGTTATTTACCCCACCAATTGCTCTCTCTGAACACATTACAACAGACAAAGATGAAGTTCTTTGGATACCCAAACCCATTCACCAGTCAAAGTTAGTTCACTGAAACTGGGAGTTCTTTCTAAATTATATTTGGGTAAAAAAATAAGCAATGCCAACTTCCCTTTGTTGTAAGAGGAAAGAATAAAGAGAGATCAGGTCAGAAAGAGACTTTCAATACTGGACAAACTCAGGGAGACTCTGAGTGTGGGGTTTTTGATCTGCTCTCTGGTGTAATCCCTTCTTCTGTTGCTGTTTACATGTTGAACCAAGCAATGCCTCTGTTTTCACTTGTTCTGCACACCAGCCAAGGTAACTTTGCAAATATACAACCAAGCAGGACTGCAGGCTTACTTGCGGTGTGTCTTTTACTGAAAAATACATTTTATTTATCATAACATTCAAGAGAAAAAACAAAAACAAAAACAACAAACCCCAACATAATACAAATGCCAACTCATTCAGTTACAAACTTTGGTACTTGGCAGTTTCAGATGCTCTGTTCTCACGTGGCTGTGACGCTCCAAAGTTCCCGCCATGCAATTCCCAGAGTGACGCTGCCGTCCTTCAATCCCAGGCCCACAGCACCCTGCAGTGGGATCACTGGGTTTCAGCTACACACTTGGCACAGTGTTGTCTCCACTGAGAGCAGCTCAAAGAGTCCATTTCTCTCCAGTTATACATCTTCTGTTTCTTAATTCTTCCTCCACAGGCAACAGTCATCAACACGATGCGTTCACGGCCTTTTCCCCTTTGCCTTACAGCCCACCCCTCTCTCATCAGACATACCACCCACATCCTCTAAACAATCATTATCCTTACTTCACATTTGCACTTTTAAATATCTTTACACCAGTAACTAACTCACCCCTTTAAAAATGAGAGGAAAAAGAAAGGGGGGGGGGGAAGAAGAAATAAAAAAGAAAGAAATAGGTGAAAAAAAGCACAAGCATTTTTGAAGTATGTGTTCTCAGGTAGCCACAAGTTAATGGCAATATATAAGCATAAGGAATGACACTTTGGCCATCAACACTAAAGAATAAAGGTAGCATTGAATACAGACAAGGGGGAAAAACACCCCACACAACCCATAAATACATTTCAAATCATTCACCAGTTGATTCACCAAGGGTTAAATTTGATACTGAGTGAAACCAACCCTGTTGCAAAGGAGCAGAACAATATTCTGGTGCATCACTCCAGTCCCGCTCAAACTTTTAATTGGATCCTGACCTAAAATGCATGGACAGTTGGCTGGTGCAGCCCTCAAAACTCTGACAGCAGGGCTGGGAGGGAACTTGAGTGGTGCACAGCATTTTGCCCTGCTTTGCACATGGGGTGAATTTCAGCTGTAACATACTATGACTGCACCATGAAACATATAATACTAGCAGCTTGTGAGCCCTGACATGGAGGGCTTGACTCTAATCCAAGATATGTGGTTACACATCACCCCATCCACTGGAGAAATTCACCACTGGGCATACATGGAGGAGCACCATATTACCAGAGCTTTTTTCTGGTGAGCTTTTGTGGCATTATCTGCTGGGTCCGGCTTGACTCAAGCCCAGAGATCGGGTTCTGTAAAGGGAAGAACCTGGTGCTCAGGTCTGCAAGGCATTCAGCACTCTGGGATGAGTTCAGCAAAGCTTTGCATAGATGGGTGAAGGAGAAAATCCTTCCACCGAAGTCCCCAGGAATCTGCTTAAGTATCTGAAGTTGGAGATGCATGTGAAGGCTTTGCTGGGTTAGAGAAGCACCTTGCAAAACTGACCCCTTGATGCAAACAAGAAGTCTTTTTAGAAATAGACAAAATCAAGTAAACACGATTTGACATTAGGATTGACACATTCCACTGAAGTAAACTCCCCTGAGAAAATAAATAGCTGTTGGTATTCCCTCATTTCATTGCTTTCATCTCCACAGACAGTGAAAAAAAAACCCTGCAAAATTTACCTCCAACAAATACATGTTGAAATCCTGGGCAGTTGTTTTCTATGCTTTTTTTTTTCCTTTCAAGTACACTGGGTGAAACTGTAAACCTGAGGTTGTGTGTGCAAACCTATATCTTGTAAACTGCAACGGGAAACTCCTCTCCAAGCACCGATACAGGAAAAGGTAGGACAGGACCATTGTGGAACAGGGATGCTAGTATTATACTGAACATTCTGCATATGTGTATGTCACAGGGAACCAGCCACTCTGGTACCTGCACTGTCCTGCAGTCCCAAGTACTGTTCTGCCTAACACTGATACTCTAATCACAACACCTATGAACCTATCAGTCATGAGAGAAGGGGAGAAGCATTCATCTCCTTTAAGAGGCAGTCAGCCCCCATCCCAGGGGCAGGTAAAGCTTGTCATGCAGATTGTACAGCTGAAGAGCACAGGGATTGGCCTTACATGATATGTGCTCTTTAAAAAGGGTCAGAATATTCACTGGATTTCCACAATGATGAAAGTGAGTGAGAAGGCACACGAGAAATCACTCACTATCTGCACACTTGTGGTGCATTTCATCCTAAGGGCAATTACAACTTGGGCCTGTAAACAAATAAATTGCATTGAAATACAATCTCACACATATGGTTAAAAACAGTTCTACCTGAGTTTTCTGTACCTCGTGAGTTACTCAGGAAAATGAAAACCCAGGGCTTATTTTTAAAATGGGAAACACTGAAACTTTTCTAGCTGCAGGAAGCCTTGGGAACAGGTGGAGAAAAATCCTGCCTTTGGGCAAATGCTTAAATAAAGACTTTTGAGGTTTGCATTTAGACTTTCGAATTCTAATCTGTTACCTCAAGAAAGATTTATGTTATATAATTTAGGTTTGGTCTTACATTTATTTGCTTCCCAAAGTTCTTCACTTAGCCAAAATTTTGGGCAGGGAACAGACTATTGAATTTTAGATTTGGCATAATAATAACAATTCTCTTTTGCTGAGACAAACTAGTTGCTGGTAACAAAAAACAATCAGTTTGAGCAGAGTTGGACATATAAATCACTGCACTGTCAGTAATCTTATTGTATATTTTTTGTTCCAAAGGTAAATATTTTCTCAGCAAATTGTAATTGTATCCCTCAGATAAACCTGTCAAACAGCTAAAGAAACAACTGCATAGTACTGAGGCTGTAACATTTAAAAATTATTCTCACAGGGCAGTGACTAGGATTATGTTTTCAACAATGTTGCAATTTAAGGAAGAATAGACTGCAGTCTTAAAGGAAAATAAGTGCTGTTCTCTCCTTTAGAACCAGGATTTTAAAATATTACATTCAATTTTTGGTTTCCCAGTATTAAAACGCTGTCCTAATTAAGGCAACTTGTGATATTCAACACAGTACAGAAGAGCAAACAAAAAATGAAAGCAATCAAATGTGTTTTCTGACATTTACACAGCTTGTTTTGAACCATGGCAAAAAATAAACACTAAGGATAAATTTAACACTACAGCTCTCTTCCTTTGCAATTCCAAGTGAGAAGTAGAGAGTATAAAAAACCATCTGTTTGCAAATTGTGACTAAAACCTATAAGGAAGACCCTAATTTAAGGCAATAGGAGAGAGCTGAGGGCTTAATTTCATTTGTGAAGAGCTGCAGGGCTGCACTGGATCATCACAACACATTCCAGGAACCTGAATGAGGATATGTGGTGATCCACACTGAAACACTGCTGCATTTACACCCTGCATTTTACAAACAGCTGCAGTGGCATCACTGCCATTAGCTACCAGAGGCAATGCCTAAAGCCTGCAGATCAGCTTCAGCACAAAAAGAACTTTGCACAAACTAATGCAGTAGTTTAGTGCTGCTCACATAATTAAATGTAGGCATACTCCAAAACAGAGGGGCATTTAGGAGAAAACAAGAAACTTACATGCTTGTTTTGTATGATGAAGCAAAAAAATTGAGAAAACTGTAGAAGCAGTTTTTAGGATTAATGTTGAAGAGTTACCAAGTGTATTTCAAATTAAAGAAGCATAATTCTTCTTCCTTATCCCTGTGGAAAAACAAACAAACAAAACCAGAAAAGCATCATTAATATAGATTGTTAGAGAGCTGCCACAACAATCTGAACAATCTTTACTCCTCCAGAGAGGTGCATAAATACCTCCTTTGTCCCTACACTACTCTTCCTCCTCATTTCCTAAGCCACTGCCAAGGATCAGCCAAGGGCACCCAGGTTTTCAAACTGAGTCAGTTTTTGGTAGCCCTGGTGTTTTGAGCAGAACCCATCCTTGCTGCTCAAGGTGTGCAACGTGCTGTGCCTTCCATCCTCACAGCTCCCAGCAGATAGGTCCTGGGGAACCCCATGGACACAGGGGGAAAGAGGCCAATGTGACCTGTGTGGGATTTCAGTGATCCATCTGCTCAGTTAAAGACCTGGGAGCTTCCCTTACCAGCACAGCATCCAGCATGGAACACATCAGGAAAAGGGAAACAACTCACACCCACTGCTCTAATGTGTGGATTTGTGGAGTGAACACTTCAATACTGGCTCAGGAAATCATCCTGGGCAGGAGGAGTCATTAAGGACACCGTGAACTTTTATTGCTACCAGGGCTCAGCGCTACTGGAATGTTTCCTAAATAGCCACAGTTTTGAACACAAGGTCACACTTATTTCTATTTGTAGACTGATTTACTAGATCAAATGTTAGAGCCTGTTTGGTTCTTGGAATATTCCAGCATTTCCCACTAAAACTGGATAAATTCTTTACTAAATTCTCAGCAAGGGCATCAGCATAAGTAAGTCCTATGCACTGCATACTACACTGTAAGTTGACTTCTTGGCTTAGTAATGTGGAGCACTCATCCTGCTGAACAGGAAACAACTAAAACCAAGTGTAAAAATACCAGTTTTGAGCCTTTAAAATAATTTTTATATACTATCCGCACAAAATTAATTTTTAAAGGAAAGCATAGATTACGTGATAGCAGTTAGGAAGAAAATACAACTGATAAGTGTATTTGCATATGCATTCCTGTACCTGTAAGGCATTTATGTTCATGGTTTAAACAGAGCAACAAAAAATACCCTTCTAATATTGGCAGTACAATTTACTACAGTTGCTTTCTACTTTGCTATCTGTTCTTTTCTCATTTATTTACCTAAAACGAGGCAGCAATTCCAGAGAGTAAAATATGGGAACAGATACAAAAGTTAAAACCACATTTTCATTCACTCATACTGGGAATGAGCTCCTGTGAGGCAGTTCATGCTCTACAGGTTGGTTCTGTCTAGGCTTGGATGCAAGTTTATTTGTACTGAAAACTAGCATCAAGGAGGAAGTGCAGCAGGCAAGGATGATGTTGCTAAAGCTCCCCATTTACTGTGAGTGAAGAAGAGGAGGGAGAGAAGCAACCATAAGATATCACTCAGATATATGTACATATTTTCCACTATTTTCTGCATATCAAAAACTTAAGAATAGCTCAGAAATGGCAGCTTGGATTTTGTCAGAACACAAACTGATGGGATCCATTTTATCCCAATGATTATGCAGGAAAAAGCACCAGACACAAACGGAAGTGCTGGAAGAGCAGCAGATGTGCAGGGGATTTGGTGTCAATCCAGCACAGCCATCACACCATTAGCAAAACTCCAGGTCCCATTGACCTCCCACAGGTGACAGAGACCAAGATGGAGCAGTCCTTAACACAGTGATACAGTTTGTGAATGAAGATGTGAAAGAAATAGAGCAAAGAAAGGAAGAAGAGAGTATGTGCAGTGCAGAAAGGAATCCAGGCGTGGAGAAAAAGAGCATTCATTCAGCTCATTTTGCTTAGTAAAAGAAAAGGGGCCTGAAATGACAGTACTTCATTCAACTCTTGCACTCAAAGGATGAAATCTGGCTGGTTTCAAATCTATGTTAGGATCTGCACAGCATTGCTGCAATCAAAAAACCCTGGTCTGGTGTGAAAGCAGCTAACTGGAATTAAAAAAGTTAACAACAGTTCACCCTTAGATTCACATGAAATTATACTGATGTTCTTGGGGAAAAACACCACGCTGAGCAAAATAAGGCTTTTCATTAGGAATGGAATGACAAAAGAGAAAGGAAAATAATGGGGAAAAAAGTAGACCTCAAAAGAGAGAAGAAGAGGAAAAATTATCCACAGAGACATGAAAGTTATGTAGGTGAATGAAAATAACAGGAAGAAGAAAGCTACAGATGTGATGCCTCTCTAGCATATACATAATTTTCCACCGAGAGATAAGATACAGAAATAACCAAAGTCTAATGACAAGTTAAACACATCCTGCAGCATGCAGTTAAAATTATTTCTTTTAAGACTGTCAGAACAGGTTAAGGGAAAAAAGTGCATCCATTGTCCAGCAGCAGGACACCTCCCTCAGCAGGTCTGAGACAGCCCAGGGGGGGCACCCCTGTCTGTAGTAGACAACAAATGCCTTGGCATGATCGAAGATTGATCAGGATGGTAAAATGAAACTCAAAGCTGCACGCTGCTGAATGACCTTCTGTACTGAGCATGCACCACCAGTGTTTTGGGGCAGCTTTCACACAGTTCTGCAGTGGTAGAGCTCTGACACTGCACAACAAAGCAGGGCTGTTGGTTTAACTTCACCAGGGAGAAAGAGCAACTTGGTGAGAGCATCACCTGCCTCACCAGGCACTGAAGGCAAGCTAAAAATATGATAACAGGATAACCCTTTGGGAACTGAGGGGCAGGGCACACCAGGAAATATGATGTTTTCCACTTTTTAAAGAGTGAAAAAGACACAAGAAAAGCTGGAGGGTTTTGTTTAGTTACTGTTACAAATACATCTACTATATACCCTATCTTTTCAAAAATATCCTGTCTCTAATCTGAAATCTAACAAATTCCTTCTGCTAGCCATCTCAATTCAGCCTCCAGACCAAAGGGAAAATAATGAACTACTTTTTGCCATTTCATCTAGGCTCTCTGACTTTACTGGCAAGATGAACTCAAGCAGCACAGCAGAGCTCAAGTTAAACTGGCATGTTGCCTGTCCTGAGTGATCCATAAGGACCAATGAAAACAACTTCATCCACAGCCAGGATAAAAGAATGCAACTTTCAAGATAAAATAATTACAAGCAGAGAAGCAAGTGTATAAATCACACAATAAGGTTTCATTCAACAAAAAATCTACTATGTAGTAGATGATGCAAACTAAAAAAATATATTAAAGCAAAATAAATAACCCAAGTGCTGGAAGAAAAAATTTACCCTCAAGCATGCAACTGGGCCACTCTTCCACTCTTTCTCTTTGCCTTTTCATATACACCAAAAAACCAACTCTGTGAATTCTTGGTAAGCCATGGAAGATTTGTCAGTTCTGCCTAATACTGCACGTGATAAAGATGAGCCATGCATTCTAATGCAAGAGGCAGAAGGAGCAGTGACACCAGTCCTGAAGGCACTTCTGTAACATTTCAGGTCTTTTAAAATGAAATGTCATCATTCCTTGGTTGTTTGCACAGGACATACTGCACCACGCTGGTTTCAGTGCATGCTGTATGCCCAGTCCTGTGCCCTCTTCCGTGCTCCAGGACAGGTGCTCAGCGTCCCTGCATGCACATCCCTGAATTTGGAGGCTGGCCCTGGGTTACAGCCCCAGGTAGCTGGGCACTGTCAGGACTCAGGCACTACAAGCTCAGAGCTGCTGTGTAAAACTGTGCTTTGCAGCTGTGGGCACCTCTGCCCCTGCCAGCAGCCCCATGGCTCCAGGAGAGCTCACCTGGGACTGCTCCATGCATCCTGCTCCCTCACCCCACTAACAAGAAGGACCCAAAATAAGGGTTTGTTTCCATTAGACCCCTCTCCCACTCTTCTTGAGGTTGGGGAAAAACAGGTACAGGGGAAAGAGAGAGGTGCACACCTTCCCTTGGGAGGAAGAGGTGAGAGGTGACACAAGAGGAGGATGTGATGCCAAGGTAAAGGGGCTCTTTCATGGCTTGCAAGATGGGTCCAGATGATGGATCCAGAGATGCCCAACCACACTGCCATCCCTGGCAGCAATGGGAGGTGCCCCAGCCATGGGGCTGCACAAATACAGGTCGTGTGATGTGTGGCTATGGTGTGCTTCTCTGAAACTGCCAAAAAAAGAAGCTCCAAGTTATACCGAACTGCACCAAGGGGTGTGCCTAACCTTTCTATATTTTACACCCTAGTGAGGGCCCCTCTGCGAACTCTCTCTCCCCTGAGCAGAAGCTGTGGCACTGCCGTCATTAGGCCATTAAACCGCCCTGCCGTGCCCATCCCCGCTGACTGCCGTGCCCGGCAAGCAGCAGCCACTCACCCGCGCTCTTCACCGGTGCTCCACCACGAAGCGCATAGTGGTGCCGTCGAAGGAGGGCGGCGCGACGATCCGCGGGCCGGTGGCCGGCGCTGTGATGCTGATGACCGGCTTCGCCTCGGCCGGCCCGTGCCGCGGCGGCGGCGGGCCCTTGCCGGTGGCCACGTAGTAGGGGCTCTCGGCGAAAGCCGCCTCAGGCGCGGCGGGGCTGCCGGGCTCTGCGGGGGCGCTGCCGTCGCTGCCCGAGTGCGACAGCGGGCGCTGCAGGGCGCCGGCGGGCAGCACGGTGGCGGCGGGCAGGAGCCCGGGGTACAGCATGTACGTGGCGCCGTAGGCACCGGCATTGAGGGCGAGGGGCGAGAGAGGCAGCGGGACGGGAGCCACGGCCGGCTGCTGGGGCACCGGCACCTCCACGTACTGCCCGGTCTCGGGGTCGAAGAGGCGCCGCTTGAGGGGCTGCTGCACGGGCGTGTCCACCAGGTAGTACTGCCCGGTGCTCACGTCCAGCAGCACCTTGCGCTGCGTCTGCGGGAAGGGCTCGGCCGCGGTGGCCGCGGCGGGCACGGAGGGCGAGAAGCAGAGCAGCGGCGGCGGCGCGGCGCCGGGCAGGGCGGCGAAGGGCAGCGGCGGGCGGTACAGGGCGGCGGGCGCACCCTCGGCGGGCGGCGGGGCGGCTGCGGGGCGCCTCGGCGGGCGGGGGTCCGGGCGGCGGTCTGGGGCTGCCGGGGCTCTTGGCGGCGCCGAAGGGCTGCAGGCCGCACAGCGCCGCCGCCGCCGCTGACGCCGACACCGGGCTGGGGCGGACGCCGCCGCCCTCCGTGGCCCCCGCGGACGGGGGGAGCCGGGCTCGGCGGCCGCCTTCAGCGGCAGCGACAGATAGTTCCCGCAGTCGGGGCCGCGCTCCGCATCGCCGCCGCCGCCCGCGGGCAGCCGAGGGGAGCGCGGCGGTGCCGGCCCCGCGGGCCGCCCTCGGCGGGGAGCTTGGCGGGCGCGGGGGCCGCGGCTCCGCCCGGCCCCGCGGAGCGTGAGGAGGGCGCGGGGGGGCGGCGGGGGCTCGGCGCGGGGCGGCGGCGGGCCGCGCTGCCGCTGCCGGGCCAGGCTCTCGAAGGCGGCCGCCTTGGCCGAGACCTTGTCGGCGGCGCTGTTGGAGGGGCGGCGGGGCAGCCGCTCGCTGCTCGGGCCCTTGCCCGACGGCTCCTCCGCCTTGTCCGCCGGCGGGGGCGGAGCGGCAGCGGTGGCGGCGGGTCGGGAGCCGGCGCCCCGCTCCTGGCTGGCGATAAGGGAGAGGACGTGGCTGTCGGTGATGGGCAGAGGGTCGCTCTTGCGCTTCCACTCGCGCTTGTTGAAGCTGTAGAGCTCCTCCATGCTCCGCACCGCCGCCGTCAGCTTCTCCAGCGCGTTCTGCACCGGCGCTGCCTTGCTCTCCTCCCGCGGGTCCTCCTCCGGTCCCCGGCCCCTCTCGGGGGGCGGCGGCTGCGGCGGCTGGTGCCGCCAGGGCGCGGAGGATTTGGAAACGATCTTGAGCACAGCCGGCTGGCGAGCATCGCTCTTGTTGGGGGCGATGGTGGCCACTGGCAGCCTGCCCGAGGTGCGGTGCACCAGCACGGTGCCCTCCGGGGGGCAGGCGGACGCCTTGCCCGCCGCCTTGGCCCCCGCCTCGGTGGGCTTGGTGCCGGTGTGGCCGACCGCCTGGCAGGTGATGACCACGGGGGAGAGCGACCGGGGCACACCGGCGATGACCAGCTGCTGCCGGGGCTTCTGCTCCGCGCCGCCTTGCTCGGAGGCGCCGCTGCCCTTGTCGCTGCTGTTATCTCCCGAATCAGCGCTGTAGGAGCTTTTGATGAGCTTCCGCACGTCCCGCACCTGGTGGAGGATCCCCTGGGCTCTGTACTTGCTGTCCCTCACGTCGCGCACCAGGAACTGCGGCACTTTGTCGGTGCCGTCGCCGGCCTTGAGAGGCTTGAGCGGCTGCCCCCTGCCCTCCTCCGGCGGCCGGCCTGCGATCTGCGGCGTCAGCAGCTGCGCGATGCTGAAAGCGGCGTCCCGGGGCTGCTGCACGCTGCCCAGGCTGATCTTGATCTCGGGGGCTTTGGGCTTGGCGGCGGGGGGCGAGGTGGCGGCGGCGGCGGCCGAGGACGCGGCGGTGGCGGCGGAGCACTTGGTCGCCCTCTTGCCGGGATCCTTCTCCCGAGGGGTGTGCTGAATGGCGGGGACGAACAGGCGGGACATCTTGGTGGACTTGCCGGCAGAGATCTCACCCAGGTCGGCTCGCCAGTCGTTCTTGGGAGAAAGTTTCAGCTTGCCGACGGGCGCCCTCTCCTCCTTCCGTTCCGCCTCCCGCTCCTTCCAGGACCTGAAGGCGCTGTTCTGGCTGCGGAGGAAGGTGGCCTTGATGGCCTCCGAGGCGCTGCGCTTCACCTCACACAGCTCCTCGGACAGCGCCCGGTCCAGGCTGCGGTTCCCCTCGCGGGGCGTCGACGCCTTGGAGGCCGGGGAGCGGCCCCCGCCGCCCTCGCCCGCATCCTCCGCCGGCGCCGCGGCGCAGTCCGAGCCGCCCTCCGAGTGCCGGGAGTTCTGCCGCTGCACGCCACCCTCCCGATGCCGCTCCCGGCCGGCGCTGCCGCCGGTGGGTTCGGGCTCCCGGCCCGCGCCCGGCCCGGTGTAGGAGGTGTCGGTGATCTCGCCCCGCTCCATCTTGAACTCGTGCTCCAGCTGCATCTTCTTGGAGATGACATTTTTGAGGAGGCTGGAGGCGAACCTGGACTTCTTGCTGGAGCCCTTCCCGCCGCCCTCCGCCGCCGGCGGCTCCCCGGCCTCGGCGGCATCGCCGAGGTCCAGCAGGGTCACCACCCGGGAGCCCGCCCGCAGCCGCCGCGGCGTTTCGACGTGGGCGATCTCCCCGTCGAGCTTGCTGACCACGAACTCGAGGGCTTTGGTCTGCGAGCGGCCGGAGCGCAGCAGGCTGGGCTCGGCTCTCTGCCCCAGAGTGCCGCACTTGAGGTCCAGGTAGGTGGACCAGCGGTTGATGCCCAGGGCATTGTCGGACAGGGAGGCGGAGGAGGCGCGGGAGCCGGGGCGCAGGGTGTCGAAATAGGGGTACGCCAGGCTGCGGAAAGCCCTGGCCGTAAGGTTTCGCACCTCTTTGTCGGCATCGTCCAGCTCGCTGACGGCGCTGGAGGCGCCGCTCGAGTGCTCCCCTGCCCTGGCGGCCCCGCAGCGCGTCTGCAGCCGCGCGGGCACCGCGATGAACTTTTTCGCGTGGTCGCGGACCGCATCCTGTTTTAAACTCGCACTGCGGTCGGGAGCCGCGGCGACACGGAGACTCATGTCGCCTTCATGCTTGGCAGCGTAAACAGTGTTTTGCTTTCCGTGCACGTTGCTAGACTCATTTATAGCCCGGGAAGCGGCTTTGATTGATAGGAGAAGCTGGGCGCCCGGGCTCCCGCCGGGGCGGCCGGGCTGCTTGGACCGGCTTTCCCCCGAGCTGGCGCGCTTGTCCGCGCCGGGGGTGTCGTGTTCGGAGGTAAGGCTGACGATCTCGGTGCTGCTGGTGTTGTCGATGCTGTCCGTCTGGTTGTTGGGGTCGCTGGTGGTCGTGCTAAGGTAGCAGCTATTCTCCTCCTCCTCCGTCAGCGTGTCCCCCGGGGTCTCGTCGCTCCCGAAGGAGGCGTAGTCAACGAAGGAGTAGATCACGTTGTTATCCTCGAAGTCCCAGCGGGCGGCCAGCCCCGCGTCGAAGTCCATGTCGTGGTCCACCTCGCTGAGCTGGATCTCCTGCGTGCTGATATAGTGCGCCTCGTCGCGGCCGCCGCCGGGAGGGGAGCCCGGGGGGGCGCCGGGGGGAGTCGCCTTGCGCCCCGCGACCTCATCCTCCACTTCGCTTTCGTAGCCGAAGGACGACGAGGAGGTTTTGCCCTCCGTCGACACCGGGTCGCCCATTGCGGGAGAGTCGTCCGCCTTGGTCACGGGCGAAGGGCAGGAGGAGGAGGAGGACTCCGGGCAGCCCCCCGCCTCCGGCGTTCCGCCGCTCCCCGCCGCTTCCACGGAGCCGGGGCCGGTGTCAGCGCCGCATTCCGCCGCCGCCGGGGAAGGAGGGCGATCCCGCCCGCGGTCCAAGGATGCTGGCCCCGCTTCCTCCGCCGGGGGTCCGCCGCTCGCCGAGTCGCCATCCCCGGTCCCACCGGCTCCGCTGTCCGGTGCGGGACCGGACGCTCCCTCCGCGCCGCCGGCCGGGGCCAGTTCGGGCTTCTGGCGGCTCTCCTCCGGCCCCTGCGGCGAGCCGCGGATCTCCACGTACGCCGTCTCCCTCTCCTCCTGGATGGGCGCCTCCGGGCCAGGGTTCGGGCTCCGGTTTGTGTTCGGGTCCCGCTCCGCCGCCGCGCCCTCCGGGCCGGCTCGGGGGCTGGCGGGCCGCTGGCCGGGCGCGTCCATGCCGGGGCCGTCGGGGCGCGCCAGTGGCCCGCGGGGGCGGGCAGGCACGTGCCGGCGGGGACGGGGGGGCGGCGGCCGCCCACGCCCTGCCCTCCCCTCCTCGCTCTCCCCTCCCCTCCCTGCCCTCCCGTCCGCTCCTCTCTCGTCCCCTCCTCCGCCCGGCGCGCCGGCTCCCGGCCCGGGCGGGCAGCTCCCCCCGCAGCCCCGCGGCACAGGGCAGCCGCTCCAGACACCGCCGGAGAGCTGGCCCTGCACATCCCGGCACGGGCCCCGGTCCTGCGGGTTTTCCGAGAGGCGGACTATACATAGAGCCGGCGTCACTTAGGCCGTCTGAAATCCTATTTTAAACATCTGTGTTTCCCCGGAATAAAGGCGCCCGGACACCCCTTGGAAAGGGAGAGCTGCCCATGCCTACAAAGATGCTGCCCAGCTCCCCGGGGAGCCGGTGGCACCGGCTGCAGGAGACAACTCCCAGGGCACCGGCTGAGCGCGCAGCGTGTCAACAGCAAGTGCACCCTCCTCGTTCTACACGCAGCAGTGGCTAAACAGCTGTTTTCTTCCCTAAACTATCCCCCTGCACCCTGCGTCCCCAGTCGCAGGAGGCGTCGTTGCATAGGGACACCCTATGGATGGCAGTCTGGCCCTGCACCTTTACAGCAGTCCAGAGAGCCACCGGCCTCCAAGAAATCTTTCTCTTTCCAAGAAATGCCGGTTTAGACACAACCAGCACCTGAGGCCTATTAATAGGCATTTCTGTGGCATGCCTGACCTTTGGCAGCTGAGAGCTTCACTGAGCAGTCCCCAAGATGACAAACCAAAAATCAGTGCAAGCACCATGGAAGTTTTGAAAAGGCAATCTGGTAAACACTGAGGAGCAGAAACAAAGGAAAGCCAGCAATGCTGAGGAGCAGCCCACAGGTGTACAATGCAAATAATAACTTAAATTCACAGCTTTAAAAACAACATCCCAAATTTAAAGTACTTGAACGCTAAGGTGAGCAAGCTGGCATTGGGCTGGTAACACTGAACTGAGATGCAGGAGAGCTGTGGAAATCCCTAAAGTGATTACCAGGATCCAGGATCTTCCAGCTGCATGGGGTGGCATGGTGTGCAGCTCTACCAGGGATGCCACAGGAATAGAAGAACCAAGATGCAAAGCTGATGCTATCGCAGAAGTCTTCCCAGCACTGTCCATGTCAAAACAAGGGTTTCCCAGTGCTCCCAGCTCCTCATCCCACCTTGTAGCCAGGCAGCCCTGCTGCCAACCTCCCACTCTTCCTGCTGCCTCCAGGAAAAATGACCTGCCTTCTTTACTGAGCCCAAGTGGAGTCTTCTGAGGCTCCCTGCAGCAAGGGCAGGTTCATAGCCTGGTTCAGATAAGGGTCTCTGCTGCCTGGAGGAAAACAAGTGAGGTGGCTCCAGCTTTTAGTACTCTACATAGATACATGGTCATTTCTTAGGCTGTAGATTGACAGGATGGAAAATATTACTGAAGCACCACGTGATATTTTAACAGAAAGACACATCCTCCAAACCTGCAGGGTTTGGAGCAAGTCAGGTCACATGCAGTGAGGCTCTCCCCAGGCAGCAGGGATAACTGATTCCCATCCTTACTGAGTCTGTCCTGCCTCCAGTGTGCTGGGAGTGAGAAGCTAGGCAGCAGCTTTTATGGGCACCAGGCTTCCTCAGCCTCAATCTTAGCCCAGGTTTATGTAGCTTCAACTCCCCTGGTGCACACAGTGACTGCAGTTCTCCACAGAGCTGTGGTTAAGTGGCATCCTCATCCCCAAACAACTTCACTGGGTTTTGTGTCCCATCCACATATATTACAGGCTTGCCCCTCAAGCAGCACAATAAAATCTCAAGCAGCACAATAAAATCACGACATAACTAGAGAAAGACAATATTTTAGCACATTATTAAGAGACATCTTAGTTTTAATTGATGATGGGCTAAGAGTAGATCCTCAAATACAGTCCTTTCCAAATGCCTGGGATGCCAAGGAATGCATTTTAAACCCTGATCATTCATTGTACTTGGGTGACTGCTGGCAGCTGTAGCAGCCTGGCCTTCTGCCTTCTGCCAGATGCCTCCTCTCAAGCAAGGTCTCCACCCCAAGTTCTCAGGGCCCCACACTGATCTCCCTAACCAGGGTCTCAGGTGTCAGTGTCTCACACTTCACTCTCCCCTCTAATGTTTGGTTTTCCTGCATTAAGAGTACACAGTGAATCGGATCTTTGCTCCCCAAACCTGCACAATTGAGAGTGGTGGTGTTTTTTGAGTAACAGTTGTTCATGTATTCCTGCCAAGATCCCCAGACAAGATCCCCACCAAAATGAGCATCTAAACTTGACTCTTTATTTATCTATTTTCACAGTCCAATTTCTAGCTATGGTCCTGAGATGGTTTTTTCCTTTGGTGGTATCTTGAACTTAATCTACTCAATCTTACAAACCCAGGCAATGACTCTCCCAACTGAGGCAGAAACCACAATGGAGCACTCATACATGTATGTTTATAACATAATGATGTCTCCAGCACAGGGAATTTATGCCCTGGTGGCAAAAATACATACTTAAATCCACACCTGTTCCTCTCCACTTTCAGTCAGGGCTAGTCCTGGAGGCCTGCATGCCTTAGGCTGTCAGATCAGGGTATTTCCCATGGCACTAAGACATTGCTGCAGGGTATAGAGCCACACAAATCCTAATGTCATTTGTAAAAAGTGAGCCTCTGACACCCAGCTTAAGTGCTCTAATCACTGTATGGTGTTAGAAGACTGGGGGAAAATGAGAAGGATTTCCTCCTCTCTTTTTTGTATCACAGATTTCTGCTCTGATGTGGTGCCAGCTCCTCAGAGACGCTTTGCCGCGAGTCTGGCCTCGAGCAAAGCGTAAAATTCCATGGGGTTTAGGCTTAATGCCTTCTCCCCAGCCTTTCCTCTTAGCTACCATAGTGTCAGCTTTTGTAAAGCCTGCTTTGGAGGTGTCTAATAGCCTCCATGCATTGCATCCAAAGCTTGGGTGCACAGCTTGGACCCAGAGCTGGCTCCCCAGGACTGCTCCCCTGTGGCACTGCCTCACAAGGGATCAGAGTGCTTCAGCAGCTTTGCAAAGGGGTAGATGATTTTGGGTTTATGGGTTTTTTTTGTATCTATTACAGTTGCCAGAAGAGCTCTACAGCAAGCAAAGTGTTAGACCTGTTTGGTCGCAGTCAAAAGTACACAGGAAAAGTGCAGCTCCATCACATCTTCTTGCAAATAGCAATTTCTTGCTCTGTGCTGGCATGACATCTCCACTGATTAATAATCAGATCAATGTGATTTGGTTAATAATGTGGGATATCTGTAAATAACATGTCATACTGATTATTCTAGCAATACTCAGGCGAGGCATGCATCAGCATCAATTACTCTCTTGTGGCTTCCACCTTTAAATATCTCTTGCTCACCAAAGGTACTAAAGTCAAAGATTTCTGTATCCAAATCTGTCATGAAGTGTTACTGGACCTGTCCTCAGAATCACAGAAAACCTGTGTGTTTAATGCCTTTTGTAACACAGTAGGTACTCCACTTTTAAACTCGTTCTGGTAAAATAACAACATATACTCTTTAACCACATTCTGTCCTTTGCTCATAGAGGTTAGGTCAGACAGGTAAAGGTGATGGAGAAAATGTAGAGAGGCTGAATTCACTCTGCACCTTAAAATACATTACTCATGGAAGTAGCAGGGAAGTGGGATTTAAAAGAGATTTGAGAAGAGGCACTTAAAAGTGGAATCAAGAGATGAAGAATGAGGAAGACTGTAACTATACAGTTACATAGGAGACCATACAGAGAAAGGCATAGGGTTTTTTCCCTTTAAATGAGACAGACAAGGAAATGAACAATTGGTGTGAGAGTAATTAGTTGAGCTTTCTCTGACTAGAGAAAAGTAAAATAATAATCTGTTAATTTAACCTTAGGAAACATTAATACCTTTAATTTTAAAAAAACTTTAAATATTTTAGTTACTACAGTGTTAAGTCATTACGAAGGAGTTATAAAAATCAGACTCATACAGAAGAAAAATCAAAATGCTATTTTCATGGAGAAAACACTGTTCCAGTAACTAAGATGGCCTGCAGGAAAGGTTATGCTTCTTGCATGGAAAGTGATGTCTTTCACAAAAAAATAAGGAAACAGCACAAGGATTCTGTTGAATTCTGTGCACACAGCAAAAAACACTCACTATAGGTTCAGAGAAGGATGAAGTATGATAGAGTCATAGGGAAAAGCTTTAATTTTTGGCTGATTATTCTCTTGAGTAGTATTTGAATACTGCTGGATTAAATTTTTGTCTCAGTAGTTTTCTGGTAACATTGCACATTGTCAGGGTGAGCTCTGTGGTCATCTTTGAAATCAAAGCAAAAAAATACATTAATGGAATTTAGATGTATTTCTCTGTGTGTGTGTTAAGGAGAAGGGAAAACTGAAAACAGCGCCCTGATTTTCTCTCAAGAAAAAAAATCTCTAGTACCCGAAAAGGAAGGAGCAAACTCCACTTTGGAGTGGAAGAGAAGGATTTGTGGCTTAGCAATAAACAGTGCAGCCCAGCACACATTATACATCTCCAAGTGCTACCAGATATACTGAGAGGAAATACAATACCCACACACATGCATTGTTATGGAAGTTTTCTAGCAAAACCAAGTGGAAATACAATGAGATTTTTGTAGCTTGCACTAAAATGGTGTTTCTTACAGCATTTACTAAGGGTCTGACTGAAAAAGTACTAAGCAAAACCTAAGTGAAAACCAACACCTGGATGGCTCAATCCTCTCTCTCACAGAGACTATGCTAGTCAAGGAGATCTTTATTTCCTTTTCCATCCGAGCCTGTAGAAGAGATCGAGGGGCTCTTCTCAACACTCAACCTGCAAATGGAAACCAGATGTGCGCTCCCTCCTGGCAGTCCTCTCCCTCTCAGTGAGTGTCAGCCCTTTCTAAAGAACCTCCAGAGCTGGGTGGATTTCAAGACCCTGACCCTGAGTGCTTGAGCTTGCATGATGCAAAGACCTTGGCGTGGCTCTCCAAATAGGAGGCCACTTTTCCTCCTAGGATGAGACAGGATCAGGTTCTGGCCACTGCCCTGTGCCGTGCATTCCCGTGTCACTGAGCCCCTGGAGCGGCAGTGCCGGTGGGGCAGCAGCCCCCACCCTGCCCGCAGCTCCCCCTGGCCCTTGCTGTTCGCAGCTCCTGCCGGGTGCCTTACAAGGGCTGCAGAAGATATAGATGTTTTTAAACCAGATCCTCCCCCTCGCTACCCATCCTTCTCTTCCAGACCCCAAAATCTCGTGCCAAAACAAACAGGCAGGAACATAATCCCAGAACGAGTTTAGATTTCAGCCCTACTTTTCAGGAGTGCTGCAAATACAGTCTAAATATGTGTTTGTGTATTTATATGGGGTGTCTGCTCCTCAGACAAAATAAATCAAATACTTGCTGAATTTTGTGCATGACAGATTAAACTGCGTCTACAATGTCAGTGACACAAGAGAATGTTCTGGTGGCTATTACATGTAGACAGCAATAGCACATGCAAACTGTGGGAATCTGTTGAATAAGACTAATTATAAACCCTTTATTGCTTTCACAAACATCCTGGCAGGTGCCTGCCCAGCCTGCACTCACAAACTTCTGCTTGCAGAGGTTTCATGGCTTCCCCATGTCAATTCCCTGGTACCTGATTATCCATACACCATCAGAAAAATGGTCTTCAGGTCCATCTGGCTTCTCCTTGCTGTCAATCCACTATTTCTGCCGTAGATGGAGGAAGAAGATGATTCCCATTCTGTGCTACAGGGTTTTTCATAACTAAGGGTGAACAGTGTGCTTCCTTCAATCTGCAGCTTTCCCTAGGCCTAGGTTCACTTTATCTTTACCCATGGGACACACCAGCTGCATCTCCCATCACTGCTCTTCACATGTCCTTTAGCCCATCTGTAGGGGCAGTCAGAAGTGGTGCCTACAAGATACCAGGTGGAGCCTCCCCCACAGTGAGAAGAATAATTTTGTGTTCTGCTCATCCATCCCTGAGTAATATCCATTGTTTTCATGTTGGCATGACCGTGTCCTTCAGCTTGGGTGCTGTCCTGAGCATGCTTTCCATTCTTCTGCCAGGTACTAATGAAAATGCTGAACAAACACAATGGTGTTGACCCTCATAAGTTCACTACTAACATAAATGATGCAGTATTTGTAATTGACCTTCAAGCACAATCCAAACAGGCTTTTCTCACCTCATAATTTCGCCATCAAAGTGCTTTCCTACCTGGTTAACAGAAGAGAATCACGCCCTGGGAAAGGCAAACACCATTTCTGCTCTCTCTGCAAAGCCCATTGACCCATTTTAGAAGAACTCACCAAGAACAAATCCCATCAAACTCACATTATTTATCTGTTCTTTATGTTTCTCTCTCTTTGCCTATGGAGTGCAAGTTTAAGCCCACATTTCTCCAGGAGCTGAGGTTACACTGACTGATTTCAACTTTGCTGCTCCTTCCCCCAGGTCCCTCAAAGTCCCTTTCCACAGGAGCAACTCTCCCAGGTGGCTGGGTCTGCTCAAATCTCCAACCATGGACCTGCTTGGGAAATGAACTCTCCTCAGTGACCCTATTCTTTGTACAGTATTATTGGGTAACCCGAGAGCTGCAGATGTATCTGATTATTGGAACTGTGAAGGTGATTGCCAAAAACCCGAAACCGTGACCTTTCCTTGAGTTGTTATCAGCCAAGCTGGTGGGGGGGAAAGAGAGATGATTTATGACCATTCATTAAAACTACACAAAACTGATTATAGAGATAGATTTCAGCAGAGAAGTTCAGGCTAAAAACCTGCCTGCAAAGTTCAGGATATTTGGACATGGAAAACCAAGGCATTATCTCTTGAAGCAATGTGGATTATATTTTTACAATGTTTTGTGTTATATTTTAAAATACAATTTATTTGTACTCAAGGTATTTTTCTTAATTTTCTCATGGTTTGTTAATTTCTTGTTTTTATCACTAGATTTTGTTAAATCTAGTTTTATTATTTTAATATTTTAAAAAGTCCATCTTTTAACTGGCCAGGGGCCATCACACAAAAACACAAAGCGGTACCAGTTTTTTTCCCCCACTAACTTTAGAATTAAAAATGCAAGCAGTCAGTCTGGATTTTATATGGGATAATACCATTGCTTGATGCAACCAACTGCTTTGCAGAAGGGTTCTGAAGTCTGGCAACAATTTGTGGACAAAGAAGAGCTCCTACAGAGGAATGTGCGCTCCAGCAGTCAATTGCAAACCTGCTCTGAGACTGTACCATGAAATTGCCATGCTTTGGAGAGCAGCCAGCGTGGGATTGGGATTAATTTGCTCCCAGTGTTCAATAAATAATGTCGGGAGGCCCTGTGGAAAGCGATCCCTGTTGGTTTCATACAGCTCCTGCCACGGGGCTATGTTTGGTCACTGGCTGGGTGCGTGCGGCTGCCATGCCCAGGCATTTCTCACTGGGCTTACAGCAGAAGGCAGCTAAAGTGCCTCCCACCCCTGGCACTGACAAGGGGGATCAAGCAGCCCCCAGGGCAAAGCTCCCTCGGGATGGAGGGGCTAAATATAGGGCAGCTCAATAAACACCATTATGATCTGCATGCAGCGCGCCTGCCCAGAATTAAGGTCACATCCACGCTTTTGTGTGTGCTTCTCCACCCGCTCCCTTGGCTTACAAATTAAAGAACTGCAGGTGAGGAGCTGGCTGCCTAATGGGGACTTATAAATCCAGCCAGTTTCCATCTGACAAAACCTTTTAGTCAGTACATGAGGCAACTGCAGAGCAAAGTAAGAATAAGATTTTTAAATCCGTGTGTAAAATCCATTGTAAAGGTCAGGTTTATAAGAAGACCATCCCAAAATGCTAATGACATGACAGTTTTATGAGACTGGAAAATGATAGCTTGGCAGAAGATGAGTAATACTAGAGCTAGGGATTTATTTAAATGGGACTATTTTTTTTAATTTTTTTTTTTTTTGTCCGTGATCCTTCCAGATCTCACAGGGATGAAAAATGTGTAACTAGCTCTCCACATTCAGCTGACAAGTGAGGTAAGAAAAGGTTATTTATGTGAGGCATTATTATGTAATTTTACCCTCCAAAGGTTTTGCATATTTTTCTGTGGAATATGTTTTTGAAAGTTATACAAATTTTAATGCCTATGCTTTGCAAAAAAACCCATAAAACATCAACTCTTAGTAGCTAGCCTCAGAAACAGAAGGAGTTTCTACAGGAACTTTAACACAGTTTTAACTTAGACAAACTGCATTTCTCCATAGAACAGGAGGACATCCTGTCCAGAAGAGCTTGTAGTCAAATATATACATTGAACAGAGGTGCATGTGCACCCTAAGAGTAAGAGAGTAAGCCTTTGTGTATCTAACCAGAGCAAAAATACTTTTTAATTTGCAATAAAAATCTCTCTCATCTTAATACTATTTCTCCAAAAAGCAGTATCAACACCAAGTCTGGATTTGTTGGCTTATTTTTTTTTTTACCTTCTGCAATGAGTTAATTCACCCTCTAGAACACTGCGAGCACCTGAACACATCCTTCATCAACTAAGCAGTTCTTGTCATGCTGAAGCTTAATGCAATTTTCATTAAACTGCAGATTCAAGTTTTGCCTCAACACATACAATATCTCTCAATCAAACATAGCTGTAGATGTGCTATAGCATATTATCTACAGTTACACAAAACATACAATATTTATCTATGGCTATGCTAATGATTTATTTATCCACTTCAGTGTTTCCCACAACTCCTTTAATCAACAGTGAAAAATAGGAATATTTTAAAAAATAGGAAAAATAGGAATACTTTGAGCACAAAAATGGTGTATTCTCCACTCTGCAAGGAGGCTGAGGCTCTCTCTTCAGGTCTGCTACTGCCCTTGGCCACAGCATTTTGAGAACACAGATGGTGTCTCGGCACCCAGGGGTGCGGGGTTTAGTAGGGTGCTCTGCACAGAGTGTGCAGGCCTGCTCCTGGGAGGTGTTGAGTGCTTCCCAGGAAGCGATGAGCCCTCTGAAATCCCTGTGACTTACATCCCCAGGCTGGGCAGCCACTGAGCACATCTCCCCCAACACCCTCCTGGGAATCCTCCTCTCTGCAGCATGCACCAAGCTCCTCCTCAAGTGTCGCCTTTGTGGAGGCTCCCCATTAGTAAATTGATCATCCTGGTAATGAGGCAGGGTGAATTTTGGGCAAATACTGGCTGTTGTGGAGTTCATTCTGCCAAAATACTGAAGTATTTGTCCACTTTGTGACTCAAGTCTGTAGCTGCTCAGCAATGAGGGCTGGTGTGCAAACCCTCTGGGGCGATGGGCTCCCCATAGAGCCCAGCTGGATGCTGCAGGTCACTCCTCTTCCCTCAGCTCCAGAGCCCAGGGCCAAACCAACCCCCATGGGGCAGCATTCCTTCTCCAAAGAAGCCTCTTCTGCTCAGAGGCTCTTGCAGTTGCCAAGTGGCTTCTTATCCCTCCCCCTGCACCAGCACATCATGGCTGGGGGATCATGGAACTGAGCATGGATCGTATTCTGCTTTGGATAACTCTCAAGGATGAGGGAAATAAGAAGAAAAGCCTTCCCCTTCCTGTCTCTGAATGGTTTCCAAATCTCTCTGGGCATCAAGTTTGGGAAAAGAAAGCAAAAAACCCTCTCTGTTTCAGAAGATTTGAGCACTTAACAATTCTTTCTCCTCTTCTCTCTCCTCTACAGGGAGCCCATCGCCCCATTTGCTGACCTTAACCTGAATAAACAGACAGGTCCGAAGTGTTCAGTTAGTGAAGTGACCAGTGGGAAATTGTATTTGGCCACACTCTGGTAATTGTTTTCTTTTACTAGCAGTACATGCCTAGATGGCACAAAAGGTTGCTAGCCAGTGACACAAGTAACAACTGTATTAGCTGGAGGCTGCAGGGCAGCACCAGCACAGAGATTCCTGAGACAACTTTAAATTGGCTAGCTGGGGTGCTGGCCACTTGTTCACCTGCAAAAGCAGAGCAGTTAAGTTGGCGCATCTCATCTCTGCGTATCTTTACGTGAGCATTTTCCCCTCATCATCACAACACAGTCCCTTCTGCAACAGTGAAGACCCTTCAAGGGTCAAACCTGAGAATGTGCTCCTTGTCAGAGAGATTTTGTTTGTTTTAGCATTTGTGGTGAGAAAGAGATTAAAAATAATTTTAAAAGAAGAACGACTCTAGATTTATTTTTTTCCCCAAAAGCTATTTCACACCTGCTACTCCGTACTTTAGAAGATAGGAAAACTACAACTTTAGCTGAGTTTTAGTTTTATCCCTTTACATATTTCCATTCCTATGTCCTGATCCTGCCAAGACTAAGCCCAGAAAGGAGAAAAGGCTTCTAGAGTATAACTTTTCACCAAAACTTTAAGAGCAACCAGCAAAGGGAGAGTTCAACCCACCTAAAGTCCCAGCTGGTCTTTCATTAGCAGACAGTAATTAGCTTTTTACTTCAGATGAGTCACTTTGGTGCATAAAGGCATGTGTTGTATACATAATCATGTGTATTGTGGGGGTCTCAATAAAAAGATCTGCCAGATCTGTAGCTCTGTCTGAGCTGGGATCAGTGATCTGGCTGAGCCTATGTAGTTAAAGGGAAAGCAAGTTAAATCAAATTTGTGCCTTGTGCTGTTTTATTGAATGGTATAAACCCACATGAGTGGGTCTGTATGGAAAAAATGTAGTTATATATAAGCTTCATGCCTGATACCTTGACAGCACTGCAGGGATATTTTTAGCTTGAATGAACTCCTGAGTCCTGGTTGAAATGCATTCAACTAGGGCATGTTCCTCTCCATGCTGGAAAAGGAGGAGTCCGTTAAGGTCTTATTCTGGTGCACCAGCAGTTCAAGCCACTTAACTTTCCATGCAGTAAGTCACATGAACTGAATATATAAAGCAAGCAGAGAACACAGCGGAATGATTTTTTATCCCTGGCTGATGAAAGGAAGCACATGCTGATCTTTTTGGACAAATCGCTGCTCTCTGCTGAAACCTCCATGCCTCCTCCTGCTGACATGTTGAAGAGGATGGGCACTTAAAGTGGTTGGGCAAAAATCCAGCATCACTTGACAACAAAGCCTTATTTAACGCGTATCCTGTTGCGGCTGTACAGTTGTTTTAGCCATCAGACAGAGCCAAAAGCAGCTACAGGGATGTGATGGCAACCTGAGAAGAGCTGTGCGGCCATGGAGAGAGTACAGGCCATAGACTGAGCCCAGCAGACCCAGGCTGATCTCTACTGTACGTGGCCAGGCTCTCAGGTTACGCGGTTGAGGCCATTGCTTACCGGGCGTGATAGAACCGATCACGTAGGTTTGGGGCAAAGGCACGATTTATCAGATCCTAATCCACAGGTTCATGTTCTCTCCCTTTACCCAGAAATGATGGTCATCCAAGGTTACGGGAGAGGTAGCTGGGAGATCAGCAGCAGCTCTCCTGGCAGCTGCCTTCGTCTGTTAGGCAGCTTTGCCACCCCACAGCACACGCTTTTGCAGCTGGCACAAGAGACAAGCAGACAAGGCACAGGCACACATACAAAACCTTTCTGCCCCCACAGGCTTTAATGCCCACTGAAAATGAGCCACACTGGGCTTTCACAGAGAGCTCTCTGGGTACCAGTGTGGAAGAAAGTCATGACATTCTTGTTTTTAACAAAGAGTTTAGTTCCTAAGCTTGGTTACTCAGGAGATGCTTGAGGAGCTGAATATTCAGTGCTGTCACAGTATGCTGCTGCAAGAGGTGAAGATATACCTGTCCTTTATCACATTCTGCCCATATCTTATTTTCAGATGCCATGCTTATAAAATTAAGTACTAGAAGTGGTGAAAAAATACTTAGTAAGAGCATATTAGAAATGCACCTGTGTTAAAAGAATATCTCAAAAAGGAAACCACTGAAAGTTCAAAAAATAGCTTTTCCTATTGTGCTTGTCAGAAGATGATAAAACCTGTGACTGAAGCCAAAAACTGTGGCTTTGTTTTGGGAGGACACCATCCCACTCTTCCATTAGCAATCAGAAAAGTCAGCAGAGCTATTAGTATTCCTTATAATGCTCTGATTCACAAATTCATGGAAAATTCTGAATTGGACAGAACCCACAAGGATCATTGAGTCTAAAGTTTTCTGGAATTCTATAACCTTGCTGTTCTTTTTGTGCAGGGTGTTTCCCTGCAAATGAGGATCATTTACAGAAGTAAAATGCAAGGTCCTTTTAACAAAAATTTTATCCCATTTTTTGTATTTGCAAACTAGAGATATAAAACTATATCCTGGGCTCATATCTGGGTACTTTCCATTGATCAGGTGCCCCTGATTGTGAACCTTCTCCCATTTTGTCCAGAGGAACAGCTGTTCTGTTGGTTTTACAGCACATCTCCAGATTTACACTAGCATGGAAGCACAACTGCATGCTCTCTCCACCTGCTGAATAACCTGCAGCACTGGCTGCCCCAGCACTTTCACCAGGCACCAGATGGAGATTCCCACCCAGCTGGACATCACCTGACCTAAGTTTCTAAACAGAAGAACACGGCATTGTACCGTGTTGGATTTGTACTGATCAGGCAGCATTTTAGCAGCTCTACTCAGTCTAATTTTAAATGCAGTGTACCATAGCAAGAATCCCCATTATCTCCTTTGTGCTGGACAGGACCAAAGTATATCTCAGTAGAAGACAAGAATAATAATAAGAAGTGAGACATATAAAATTTTTGCCTTAATAACTTGGTATTGTCCATGGACAATTTTTTTGGTCACATTAATGTGGTTTTGTCACCCAAGAGTTGAGGTGGGGATGCAATAGCTGCACTAGCTATTTATAGAGGCAGTGTATAAAGATCAACAGATGTTTTGAGCACAGCCCTGTACTTCAAAGGTTACTAGCAAAATCAGGGCATTATAAAAAACCTTAATTCATAAATTCACAATAAAAGCCCTGAATTGTGGTTGTTTTCTAGAGGATCCACCAGTTGTTAGGCTAATTGCTGTGGTAGTCTGACTGTTGGGGGCTACTTCCATTTTGATCAATATTAGTTTAAAATAATATTGAAGGGGAAAGTGTGGAAAATCAGGCCAAAGTTTTATTCCATGAAACAATATGGAAGTGTGGAAAAAGCAAGTCAAAGTTTGTGATGCTGTCAATAATCATAGCAACACCTCAGACAAGGTACATGTTAAATTCTTGGCTCTTGATTAGAAGTTAATTTTGCCAATCCCAAACATTTAAAATTGAAAATTAATCAGATTTTTTAAAAACAACGTAGATAGATGTACTGGTCTGGAGCATCCATTGGTCATGGTCAAATTCTAGTATTAAATCAAAGGTAAGTTTTTAATGACAGCTGATGCTGAAAACCAACCTACAAACCAGAACACAACACCAGTTCTACCTCGTCATGGCAAAGTTGCAATGCAGCTGTGGGTTTTTGCTAAAATCATACAGTAAACACAAATATCCCTTTCAAAATACAGCACATTTTGGTGACAGACTGATTGCAGTATGCTTCCAAGGCAAGTTTGAACTAAGTCACTACAAATGTATAATTATTGGTTTTCTCTTGGAAAACCTCTTTCTCTTTGGGTTTATTTTACCCAGATTTGTTCAGTGCTAAAGCCTCTTGCCAAATTTACAGGATGAGCTGTCTAAGCAGTGAGTTACTTCAGAGTGATTTAATCTGCAGGGTAAGTAAATGCACCATGCCTGCACAAAAGCACAGGCAGTGCAGGCTGAGCAGCCCTCAGGCATCCCCATGGTCAAGGCTTTTTTACAGGGACTGGGAGCTACACGTAAAAATTATGATCATTATCACTGTTAATGAAGGATGAAGAGCTCAAGCTAACCATGTGGTAGAGCCATCAGGAAGGATGTCAAAAATTGGCTAATAAAATTTAGTAAGTGTGAAGTTCGTTTGACCTTTCCATATGGAAAGTGAGCTCTCCATACAGAGAGCGCTCTCAGAGCTGCCAGATGGGAGGAAATATCTGCCACAACCCCTTCCCTGCTCTCACTTTAACCTGTTGAGCAGAACAGAGCCTGTGCTTTCACACATCTCTCGTTACATCTGACCAGCAGCATGGATAACCATCAGGGAAAATACTCTGACCTTCATTAGACATTCACAGAGCCCTGAGCCAGAAGCAGCCAACTTCACCAGCATCCTGATAAAATTTAAAATTCACCTCCTGCACTCAAAGGCAGCCCAGAACAAGGCTGTGCTTGGGTCCTTTGTGTGGTCTGCTTGTGCAGTGGCACAGAGGAGAGGCAATGAAAAGTTTCTGTCCAGAAGGTACCAGTGAGGCTTCGGTAGCCTTCATCAGGTGGTCACTGTCCTTCCACTGTGCTGGGCCTAAATTACAGTCCTTGTTGCCTTAAAATGTTCCAAATGGTACAAAGAGACAGAAGGCACAGCTTCTCACTGAAGTAGACCTCTGCCCAAAATGCTTGACTGCCTTTGCCTAGAATGAGGCAAAGCTGAGCTGCTTTTCCTTTTGCAGGGTACAGATGGGAACTTGCTTAATTTGAACTTTTTCAAGCTGACCTGACAGTCTCATGGAAAGTGCCGGAAAAATTCAGGTTGCTGTGGATTTTTCCAACATCTTCTTGCCTCCCAGCTGTAATTTATGGCTTATGTTCAGTTTAGATGTTCACCTCTTACAGGCAAGTTATTGCAATACTGCATGATACAACCGCATTTTAAACAAGCTAACACCTGGAATTCTCCTGGATGGGCCAGTGTCTGCAGGGACCTTGCAGCAACAAGTGAGATGCATTTAGGGGCACCTAAGGGGCAGATTGGCACCTGTGGGACAGAAGAGACATCTGTTGTGCCCATATTTTAGCAGCTCTAATCCAGGTCAGGAAGAGCAGGTTCAAAGCCCTCAGGGTAAGTCAATCATACTGAAATGCTGTGGGTGGTAGACGGTCTAATCAAGCTCTGCACGGGTCATGTTCATTCAGGGCAGGAGACCTTTGGGAATTTTAAGGAAAGCGAAGCCCTTGCCAGCCGTGCCTGGCTGAAGTAGGTGGCAAAGGGGAAGAGAGATCAGTTGCAGCTGTCTTGTCTTAGTGCAGGAGCATGGGGGTGGCTGAGCAGCTCTCAGGAGCTATTTGAGAGGCTCTGGCACATGGAAGCAGTGTGCATGGCAAGAGGCACCCAAGGACACCCAGAACGTGCCCACTCCGTGCAGGGTGGCTCAGGATGAGCGTGTCCCCATCCTTACACATTCCTGACCTTGCTGGGCAGCAGCACAGACCCCAGGGACAAGGACTGTACCCCACTGTGACCATGTGCATTCAGCCAAGGCAGCTCCCTCCTGCACAGGGCTTGATGTGGAGCCTGCATTGCTGCTGACCCCAGAGCCAGCTCACCTGATGTTAACTTTGGCACCCCGACATGCTGCTGCCTTGCACGTGTGCTCTTCACTCACTGGAAACCCTGAATTTACTGCCGCTGCAAACAGCCTCAGTCAGGCTCGCAGAGACATGGAGATCATGCCGCTTTCCTCCCTGTGGCCTGGGAAACCATGCCACATCCTGACTTGCCTTCCACTCCCTTTTCTAAGGGACCAATCTATTTCTTAGCATGCCCCTCAGCGTTCAGCAGGGCAGCCTGGCTGAGTAAATGCTACTATAATAACACCCAGTGCCCACTGCACAGCACTGTTAGCATTCAAGGGCATCGAAAAGTATCGAGTTTCTGCAGCTCTGAGGCAGAGACATTTATGATCCTTGTATCTCTAGGTTGTAAATAATTTCTGAATATGGACAAATGTGTGCAGAAATAATTGAAGAGATTGTGGCTATAAATCCACTAGGAGTTTGGGGAAGAATATAACACATAAAAGTTCTCTCTGAAAGTAATAGGACAGACCAGCTTTGACCCCAGTTTTGATGAGAAAAGCCTGTATGTTTTTGTACAGAAATATCCTTTTCACTGGTCCTTTAGCTTATGGATGGGATTGCATTTCATTCATTTCCTTTACAGGCCACAGGGTGGCAAAGATTGCTTGGTGCCTGGCTTCTGCACAGTGAGATCACAATCTGGAAACTGAGGTCCTCAGCACTTGGACTGGGGAGCCAAAGGGAGCTGCCACTGCCCTGGAGTGACCAGAAACTGTAGCCACAGCAGCGCGAACTCCATCATTTGGATATACAGGTTACAGGCCCTTCCCACAGAAGGGATGCAGGATGAGGAGCAAAAGAAAGATTCAGATGCCTCAGCAGAAGATGGGCTTCCAGGTGGAGTCCATAAAAGGCCAGGTCTTCATGTGTTCCAGGTCTTCAGAGCCTAAAATGGACTGATGGCACTTCAAGGACCCGCTGATGATTCATGCTGCAAATAAACTTCAGGAGGCAGCAGGTGCCAGCACTCATCAGAGGGTGAAGTGCAATTGTTTTCTAGTCAACAGAGTAATTTGAAAACTATTTGTGCCATCTTGCTAAAAACACAAACTGTGTCACATTTATTTTTAGGTGCAGATATCCGTCCAGGAAGAAGCCACAACCAGTTATGTCACACATCAATAAGAGCTACCTGCTGACACCATCACAGAGTTCACTATGGTGCTTTTTTAAATGGCCAGCTACCCAAATCCAAGATTATGGTTTTCCTTGCCACATAGCAAGGTATCTAAACTTTAATTTACATCTCAAACAGCCTGCTTTCTCAGGAAGTAAAATACTCCCTGGGATGGAGGTGTTGCGCAGGGAAGAGAGTCTATGAGGAGCAGGGTTGCAGCCCTCTACTCCTTTTATCCCACACTTCTGTCTTTTTAATCATAAAATTATCCCACACTTCTTTAAATCATAAAAACCCCCAAGCAACTCCTATATCATCAGTAAAGCTAGTGCTACAGAGCAGACACATGAGTCTTATAAAAGGATGAGTGAATCTACTTGTATACAAATGAGGAGGGTTATGTCAAAAAAAGGAACTTTCTGAAAGACTTCCTTAGAATTTTCTTTTTCTTCTTGTGTCATATGTTATTGGCAGTACTGACAGTACCAGTACAATGGTTATCCATTTTCTCACACTTCCAGTCCTAAAAGGCTGTTTGACCCTCAGTTCTTTCTGAAAATAGCCATACCATTCATGGTACAACAAATTATGCTTTCACTATTGTCACCAAAAAATTAGCCTTTTTCGAAATCCTCTTCACTTTTTTGAAAATTAGGTCAGCAAACCCAGTGTGAACAAGCACTACTTAATTCAGTAAGGCCATATGTTTTCTGACTACATAAATAATTTTGAATACATAACCTATTTTGAATAGTTAACCAAAAGACCAGATGCCAACCCACACATATCAGTGGGTAACATTCCAGATTCATAGTTGTGGTTTAACTCTGATGTAATGCTGGGGGATTAAGAGTTAAGAGTTCTGATGTCATTTTGTCTTCTTTTTCCTCTGAATTCTTATCATCATCCTCACTTTTATGACTACATAATGAGATAATTATGATGCAATTACTGACAAAAACTATTTTTAAAAACTCATACAACTGCCCTTGATAGGTGCACAGAGAGTGGGCAACAGACTTATGGATGGAAGTTGGACTGGAGGATCTCCACAGGCTGTTCTGACTTTAATTTTCCCCTAGTATTTTATATGCTTGTTTTTATGACAACATTTAACAACATTACCCTTCTGCACATCAGTTCACCCAAACAGAAATACCCCCACAGGGCAGACAGGTGCTGGAGGCTGACATTGCTGCTCTCCCCTTGTCAGCCCAAGCTCCAAGGAGGGCACTGTGCTGTTCTATAAGTACCACAGAGGCCACATCTCTGGGGACCCAGCAGCTGTGGCACCCGGGAGGATGGGCACACAGACCTGGCAGCTACTGGCATGAAAAGACCTGCAGAGAGAGCCAGCTCCTCCAGGCATCAAGCCTTTCTCTCTCCTTGCAGGGCAAGGATGAGGTGCTGCTGTGCATCATCACATGCCCTGGGAAGAAATTCTCCAGCATGGGGGATGCTCAGGATGAGAGGCACTGAGCAGGATCTCCCCAGTTTGCCCCCTGCCATCATACACCTCTTGTCTTCTACCTGTGTCTCTGTCACTTCACAGCCCTCAGTGGCCTCCTGAGCCTGCTTCTGATGGAGTCTCACATTTCTGAAACCCCTTGTCCTTTCAATCCAGCCCATAAAACCACGGGCATAAGCCGTCAGTGCTTTGGCACTGAGAAAAGCAAGAGTTCCCTTCCCTCTGACTGTTCTCCCAAATAGGCTCTTCTGAAGCATGATATGGAGAATGGTGGCACTGTGTCCAGCAAATGCCATCCCTGTCCTGCTTCCCAACAGTGCAAGCAATTTATAGTTCCTGTGTTTTCCAAAGCACAGTCCACCCTGGACACAAAACTATAAAACCAGCAAATTCTCCTGTGCCAAATATCCACCAGCTTACCACCTGGCCAGCACCCAGGCAGCACTGTACAGGTAGGCTGGTACACCTGCTTCTTCCTCAGACAGCTTTCTCCAGCTCCTGCCTGCTGGTGTTTCCCTCCTCCTGGGTACACACACACATTAATGCATCATAGGGACTTCTTGGTTATACTTTGTTATAATTCATCTTTTGGGAGCTACAGATTGCAATGTTTCTCTATCACAGATTGTGTATGATCCAGAGACACTTAGTGTTAAGGTTAAAGAATGATATAATTTTAATTAACCCAAATATTAAGATTTTAATTCTCATTCTAATGACAATATATATTCCCCACCACCATTCTTAAAACAGTAATGCAATTCCCTGCTTAAACCCAGGAGAATATCCATCAGATATCCTTAACCTATAGGTTGCATTAGGGTCCCCAAGACTGACACATGTTTACAAATTTCCTTTTTTACTTCTCCTCAATGACATTAGCTCTGAGGAGGACCAGCTGCTTATACCATGCCCCACAGGTACTGTAAGCTATTTAAATACAGTCTGCAAAAAGTAATTGCTAGGACTACAACTACAACCAACGGTGAAGCTCTGGGCTTTCTCTTTTCTTACCTGCCTCTCACCTCTCCCCTCCAGGTTGTTTCTTTCTTCCATCTTTACTTCTTCATTACTTCTACCTTGTAGATAGTTCCTACCTACCTTGTCATTACTCTTTTGCATCTTCTCTGGCTCCCTGAACATTTGCCTGCAAGTTTGATGGTGCATGTCCTGTGCACATGTGAGCTCTCCTTTGCTCTCATGTTTCCCAAGAGTTCACAAACTGCTTTCAGCACCCAAGCCCTCCAAGTGTGTTATTATGCTGCTTCAGTCCCTGGGGCTACTCTCATCTATCTTTCCTCTGCTGGCATTATGGAAACACTTGCCCATCATTTCCATCCCTCAACACAGAAAGCTTCAGTGATTTAAAGGCTCTTTCCCCATGTGGTATATCAAAGGATTTTTTTCCCCCAGTGGTATCTTGAAGCATATATCAAATGCACATAATTTTCTTACCCAACAGTTCAGAATATTTTACCTACTCTAAAGTAACTAGGAACAAAAGACTGTTCTGATGCTTAGTTTTATAAAAGGTTTGTCTGCATTTTTCTTTTGGTTACAATTTTTTTCTCCTTCACTGCTGCTTTAGTGCAAGTGGTAAAAGCACTTAGAATACCGTGAGCTTGTTGGTTATGAAGTCAAAATGGTAGGAAAAAGGAGTGTGCTTGGAGGACTGTTTTCTGCCCTCATAACTTCTGCACTCCTTTACATCCTCTCATGGTATTATTCTTTTCCTAGTACCACAGAAATGCTCAAAGTCTTTGATTTTGATGAATGACTTAATGGTGGCTTGACTTTGAAGGCAATTTTTATTCTATCTTCATTGAGAAGGTAGAGGTACTGCTGGTGCAAACAGGCAAACCAGAAGTCCCTGGCTAATCCCCAAGACATGGATGCAACCTTCTGAACCTCTCGTTCTTCCCTCTGACCTCCCATGGCCCAAAGCAAGGCAGCCTGGAGGTCTAGGTGCAAAGTAAGAACAGCATCAACCACATTACATTTGCTTGGTCTGCAGTTTGCATCCTTTATTTTCTGCTCCTGCTGGGATGAGGCAAGGATGGTGTGATATGACATCTACACAAAGAGTACATCTACCTGAAATCCTGTGTTTGTCTCCTCATTAAAGCATAAAACAAAAAAACAATACCTTGACTAGGTGATAGTCAACCCTGTAGCTGTCAGACAAAGTCTGACAAATCTGCCAAGAAGGAAAATTCCATTTTTCCACTCCTCTGGCATCAGACTTCACACTGCAGAAATTTGAATCTGGTCTTTAAATTTAGGTGACAAGCCACCTTTATGGCTTACCTGGACAGCTGCAACTCTATCCCAAGTGGAAGGGAAGGAATTGAGAGCAATCACTTAGTAGTGATCGATGAACCCTTAGGTTTTGCCTCAAAGAGTTTCAGGATGCTCATACTGCTCCGAAATTACAAACTGTCATTGCTGTCTCTACTCTCTGTCCACTCCCTCTACACTTTATTTCATATGACTATATTAAAATTATATTCAGGTTTGGTCACAAAATAGCAAGTGCCTTTATTCATTCAGACAGCATTTGCCTTTCTGACTAATACTCCCTAAAAAGGATCTCTGAGAGCTCCTGACCATCATCACACTTCCAGAAACCTGTGACCACTCTCCAGGGATGTCTGTGACTGGTTTCCCTGCTCAGGTGCCTGTTTGCAAAAGCAGAAGTGGGTGAATCATGACTGCCTCAAAGCTGTGCTCTGTGCCACTTGGAGAGGAGCCAGTTCTGCCCAAAATAAACAGTATGGTAGCAGGCCTATCAAGATTTGTACTCTCCTTCACTGCTACAGGAGCAGCAAGCCTTACAGCCCATGTCTATTATGGCACAGCTCAAAACAATGCTGTCAGCAACAGAAGAGGTTTGTCCCAAGTTTGTCCCAGTTTCCCTCAGTGTACATGCAGTCACTGAATCCCAAGGTGGGAGCTCAGCAGTGGGAGAATTCATGGTGTCAGAAAGCAGCTCAAAATTCTCCCAGCACAGAAACCCATTGCTAACCCATATTAGTGCCATCCTGGGGCCTGTCAGGACAGTGTCAGGAGTGACAGATCGCTGTCTGGCAGTATTTATACCACAGCCAGCACTGCAGTATCTGGGGAGTGTGGTATAAATACAGAGCCAGCAATAGCCAGGGAACCCCAAAGGGTGGGCGAGGAGGATGAGTGGCCAAGGCAGCTGAGAGATGTGTTGGTGATGTGCAGCTCCCTCAGCTGCCCTCAGCACCAGGTTGCCATGGATTAGAAGTTGGGAAGATTGAAAGAGCTGATCTTTCTTTTTCCCCCTCCCCTTCAACAGCTCTTTCTCACTCTTTACATCAGCCCCTAAGGTTCTTCATTTGAGTCTCCAACCACAGCGCCTTGTGTTACTACATAAAGTAAACACGTTACTATTTCTTCTTAGGAGATGATTTGGCTCATGCCTGCCAGCCTGCAGCACTCAGAAGATGAGTCAGAGTTGTCATCCCTGCCTTACAAATGGGGAAATCCATGCAAAGGGAAAGTACACAAAGCACCTTCCCTCAGAAGGGCTGTAGCTCTGCTCAAAGGAAAGAGGTTCAGGTTCTCACTCAAAAATCCAGTCACAGGGCTTTTAAGACAACAGCTAGAAATGGGTTGAAATGCAGGGGAAAAGGAAATGGTTGTTTAGGAAGAACTTCTGGATGTGCATCTCTCTGTCACATGTTTAGTTCACTCCCAACACATATTAAAGGCAAGTATTTTCAAGTGTCTGAACAGCTGACTTTCTGCTGTAAAATCAGTGAGAATTTGAAATATGAGCCTTGCATGTTGATTTCTTTCTTCTCTATAAATAAACTACAATTCTCTATTCTCAAAGGAAACATTTGAAGAGGGAAGAATCCCTCACACAAACAAGGGATTTGCTGCAGATATTTGCAAGCACGTAGCTGGCATCCAGTCTAACAATACTTGAGTACACCTCCTTGCTAGAGAAGGAAGGGCACTTTGCTCTATTTTTTCCACTCAGGATACTGCATTTTCTTCTGAAGGACTGTGACTGCCACAGCAGCCTACCTACTTGCTGCAATTCCCACAAGAAGGGTTTCTTTTTGGACTCAGCTGCTCTGCAGAGAGCTGGAGTTGTCAGCAGCACCCTGGTGCACAGATTAAATGATTAATCTGCAACTACTTTTTGTCTTGCCTTCAGAGCCTCTTGTACAGATGGAAAAGCTGGAATGAGCTGTTCTTGAGAGTAAAATCAGATTGGGTGAGTGAGATCAGATTTGGGAGCCCCTCTCCGCCTGCAGCAGTGGAAATGGGGGAGTGCGTGGACTGCACTGACAGTGCCAAACTTGCCTATGGCTTATGGAACTATTACCATTTGACTAATTTGAGTTATTTCTGCCCTTGTAAAAGAAATATTCTACTTTGATGTTGCTGAAAAACACTAAAATTACTACTCATCTCTTTGCATTCAGAAGGGCACATGGACATTACCTCTTGTGAACACCATTTTTCCATCTGTTCTGGCTGGAGTCACTTAAAAGCCTGGCTAAGGACTCTCTCTCCCTGGTAATTTGACACTCCAAACTCTTTAGCAGATCACCAAGGTAGCCTAAAGCAAGCCCAGCTTTATGTGAGAGCCTTGCTTCTCTGCGTACAATCACTGGGAGGGCTTTGGGAAGAGCTCACTGACAGATGCCTTCTTAGCCCACTTCTCTGAGTAAGGTGCCACAGCACCAGCTTGCTTTGCCTTGGCTTGAATGCAACTCATGCTCAATAATATTTTGCAAGCACAGGATATCCTTCAAAAATATCTCAGTCCTAGACATCTTTTCCCCAGTTTTGCAGCAGGCTTCAGAGGCAATTTCCACAGTGACTTTGCTGTGGATGCTGCTTTTTTTGCAAGATAAAAATCTGTAATAAGAAAGATCTATTTATCAACCTGACAGTATGAGGGCTCCCTGAAGCCACGGGGTTTGATCATGGAAGATCTGCTGCAGCCTTTATTTCCTTGCACTGTGTGCTCCTGTAGATAACCACCTGCTCCTGTGTCAGTCTGAAGGGCCTCACAGACCCACAGTACCAGCTATGTGCCAGCTCCTTCTGGATAAGATCTCCCGTTTCCTCCCCTGCTGCTGCTGTTACTCACCAGTGTGATTCTGTGTTTATGCTTGGACATCCCTGAAACAGCTCTGCTTCAATGTATTGTACTTCTATACATTTCAAATGTTAAAGCAAAATAGGAGGACAGAAAAATAAGGGGTTTTCTGGTGGCAAGCTGTTTAACTTGCAAGGAGGATCATTTACACACCCTGTATTTAGATCCTAAAGGAAGCATAGAGTACCTAACTACATGCTGGTGGCAGAGAGCAGCTGGCTGAACCCTCCCACAATGTGTAGCAGCGCAGAAATGTGAGCAGAACCTGCCACTTAAAAATCCAAAAAGCAATTTTCACCTTGAATCCCAAACAAGCAAAAGCTCGTTTTTCAAAGTGCTAATGGGAGCTGCTGCTGCCTAGGTTATTTCTTGTAACCATGATAGCAGATGAAGAATCAAAGTGACATTTTACTTCTTGGCATCAACCAGACTGCCCCCACCTTCACCCTCACACCTGACTCCACAGTTTGCTTTTTTTTTTTTTTCTGGAGATGCTGATTAAGATCCCTATTTGTGCACTGGTGAGACATCTCCAAGGTATGCTGGGTGTGCAGCTCCCCTTTGATGAACATGATTATGAACATGCATCTGTTATTTAAATGGATTTTTATCACTTGCAAAATATGCCGCAGAATAGCTGCTGTTCAGCTTCTTGGAGCTTTGTTACATCCAGATCAATTGCTATAAAGTCATTGTCTGCAGCTTTGCCAGAAACACTCTGACACGACTTGGACTGATACAGAAGTCAAAATAATGTTCACTAACTCAAGCAGATAAACATTTTGTTATGTTCTGAGATCTCTATATCAAACCTGCATTTTTTTATACTGGGTGCTTTTGTTCAATGAACTTTTCATTCACAGAGTTTCAGTTTATTTTGTTTAGCCTCAGGACTGCTATTAAACCTGTACTAAACCAACCTTGCATTTCAGCAGCATTTCCCAAACAACTGAACTTCATTTTATCAGCTTAAAAATAGTTTCAATCTCATCATTGCTTTTCTCCGCCATGCCATTTCCATCCCAGAAGACAATGACTTTCAAGCTTTCATTGGCAATACAGAAAGGGATTTGCTTGTAAAAGCACCTGTGCTCTGCTCCTGGCTGTGGTACAGGTTGCTTGGCCTTACTGAGCCATGCAGCCCACCTGGGCTTCTGGCTAAGTATCTCCAATACTTGGTGCTATTCTGTGACCAGTTTGGAGCCATGCCAGGAGCACAAAAGCTCACAGATCTCTGTCTGACACTGGCACATGCTGTGAAACCCTCAGGTGGCACAGTTCTGTGTGTTCCAAGTGAAACAGCAGCATACACGTGGTGATGTGCTGCAGCTCTGCAGTAAAGCCTCTTTGCTTTGGTGGATGTTTAGAGTATGAATGTTACCTGGTCCTCAGGACTGTGAGGATGATTCCCAGGAGGGATCCTTTGACCCCTGCAAAAATATGACAGGGAAGCCTGATTTATACATGAAGATCTTGTGCTTTTTGTATTTGTGCAATATTTAATTTTTACACCAGTTAGTAAAATGCTTTCTGTGGGTATAGCATATATACTTTGGCCAGCACTATGTTTTTTTAAGGCTGCAAAGATCTGGGTTATTATAGACAAGAAATGTAGTTTAAATAATTGAAATTTCCTGGATGTAAGTTGGGGGCTTTGACCCTTGTGCATAATTACACTTCCTAATAGATTACAGACCATGGAGTTTTGGTTTTTTCCAGCTCTGGCAAACAGACTCCTGGACTATCAAATCCTTTCAAAGAAAGAAAGAGGTTAATTAAATTTTAATGTTCATAAAAATAATGACGTAGAGAACTAGCACCTTATGAATTTCATGTTTCAAACTTAGGATTTCCTGTGAGCTCACTCATAGCCCAGTTTCCCTCCAACCCATGACATGCCCTAAATGTAAAAACTGGAGAAATGTCAAAAAATAAATGTAGACTACAAGAGGTCCCAAATTCTGGTTCCAGGTACTAAAACTTACAGTCTATCAGAACTGAGAAAGAAAGCTGACTCACACACTGAATAAACATGCAAATCTAATTTCTGAGTTCAAAGAGGAGATTCTTAACCCTCTGAAACCAAATCAGGCCATAATAACAATAAAAGCCCCATATTTCTAAGAGCCTCCTCCACTTTCTTTACAGTATCAAGTTTGTGTCTCAAATCCCAATTTCCTTAATTCTTCATCTTAACCCAGGAAAATCCTCACTGGTTCATTCTTGGGTCATCCAAAAATTCTGTCTTTGTTCAATTACAGCTTGCATTTCAGGCATCTGTACTGCAGGATACAACTGTCCTTTGATTAGTTTCGCCTATCTGCAGTGAAATTAGATCAGTGGCTGGACTTGGAGTGCACCCACAGTGTTGACAAGGCCTGAGCTGTATCAACTTTACAGCAGTTAAACAGGAGTGCACCCTGCTCTGCTCTAAGGTAACAGAACCAAAGACCACTACCTGAAAGCTGTATTTCATTCAAACCAGAGCCCGCCTACTCTGCCAAAATCACGGCAACAAGGACGCATCTGAGCAAACTCCCCAGCCCCTCACTACTTTACTTGCTTATGTCAATCGGTTTGGAGATTTTTAACGTCGGAGTTATGTTTATCTGAACTGGTTTTCAAGGTCTAATTATAACAGTGAGGTGGGGCAAGATGGCTGCCATGAAAGTCGCAGTATATATAAGAGGGCTGGATGGGCTGAGATGCTGGCGCAGGCCAGGCCTGTGTGTCACGTGGCTGCCCAGTGCAGCTGTTGTGCTCCATGGTACAATAAATAGCTATAGGGAAGGGAAGCAGTGTGCTCAGGCAGGATTTTTTAATACCCCCTACTGTGCTACTTGGCCAAACGCACTTGCCTTGGGGGGAAAAAAAAAAAGAAAAGAAGACAATATCTTCAGTTTAAATACAAAAAAGGCAACAGTCCTGGTGCTCTTCCTCAGCAGGAAAGCATGGATGGTTGCCTGCATCTACTCTCTCTCTCCTCTTTTTTGCTCAATCCTCCATAGATGACCCCAGCTCGGCTTTCCCCTCACCAAAACCAGCAGAGGACATGCTCTCGTCTCCTTGAGCAGGGAGAATGTGCTGGGCACAGCAACATGCACAGCCTCTTCCACTACTGCAGGAGAGATCCACTGCAATCACCCCAAAATGGACATGCAGAGATCATGCCTGCAAGCATGGCCAGATGGACACCTCAGGTAAGAAAGACCAGGCTTCTGGAGAGGATCTCTATTTAAAACCTGGACCCTGCCAGGAGACTGCTCTTAGGTGTTAATGTGACAGAGTGCTGGTTTTTAAAGTCATTGAAATGGAATGGAAGATGAAGCTGCTGCTGGCTTGCAAATGGTCATTGATGCCATGTGCTGGTAGGAGCAGGAGCCATCCATACCAGGCATTTGCAGTGCATTGAATACCCATTAGACCAACTAGGGTCCACAAAACATAAGTTATAAAGCTCCTGCATCCTTTCTAAGGTTAGGCTCTTATTAATTTTAGAGAAAAAATTGACCTGCCACGGGGCCTATACATCTTTAAATTAGCAACTGGCAGTGAACTGTGCTTTTGATGAGGCACTGAAACATGCCTGGCATTTGTAATTCCAGCAAGATGTCTTCTGGGATAACCCTAACACATTATGCTCACATAATGTTAACATATTAACTCATGCTCCCTCTGCAAGGAAATGGCACTGTAATTGCAATCCTTGCTCTCAGACAGCAAGCTGCATCCCCATTTTCACCCAGATTCTCAGTATCCTGCTTTATGCATCAACAGTGCCTTAAAATGCAAAATGATGCAACATTCAAATGTTGTCAGAGCTACTGACCTAACATAATTTTACTTGGGTAAAATTATTTTTTCTTCTGAGTTCCTTTCTACTCAGGTCTTGGTATTACTCCTAAAGCTTGTCCCTGTATCCATAAACAGTTCCATAAGGTGAAAGGGCTATCAAGTTTGATAGTGCACAGATATATTTGTATAATATATAATATATATAATATTATTGTATTTATTATATATTATGTTATGTTATATTTATAATTTGTTATTTATTTTATGTTATTTGAACGTAAACTTTAAAGTTGCAAAAAGCAAAAATTAAAAAAATACAATTTATGAGCTGTAACAAGATTGCACAACAAACAGATTTACAAAACAGCAAGTAAGACTGTTCTCAGCCTTTTTTTCCCCTTACCCTGTCTTTAGTTTAAACAGTTTCATTTTGTATTTTATGACACTTTTACCCAAGCCTACCTTTTCATGAGGCTTTTACCAAAGCCTAAAATCATATGGTGCCTCTCCATCACTTTTCATGTATGGTGGACACTGGTGTGTGGGGTCAGCCCTGCTCTGGGTGCAGTCCCTCCCCTAGGCTCACCATGGCTACTGTAATGCCGTCTGTGAGGAGCTGGGAGCCAGAGCAGAGGTGGAGCTGGCACCCTGGGCTCTGCTGCAGGACACAGTATTGGGGACATCCAGGTCTCCAGGCTGAAGGTGCTCCCCACCTGGAGCACCTCCTCACCCGCAGTCTGGAGAGGCTCCTCCTCTCTACATCTTTAATTACTGGGTAATCTCAGAGCACAGACTTGCCAGCCAGGTCTGATTCCTCTTGGGAAGAGGCTGAACCACCAGCAGGTCACTTGGCTCAAGGCACCACAAGAGGAGCTGCCTGTCTCTAACCTTGCCCCTCACCCTGGCCTTTGGCAACAAGAACTGCTCTCCCCCACCTCCTCACATGTGCTGCCACTAACAACCACTGGCACCCATGTTTTCTAATTTAAAGATAATTTCTTGGTGTTTGGGTTTATTTCTTGGGGTTTGGCTGGAGAGGAAAAACATTTGCACAACATCTATTCAGAGAGCACGACACTGCTCTAAATTGGGAAGTTTTAAAGAGACTTTGGCTGTGTCTAAGAAGACATGGAAAACGTGCTGAAGGCTTCAAGCACACATGCACATTAAAGAGTGAATTGACAAAGTTCCTAGAAAGTTTTCCTTGTAGAACTGAAAGCGGAAACACATAATCTTCACATCATTATCCACATTATTGAAACTGTGAAAACCAAACCACATGCAATAACACAGCTGTTCTAGCTAGAGGCATTTAATCTCCCACCATCATCTCAAAATATACATGCTCCAGCTCCTGGTTATGCACACAGCAATCAAGGGCTAGGAAAAAAATTAGTAAGCATCGGGGAAACTTCCTGCACTTATTTCTGTGTCCCTGTTTAAGTTCAGAAAGCAGAAAAAAAAATCCTCCTGTACTTAGCCCTAGAGGAGTAGCTGAATTTCCTAGAGCAAACAAGAGGGGAAAGTGGGGAAAGTGCATGATGTTAGAAATTATAACTATGTTTGGTCCCAAAAGTCACATTGGAAGAGTATGAAGAATGCTATTTTTTTTACTAGGGGCAGTGTTAAGAGACTTATAAAGCTGAATTATTAAATGGATATCTCTGGGATCCCATACATAATCATATTCCTTTGGGATATGGCTGGGCCTATCCTACTTGGCAGGAAACTCCAAAAGGCTTGGGAGGGCATGGCTGTTGCACCTCTTGCTGTGCCTAGGTGGAGACGTGTTCCTAATCCAGGTCTGGGGAATGAACCCTGACAGCAACACAACTACTGTGATCTTCAGCTGTAGAAGCCCTGCCCCACTCAAACTGTGGAGAAAATGGGGCAAGAACAACATTTCCTTTTGCACAATCTGTCTTCAAGCCATTTTCCCCTAGGAACCTGGGTAATTTCAAATTCCTTTTCTCACCACTGTTCTGTGTTTCCTGTCTGAGTAGATTGCAGCCAACACAGGGCTAGCTGGCATGTTCTGGAAATGTGCTGACTGTGGACATTAGAAACACATTGAATAAACATGCCCTAGGTGCCTCAAAATCCACAAAGTAAACTCATCACTATGCTGATATCCAGTATCTGAAATGTTTTCCAGCATAACAATTGTTTCCAAAAAACATTCCAAGACAATCTGTGCCACATTCAGAAGGGAAGAATCAGGTTAATTTCAGAAGATGATGTTAGTGTGCATCATGTTTGAACACAGTGGAAAGATTTCTTTAGCTGCTTTAGAGGGTTTCACAGAATCCCATGGGATCATACCTGAGGGTGATAGGGATTAGATGTCTTGGGCACTGCAAAATTATCAGATGCAGTCACCTTAAAAAGAATAAATCAATGGCCAGCTCTCTGTTGTGTGGGAAACCTGTGCTCTGCAGGTGCCCACTGTTCCCCATCCCAACGTGCCCCTCATTCCAATCATGTTAACAATGGCTTTGTGATATTTCTGGGGTTTTTTTCTTTCATTTGGGTGGAATCACTGTCTTTGTGACTGACCATCTTTGCTTGGATGGTTCACAGCTATCTGTAATGTATTCACGCTATTAGAAGGGGAAATAGTTAAAGGAAAAAAATTAAATTTTCAATTATTTCCTGCCATGTTCTATCAAGTAACTGGAGTTATTTAATTACACTTTTGCAGCAATCATATCTATGTATTAGTCACATGCCTATCTAAGCCAAATTCTCCTTTATTAATTTAGTATATCTTAAAGTACAAAATTACAGCTACCTGAAAATAAAAATTAAACCTTTGAAACAGTTTTAAACAACTGCTGCATAATAACTCAAAAACCTGGAAGAATCATCATGATGCTGGGACCTGACCACTTGCAGGACACGTGATATAAGCTCACCTAGCAATCCCACAATTTCTGCCCAAACAGAACACACTGTCTCCAAAAGCACTATCAAAAAAGCAAGCAGCTGCTGGACTGAGAGACCTGGTGGCTGCACTGTAAAGCGTTCTCTGGGTTTTGAAGTCTGCTGGTAAATATGGTATTCTGGAATAACCCTAGTGTGACACAACACAAGGAATCATTGCACATGCATTGATCACTATTGACCCTCCCCATTATGACAGCCATAGTTCTTCTGTTTTTCACAACCTAAATTTAAAACAGTAGGGGTTTGGTGATTGTTTCCTGTGAGATGGTGCAGTCATTCAAGAAAGGCTTGAAGAGATTGGTTTTTTAAATTGGATCCCACTTTGGTTTTTAGCTGACAGCCGTGAGGGGATGAGTAGAGAGCCAAACTGTCTTTTGGGGGTGCTGTGTGGCCAGCAGGGCTCGGGCTGAGCTGCAAGCACCAGAGCACTGCTGCTGTCTACAGGTCTGCTCTGCACAGCACTCAGCCTGCACACGGAACCACTCCTCCAACAGGGATGCCCGTGCTTGGGAACGGGACCAAAACACAGACACTGAAGTGTTCTGGCTTTGGGGAAGTGCAAGCTGGCAATCTACAGCCTCTCTGTCCAGTGGCTAACCTGTGCCAAAAACCCAAAATCAAGTGGACTTCATTAAAGGGGAAGACCGTCTCTGCTGCATGACAGTACAATTTCTACCTTTTTTTTTAATTTTTAGATTTTTTTTTCTACAAATGAAGAGGAAACATTGCACTGTCAGGTGCAGAGTAAGAGGAAGTGTCTGCTCCCAGATGGGAACCCCCTCCCACCGCAGCACAGTGGTGCACAAAACACAATGATGGACACAAGGGCTGGAAATCACCTTTAAGCCTGCATTGCTGAACTTTTAAGACCATTTGTGATACAAGTAGAATTTAGTAAAATCTAGTTGTGGCTCTTTGTTGCTTGGAATTTAATTAATTTTTCTTTCCGTGCCTTTTCCTCTGTAACCAAGAAATTTTCACTTGTGCTTTTCTGCATCTATCAGTAGAACAGACAAGACAACCTGGAATGGGTTCATCACTGTTAAACACAGCACAGGATAACAATAATAAATAAATCTATCCAGCAAATACAAGCAAACCATGGAGACATCAAAGCATCTATTTAACAAATGTTGTGGATTTCGGAGTCAGGTTACCAAAAAGAGTATCAGATCACAAGCTTTCAACAAGCAATAGAGGAAGGGGGAAACTCAGAAAAAGGAAAAAAAGTATTTTTCCCCACTAAAAAATTACATTCTCCTAGTAAGGAACAAACCCCCAGCTTATTTGCAGAATCTTTATCTACAACTGAATGTCTGCCTGGCGACATGAACAGGTAAGCACAGAAGCAGAGCACCTTGCAGCCACAATTAGAAGCTCAAACAAAGGACAGTCTGATCTGACACAGGGAACCTCTCTGAAGATTTTCCCATTTGGAAGGCAAGAAAAGCTCTTTCAAAACTGATTCCCCAAGACCAGCAGGATCTGCAGGCTAAAAAATCCTGTTCCAAATGACTCTCAGCTCCACACTGAGCACGCAGTTCATATGACTGCTTCCTGGGAAAATAGGTAGCTGTTCCATCCTCTCTAAATACCAGCTTTTCTGGAAACGGGTGATTTTTAGTCCTGGATACCTAGTGAAAGAAGCATTCTGTCATAATCCTTTTTTTTTTTTTTTGGTGGAGTCCTGTCCTTTTGTCAAAAAATATCAGTAAGTAATCTGCCACACCTATTATAATTACTGTCCATGAAGTATTAGGGAATACCAATAACCTCTAGTATTGCAGGAGATTGTTTAAGCATTAGAAAGGACAGACACCAAATAATGCTCAGAAATTTCTCATCCACAAAGCTCAGTCCTCTTGCTACTTCCAGAGAGGGAATGAAGCTGTAAATTTCTAGCAGTTTATGTTCCTATTCCTGTTTCGGAAAGACAGCGTGACCTCTTCAAAGCCTGCACGGAGGATCCCACGGAAATCGGCGGGTCCGGGTGCCGGGGCAGACCCTGGGCAAGCAGCATCCCCCTTCCCGGGCAATCCAGCGGCAGGGCCATGGAAAGCTGTAAACCACAGCCTCCCCGGGCTCTGGGGGCTGGCTGGGGACAGAACTGGGCACCTGACACTCACAGAATAATCCACAAATTTCACCTCCACAGATTTCCTCGCTGAGCACTTCGGCGGACACAGAAGAGGAGAGGGGCGTTCATGGATTGATGGCAGGAATAAAACGAACGGACAACGAAACACTTTGGAATACGAACTTCTGGGAGGGACAGGTTAAAGCAACTGGAGGTACGAATTATTCTGGCGATAAACCAAGGTGTGTTAGCAGCATGCGAGCCACGCCGGGCACCGCTGGGAGCCGGGGGCTCTGGCAGCTCCTGCCGAGGGCGGGGGTCTCACCGTGGGGCCGGGGCGCTCGGGGCGGGGAGGGCCGTGCCGGGCCGGGCCCCGCCCGGGGAGGTGGCGGCCCGCACTGCACTTCCTCAGCGCCGCGGAGCAGCGGCGGAGCATGGCCCAGCGCCGGGAGCCGCGTCCCGCCGCGCTGGAGCGGGAGCCGCTGGAGCGGGAGCTGCTGGCGCTCGGGTAAGGGCACCGCGGGGCCCTGGGGGACAGCCCGGGGCGGGCCGGGCCGGGCCAGCCGAGGGGCCGGAGGGGTGGGAGCTGCTGGCTCCGGCTGCTGGGTGTCTGGAGAAGTGAGGGATGGGGAGGTGGCACCGGGTCTGTCTGAGCGAGGCTGCCCAGGCGCTCCGGTGCTGTGCCCAGCGCCTCGTCCCGGTGATGGATGGGGGTGAGGGGCTGGCACAGGGCACCCGGAGAAATAAAGAATAGTCAGAAAACCGACAGCGCGGGCACACGGTTCGAGTGCACTGGGGAGCTGGTGGCAGGGGCGCACCTTCCCTCGGAGAACCTCTGTGGCCTCGAAGCCATCGCATGGGATAAAGCCCAGGGTGTGCCGTGCCACTTCCCTGCGTCTCCAGGGAGCACCAAACCCACACCTGCCCTCAGACCCCTGCCCTCCCTGTGCCGTCCCTTCCGCGGCCTCCTTGTAACTGGGCCTGGGCTCTGGTCTGCGGAGCTGCTGTCCTTGCTGGGCCCCGGGAGGCAGCAGGATTCCCGAAGGTGCCCGGAGCATCAGGAGGGACAGCAGCGAACAAGTCACAGCCACTGCGAGGAGGACAGCATGCTCACCAAAAAGCAAAAGCCCAGGTGCAAAAGGGAAGGCTGAAGATTGCAACAGACCTTGTTCCCTGTCTTATGTGGCTCACCCATTTTTTCTGCCAGTTAGTTTTGGTTTTTGCAGGAGGAAGGCTTAGGTCACTTTGTCACCAGCAGCAGTGCCGTGGGCAAGGAGAAACATGGGCTGGAGGAGCAGCAGGGGTGGGCACAGGCAGGATGGGATCAGTGGCAGCAAGGCAAAGGGGATGCAAAGCAGAAGAAAGGCCAGTGATCATTCTGACAAAGCAAAAAGGCTCTGGTGTCAGCTCTGCATTCAAAAAGAACTGATGAAAAAAGTACAGGTGTTTTGCTTCCCAAGTATTAGTGGATTTGGACCAATTCATTGCTTATTTTTGCAGTTCATTCACTTCGTAATTCCAAGCTACTTTGTTGCACTCGGATTTGGTTCACTATCTCCAGACTGATGCTACTTTCCCATATTTAAAAGAACCTTTCAATGAAATGCCTGGTAGCTGAAGCACCTAACAGGTACGAAATTCAGTGAAGTCCCTTTGCAGTGGCACCCAAAGTAGCCATTTAATACTTTTTCTTTACATCTGTATTACGCTCATCCTAAAACAGAGTCTACAGGGAAGAAGGAAAGAAAAATGAGTTGCAGCTGTTGTGGGAAGCATGACTCCCAATTACTAGACTTTTACTGACTTCCACAATGTGGTCTGAGTTAATATATGCCAGAAACATGTGCCTATAGACAGCAAGGAATTCATCCTCATAGTCTTGTAGAAATACAGCTTGACGTGGTACTTCATGTGGTATCCATAAGAAGGAAAGAGTATGAATTAGAAGGCTACAAATATGCACTTTTAAAGCTGTACCTTCTTTATTTTACTTCCACTTCAATGGAAAACCTAAACTTTTCACCCTTCCACAGAACACTCAGCATCTCCTTCAGGGAAGTGTGTTGAGTTAAATGCATTAAAGTTGAATAAGCAATGCCAGGTAAAGAATCCCTTCAAACTATTAAACAAGGCCCTTTCTTTTCAGCTAGTACTGAAGCCACTTTTTTTTTTTTTTTTTTGCCTAAAGATGCAAAAAGAAGCCCTCATGCAGCAGACATTCTTGTAGCATAATCTGAAAGATCTCTCAATGTAAATGCTTTTTCAGCTGTGATAAGTAGGTGTATCACTCTCCAGACCATACAATGAAATTTCCAGTCATCACAAGGGTTTTCCAACCTAAACCTAGTCCCCTACTCTCACAGTGCAGGGTTCCCCTGACAGCTGATGCAGTGTCCAGCCCAATTGAGACCTAGTCCTCCTAGGTGAGGAGTGTGTGTCCAACAGAGACAATGGTCATTCCAATGAGAAGCAGCTTCAACATTCACATATCTTTGGGGGGGAATTTGAAGCAGTTTATTTTAAAGCTTCTGCTTTCTGGTACAAAAATCAAAGAAGTTGGATAAGGTTTAAAGAAGTGTGAAATGGGAAGGACTTGACTCTTAAGAGAAAAGGCTGAGTACCAGGATATGCTTGTAGTTTACCAGACCAGCTGCTCAACAGAATGGAAACTTGTCAGCAATGCAGGGAAAATTCAGATTACAGTCAGCTTCATTGTATTGATGTGTATATAGGTGGACCTAATGCTTAATGAAAAGGAAGATCAAAAGCAGAACACGTTTTTGAAAACTTGTTGCCTCACCGTTAGCTTTGTCCCTAAATCTACCAAAGTGTTTAAAAGGGAATACAGAAGTTTGCCAAAAGCGACATAAGCACCTTGGCTTAAAAGGAAAAGGAAACTGACCATGGGATTCACCTGTGAAGGCCTCTTTGGTTATTGTTGCAGTCAATCCCTTTTCCAGTTGTCTTTGCTGCTGTTAGCACTGAAGCACAGCCAGAAAACAGCAGTGTGGAGCTCCTGTGGCTGAGCACGTACTGCAGGGAATTCCACTGAGCAGTTATTTGCGCAAGAGGGGAGAATGTGGAGTATCCCGTCATCCCAGTAATTACAGGCAGCTCTGGCAGCACAGCTCCCATCCCAGTACAGCTTAGTCTGGGTGACACTTTGTTAATCAAAACTGAAAGCCACAGGGCAAGAGAAAACAAATTTTTGTAGCCTTTTTTCCTTCTACAGTCCAAACTTAATCTTTGTCACCCCTTGCAGCAGAACTTTTATGCCCTTTCAGGTCCTGCAATACCATGACAGATGATATTTTTAAGGCTGGACAATACATTCCATGCTTAGTTTTAGCAACAGAAGATAAATTAAGCCACAGGCCTAGATCAGGTGATAATAAAATTGTGAAACTGAGGAACATGTTAGACTGGAACAGGGTAAATTGTCGTAACAATTTTTTTATCTTTATTGTCTAATTTAAGGAAGATAAAAATTAAAGTGACTAGAAATTGGGCCAAACAATGGGTGAAAATCAGAATGAAGACAGTTGAAAGAAGGGGGAGCAAAAATGGAAGTGAAAAGCAGAAGATGAACTAGTGAAAGTCTACAGTTAGAAGACAAACCTTAAGACTAGATACAGTGACGTTATTTCCCCTTATTTCTATTTTAAAATTATTTTCCCCTTGGCCTCCTTGTATTCCAGCAAAGTACTTTACACAGTTTTGTGGATTTCAGTGTTACACATTGAAAGGATGTCTAATAAATACCAATTTGGTTGCCTGACATCTGTAACTTCTGTCTTGGCATTCTTGCCCTTTTGGAGATTCTCTAGAGCTCTGTCAACTCATGCACCATTAAAAACATGGCCAAAATTTCACTTTTAGTGATGTGAGGTACAGAGAACCCTTTTGCAATTTTCAGATGATGGGCAATGCTTCTAGGGTGTGATATTGGGAAAAAAAAATTTAAAATCCCAAACTACTAAAGTTGACAGATAAGAGCTGGAAGTTGCTGAAATACAGAGTGCCAAAAATAGAGAACTAGTGAGTCAGTTTTACAGTCATTTTTGGAGCACAGGCGTGTGAAGGGCATTGCATCCAGCCAGAGGAGATAAGTCTATGCTTTCCCATGCGCTCCATCGAGCAGTGCTGGGGACTACTGCTTTAACCTAAGAGTGGGAATACATCTTTGAGGCTAGAATATAGCTTCACGGTGTGAGCAAATTCAACTCCTCGTGGTAGAAAACATATTTAATTTAAAAAAACCCAGAACAACAAAACATAAAACTTGCCAACATCTACCACCACAAAAAACCGACCACAAAAAATACAACAAAAAAAATCCAGTCAAGCAACTGAGGGTAAATAACTGCTGTGAGCACTATGGGAGTGAAGTCCTACTGGGAGCACATGTGGCTCATCTTCCCAATAACCTGGGTCGTTGTTACCTTTCAGAGGTGGACAAGAGATGAATTAGAGTTGCTGTGTTCCTGCTTGGCTTCAGCAGCTCAGAGAGCCAAAGTGCTTTCCCCCCACCACGTGGCACCAGCACTGTTGCCCCTGCTGCAGCAGGGAGGGAGCTTCTGGGAAGAAAGCACAGCTCACCCAGCTGAACACCAAGAATCTCCTTCTTGCTTCACAGAAGGAACTTTGAATTGCCTGACTTCTCCACAAAAGCAAGCCAAACGTGCACACAGTTTCTAATTCTATCCAGGCTACACCTGCCTGAGAATATCTGATAAGGACACAAAAACCAAGTGTGACCTCTGCCTACTGCATTTATCTGGTAGCTGGGCATACTGCAGAGTTATCACTCCAAACAATTGCACCAAATAGCAGCCAGAACTTCCAGCTGTGCTCTCTTTTGGTGCTACTATCTTTCATTTTTGTGAGGAAGAAAAGCAAGTGTTTCTACTGGATGTTACACAATTTGCACATTAAAATGGCTCAGAAGAGAATTATGCAAGTCAGCATTCACCGTTTGATGGATGAGTGTTTGTGTTCCTTGTGTATTCTGTTATTGTTAAAAAGTTTATCCACCTGACGCCAGCTACAAGTTTATTCAGCAGCCCCTATTTACACAGGCAGATTTTTTTTTTTGCAAAATATCCACGTGCTTGCTTTGAAAATACCATTATCATAAATGACAGATGCCATACCTAAGGGCACTCATCTGCAGGGGACACAGAAATGAAGTTTCATTAACATTTTTCATTGGAACAACTTGGGTTGTTAAAGAACGAATGAACATTTTGAGGATGATGTTCTAACCTGAACAAAGAGTTTCCCACCCCAGACTTTGCTGTAACATTCCTGATCTTTACCATGGTGTAGGTAGCTCTAGTTGCTGCATTAACTACAGAGAGATCTTCCTAAGAAGAGATTTTAGCATGAGTGGATCCTGTTCTGGAGCTGTGATGATTGGCACAGCTGCAGAGGCACAGCTGGCCAGCACAGTCAGGGCTTGTACTCCAGCAGCCACCAGCTTATTCCATGGGGAAACCCCATGGGACTGGAGGGACAGGTCTTCAGGGCAAGGCTGAGTGCTCTGATGAGTTTGGGCATTATGGGGCACTGGGTGTTTCATTTCCTTCTCCTTCCCGTAAAAGCTGTCAGTGAAGTCCTTCCTCTATGCCATCACCAATGCAATGTGGCATAAACAATAGGCTGATGTCTGGAAATGGTTTCTTTTTCAAAGGGTAGCAAAAGTGGTCTCACTGGCTGTGCCTGCCCACCTTAAGAGATGCCTTCACTGGCCATTCCAAAGAGCAGGAAGGATGGCATGGCCATTCAACCACACACACTGACAACACAAGCATGCTTACATGGATGGGATAAAGAGATTTAATGTCATTTAGGATGAAGGTAAAGTAACAAGAATGGATAAGTGACAGCAGCTATAAACTCTAAGCCTGAGATTGCTAGTCAAATTGTAGAAAGGGAACCCCAAAATATTGACCACACTTTTTTTGTTGTTGTTTTTAAATAGAAGAAATGAAATAATTAGAAAAGAGAAATCTCCCAGAAGTATGTATACATATCAGGAGGGTGTACAAGGCCAAGGACAGCCAGAAGAAGTGGGTTTGAAGCAAGGAAAGAATTTCATCTATCTTTCTTCTTGTGTTTCTCAGAGAAATCTCAACCAAGAACCTCAGGAAATTTTTACACTGCTGATGGTTTTCAGTGTGAAAAGTGTCAAAGTACAGAACAGATTTTTGGACTTGTTTTGTAGTGAATACAAAGCATTTTTTAAAGATGACTTTTGGAGGGACCTTCAGAAACATCCCGGTTATCCAACTTTATCCAGCTTGTTCAAAACTGAAGAGTTAAGACAATTCACCTTATGAAGGACTTTCTAGGGGCTTCAATGAGATGGGTGTTTGTAAAGCATTTTAATTTCCTTAATTCTCCTTTTAAGACAGCATGAAGATAGATACAGTATTGTGTTTTGTGTCAACTGTTTCCTGCCCCAGTGTAACTCAGAAGACACCCTAAACTTCAGCTGAAGGTGGACTGCCTTTTACAGCTTTGCTAAATGAGCCATAAATCCCATCTTGATTTGCTTGCTAATTTCAAAGAACTGCTTAGAAGTTTTTTTCTGAGACAGATAAATAGAAGGATTCTCCCTGTGAGAAATACTTAAATTTACCTGAAGTATACCTAGTAGTGCCTGACCACAGGACTGTTTGGGTTTATTTTTAGTCCTGGTGATTTCTACTTGCACTGTCAGGCTTGATTGTGAGAGCAGACTCTATAGGTGAGTGTTTGTTTACCTTCCTGGTAGTCTGTCATGCAAATTCTAAATTTTCTTCAGCATTTTAATTTTTTACCTGTGTTTATGCAATTGGAACAAAGTTTGTGTGACTATTTTCACAGTGGAATATGAAAGTAACCTGATCAAACCATCTGTCACAGTCAGGAAGAGAAAACACCCGAAACTACCTGTAGCAGTCTCTTTGACACCAAGATCTGCATTACTGTCTCCCATCCACTTCTATTTTTTGAGCTGAAGAAGAGGAACATAGTAACATTTGAGGGATTTTTGTCTGAGACAGCATATTTAGGCAAGAAACTGCTACAGCCTTGTCAGCAAAGTTTTAAAAGTGTGCTTTCAAACAACATTATTTTCCCAATTAAGGGGTTTATTGTTGGTTTCTGGTTGGTTTATGTATTTTTTTTTTACATAGTAACAACATTTCATTAGTCACTGGTCTTTTATGTGTAAAGAGAGTGTGAATTTAAACACAACATTTTTTAAACTTAAGTGACTTCTCTTTCAAAAGTTTAGTAAAGGGGTGTTTTTTGGAAATAAGGTAACAGCACAGTTATGAGCAACATCAAACTAAATCTGCCTCCTTCCTGACAATGACCACTCACAGATTTTCTCAACATCTGCTTCTTTTGCGCAGAAGTGAGCCGAACAGTGTTAGGAAATCCCACCCAAAACACAGTGCTGCATTCTCAGCTGCAGGTCTGGCCATGCTGGTACCATCCTGCCCACACCAGGAATGACCTGACCTTTGCCTGTTCCTTACTTGGGCAGTTAATCCCAAAGCAGATTTTGGCTAACAGGTGTTCCAGAGGATGACACTTTGACTCTTTAAATATTCATTATTTTATTCTACTGTGTAGATGGACCATATTCTAGAGCCAAAGCAGCGATGCCCTGCCTGTATTGAGTTTCACATGGATCTTCTCTTCCTCTGGGTTAACAGCCTGGAGTCTCTCATAAAGCAATTCATCAGCCAGCTGGCCTTTCGAATAGGCAGCTGTCCAAATGCAGAGTTAAAGCTTTGTGTGAGGTGCCAAGTTTGTGGAAATTTGGGATGAACAGCTAAGAAGAAAGAGGATACAGTTACACCTGGTTTCATTTCTAAGACTGCCACGTTACAAGTTGTGGAAAGTGCTGCCCTGGCACTTCTGCTTTCAGTAGAACTGTGTTTCTTTGGCTGAAGCAGTGACAGGCTTTGCTCCCAATGCTGCAGGCATTTAAAAGGAAGGGAAGGGTGACCTGGCACCACTCCACACACAGACAAGGGAAGCTTGCTCCCAGCAGAGCCTTGGGTGTATTATCCTTCTTTCTGCTCCAGAGGCTCGTGTGTGTGCATGGCTATGGTTATTATCACGTGCCTTGCAGGATTTCAGCTCCAACCTTTTACAGCTCCAGCTTTTTGTGTTCAGTCTCAGGCTCATTTCTAGTGAGATCCTTGTCTCTTGCAAAAAATTGGGTGTTTCCATTGTGGAACATTCTGAATGGAAACAAACCTATAAACTACACTTTCTGGACTTCTTTGCAGGGTTTTCTCCCTGTGAAGTCCTTTCTAAACTTTTTATACAAAAATGAAGTTAATTTTCACTGAAGATAAATTGAAACAGTGTTTAGATGTTTTCTTTTGTTGCTCAGATCACAGGTGGCCAAGAGGCAACAATGGCAAGATATCTTAATTTTCACTGAAATTTTGTCAGTTAATTTTGTTCCCTTTAATTCTAAGCTTAGGCAAGCACGTTTAATTGCAGTTCTTGGCAGTGAAGACACATTGAAGGAAATACAGAATTTATGAGGAGTTTAAGCACTGCCTGTTTGCCCAGAAGAGGATGTGTACCAAAGAACATACATATGTCAGGAAGTGCAGCTTCTGAAAATAGACAAAGGATTCTCTATACCCCTCAAAGCTGCTTTCACCTTATCAGCACAGACCTGGGTAATTTGTCGCTCATGCAAGCAGAATTTGCAGGGTTTTTACATCCAGGAAAACACTCAGCTGTTTGTACACAACTTTGTGTTAAGGAAAAACAGTTTTTTGACTGTGTCAAAAGGTGGCCACTGCAAGAGGCACAGATCTGTGTAAACTGTGAGTGCCTGTGAGAAGGGTGGTGACTCAAAATTGTAGAGGAAGGACTACAACTAACACTGCTTTTTCTAACCCTGCTCCAAAAAGCAGCACCAGAGTGAAGGATGCTCTAACCCCTTGTGTCTCCCCAGATGGTACCATGACAATCTCACCCGACATGCAGCAGAAGCGCTGCTGCTCTCCAACGGGCAGGATGGGAGCTATCTTTTGAGGAAGAGTAATGAAAGGGAAGATTTGTACTCCCTCTCTGTAAGGTAGGCTATGGACAGAGAGAACTAATCTAATGCTGCACTTACTTCCGTGTTTGAATGTCCCATGCGTTACAGGTTTTTCTTTTTCCCTAGGGCTTAAACTATTTTGAAATATATTCCTATTGGTGTAATCCCACTGAATGACATTTTGCTAGAGGAAAAAAATTGGATTGGATTTGACAACTGCTCTCAATTTTCCAAATGATGAATTAATCTTATTAACTATAAAGAAAACATGATTCTATAGAATGGCTGTAAATTTTCAGTCTGCACGATAAAAATCTGCATGTCATTTAAAAGAGCTTAAGAAACAGCTGGTGGGAACAGAAAAGTTTTATGATGAGGACAGCAGCAAACACAGGTGCTAACAGGTGCTAATCTTACTAGTTTCTGAATCCCTGTGTAGGAGCCATCACCTCTGAAGGATGATCCAGTGCTTGGCTGGTTTTACTCATCTGTTCTATGCTAAGGTTCAGTCTTAGCCAGGTCTGCGTGACTAAACTGAATAACACCTTGTGAGTGATCAATGCCAGGGCCTTGAAGTCAATTACAGCAATTTAGGACACAACTGTTCAGGATACAACCAATACAGAGCAGAGGAAGCCTGGCCTGGTTCCTTCACTACAGAATCACATTTAAAGAGTCTCCCAGAACGAGAGAACCCACAACATTTTATTGAGGAAACCTAAGGGCACATGCATTAGACACACAAGGTACTCCCTGCACATTGGCTGGATAGAGGTAACCAGCCCTAAAAATATTTGTAATCTCTGGCAACTGTGTGATAAAAGCAACCTCTAGACCAAAATTTCAAGCTGGTGCATGCAAGCTCATTCCTGCTGCAAACTGAGCCTCTGAACAATCTGTGACCACAACTCAGCTGAACCACAGTAACTTTCTAAAGTCACTTTGATCCGTGTAATGCTGCTGGTTATTTCCACCCTGACAGGGGCACAGCATATGCCCTTGAGATTGTGGCTTTCTGCATATTCAGTACCAGGGGCAGTTACAATCTGGAAGAGCGGTTTCTTGGGAGCTGAGGAAAGTCTGATTTGCACATACCCTGCTCCCCTGGAAAGGCAACAGTGAGGTCTTTGACCCACTTCTGATAGAAGATCTAGGAGCAACTGCGTCTATACACACACTGTTGAAATTATTATGCAGCCATTTATACAAAGGGTGCCCAACAGATCTGCGGGTGATGTTACAAAATGAGTATTCAGACTAGCAATGACTGAATTCAGTGCAAGTGTTGCCAGAAAGAATAGTGGCATTTACAAACAATAGCTTTCCTTAAAAAAAAGTAATTTCAAGTGAATCACTGTTTTTCTGGTTAATATTTTTTTTTACTTTAAAATGTTAAGCATTATTTGAGGTAACTACCTCAGCCAATTAAAAATATATATATGTATCTTGAAGGTAGTTTTAAAGGGCATTCAGGAAACAACTTATTGTAATAAACCAAATTTAAATAGTTCTTTTAATAGGAAACAGAAGTGCTAATTAATGAAAATAAATTTGCTGCTTGACTAGATTCTAGCCTTAGAAGACCTACAAAACTCTGTTTCAGGTCCATTCCAATCTCTTGTTCAGCTCTTCATGTAGGGAGCATTACTCACTGCATTACCATATGAACTGAATAGCCCAGTCTGAAGTTTGGTCTTTTATTCTGTTCTGCTAGTTTCTGTTGTTACATCTCCTTTGAATACTGATTTTGATTTTAAAATGTTTTTCAATTTTCCTGCTGGTTAATGTTATGTTTTCTTTCAGTTTTTTGGACTAATATTAAAAGTTAATAGTAGAATAAGTAATTCAGTTTTGTTCTGATACATTTCTGTAGAAAAGATAACTTCAGCAATTCTAGCTGTCATTTTCCTTCTGTCCTGAAATATCTTCTGTAGCTTTTACTTCATTTTCTGCCTCAGCCTCACAAGGAACTTTGGTCATGATTATAGTTTGGGGTTTTTCAAGGAAAGAATGCTTAGCCATCCCTTGAGGTTTTTATTGACAGCTGTAGGAAGAGAGATCACTTATTCCCTGAAATCCCCTCCCCCAGCTACATTAGCCAGTTTGAAAGGGAAGTAGGAAGCAGAGTAGAATTTGCTCTCATTGCAACATTGTCTTGAGAAATTAAACAAAAAGAAAGAAATGCCTGTAATTGCAGCAGAGTCACAGCAGCTCTTCCCTGGCATTGAGCATTTGCACTTGGCTTGTTGTGCCTCAGCTTACTGTAGCACAAAACATGTGGGAGGCCCACAGAGGCCTTCTTCTTCTGTTTTCTGCAGTATCATAAATACTGTTTGAAGAGAAATCTTTAAATACCAGTTTGAAACCATAATCTTCTTTGGAAGTGGCAATAAACAATGAAAGAGATGCTATAATTAATTTTCTTCACTACACTTTCCCAGTATATTTGCTGTGTAAGTTTTTGCTCAGACAGTTTGTTTTGGGTGCTAGTAACATTAACAAAAGTATCTTTTTCATTGGAGAAATACTTGCAATAAATGCTTCACTGTCTTTTGAAGTCAAGATAATTGCCTACCCAGGAAGTGAGACCTTGTACACTTCTCTAAATGCCATCAGGTTTCATAAACAAAAGCTGTTACTTCCCTTACAGAACAAGGACCCTGGTTCATGTTTGTCAGTGCCCATCCTAGTGGAACCAATCATCCAAATACAGAGACAAAGCAAACAACTGCTAAAGCCCTAGGTATTTAAAATTAGGTTATTAAACATGTTTGCGTGCAAAACAGAGACAGCCTATTTTTCAAAGGGAAACAGAAGACATTTTCAGTGAGATTGGAATGCTACTTGAAAAGCAAGACACATATTGAGTACACTCTCAAGACTGAAGTCCAATAAGTGAAAGGATTTAGGCAGAAGGCTTGAAATCTCTCTTCTGTGTCTTTTTCTTGATGTGAGAGTTAAATCAACCAACTTGGCCTTTCTAGGCTTTCATCATCTCATGTCTGTAAGTCAGCAACTAAAATCTGATTTTCAGCTGTGTTGAGTATTAGTGAGGGACAGTAATGGCAGTAGTATTACTATTATGACAGTGACTGGCAGCCTGTGACCTGGGGCCCTGTAGTGAAAGATGCTGTTTAAGGATTGTATGTGCAAAATGCCTTTGGCATTTATGCCTTGACAAATTTTCCTCTTTTATTTTAGGGGTAAAGATTCTGTGAAACACTTCCATGTTGAGCACACAGGAACTTCATTCAAGTTTGGATTTAATGAATTTTCTAGCTTGAAGGAATTGGTCATGCATTTTGCAAACCAGCCTTTAATTGGAAGTGAAACAGGTAAGGAGAGCCATATTGTGTGCATGAACACATTTGTAGCCATGCTTCACAAAGGTCTAACTAAAAGGAGCTTCTGTTGTGCTAGCAAATAGATCTTCTGCTGAAGTGTTCATAAATTCACATTTGTATTTGTATCTAAATCAATTCCACTTCAAAAAAATCTTTCAAGTTCTTTGAAGATAACCCACACATAAGCTTATTGGGCTTTTGCTAACCAGGGCTGTGAGCTCCTTTCAGTTTCTCAGAGGAAGAAGGATTTCAAAATACAGGGAGGATTAGAACATTCTCAAAACCAGCAAAACCAAAGCACAGTGTTAGTGAGGACATAAATATTCATCTTTGAACTTGAAATCCCCCAATAAAAATAAATAGAAAAGTGACTTGAAATGGTTTTATCTCACTATTCTTTGTCCAAGGAAGGAGCCTACAGTGTTGTGCTCCTCCTTCCTGTAGGGAATGTGTTTTTAACCAGCTCTCCTGTTCTGCCTGCAATGCCATCACCATGCTGATGCCATCTACCATCACAGTGATTTTTCTTGCTTTTCAGAGGAGAGAGAAAAGCACAAGTTTCTCCAACAACCAGTGTGCTGCCTGAATTTAAGGGTCAAAATATTAAACTTGATTCCTAGAAGAATTGAACACCATCAGGCTAGAATCCCTGGAGAAACAAACTGGGTATTATCATGGCAATGTCAGTTTTATGTTTAGCTTCAAGTGTAAGAGATGAAGACACGTCAGTACAAGTTAATGCCAAAACTTCAGTGTCCTCTGTGGCAAGTGTATGCAAATAACTCAGAGCAGTGCTGATTATGTATGCAAGAGCCCAGTTAAATGATAGTTGGCACATGCAATAACTGTAACTTGTCACACACGAAATTTGCACCAGTACTCTGCTAACCCAAACATTAAATTCAAGGGCTCCTTTGCCAATTTCTTCCCTTAAGAAAAATGCAGTTGTACACTCAATATGGCGTTTGTATCTTTCAAAACACTCTTTTTAAATTGCTTTCAAGAGTGGTTCAAACACAGAGCTCCCACATGTAAGATCTGTGCCAGTGAGCTATTTTTCCTAGGAAATCAGGCATGCACCCACAGGCCTAGCCCCATAAAGATTTCAGATGACATAAAACTTGTATTTCCCCATTCCTCACTCCTTCACTGTGTGTGTTACAGACACTAATAAGCAAGACTTTGGTTTTATCTGATCTCTATGGATGAGATTAACACTTGCCACCTTAAGGTTTCCTAATCAGATTCTGCTGGCTCTGTGAAACCTCTAAGTCAGATGTGCTACAAAATTTAAAAAAAAAAAATTGGATAGCATATCAAGAAACCTTCCACCTTACCAAACCATGGAAAACAGTATAGTGGAAAAGAGAATTAACACTCAGGCAATATTCCTTCAGATACAGGGGTCAAATTTCTCCTGGGTCATAACCATGTTTTGTCAAAAATGAGGCAGAGGCTCATCAGAGTCAACTCCAATCCAAGCATCAGCAGATGCAGACATGGCAGAATAATCTTGCTACAGTGCAGCTTTTGCTAGATCTTGTGTATAATTACCAGATTATTGTGTACAATTGTCTTTGTGGAGGCAAAAAAAATCCACAGAGAAAACAAATATTGTATAAAATGTTATATTAGCCTTCCATTTCTGCAATGGAGCTTTTTATCCATGGGGTACAGATGATGATACCCTGATTCTGTGCAACAGCTCAGGAGTAGTTTCTCTGGAATGGTGGTGGATTCAATTTTATTTTAAATGGTAAAGCATGATTTTTCTGCAAGGCCAGATAGAAATAAACCAATATTGACTTTCCACCTACAGCAAGTTGAATAGATCACATTTGCATACACCCCCTGTGCCTGCAGACAGATTTCAGCTGGTTACTTCAAATACAATTTTTCCACTTCTCTTTTTAGCCCCTCCCATTACAGAATACTTTTACATTACTCATACATCTGTAGGTTTCAAGTTCCAGTCGCTTCCAGTTCTAGCATCCCTCCTCTTTAAGAGCTGCAATATCAGCATAAAATGCAAATGGAGCAGCATTTGGTATGCTGTGATATTTTTAAAGAATGGAGTTAGACGGTGGAGCAGTTACTATTTCAAGGATGTTCTTGAAAAGTACAATAGTACTATTGTACTCAAAGTACAAAAATACTATTTTGAAAAGTACAATGCATTCACTATTGAGAATGCAGTTTTTTTCAGGGAACATGCAATAAACATGACCTTACTTGGAGGAAAAGAAGAATGGCTATAATGAAAAGATTAACTGGGAAGAGCTGTGGTAAAAACAGTTGACATGGGTTTACTGTTAGGAAGTCTGTAGCCAGAGCTCTGACAGATTAGCTGATTTAAGCACCAGCTAGTGGCATGTTGGTAAACCCCATGACTCTTATGCCTCCTGTCTAGTTTAGCATCCTGCCCACCCTCCAAGCCAGCCTCTGGGGCAGAAAAGCAATTTAATAAGTCAAGAGATTTCATGCAAGCATTTGCAAGGGTAAAGGTTTTGAAAAGGTACCATCTATTTACAGTTTTCACAGCTGCCTTTTTAATTTTAGGAGGAGATGAAATAAACCATTCCTCAGAGATGTAGCTACTGACAAGTTATTTTCTAAGTTGGACTTGCCAGATGACTCCTGCTCTTTTCTGTCCAGGAACTTTAATTGTGTTGAAGCATCCCTACCCACGGCAAGTGGAGGAACCCTCCATTTATGAGTCTGTCCGAGTTCACACTGCAATGCAGACAGGAAGGACAGAAAGTGACCTTGTCCCAAATGCTCCCTCAGTAAGTTGTGTTCTGGTGGGAGGGGTGCTCCTGGCCTGAGCCTAGCATGATTGCTGGAGTGAGCTATGGAGTAAGACTGGTTATTAATCCCTCTAGGGGTTTGTAAATACAGGAAGTCTCTGCCAAACAAGGCAAAGCAAATACAGACTTGCTCAGTACAAGCCCATGACAAATAAAGGCTTTTATAATTGTTGTCACTTCAACGCTGTCCCTGGAAAAACCTGGGTGAGTCTGACTATCCAAACAAAGAATATGTGAAAGATTTTCATTCTCACGTTATCTTTTAGAATAATTTATCATTATTAAAATTATCATGAATTTAAAAAAAAATGCATACACACACACACAAAATCATATACATTTGGGCCACCTATTCTGACATTTGAGACTCACTTGAACAGCAGTTGGAGTCTCTAAATCCCTTGTAGCTCATGTCTAAGTGAGACAGGTGGTTTCTCCAGAACAGTTTGCTCTGCACAGAAAGTATTTTAATTATATACTTATTTTTGGGGGGGAAAGAGGAAGAATTATGTTACTATGGGTTAATGAAGTTGCAAGAAGAACCACTTCTGATGTATCTCACATCCAACCCTTCATCACCAAGTTACACTTTAACCTCCAAAGAAGCTTGACTTCCACACACCACCAATAAAAAGGTAACATTTTTTCAAGAACAAGCAGTAACTTGGCAAGATTTTGATTTTCAGAGATCCCACAGCCAGGTCCCTAAAGAGAATTTCAGTATCTAAGAAGTGATAAGGTCCAGGTGTCACTCATGATGCCAGAAAAACAGTTCAAACCCCAATTTTTCTAAAAGCACACTGAACATAACAGTTTTTTCCTGTCCAGCGTGGGCCTGGTTGAGAGAATAGAGCAGCTCAGTAAAACAGCACTTTCCCCTGGCTGCATTTGACGAGCCTTTTCTGGGGATAATTCCACTGTCAGTTAAACCCCATGTGCTCCTGGTCACAACACCCAGAGGGACAACCATCCAACTTCAGTAAATGAAGTGTAACTGAACTATTTTGGTGTGTTTGGCTGGGAAGGGACAGGGCAGGAGCTCCCTGGGGGAGGCACAGCCTGGGGGCTGCTCCAGAGCCAGCACTGCTCCATGTTCACCCTAAGACAGCTGGATCAGCCCAGGGGGAGCATGGAAGTGCGGGCAAGTGGCTCTGGGGAGTTTCCCAAAGAATTGATGCATCTTCCCAATGTAGGCAAAGGAGGGGTATGTGGGACATGGAAGCAGAGCTCAGCCTCTAACCACAATCCCTTTCTTTTCTTTCTTTCTTTCTTTCTTTCTTTCTTACTTCACAGCTCGGTACCAAAGAAGGATATTTGATAAAACAGGGCAAAATAGTCAAGGTAAGAAAACTCTTACTTGTTGCTTCCACCCTGTGATCACCCATAGAAGCTAAAGGCAACATGGAGCTGAAATTGCTCCACCTGTATTTCCCTGCAGAGAGGAACAATTTGTGTTTTGAGCAACAACAAAGCACAGCTGTAAACCAGGGCAAGCCAGCAGCTTTGAAAGCTTTTCTTTCCCAAGAAGTTTTAGACTAAACTCTCCCAAAACGGTTACCATTCATTCTTGATCTTTCAGAACTGGAAAACAAGGTGGTTTACACTGCATAGGAATGAACTGAAGTACTTCAAAGACCAGACAGTAAGTAGCAAACACCAATTCCACCTTTTAAACATCTACACAGGCAGCTGCAGCCTCCTTGTCTCTCTGGCTTCTCACATCTGTATCACAGCTTTCCAAGCTAAAACTTCCCAAACTGTCAGAGGGGTCAAACCTGTCAAGTAAAGTCAGTTTTGCTGATGACTTCAACAAGAGAAACTAAGTTTTACTGTGCTCTGCCAGTCTTAGCTACTGGATAGAGTTTGCAGGGATTTTTTTACAAAGAATCAGGGAATAGTTTTGGTTGGAAGGGACCTTAAAGATCTTCTTCTTCCAAGCTCTCCACCACAGGCAGAGACACCTTCCACTAGACCAGGCTGCTCCAAGCCCTGCCCAACCTGGCCTAGAATACATTTTTGTTTTGCTTTGTTAAGTGGATTTTAAGCTACCAGCACAACACAACCTTTATTTGTAGCTCAGACACAACCTGACAGAGAGCATGCTGCTAAAATAGTTCTAAAAATACTGGTGGTATCCTTTGCATTCTTTGATTTCATCCTCTTACTTCAAGTGGTCTCACAGGATACATGAAAAAATGTTCATTTAAAAATTCCTTCTGACAAAGGTTAATCTGCAACATCCTTACATTTGCTGCTCCATTTCTATCTTGATCTGAGTAAAGACAAGAAACACAGATGGAGTTTCTTTGGCCTTACAATGCCTTTGTTTGAGGTTCCTTCATAAACACATCCAAACTTCACCTCTGCCAAGCCCTATTTCAAGCATCTAACAGATTTTTACACAAGAGCAGACACAAGAGCCTTCTCTCACCAAACAGTACCATTTCTAAACAGTTATGGTTTTTCAGGGCTTTCCACCAGTTTTCATTTCAGACAGAACAACTTGAATTAAGTTTGCAGGATAGCATTTCAAAGAGCAGCACTCCATTAGTGACTTACCAGGCAAGAAGAACTCCTTTGTTTGTCAGGACTACAATCTCCTTCCAGGCAGCAGCTCCAGCATCTCCTGGCACTCCTGTTTTTGCTGTGGGGTTGCAGGGACCTACAGGTGGGCAGCCTGCAGCTAACCCTGGGATAGCATTTGGTATCACACCACAGACCAAGGGGCTTTCTTCTAATGTAGGGTATTACTAACAGCCACTGAGTCAGCAAAAATATTAAAGGAAGATGAGAAAGCAACAGGCACCTCCATACATCTGATGAAGGACCATGGAAACAACTAAGGGTGTTTGGGCAGAAAGCAATCAAGCTGTCTCTTCTGAGGCCTTAACAATGTGAGGCTGAAACTACTGGAGGAAGAGCTCTCACACCTAGGGAGAATGAAACTCCTCAGGGAGATGGGTTGCTGTTGTACACAGTCTCTGCACCTGAGCTTGTCCAAAGAAACTTTTATACACATATATATGTGTATGTGTATGTGTGTGTGTGTGTGTGTGTGTGTGTGTGTGTGTGTGTGTGTGTGTGTGTGTGCGTGTGTGTGTGTGTGTGTGCGCGTGCGCGTGAGCGTGCGTACATGCTTCTCAAGCAGCCAAACCTACCACTTCTGCTGCAAGCACTACTTTGGCTTTACTTCTACACTTGTCCTTACCCAGCTTCATCCTTTTAAGGCACTTAGGAATTAATTCAATCTCCAACAGCTGGCTGGTCTGATAGGCCCTGTACCCACGCCTTTGTCTCTGTAAACCTTAGCTGAAAGTGGTACCAGGTTTGCTGCTGTGTCAGTCCCTTTACAAGGCATCAGCCAAACCCTCAGCAGCCTCCATGTATCTCAAACATTCCTGCAGTAGAGATCTCCTCTGTTGCTTGTCCAGATATGAACAGCCCTGCATTTTTCATATTAAGCTCACTTTGTATCATACCACTGATGTTATGCTTGCTAGTTTGTGCTTATAGTGTTACAGCCATTGTAACTATGCCTGGAAAAACCTGTGGAGATGCCTGTAAAAGTCTAGATGCACTAAAGATGAAGTGAGATAACCTTATCTTCTGTTTTCATGTGTCCACATTTTAAAACATTTTCTCTTCAAGGCTACGGAACCAATTAGAGCACTTGACTTAACTGAATGCTCAGCTGTGCAATTTGACTATTCCCAGGAAAGAGTCAACTGTTTCTGGTAGGTTGCAGGATTTTCTCCATGTTGCTGGGAAGTTCAAAGGGAATTTTGAAATATAAACAATGTGTGTTTCTGAAAGGTCCTTTGGTGGTTGTGAGCCTGCTCATCCTCTAACTCACAAGTCTCTTTCTGTCAGACAATCTCTGTCAATCCTGCATGGCTTTGCCAAATCACTCCTGGCAAAGGGTGGGCCCATGTGTAGTGAGCATTTCTAATTCTCTAAGCATCTATAATCATCACCTAGACTCATGGATCTTGGGGTCAGACACTGATACAGGTCACATGGTAACCTGTTCTGTGCCCAAATGTGGATCTCTAATCCTCAGAAGGGTCCTTGTCCTTAAGGACCCTGGGCTGTAAATGGCTGTCACCCATTCTTGGTTAACCTCCCTCCTGGTGGCTGAAGGGGAGCTCAGCCTCCCTGTCCTGCTCTGTCTCAGCAACTGCTGGCACAGGCCAGCTGGGCTCAGTTTTGGGGAGAACTGCCAGTTGTTCTAGCAACTTAAGAAAGTTTTGTTTACTTGCAGTTTAGTGTTCCCACTAAGGACATACTACTTGTGTGCAAAAACGGGGATAGAAGCTGACGAGTGGATTAAAATCCTGCGGTGGAAGCTGGTAAGGTGATGTGTGCTGCTACTGCCAGCACAGCCCCCCAGGACTGGGGCACCCGAGGGCTAAAGTTCTCAGCACCTCCAACCAGGGAGAACTTGCTCTGGCTGCCAGGCCAGCTAGATTGGAATACGCATTTTCACATAATCACAGAATCAATTAGGTTGGAAAGGACCTCTGAGTTCCTCAAGTCCAACCTTTGATCAGTCACAACCTTGTCAACTAGGCACTGTGGCACTGAGTGTCACTGCCACACCCTGTCTTTTCTTAAGCAGCTCCAGGGATGGTGACTCCACCACCTTCCTGAGCAGCTCATTCCAATGTAACAACTCCTTCTGTGAAGAAATTCCTCCTGAGGTCCAGTCTAAACCTCCCCTGGCACAGGTTGAGGCTATGCCCTCTCATCCTGTCACTGTCTGCCTGGGAGAAGAGACCAACCCCCAGCTGGCTACCCCCTCCTTTCAGAGAGTCATAAAGTCACCCCAGAAACTCCCCAGGCTAAACACCCCCAGCTCCATCAGCTGCTCCTCATAGGACTTATGATCTAGCCCCTTCCCCTCCACTGCCCTTTTCTGGAATCAGGCACCTTCCTGAACTGAGTGGCCCAAAACTGGACACAGCAGTCGAGGTGTGGCCTCATCAGTGCCATGCACAGGGGCATGCATAATGTATCTCTCTGCAAACCCACTTCAGCATTTTTGGGATGCACTTTTACAGGCACACTCATTTGTAAGAAAAAATTACTTCCATCTCTAAGGATGTCATTATATGTGCTTGGTAAACAATACAGATCATCAGCCCACACTGCGTGTCCTGGGTCATGATGGCAGGAATGAGGAGACAATGTAAAGGCTTGAAAGCACTACTTCCTAAAAACTACCAGGGATTGGGTGGGTTGTACTCACCCACCTGCACATGCACGCAGCCAAGCAGTAATGGACTGTCTTTCTGTTGCAGTCACAGATACGGAAGCAGCTGGAGGAACGCAGCGCCACCCTCAGTTCCTAGCCAGCGCTCCTGCTCCACGGGCAGGAATTGCCTCTCTCCAAGGGAAGGCATTGCTTACCAGAGGGCAGCCTCAGGTCTTCAGTGCTGTCTGTGCCCCTCACAGAGGTCACCCAGCTCTGCACACACGGGATCCTGCAGCTCTGGGTGCTCTGGGGCTGCCCAGTCACGCGTGGGGACGGTTGCAGAACCAGAGTGTTTGATGTGCGTGGTGTATGCCTGTAATGCACTTAACTCAAACACCTGCCACCTCATCACAGAAGTGGGCACTGTTCAAAACTTTTGGGGTTATTCAGCGCACTCATTAATTTATTACAAGCTGCATCACAACTAAGCACTGGTATCATATTCTGTAACCTTGAACCTTTTATTTAAAACAGGTCCTTTCTGGAAATATTAAATATCTTTTTATTACCTGTTTAGGCTTTAAACTGAAAGAAAAATGACGGAATTACATTTTGTAAATAGTATCTATATTGCAATCCAGAGAGTAGTATTCCAAGGCTCTTTTCAAAGTGACATGCCAAACAAATTTTTATATGGTTTAGCTTTATTCCACAGTGATGGCTACAAGGGAATGTTTGTTTCAAACAGCATCTGTAGGTAATGGTGAGCAGCATCATGTAAGCACACTTGTATACAAACCAGGGTTCTGAGAAACCATAGGACACACATCTAACAGCATTGTGGCTCACTAGAGAGACAAGAAGTGCATGGAACCCCATGATGTTGGTACTGTACTCTAAATAGATGTCACATTTTGGAAGCAAAGTTTGACACACTGGAGAGGCTCAAGACCAGACTGACCCAGCTGCAAGATCCCCTGAGCAATTCTGGGCTGGCAGAATTGCTGCCAGCCTCCTGCTCAAGGGCTGGCAAAGAGGGGGGACCCTCTCTCCCTGCATAGCAATCAAATTTGTGCTGAAACAGCATCTGCCAACCTCTCCTGCTATGCCACACTGCAGTCTGTGTTTGGTATTGCTCATGCAGAAGGTGTTTGATCATTGCCTTTGCTGGGAGAAGAGTGCAGAAAAGGAAGGCAAAAGCATATTGGAAGAAGAAAGAAAATCTAGATTTGGGCATATAAATAGCATTTTATTTCAACTTAGAAATTCAAAGTATTTGTAAATATTTTTATACAGACTGTTTTCTGAATAAAATGTCATTATAAAACTACCACGTCTTTTATATTCCTGCACTGTATTGTTAAAGCTTTGTCCTCCTTTTTCCCTTAATGAAGCTGTAATGAACTGACATCTCCCATTTAGTTAAAAACCTTTGCTGAGTTTGTGTGAGAGAGAGGCAGCATAAAGGGAAGAAAGAGATTATATTCTCCAACAGCATCACTGTCCTGTGAACATGGCTTGGAAATGGAGCTTGTGGGGAAACCACAAACATTGCCTTCCCTTTTTCACAGCAACAGGCTGCCTCACAAAACACTGGGCACAAGTTCAGCACACGGTGTCACAAACTGAAGCCAGTGAAAGAAACAGCAATTGGGTGGCCTTGGAAGCCGTCACAGACAGATGGGTTGAGCACAAACAGCAACGGGAGGCTTTTGCTGGAACACAAACACATTTTGCCAGAAATACACACACCTTCCAGCTGCTTCTGTAATGACCAGCAACCAAAGTCCCATTCCAGATTAGTTTAAATGGAAAAGGGTTGACTGACAAGCTGTAATCTCTTTTTGAGACAAGAACTCCCAGCTGTCATTTCCAGCATCGTATCCCCCCATCCTGCCTGATGCACCACAGGTCAATGAGGTGTGAGCACAGGGCCATGGCATCTCCTTTCCCAGCCTGGGGCCCAGAGCTGTCCAGAGCTGTCCCCCAGACCTGCAGTGCCTGGCAGCTGTCATAAGGGGACATGTGAGGGAACAAGGGGTGGGGCTACGAGCACAGGCTTGATCCCCAGCAACGGGATCTCTGTTTGGCCCTGGGACTTGGTATCCTTACTGCCCAACTGAGAGACACACTGGTTAGTTTTGAGTGTATAATTCATGGAGTTTGGACACTTACAAACAATTAAGAGACCTGCTCTCTCTAGAGACAAGCAGATGTGCTGTGGGGTATTACAGCGCAACAGAAGAGTGGACCAGGCTCTGTCATTTAAAAATACTGTATTTTATTTATATTTATTTACTTAAGAAAACCTAAGGGTAAATAAGCTGAGAGTGTCACCAGTGATGAACCCACACAAAGACTATGAGACATGAGATCTTCACAACCATACTACACAAAAAACCCCATGAAGAAGTGAGACATTGTTTGGGTGCTTTAGCTAGGCATCACGAAAATCCCTACAGCAACAGCTTCCATAGAAACAGCTTTCTTCCTAGTGGAAGCAGGATGCAGCTAGCATCCAGATTAGTAGCACTCCCTTGCCAAAGTGCCCCTGTGTAAGGAAGCTGGGACATTGATTGTACCGACACATCACTGCTATCACACTTGCTCTCACAATGCCTCCAAGCACGTCTCTGCTCACTCCCTCCACCTGATGTGCCTTCCCACAGGCAGTGGTGGCCGGCCTGAGGACACCCCTACCATGTGCCATGTGCCCTGTGAAGCAGGAGATGTGGGGGTTGCTCCTTGGAGCCAAGGGCACGGCGCCGGCCTGGCTCAGCTGGCTGAGCTAAACTCCATGGGAGCTATTTTGGTGGGCTCTCCAGTACTGCACAATACAAGAAGCATGGCCTAAAGTAACATCCACCTACAACACACTAGTAGATCATTTCAGATTCAGTACTATGTACAATTTACTCTTACTTAGTATACTAAGGAGCTGTGGTATTTCTTCCGAGACGTGTTATTTGATTGATGATTATTGAATCTTTCTGTCCACTGGGCTGCAGAGGAATGCTGCACTCTGGCTATACCACCAGGTTAAGAAACTTCAACAACCTGCCTCAATTCTTCAAACAGGGGCGTGAGCTCCTTCTCCAAACTTACAATCAGCCCTGGAAAGAGAGAAGAGACAGAATGTTCCATCAAACAACATCACTGAGAAGCCTCTCTCCAAAGCCCACAGCTCCCTCCCCCTCCCAAATCACAGGCAGTGTTTTTCAAAGTCTGAAATGTTTCATGTGAGCTACTTACTCACTTTCCTGTGAATAGTGGGCAGCACCCCCAGGCAGGGTGTCTGCAGTCCCTGGCACTAAAAGAGGCACCCAGTGCAGCACAACTCTCCCCCACTACTGCCTTGCCACTTCCATAACTCCTGTGGCCCAAGAAGCTGTACCAAACCTAAATCCCTTCTGCTCAGATTCATTAGCCAATGTTCTCACCAGCAAGGCTAGGGTCTGGCTGAAGGACTTCCTCACCCCACAGAACTGAAGACAAATCTGCACACATTCCTGCAGAATGTTAACGTGACTGACAGAAACAGACCCAACAGCTTGCTTGTACAGCACAGTACTGCCTGTGCAGCATGGGCAAGGTTAATCACAGGAGAAAAATGCTTCTAGAAGAATAACAACTCCAGCAAGACACCTAAAATCTGTCAATTTTTACTCACATCTTGCACAATACACTGACAAAATTCACAGCAGGAACAAAGCTAACACAGCTTGCAGTGAATTCAGGGAATTTATTTTCAAATATTAAAATGCTGCAATCTTTAAAACAGACATACCTGTATTGGCATTGCTGCTTGCAATGAAACTCACTACCAAAGGTAAGCGATTGAACTGCACCACCTGCAAGCAGAGAGAAGTGCTCAGCCAGCAGCTAACACATCGTGCATGTCAGGGCTCTGATGAATTCTTTCCACAAAAATTCTCTGTGCAACAAGCAGCCTCCTCAGTTCAAAGGACAAGCAGGAGCAAGAGCCACAGAGGTGACTTTTCAGTGTACCTGTTTCTCAAGATTCATGGCTAAAAACACCAACAGAACTTACACTGTAGTACAGGGAGCTGCAGATGGAAAACCTGGCATTTCTCTCCACCTCCACTCTGTTCTACAGAGTGCTGTCCACCAGAACCCTACCTCAGCTGCAGACCCTGCAGATTACACTGTGGAGACCACACCCTCCACAGGAAACAGGAGGGCAGGAAGGTTTATCGTTTTAAAATACTGTTCCCTGTACAGGAGTATCTGTTCCTCCATTACCAGGGAAACAGCACCGTGGGCACAACAGTAAGCTAGCAGCATCAAGAGACTCAAAGCAATGTACTAACTCACTCACCCACCTAATTTTCAAACAAAGCTTGACACACTGCAGGCTAAACAGCTGGCCAGTTCACTGCAGCCATAATTAAAAGCTCTCAGGACCACCAGAACTTGTGAAGGAGCAGAAATGTAGTAGATGATGGACTTTTGGACACAAATAATCAATTTATTTGTGAAAAATATGAGTGATATTCCGAAGCATTCGTACCTCAAAGCCATACTGGCAGCAAGATTAGCTATGAAGCAGGCTGCATGTGCTTTAATTCATGTCAGGTGTCACTAGTTATAAACATTGTTCATAAAAAAGAACATAAACCCTTCATAAAAGATTCAGAAGAGCATATGAGCAACATCTCCTGCAAATTCAGAACTACTACACTTTCCCATTGTCAACAAGTAAATCTCAAGTTTTGAGAAATGTAACAGAAGTTTAAAAATACTGTGAAATTTTGGCTTAACTGAAGCTGTGTAAGAAAGAAATCAAAATTACTTCAATAGCAGCCTAGTGAAAATCTACCAGAGCTTAAATAACCTTCTTTCTCTTGCTCAATGTAACACAGGAACAGCTCAAGTTGCTGAGGACAGGGCACACTGAGGTTACTCACCTGGTAGGTATTGTAATAGCAGATGATACTTTTGTTTTTGGAGAGTCCTAACTTACTGCCCTGATCTGTGGCAAGGGCAAAGGTGGACAAAAAGCCAGGTCGCAGTGCGTGTTCTGGAGCATTATCATTGGCAACTGGAACAAAACAAGAAAATCCTCATCTTTACATGGGGTCTCTGACTGCATCCCAAACCCTCATCCAGCTCAGTGCTCTGCCAAAAGCAGAGAAACATGCAAGACCTCTGAGGTGCTCCCACAGGAACACCAGACAGTTTTCACAAGCTGTACATCATTTAATGCTCTCTGTATGATCAAAGCTCCTTATAGCAGCATCCTTCCTAGCACACCTAAGAAATTTTTAATCCTTTTCCTTTAGGATGCCTGTGCTGACGTCCCTTTGGTTCCATGTCCCATTGCACCCATTCCAGCCTTTGAACTGATTACTGGCACACAGTCACTTGACTGCAGACAGGTGAAGATGTGCAAGTTCTGCTGGGTGTTTGAATACTCTGGGTTACTGAACAAAATAAACCTGCAATACCTGAAACTTTGTATCCTTAAACTATTGTACTCACAAGCCAAAAATATCTGAAACAAGGACTGCAGAACATAAAAACTACAGTACCAAAAAAGCCAACAAAACACTGCCAAGCTCTGTCTACCACTTAGTATCAATCAGCCTGTGAGGGACTTGAAGATACAAGGACTTTACAGCACTCCAGTCCCTGTCACAGAGGAAAACTTCCATGGACTGCAATTACAAACAAACAAAAGGATATATTTAAAGAGGGCACAAACAAAAGGATATATTTAAAGAGGTACATAATCAACTAGTGAATTTCTACTTGAAGTCCACTTTAATTCTACCACTTGGGATATTCGGGTATTTGGCATAACAGAAGACTTTTCTGTACTTCTCCACCCCCTGCTGTTCAATCAGGATTTCAGCTGCAAAGCACAGCAAGAAGCTGAAGTTACCTTTGATAACAGGCACACCATCTCTGTCTGAGACTACAATAGCATGAAGACCTTCAACGCTGAAAAAAAAATAAAAGAGAAGAAGAGACACCATTTTAAAAACACAGTAATTAGTAGGAAAGGGTTTTTTTTTTTGTGAACAAATGTGCGAGAAAGGGGAAAACTGTGAAAAAACCTGATGCCCTCATTAATTTAGTATTTGTTCTGTTTAGTACAGGTCTGGTGGCCCGAATAACAAGAAGGACATGGAGCTGCTGGAGCAAGTCCAGAGGAAGCCACGAAGCTGATAAGAGGGCTGGAGCACTTCCCCTACAAAGACAGGCTGAGGAAGTTGTGGCTGCTGAGCTGGGAGAAGGGAAGGTTGGGTGGAGACCTCACAGCAACCTTCTGGTATCTGAAGGGGGTTTGCAGGGAAGCTGGAGAGGGACCCTTCTGGGAACTGCAGTGACAGGACAAGGAGTAGTGGGTACAAAATCAAAACCGGGAAATTCAGGTTAGATATTAGGAAGAAATTCTTCACTGTGCAGGTGGTGAGATACTGGAATAGTATCCTATTGCCCAGGGCGGCTGTGGATACCGCAGCCTGGAAGTATTCATGGCCAGGCTGGACGGGGCTCTGAGCAAGCTGGCCTGGTGGGCAGTGTCCCTGCCCGCGGCAGAGGGCTGGCACCGGATGGCCCTGGCCGCCCGCCCCGCACAGCCCCGCACGGCCCCGCGTTACCTCGGCAGCTTCTTGTACAGGAACCGCTTCAGGTCCTGCGGGCAGAGACGGGCGGCGCGTTACTCACGGCCGCTCCCAGCGCCCCCGGAGCTCCCTCCCTGCCCGGCCCGGCCCCGGCCCCGGCATCCCCCGGCCCCACCCCGCCACAGCCACCGCCCGCGTCCCGCCCGCCCCGCGGAGCCGCACTCACGTCGGCCATGGCTGGGGCCCGCCCGCTGCTGCCGCCGCCGCCACCTCCGCGGGCCTGCGAGAGAAGGAGAGGCGGCCCCGTCACCGCGGCGCCGCCGCCGCCTTCGAGGAGGGAGCGGCCAGAGGCGGGGAGGGCGCGCTCCGTCCCCGAGGCCCGGCCGGCCGCCACCCCCCGCCCCGCCGCCGTGGTACAGCCGCGCCGGGAATGGCGCTCGGCGGGGCCGAGACCACCGCGCACCGGGAGGGGGGCGCGGGGGGCACACCCCTGCCCGCCCCGCCGTACCTGTCGGCGCCCCCGGCGCGCCCCGCACGGCTCCGCCGCCGCTTCCCCTCGGAGCCGCTGTCACATGAGCGGCGGCACCGCCCTCCCGGCCCCGGAACTGCTTCCCCGCCGCCTCCGCCCCGCTGCGCCCCGGCAGCAAAACAAACCAAAACCAAAACAAACCATAGCGTTTCGGTTAAAGGAGATCAACAGCCGAGAGCAAACGTGTTTTTATGCCGAGCAGTTACTGCCACTCTTCCACTGTTGCCTCTTTCCCCTGCTTTTGGATCTAGTCCATCAAACCATGAGCCTGCAGGCTACTTTAACAGCTAATGTGAAAAATAATTTAGTAGATGCCCACAGGGTAACAATGGTAACTGCATATCTGTTTTTAAGGTCTTCTATCAGAATGCAGGACCCTCATGGTAGATCTCAAAAAACCTCCAAGCTTGCTCAGCACGTATTATCAACGCTTTTTCTCAAAAAAAAAAAAGCTACTAGAGGCCAAGCAAAGAATCACAGAATAAATTCAGTCAGAAAAGACGTTCCAGATCATCAAGTCTGAACTATGACTGAACACCGCCACGTTAACCAGACCATGGCCCTGAGTGCCACGTCCAGTCTTTCCTTAAACCCCTCCAGCAGCAGTGATTCCATCACCCTACTGGGCAGCCCATTTCAGTAGTAGTCACCTCTTCTGAAGAATTTCTTGCTAGCATCCAACCTGAATCTCTCCTGGCACAGCTTGAGATAATTTCCTCTCATCCTGTCACTGGTCACATGTGAGAAGAGGCTGACACCCTCCTGTCAGGGAGTTGCAGAGCAGTAAGGTGCCCCCTGAGCTGCCTCTTCTCCAGGCTGAACACCCCCAGCTCCCTCAGCCACTCCTCACAGGACTTGTGCTCCAGACCCTTCCCCAGCTCCATTGCCCTTCTCTCGACACACTCCAGCACCTCAATGTCCTTCTTGAGTGAGGGGCCCAGAACTGGACACAGCTCTTGAGCTGTGGCCTCACCAGTGCCCAGTGCAGGGGGACAGTCACTGCTCCTGCTGGCCACACCATTGCTGACACAGGCCAGGACGTCCTTGGCCTTCTCGGCCTCCTGGGCACACCCTGGCTGCTGTCACCAGCACCCCTGGGTCCTTTTCCACTGGGCAGCTTCCCAGCCACTCTGTCCCTGCCTGTGGCACTGCCTGGGGTTGCTGTGACCCAAGGGCAGGACTCAGCACTTGGCCGTGTTGAACCTCATTCTGCTGGTCTCAGCCCATTGATCCAGCCAGTCCAGGTCCCCTGCAGAGACTTCCTGCTCTCCAGCAGATCAACAATGCCACCCAACTTGGTGTCACCTGTGGATTTACTGAGGGTAGCCTCAATTCCCTCATGCAGATGGTCAGTAAAGATACTGAACAGGATACTGAACAAGATACTGAACTGCCCAATGCTGAGCCCAGAGGACATCACCAGTGACTAGAGCATTGTTGATACCTGAAGATTTTGCTTAGATGCCAGTATCAAATTAAAATTTTAAAAAATGTAAATAAAAAAAAAAAAATCACTTGCTAGTGTTTCTGAACTTCCAGCGAAGTTTCCAAAAAGCCTGAAACAGAGATAAGCCACTTTTTGCAAGTAACAGAGAAAAAGGTCATTCAAAAGAACAAATTTATTTGAATACTGAGAATCCATACCTCTTTCTTAATCCAAGCCATGCACACACAGCAATTTGATAAGGACTTGGTCATATTAGAGAGATACTTAAAGAGAGCCCCATAAAATCATCATGTGAGCTTCTGGTAGTATTTTGAAAATGCTACCTGCAACAACCTTGGTCTTCTCATTTATTAAAATATTCCCTACTATACACTAAAAATGTTTAAAAATGCAACTTTTTTTTATTATTTGCAGCCATGATGCTCAGTGATCAATTTTACTTATTTCCCTGTCACATTTTGAATAAGAGCTCTGCAAAAGCACCTATGAGATGGCCCCTGTATTGTTATTAATGGCAATTTATTCTCCCATCCCAATGACAGTCCTTCTGTACACGGAATAAACCAGTACTGAGGGGAGAAGTGTTTTCTGCATGAAGGATAACATCATAACTAAATAATGCATGTTAATAATACTTCTAAAAATGTGGAGAAGCCCAATACTCAAACCTAATTCCTGCCAGACTGAGCAGTATGGGAAGTATAGTTTATAATGGTGTCCTGCTTTCAGCTGGGATAGGGGAGCTACTTTTCTTCCAAGCAGCTGGTACAGTGCTGTGCTTTGGATTCAGTATGAGAATAATGTTGGTTACACACTGATACTTTGGCTATTGCTGAGCAGTGCTGACCCTAAATCCAGAATTTTCAGTTTCCCATGTTCTGGCAGTGAGCAGGTGCACAAGAAGCTGTGAGGGAGCATGGCCAGGCCAGCAAACCTGAATGTGCCAAAGGGATATTCTATCCCATAGAGCATCTCAGGGTCAGTGTATAAACTGGGGAGGTTGGTCAGCAGCTGCTGACTGCTCATCAGGGACAGGCTGGGCACTGGTCAGAGTGTGGTGAGCAATTGTGTTGGGCATCACTTCTGTTTCCTGGGGTTTATTCCTCTCTCCCTTGCTGTCTCCCTTTTCATTGCTGTTGATCATTGCTATCTGATTTTGTTTCACTGATTAAACCTCTGCCATCTCAGCCCACAGGTTTTACCTGAGTTCAGTTCTCCTCCTGCCACGCTGTGGGTGGGAGCAGCTGGCTGCACGCTGCTGGGGTCATGGCCAAACCACAACAAATGGCCTAGTTCTTTCCTATATTTATTACATCATATCTAAGTTAGAGCTTCAGGAATTTATTTATAATTACCTGCTTTAAAAAAAAACAAAATGCTTTTACTATTACACTTTCCTTCTATTTGACAAAAAGAGCTACAAGAAGTCAGAATAACAACTGCTTAAGGGTGAACGAAATTTATGAACACACAACCTTAAAAAATATTCTTGCCCTCCCATTTTAATCCTTTTACAGCATTTGTTACAAAATTATATTAAAAATACTTTTTATTTAAAGTTGTCTCTGCTGTCTATATAAATGCATCTGTTACATTTTTAGTGCTGTAATGTTCTACCATTTCTTGGAAACTTGTAAAAGAAAAAAAGACTGTTTAAAAAAAGGTAAAAAGTTCCAATTTAGACTTGTTTTACCCAAACACAGAACTTGTAGGGAAATGTTCATCAGATGTGAACACTGAACTGCTTGTGACTCAGGATGCTCCATAAATAGAACACATATTGATGTTATATTTCAGCAGATGCAAATCACCTCCTTTTTTCATTAGGCTATGTCAGAGTCATGCCAAGATTTTTCTCTTTTTGCAGGGCTTTTCTGCCTGCCCTTTTAAAGGATAAAACCAAGAACCCATGCTCGTGCTATCTTTAACTCTAGATTAAATGAAAGGTAATGACTAAATAAAAACAGTAAGGAGCAGGTGGATAAAATGGTGTGGGGTTTTTAGTCAGGCTGTTCAAAACCAGTTTTGTTTTCCCCTTTTCTTTCCAATATCTTATTTTAATGGGAACTTTGCCTTCTGAAGAAAGGTCATCTGAAAAGATTTAAATACTCCACCCTCTTCAATTTGCATTTTGCTCATGAGAAAATGAATTCTGAACTTTCCAGCAGATTCCCTTAACAAATCCAGGGAAGATACTGACATTTCTGAAGAAAAAAAACCTTCAGACTTGAGGAAAAAAAGCAACAATCATGAGGAGAAAAACACCCACTTGAAATATTAAAAGAATGTTTGCAGGCCATATTTAGAGCAGCTTAATCTTTATGCCACAGGAAATCACAGCATCCTTTTGCACATTACTACATATTTCAAAGTGTGCAACTATTTAATTTGTTAAATGCTAAGTAGCATACTTCCACCAGTATAAATATATTATTTTCTTTTCAGAAAGTGCTAATTGCAATAGGTAGTCAAATGAAATGTTGCAGTCTAGGTCTCACTTTTAACCTTCTAGGATGTCTGTGCTGCCATAGGGCACAGCCAGTACATCATTCCAGTTTGCAGAGGAACTGACAGCAATGGAACCCAGCTCAGCATCCATCCCTTTCCCCACTTGTCACCTGCACCAGAAGTGGCTGCAGGGCAGACACAGCCCATAGGATTATTACAGGCAGCTTTGCTAAGACCATCTGTTCACTCTGACTTCACAGTTCCAATATTTGATAAATGTGTTATATATCCTTTTTCCTGTTAACTAAAAGATCACTTGCAAGCTCAGACTCATTTGTAAACAGGAAGGCCCAAGTACTTGTTAAAGCCTTTGGAACAACTTTCTTCTTTTAAGAAGACACAGAAGTATCAGGATGTACTTTGATAGTTTGTTTTCATTAATATAATTACAATACATTCTGGACAGTTACAAAATCTGGGGAATCTGGTTTTCTCCATAGATTTGGATTGCATATTTCAAACAATTGGATGCCTTTCCATTACATCTGAACCCCTTTACTGTAGTCTTAGCAAGGACACTCAGTACAACAACCCTTTTTTTTTTTGTCGTTTCAGCAACTTTTAGTTCTGTTTTGTGCCCCAGGCTTTTATGTCCACCTTGAATGCTGGTTTAGCTGCTTAATTAAAAGCCTGCAGCCAGTCTCATGATACACCAATTCAAGAGAAGACATTTCCACTGGGACAATTTGGAAAAGGGATATATGCAAAATGTTTTCTGGATCACTTGGAGTAATAGCATTTAGTGTATTTGTAAAGTCATATCCTGCTGTAGATCAGAAGGAATTGCAATGAAGTCAGACAAAGTATTTCAATTTTCAGTTTAGGAGAAGTATTTGGCTCCACATGAACTGATAGCATTGTTCAAAGATAGCAGTTTTCTCAAACAAAATATATTGCCCATAATACAAGCTATCTGGCATTCTCAAATACAAGAAACATTCCCCTGCATAACACTGTTAAAATGTAAAAAACATCAGCTACTGAACCTAAAAACATTTCAACATACTTTGATAAACTTTAAGTACATTGTACTTAGCTGCTTCAGAACACCTCTTTGCATCAGCAGGTGTGGCTACATATAGTTTCCATTTCCAGGCCACTGAGTTACATGATCTTCTATGCAGGAGCCAAACAGTAGGCTTGCTCATTTCTACAAAGTCAGTCCAGCTACATTCTGGTCCCAAAAAAAAACCATACCCTACCTCTTCTGACAAGTGATAGGGCTCTGACCAAAGGAGCACATTGCAAAGCAGCAAAGCATTTAAATAGTTGGCAAAAGGGTTGAAAGGCACATAGCTTGTCCTTAGCAAAATTTCCCTGTTCCACTTGCGGTGCCCATTGAGGAATCAGTATTGGGACCTAGCTTGAAATAAAAAAGTAGTAAGAAAATGGAAGCCTGCCAGGAAAAAAAAATTAGGTTGCCTTTTTATTTTAGTGTTAAGATTTTAGTGTTGCATGTTTTCCTCTACCTTTCCAGTGAAAATTAAGGAAGCTATGGATGCATGTTAACCATACGTATGGACTTACTACTACTGGAATACCAAACGGTAGAGCTGCTGTAAACTGTTGCAAGTACTAAAAGCAATGTTTATAATGGTCTGTACAGCATTTGCAAATATTTACCTTGAAAAGAGATTAGTGTAGTTCTTATTTTTCTCAGCATTGCTTAGAAATGCTAAAAAACTACAACAGCTAAACTGCTACTCTACACCAGATCAATTTACCCCAACAGATATTTAGGAATATATGCCATTATATTTAAAAATACCAAGTTCCTCTAAGTGGTAAACCTAGAAGATTTTACATAGAGTTAGAGATAAAATATTAAAAATTATTGTTTCAACTCCACACACTTGACATCTGAATAGGAGTGATGTAATCATACTATTTATTCCATCAGTGAGACAAAATGTAGTATGGAACTAAATTTCTGAGATTTTTAAATAGAAAGTCATTTAACTCATATATACACAAAGAGTTCTTTCCACAGATATTTACATGGCAAATATGTTAGAGGAGAACCACGATGACTAAGTCTCTACAAGTATAGCATCCTTTCTGAGCTATTCTCTCTGCTGAAAGAATTCACAGAAGCTTTGAAGTAAAATCTAAACAATTAAAGTTACCTATATTTCACAGTAGGTAAAGAAGCCGTTAAATGATATTTCAGCATAAGGTTTCTGGAAACAGCTACACAGTAGAGTTTTACATCCACCCTCTTTTCCAGCATCCATGGTGAAACTAAATCTCTTCTCAGTTTCAGGAGAGATAACAGCATAGGTAAGATGTGTGTGTAACTGTAGCTCATCCTCCTCGGTAGAGGCTGGTCAGCCGTTCTAGTTCTTTGCAGTTCTCCATGGACATGGACTCTGCTTTCTTTCGGAGCCGGTCGTCTCGATAGACTTTTGCTGCATAAAGTAAGTCTGTTTCTTTAAGGAGAAAAGAGAAGAGATTTTTTTGGTTACAAACTGAATACTTGGCACATGACAGAGCTGTACAAAACACCTCAGGTTTTAACCCTTGCCCTTTTTTCTTTCTCTCTGTTCTAACTTCCCTCAGACACCACTGAAACAGCACTGCTACAGTTTTCCTTTGCTGGATCTTTGTAACAATTCCATCTTTTGGAACAGGTAAAGCTGTATCAGCCTTCCACCTCCCTCAGAGTTCATACAGCAGTATCTGATTAACAAAAAAAACCACACCCTACAAAAATCCCCTTCTGTCAGACCTCATTAAACATTACAGATATAGGCCACTCTCAGTGATCCTGCGTTGTTATTGATACCTCTAACATCTTGTCCGTGCCCCAAAAAATCCAATCTTAATGTTAAGCCCTTTACTTCAACTGATGCTGATTCAGACTGTCAGTGTTCAGAGCTATTAATAATTAAGAGCTCTCTGTATTATACTGGTGCTCAACAGCTTGACATCACTGAGCATTGTAATTCTGTAAAATCTGTTTTGTCACTTCAACTCAAAATGCAAGACATTCTTAAACGTCAATTAACCCCAGATAGATTTTAACTGTCAAAGAGATTTAACACACAACAGGTATTTTAAATCCATAAAACCACAAAATCAGCTGTTTCTATAATCAGAAAAAAAAAAGAAAAACCATTTGGAGCCTCTTACTCAAAATCAGTTTGGGTAGTTTTCACAACCTTGTAAATTACAAGTACCAAACAACTGGACTGCAGAGACTAAAGCTGGACAGAAACATGTGATCTGACTCAGAGAATTACATTCTATTTGCTTCTGGTCAGTGTAGTGACAGCTCGTGAATGAATTATTTTTCCAGTTTTCTATGACTGAAGCTCACCACCTGAAAAGTTAAAACCATCTGCTTTCAACACTGATGTAATTTTAGCAGTGCTGTTCCCACAGAGCTCACAGAATGGTCACAGATAACAGAATAACTGATTAAAATTGATGCTGATTTAGAAAAGGCTGGTGGTGCTCTTCAGTATTCTTATGCTTTAACACTGCATTCTAGGTTTCTGAAAAGAAGTAACTCATTGTATAATACTAGACTGGAGAAACAGATGGCAAACTAAACCCCCTTGTTTTACAGGATGTGCTGCCTGTCCTTGGTTGCCTGGAAAAGCAGTGTTTGTATGTACTGTGGTCCAAGGCAGATTATTTTTTCGTCTCTCTGGAAACACCTATGTAATCTTCTGGTTTATTTATTTACTTGTATAAAAGCACCTAGGGAAATGAGCTATTGCCATGATAAAGTAATGTGGAAGACATGAGAATTCTTAGAAATTGCAGTGAGTTAAGGACAAAAGTTTTGTCATAATCAATTTAGTGTAGTCTTTAATTTTCTGAGAAATGGTCACAGCTAATAAATCAGGTTAAAATTGCTGATAATTTGCAAATGGTTGTTAGATCACTGAGTACAATTCAAAAACTAAGTAACACTGGGGACAGTTTTAAAGTGAGAAACAGCAGGGGACCTTACACTTACTTTTGCATTGAGATGTTGTAATAATACAAGCACTTCCTTCTTGCCTCAGGCTATTTTTATAGTAATGCATAATTTAATGAAATTACACATATTACCAAACTTACTTTGTTGCCTCTCCTTCCAACAGTTATTACGAATGTTGGATACATAATCTTCTTCCACACTCTTTTCCACTTTCTGTAATGACACTCCTTTGTATTCATTTCTAAAGTCCTTATTGACATAATAAATGACACCCAAATTTTCTGTCTGCATTTTTATGGTCTGCCCTGTACTTCTGCAAAAAAGGAGGCAGGGGGGAGAGAAAGACTAAATATTAATTTGATTATTGTTTTTACACCACAAGTAGACTTAAAAAAATATTGACATTACAGAATAATAGCAGCACATTCCCAAATTTGCCATTTCGAGACAAATAATTAAAAGAATGGCTCTATAATCTGCTAGAGAAAAAAATTATTGCACTTACCTAAACATTAAACTTCTGCTGCCCAAACAATCTCAAAAAAAAATCCACTTTACTAAGACACTTATTTCATACCTCTTTAGCCAAATACAAGTTTTAATAATAGAAAATTACATTCAAACTCAACAGAAACAGGTCACTATTCTGTAGCAACCCAGTATAGCATCTCCATTCTGAAGTGTTTGCTGCCAGCCCTGATAAATTCATTTTCCTGTTGACATTCTGTAGATTAAAAATCAAAGACCGGGTGCAAACATTTTGGCAGAAAAGCTTTTCTAATCATTACAACAGCTTAGTTGCAGAAGGGAAAAACATCCTACTCCAGAAATAGAGAACTTTGAAAAACAGGAGAAAAGAAACCTCTCTGTTGAGGGGTTCTGCAAAGAACTAAAGGCCCTTTAAAACCAGTGTGGTGAGTGGGCTATTTCTACCAGCTAGCTGCACTCTTGATTCAAGTTACTTATTTCTCAGAAGAAACAAAGGTTTAAATATCCTACTGTATGAAACAGATAAGTTTCACAAGTAGAATTCTTCACAAGAAAAAGGAGATTTTACCATCACCTAGAATGAAGCAAAGAACAGACAATCTTCCTAGACGTCATCATGTTTAACACTTAAATGAAGATGAGAAAGTTGCTTTCAAGTTCTTCACATTCTACAAACACAGATTACCCCCAAAAGAGTAATGAGCCTTAGAAAATTTCAGGGTTTGATAACTATGTTGGAGATGCAAACACCTTTGCAACATGCCATGTTGCATGGACCCACTGCCTTGTACTAGACCTCCTGAACTCCAGGTACTGCTGACCTCTTTTCTCCATTACATTCTCACAGCATGTTCTTTGCACCTAAACTTTTTGAAAAACAGAACATGTTTTTCTGCTTCATCTACACCTTCCCTCCCTTTCTTCACTGTGGGAAATCAAAGATCAACTAATGGAAGACTCTCCACAATGCTTCTAAGTGGGAGAGGGTGATTACAATACCTTCCCCTCTGCTTTAAGGTGATGTAATTAAGCATTACTTACGATCTTGGGTATAAGGCGTAAGGAGGGTTAGATACCATCAACTGGCTCAACAAGGAGACAAAGATCAACACAATAATAGGCATCAGCTGAATGACCATAGAGAAACCTCCCTAAGGAACAAAACAGATTCAGGTATTTCATAAATCATCAGGCAAACAGGTAAATCTGACAATACTTAATGCTAAGTGTGACTTTTTGCTTTAAGCCTCAAAAGCTGCTCGGAAAACAGTAACAGCAAACACTGTGGTATTATCTGAACTTTCAAATACATACACAATATTCACACAGTGCTCAAACTGCAGGAGTTCATGCGTTAGCACATACACACAAGCAACTACCACATAAAAGCTGGATTCAGCTACACTGAATGCCATGATTTGGTCTCATCTATACAGTGATATGTGATTATACAGGACTAGAGATAATTCATGGAGGTGAATACTGAGCTGTAAGTTCAATTCTTACCTCAACCCAAATAAATTTTTCTATGCATACAAGGATTAGTGGCCACAATTAGTGGCATATATAGGTTAATAATACCAGTCACCAGTAAGGGAGTGGCATACAACATCAGGTTTACAACACCAGGCTACTACCTTCTCAAATTTGCATGCCTATTTACCAGTCAGTAAGCGAACTACCCACTGAAGTTTAAAATACCCAACTGGCAGGTACAAGTCCTCCTCTACAGTACAGAGCTCCTGTACAATCACAATACCAAAAGCAGATTTTGCAGTTTAAAGTCAATGGTGCTTAAACTTACATCACCCCTCTCTTCCTCCCTCTCGTGCCCACTCTGACGGTGCTGGTTTGGATGGCTGTAGCCAGCACGACCATTAGAAAATGAGTGCACACTACCTGAGGAAGGAACATCCACATTTAAATCATGTACAAAAACACTGTTTAGAGGTCAGTACAGAAGCAACATAAAGCACTTTACATTACTGCACAACAGCACATGAAAAGACATTAAGGTATCTTGAAATTTCAAAGTTGTTTAAAATAAGTATTTTAAGCTGTACGACAGTAACCCCAAAGAACTGACATTTTTGGGATTTAGCAACACTTGAGGGAAAAATAAACTGATGCAGATTGTAGAGTTGGGGTTCAAGGCTGGCTGGAATAATTCTACTATTTTATAATATCATAAACTCTAATGCCACTCTGGCAGTACATCTCAATAATTATGCTGATGTATACAAATACCTGTTGGAAAGGCCCCTCCAAAAAACATGTTGAACAGATCCTCTGGAGTAATATCTGCCTCACAACCTCTATGGAAGTTGAATCTGCCATTGCTAGGGTGATTGCAAGTTTGCTCTTCACTGCCTGTAAGGTCATACTGCTTTCGTTTCTCTGGATTACTCAGCACAGCATACGCATTTCCGATTTCTGAAGCAGGGAATAAAACACAACTCCCATTAATGCATGACAAAAGCTATTCCAGAATGAAAATTGCAATTTCAAAATCAAAGATAGGCAGCAAACGATGCAATTTACTGTATGTTACAAAACAGCTACAGTAGAACAAGGTCCAGAAACATCTCCACTTTTCTTAAAATGGCTTCTACAAAGTTTCCCACCAACACTATCCAAAAGCCTTTTATCCTGTTAAACAAGGCAGAAGGCAGGAGAGCTTTGTTTCCTTTTCTAGGAGAACACCTACCCTTGTGGAAATGTTCTCTGTCACTGCAGTTACAAAAAAAGCATCAAGCATTACAATGAGACTCTGAAGCTGAGTAACTGCAGTTTGCTCTAGCAGCTAGCTTAAAAAACCATCATGGACTCAGCAGGTTTTCTTTGGTTTCATTTGGTAGGTGGGCATTTCTTGGAATTCACCAACCTCATTGGCTACAAGAGTGCGAATGTATTTTTCTTCATGCTTCTGAAGGTATTTGTGGCTTACATTAATAACACAAAGTTCTGCATGATGTAATCTGAGTAGTAGAACATGCATGTGTGACAGGAATGTGTGTATTCCTCGGGCAGTCAGTATGACCTCAGTGTTTTGAGGGCCTGGCCTGGATTCTTGTCCCTGTTCATGCTATGGTATCACAAATGAACAGCTTCCATTTTGCCAGTAGAAAGGAAAACATCTCACTTAGGTAAGCATGGAAAATATCAAGAAGAAAACCCACATATACTGCTGACTTTAGAAGCTTTTTTTCTTGCGGTGCACAGACATAATGATCTTGCAGATTGATGGAAAGCTTGTGCTGCCACTTGATGAACAATCTTCACTCATTCATATCTTCATTTATCCCTTCTGCCTTCCTCTCTACTATCTCCTCCAGGCCACTCAAACAAAAGAGCTCCTTTGCAGCCAACCAACCCAAGGCACAGGGATTATGATTTTCAGTGTTGAAAAGCCATCAGTCATCAAAAGTTCATGGAAGGTGCAACACTATAACCTCAACACAGGCAAATAAGACTGTGGCTTTATAATTAATATTTTAAACGTTACCCAATCTAAGCAAAAGTTAATGAGTTTTAGCTACATGTCTTTTAAGATGCCCTTAGGAAAAAACTAAGCAATTCCTTTAAGTAGAGGAGGAAACCCAAATAAATGAAGCCTGGTATTTTGAACTGCAGCATGATACAAACTGACATCAAATATTGCTCTGTTGCTCAATACAAGGATAAAATTGGTAGCAAAAATTTAGATTTTCCCAAAATTAAAAACTAAGAGAGATAAATCAGGTGACTGCACATAAAATGAAGCTACCCTACTGTCACAATATGCCTGTTGGTTACTTGCTCTTGATTATCTGGTGCTAATTCACAACAGATTTGATTCCAATATAAATTTCTTTTCAAAAAGGATATAAAAATGAAAAAAAAGCCACTGCTCAAAACTTTCACAGGAAAGATTTTTGATTGAATTGATAAAAGATGGCAGAAGTTATTACATTTGCACATACTTTTTGATTTAAAATTCACTTCAGTGAGACTGCTCAGTACAACAGAAGTACTAGGTAGGTCAAGATCTAAGTACCTTACCTATCATGAAATGCAATTCTGTTTTATAATGTGACCTATCCTTAAAATAAAGCATTATTATGAAATAAAAACTATTGTTATAAACTCCTTTTCTCAGATTGATGTCAAAAACTGATCAGATATCTTTAAAGGAAAACTAAACCATAAATTTACTCAGCCATACAAAAGGATTATGATAATTTCAATGCAAGAAAATGCTAGTTGTCATTAAATAATTTTTGGGCAATGAGATTCCCCTACAAAATTTTTCTGTTCATTTACTCATCTAGTTAAAAACCAGAAAGTGAAATTCAGCTGAAGAAATTAGACTCGTACAAAGTGCTCACATAAAATAAAATATTAAGAAGCTGATTTTAAAGATGTTTCATTTGAAATGCTATTAACAAGGAAGAACTATTTTATTCCCAGGGCCTGAGACAATTTTATAGGAATAGTATCTTTTAGATAAAGACATCAGAAGGCTGTAGTAAGTGAATCAATAGCAATCAACTTTCCTGCTCTGCTGTATCTACTTTTCATCTGGAATTGTTAATATATCATTATAATTACCTCTTAAAGTCTGTATCAGAAGTCTTGCTCAGGACTTTTTTTTTCTTTTTTCCCCTCCCCAATTTAAGTGTTTTATCCGAATGATTTTTTCAAATGTCTGCATGTAAACCTCACACAGGAAAAAAATAAAAAGATGTACCACGATCAGATTGTTTATGCATTATCATTTCTTACAGATTCACATTTTTCTTCATCTGAGATGAAGCTGTAGTTTTCTTTAAAAAGCTTTTCTTCAATAACTTCCCTTGTGTAGGGCTAAGCTGGGCAGCCTAAAATAAGGTCAAGTCAGACTGTAAATTTTACCTAAAAAATGGTCAAAGGCAACTACTAGTAAGGCCATGATTGAACTCAGGTGTTTTTATGCAGCAAAAGTAGTAAAACTATACACATACAAGAAATTCTAAGGAAGAGAAAACTTAGTGTGGCACATGATTCAGAAAAAACTGCATTTTGCTATCAAGGATTTCTTTCTTTTTATCTAGCTCAAGTACAGTAAAGATCCAAGACAATAAAATTCAGTAACTACATTAAGTCAACAACAGTAAAAAAGTACAATTGGGTTTCACAGATCAAGTATTTCTTCCCTGTACTGAACATTACAGTCAATTTTCTGAAACCAAGCCCTACTGCCAAAGTCCATGTTATTTATCTATACTTCCAATATAACAAAGGTCAAATATTTTCTTGAATAAAAATGTCAGTCCAACAACAGCTAAAAACCACATTTACATTTGTAAAAATACAAGCAATCAATGCAGATAAATATGGATTTGAATGAAGTTTAATGATAAAAGAAATTTAAAGTAAAAATGGTGTTTTACTTTTAAAAGCCTCTGTTGCTCCAGGTGCATGGTTTTTGTCTGGGTGGAATTTCAAAGCAAGTTTTCTATAAGCCTTCTTTAGGTCTTCTTCACCTGCATCCTTTGACACTCCAAGGACTTCGTAATAATTTTTACATTTCTTTATACTGCAAAAGAAAATGATGTAAAATGTTGCAAGCAAAAAGATGTAAAAGTAATGGGTTAACACACAGCTGTGAATGAGGTCATACACTACACTAGTGCATTATATTACATCTTTTGCTTTCAATATAAATTATTTTTTAAATATCCACTCTAGAAACAAAGAATGTCATTTTTTTATAATAAACTCACTATTGAGCTTATTATGTACATTTCTTTTACTTCTACTGTAGAACTACTATGGTTGTAAGAAAGGGTTTCAGTTTGCAACTACTGTAGCATTTCCTCATCCACAATTACATTAATATTGCTGTTAATAATGCATAAAAAGAAGGTTCCAAATTTACTTTGCACAACTAGCAGGTAGGAAAATGTGTTTTGACTGTGAACAGCAAATGCACTTCAGTATGAAGAATATGAAACAAAGCAAACAACACCTCCCTTTCTCCAAACTAAAGCCAAATTCTACCATCACTCAAGCATTCACTTTTCAGGGAATAAAACATGTGAGAATACTTCTGCTGCTGTGAGTGCACCTGGATCTTAACAATCTTTCTGTAAGTGTTTATGTAAATTCAAAGTCACACTATCAGCTCCAGCAATTGCATATTTAGCTTATCTCATATAATCAAGTATAGCATTTTTTAAAACTCAAACCTCAGAAATATTCTTTTTGTAGGCTGTCTAACCCAGACAGGAAAAGCAAAATCTGGAAATGATGTAATGATTTAGTATACTTCACAACACCCCAGAAGAAAGAAAGAGCACTTAGAGGAAAAGTGAGAACATTAATTCTTTGTGGGCAGGAAGAACTGATCAAACCAGTAAATACAGCTTAACAATCAAACCAAGTTACTTAGGTAAAAATTTAGAAAGAAAAGGCTGATTCCCAAACTTGCACTGCAGAAATTAGGCACACTGACACGGGGTGCATGCCAAAAAAAATGGGCTGGTCTGAGCAAGAAATAGAAATTACATCCAGAAATACTTTAAAAGCTTCATGTGAGTCTTTCACATGGCTGTAATTGTATCTGCATTCTCTTACATGCACAAATTGCTACATAAATTTGAGTTTAATGTTTCCAAGACTATACACAGGGCAGCCCTGTGTATTGCAAGGGGGCAAGCAAGCCTTTGGCATTCTCATGGAATCCTGTAATTAAGGGAATGTGAGCATCACAAGTACAACCACACCATCATGTGTGGTCCATCCTACTTCACAGATTGATCAAATCAAGTTTCATTTGAGGGATCCTGTTTCCTATGTTCAAATACAGAAGCTTTGATGGAAGCCTCGGTGTAATGCTCACAAGAGCACTGAATTGAATGTATGCAGGCAGCTGCCAACACAAACATCCTGTGAAATAAATATGGCTCATTATATTGAAGTAACATTTAATAAGCTCCAATTAGGAAGCTGATAGAGCTAACTAAAAAGAACACAGTGAATCCATCAAGAAAGGTTGGAAAGAAAATACATTAAATGATACTTGTGAGTACTGGAAACTCTTTTTTGGTAATCAGTACAAACAGAAAGAAGTGTGGTAGTGTACAGATCCCTTAATCCATAGCCTCAATGCTGGGATGATTTATGAACTGTACCAAGAACGGGTAGCTTTATTTAAATGTCTAACAGTATAAATTAAGCTTTTATTTCATGAAATTGCTATCTCAGCATCCAATCTAAGTTCTCTTCAACAATTGCTTCTGAGATATCTGTTTGTGGGCCAGACTCTTCAGAACTTTGGTTGATATAAAATTACATAGCAAGCTGTCAATGTTTAGCAAAGTTGTTATTGTTTAGCATTAAAACTCTGGTGTTAAACATTCATTCACATGTTTTTAAGCACTGTGCATCCCCAAAAACTCTCTTGTTTTAGCATTAAAACTCTGGTGTGAAACATTCATTCCTGTGTTTTTAAGCATTGTGCATCCTCAACAACTCTCTCCTTCAACAGCATATTGTCATTTTTCATGGGAAAAAAAACCATGGAAATTTATTTATTTACAATATACATTCATTTCACAACTCTAGGAAGCCAAGAGGAGAAATATGAAAAAAAAAAAAGAACAATGCAACAGATGCCAACCTGTACTTCTAACTCCCCAAAACCCACTTGAGATTTCCTCCTGTTCAAAACCAGTGGATGCTCCACAGTGGATGACCCTCAAAGGAGAAGCAGCAATGGTGGGCATCTACCAATAGATCTAAAGGATTAATGCAATCACTCTCATGCAACAGCTATCCTGAACCTGGCCCACAAATGAGGTATTGTTATTACTGAGAAACATGTTCCGCCAAAGTATAACACATTTCTGTTTTTTCTTTGCAAGTCTTTCCTAGTAGTAAATGAAAAATTCTACAAACACAAATGTGGAACATGCATATACAGATGGAAATTTTGCAGTTCAGCAGGACTTTGGATTAGGCAGATCAAGTTTTAAAGCTAAAAACCATTAAATGATCTTACAAATGCACAGGGGCCAAAAACCATACCTAAGCCTGGAATTTTCAGCAGTGACCTTATGCTATGAAGCCCTTACCACACTCTGCCATTAGCCAACAGTTTTACACCATTGCTTGGCCACCTCAAGGCAAAAGTCACCTGGACTGTAAGCTGCCAGCATCTGGTTAATGCTGTTTCCTCCTGGGAGGGAGTCAGTGACTTTTGCCAGGAGGTTCCTGACGGACCACAGTTTGGGGCAATCATAACAGGGTAACATCTCTGTTTCTCCCCCCTTCAGCTGAGTTCATGTGAGTTCTGCACCAAAACTTGCACTGGGGATGATGGGACAAGCAAAGATGATTAGAAGGTGCTTTCCAGTTAAACAAAGTTATCAGTGTTTGTGATGTACTCCTCAGAAGCAAAACTTCAAGGCACCGCAAACAGAACCTGGAAAGTCAGTTTATCACAGGACAAACTGTGAGGTCACCAGGACTCAGGTCACACACGGCTGTGCAGCCACAAGGCTTCTGTAACACTGCTGGAGCACACAGCCCACCCTCAGATGCCCCAGCACACAGCCTCAAATGCCCCATCCCTCCTCATCCTTTAAGAGATGCTCCAAGTCTTCTTCCCCCAAAACTCCACTCTCCTGATGAGAAATTTCTTTCCAGCTGCTGGAAGCTGTTGGAAGCCATGGCCAACTTGATCCTTGCCCCTCAGAAGATGCAGACATTTTTGGACATATTCCTTGCCTCTTTACTTTAGTAGACTGACCTCTGACAATCCTCACTCAGCCAGAAACCCTCACCTGCACCACTGAATTATTCTGTGGAGATTTGTCATGGGAAGGCAGCTGGCACTTTTCTCTTACTAGAGGGCACAAAAATCAGCTAGTAAAGGCAGGGAAAAATTAAGGGTAAAATCAGTGGAGGTTCTGGAAAAGCTCCATCACTGATGTTATTGCTGGATTTTAACTGCACCTGAAACCCCTCCAACACTCTCAGCATGAACAACTTTCTGAATGCTGCAAAATTGTTGTTTGTTTAGTCTTGCTGCCCTTAAGGCACTGCAGTTCCTACTGCTAGTTTTCTTGCATATGCAAACTCCACGGAGACATTTCTTTTTAAAATTCTAATGTACACATCACTTGCTTACTAACTGCCTATTTTGTACTGAACAGGTTATTTTTGTTGTTCTTTATTCTTGGTTTATTTGAAGTTTGGTGTTTTCACTGATACTTTGCTTGGGGTTTTGGCTTTTTTGTGAATTGCTTTTCCTGTACTTTTCATTTCTGGCTGGATCACTCTGTATCTGAATTACTATCAAATTATTTCTGTTATTTCTCTCCTTGTTGAATTGTTAGTCCCTAGCCAACACCTTGGCACTGTCCTTCTGATTAACAGATTTGCTGGCTGCTCCTGAAATAACACCTGACTTTTACAGAATAGACTTCTCAAACTGCAGGAGAGCAAGTGATGGCCTACATTCATGCCCAATCTGTTGACAGAAGTATCTCATCACCACTTGCAAAGCTCCACTATCCCAGCTTGCAGCTGACAAGGCAGGCACCTGCAATAGAACTGGTCAGCCAGCTCCAAACTGCAGCACCAACAACTCTGCTGGATGCTGGGCTCCTCTCCATGCTCTGATGGCTGACAGCAGAGGAAGCCCTTCAGGTTCTGAAATGCCTCTTCTCACCTGCAGAAACCCTAGGGCTGCCACCACTGGTTCTCCTGTGACTACAAAATGATGTGATCCTAATGCTGTGCTTGTCAGATCACTTTTCAAATCTACAATTCAGATTAGGTCAGCACTGCCAGCTTTTATCAGATTAACAAAACCTATCAGAGATGCTTGCCTTACTGTATCAAATACCTGCAGCAATGCACAATCATGAAATTTGGAGTATGAGGAGGTATTTCAAAGGCTCTTCCAAAGCCTCACAAGAACAGCCCAAAAGACAAATACTTCAACCAGAAGCACGTCAAGGGAGCCACAATTATTTCTCCCAATGGTAATCTGAACTGAGCAGCACAGTGAGCAGCAATGTGAATGTGAGTGACAAAGAATCCAGCAAGAGGGAGCTGTACTGACTTCTGATCCTAGAGTTGAGCAGAAAAACACAGTAAAATGCAGACCAAAATCTATACAGGTCAAATTTCCATTTATGCCAGAGAGCCTGATGCAAATGGTATCTTGCAGCTGAGATGGGAATGTGCCAGTCACAGTTTGGGTGACAAACATGGGCTGAAAGAAGTGCTCTAGACTGGGAAGAGAAGGTCACAGCATTGTCAAGGAACTCAAGCTGGTACCAGCATATCCCTAGTTTCTGAAACAAATGCAGCAGAACTCTCAGACTTCTGTTGCACTGATAGATTCAACAACACATTAGGGTGCTTGTCTTACTACCTTGCTCTTGGATGTACCTGATCAGGTTGTTTCTACTGTGTGTATCATATGAAATAGTCAGGACTGTGTTTACATCAGCATACTTTTCTCCAGATTTTATTTAATATTTTATTTTAGTTATGAGCTTTCTGACAAAGCCCATCATGTCTTCTCTGCCACTTTTCTGTGACAGGCTCTATGACAATGATTTTCACCTTAATTTCTCAACCATTCAACTGGATATTTCAAAAATTCATGGCAGATCTACAGCCTAATTAAAGGCATGCCCTGATTTCTCTGCTTTGGTGGCTTGGTTTTTTTTAACACATGCTGATTGCTCTTATTAATCCACTTCCAATTAATTATCTTCTTGACACTATGCTAGAAAAGAACCAATATCTCTCTTTTTGCTGGATTTGTGAAAGTGTCAGCAGAATGCTTGGAAAAAGTCAGTCACACAACTTATACTCCTACTTTGATCCATGAAATGTGTAGAGGCAATTTTTTTGGTTCACTACATGAATTCAAATCAAGCTACTGATTATTCCTGGCCACTACTTGATACACTTAATCCTGCCTTGCAAGGTTTCTACAGAACTCATGCCTCTATTAATTTGGCTTGGTTCTATCTCAAAAATCCAAATACAAAACTTGATTCTTGTGCTTTCTTCCAAGAAGCAGGCAAGGCAGGAAAAGCAGTATTCCACCACAGTTTTCACAAGATAACAATGCAAATTTAGCATACTACTAGTCATGGCAGTTTTCTTTCAGATGTCAAAACAGGCAATATGGAATTCATGCTATGGCTTATTGACTAAAAAAAAAGAGACCAAAGAGGTCAAACACCATGTGCATTTTAAGATAATTTAAAGAGACCCTATATAAAACATACAACATGAAAATGCCTCATTTTTTGTTGTGCACATGATTCTCACACATTTGTCTTAAGCTGACAATGCTTGTGTAGCTTTTAGTTGCCTAGAGACTTCTAGGGCACTTGCTCGAAGGCATTAAGTCTGCTGTGGGTCCTAGCATATTTCTGCTGGTCTCCTGTCAATATCTCCTACATGCAGGTCACCTAAGGGTGTTAAGGCAAGTTGATCCACTTCTCAGTGACAAGGTAAGGATCATTAAGAAAAAGATGCAAGTACTACAGATGGGATTTTCAAAGCATTTCCACTTAAAAGCAACAAAGTGCTGCGGTATCTCAACCTTCAAACTGTCACACTGAAATAGCAAGCACAGCTCCCACAAAGAGCAGCATTACCCAGCACTTATGCAATCAAAGGAAGTATGTTACATCTTACACTTCTCCCTGTTGAGCAGCCTGCAAGCTCACATAATACTCTACAGAACTGTTATGGTAACTTGCCAGTGATCAGTGTCCCCTGTGTATGTGGAAAAAATGAAGCCAGCACAGAGGTGCTTGTTTGTACTCATAGCTACTCACATTACTAGAGTAACCCTGATGAAAATTAATGCAGTTAAATTAGTTACATTGCTCCAAGCATATCCTCACTACATTTCTTAAATCTGCTGTCACAAGCAAATTCAAGATAGCTGTACAATTCCAGGAACTTTAATCAGTGATCCAAGCCAGGGAGCTCAGAGTCAGTCTCCCTGTTTGACAGCTCAGTAAAGCTTACAACAAAAGCACTGGAAATGGCATGGAAGTGTAGCTGAAAGCTTTCCCTATGTCTATATTCAGTTACTGAACCAAGAACTCCTAAAGGGAAGAGTATTTGAGGATAATGACCTCTTGAATCATGCATATGCCAACCACTCTGTCTGATGTCCATGCTGAGTGTCAGAATTTATTGAAGTTTGGAGGTTTTGCTACTTTGCTGTCTATAAACTTCTTCCCTTACAGAAAAAAACCCAAACAACTGGGCATGAAACACTGTTTAAAACCACCTCTTTTCACACACAATTTCTTTAACCAATTTAAACATCTGAAAACCATTCCACTGCGGTACAGCAGAAGCATATGGTGGTGACAAACTATTCTCTAAAGAATACCCTCCCCAAAGGGGCATGTTTCATTTAATTGGAAAAATATGGGGCTTGACTGAAGCAATATCATATGCTGTCTATCATGTTTTCAACTAGAAAGCTCATTCTCACTGTGGTTTAAACATGAACTTTCTCTCAGTTATCATCGCTGAATGTGTTATATTTTTCCATTTAGTTTTAGGCCATTGTTTGTATTTAATTCTGCTCTCATTGGCAAGGCACATGATTTTAAGTGGTATGTTAAGATGTTGCAGTGTGATGTAATAGCCTGTTTCAGTCATCCTGGTTCTTTCCCCAGGTGTGCCAATACCCTCTCCTTAACAAACATGGGTTGTTCTGTATTACAATTGCTTATTTTGCAAAGATCTTGGTAGCTTTTAAAACTCTGTATTCAACATTCAATATTCTTAAAGCAATGTTCCATCAAGATTATTCTCAATGCGCAATTCTTTAATACCCCTAACTCTGGTCCTGATCTCAACAAACTAGATTGAGCTTACATAGCATCTAACAAATCCCCCCAAGAAAGCAATACCCACTACCACAAAAGCCTACCAGAGAAAAAAGCTAGCTCTACACCACCATTTCAGTCAAGACAAAGTAGGTAACATACCTTCTGCTGAAACAAACAAACAGACTGATCTTGCAGGGAACCTGATGTCGAAGCAGACCGCAGCTCAGAATGGCACGTCACAGGTGAGTGACTATTGGCACCAAGACAGCCCTCCCTGCAGCAGCTTTTTGGGAGCATGTGACATGTCTTATTTTGACCTAAGCCACATTTACAGAGGACTTCTTTCTGGATATTTTGTCTCATGCATATGTGTACAAGCATACATTCTACAATCATTTTAACAAAAAAATACAGGCTTATCCAGATTTTACTTTAGATATATCACAAAACGTAATAACATTAATTAAGTGGAGATGATGGTAAATGAAAAGCACTAGTAAATAACACCAAGAGGATAACCATGTGCGACCTGCTGTCTGCCTGCCTGCCTGAATGCAGAGCTTCTGTATCAACAAAGAAAAACTACTTCTTTCCTCACCGTTAGCACAGCTGAACAGATTACTGAAATTCAGGAAGATCCAAGATCGTATCAACAGTAACATACATTTCACAGATCCACATAAACCCCACCCACCCAAATTTCTGTTATGCACAACATCCAGTACACACAAACTAGGAGACAGGGACCTCTTGATTTCCCTTCAAGCTCCCTTGAAAATATGTGGGCTAGGCTTATGTGAAAATACCAGGGTTTGAGCTGTGCAATTTCCTTGCTATATCCATATTTCTTTAGCAGAAACCCGGGCACGTATGAAACAATATTCTTCTTGCTCCTACAGCCAGCAAGTATACAATAATAACATGACTTAAGACTTAATTGCCTCAAAAGGGCATTTTTATTGACCTTTGTTTCTTTTCCCACATGCTTTCCTGACGTCACCCCATCTTAATACTATCAAGCTGCACTAAGCAGAGTTTATATTGCAACTCAGATGATGTATTCTAGTGCTTCTCAGACACCTTTATATTCAAACCAAAATAATTTTAACATTTGTCTAAGACCAGCCTGTACAGCAAGATTAGCTTGAAAATAAACTTTATGAGTGACCGTGTATCTTTAGTATAAAAATACTGAATAGAAAGAAACACTGCCCTGCATGTTGTACAACAGAATTTTCATAACTTTTTCCATTTACCCTGAGATCCACTCAGTAACTATTTTGAGTATTATTTTTCCATAAAGTAGCCTTAATATTTTGAAGAACGGAGTAGCATCTTTCTTGCAGAAAGTGACAGCATCTCATTCAGTGTTTAAAGCCAGCAAAACTACTCCTTCCAGTCAAAGTTCAGTACAAGTAATTCCTCTGAGCTAACCTCAAACTTCCTGTAGCTCCTTTAGATGACAGAGTTGAAAGGGTAAGTAGATAATACACAGAACGAAAAGCAGCTCCGTATTTAAGCCATACCTTAATACTCCTTCCATTTGGTCTTTGTTGTAGCCTTTTCCACTTTCACCTGCAGCAGATGCATTGCTCTCCTTCGTGCTGTTGGGCTTACTTTGATCGTTGTTACTGGCTGGTTTTCGGCAGTAAGCGCCTCCCCCAGCAGTGCTTCCATTCTTCATAATAGCTTCCAACAAAACTATAAAAACAACAGTGTATCATAGTATCATTACAGGTATTAGTGAAAAAGTCAGGGTTCTCAAGTATCTCAGATGAGAGCACCACATGACAAGACTAGTTGCTACATCCTCCTTCCTTACTGATCACCACTTTGTGTCACAAATGTTTCTGCAGCCAGTCTAACAATTCTTTGCTGTTGCAAAACTATGGAAAAGCATTTCAAAATTAGCGACCAGGCTCCTCCCATCCGTCTCTGCCAAGGTAATGTAACACTGGAGAGAATATGTCCAGGTGCTTCAATTCTAGATGTTTTTTACAGCCACTGAACCTGTGCCTTGGGGTGAAAACATCTGAACACCTGAATAAGCAACTGCAAATTGAAGAAGAGGAACTAACCTTACACTCTATATAAAGTGCAAATTATTCCACACAGACATCAAGCCCATCTCCAGCACATTTCAGTTCCTACAGTACATACCTATCTGTAACCTGAGTCATTACTGCCACAAACTGATGCTCTATTCCTTCCAGGCAATATCAGCTGAAATTCAAACCACTGTTAAAATGCCACTACCAGCCAAGGACCAGCCAAGTACACCCAATTCAAGACCTGAAACTTGAAAACCAGTTGGCTTCTGCTAGTTCTTGAAATCCTCTTTCATTCCATGTTCCAGCAGATCTCAAATGTAGCAGTTTTAATAAACATTATATGCAAAGTCCGTTTCTGTATATAAGCCTGTATTTTAGGGGTATCTGTCTTAGCAATGAATCAAAGACAATACCATTCTAACACAAGGGACTGCACACAAAGTATAATATAGATCAAAGATTATTAAATAGTCCACCTTTCCTGAAAACAGATTCCTTCAGAGCAACATGGCAAACTACATAGGCTAAATTTGTTCCATAAAAAAAATTAGTTACTATCTGCATTACAAATGCACTAATAAAAACTGCTAAAGAAAAATGTCCCATGCACTGTGAAAGCACAGCACTTTTTTCTAGAAAGCCCGTGGGAAGAATCCTTACGAATTTTCTCCTAAATTAAAAAAAAAAATCACCTCTGCTTAGCATGGTCTTTCTTAGAGCAGCAGAAAACTGGGATCCTACACACCATAGCTTGTGTATCACAGGAAGAAAAGAAAGTGAAGCGTTGTTGAAAAGGAGAGCCACCACTTCTTAAAAGCTCCCCAGCATTTAGTTTTACATTCACTTATTAGTGAATAGCTACACTCAGCCTGAACAAGAAAGTCAGCTGACTTCAGAGCCAGTCCTGCCCTCCGCCTGCCTCAGCCAGACTCACGGACTGATCAGATCAGGCTCTTTACAAAAGCAGATACAAGGAAACAACCAAGCTTTAGATGTCTAGTTGTAACTGAGGGGATGCTCTCACTACAAATGAAATCAGGAGCTTGAAAACAGTTGCATTATGGATTGTAACTGAAGGACATATTCAATATTTGCAATACTTTATTCTAATATCCTCTGTTGTGGCATATGAAGTTCTGAGGTAAATGAAGTAGTAACAACTCCAACAAGGTGACCAGGTCTGTAGATTAAGAGCTAATCAAGAACAGAGCTTTTAACAGACAGTGCCCTGGGAATGAAGGATTTCAGTCTGAACGTGCCCCAAAGAAGTGCTACCAGAAAACAAAACAAAAATATAATTTCTTTCAATTCATCTTTCTATCCAGTGAGTACAACATTTAACAATGGCATCACTTAGAATCCTACTGAACATGTGGCATTCTTGAAACAATGCTCACTCAAGTTTTGCCGTTCCTCCTTTTATATTGATATTGCTCTAGAAATTTCTCATCCCTGCCCCAACATTTATGCAGAACCTGAGGCAGTGGAAATGGCAGAAACACAGGCATGGGCCATGGTTTGCATTTTTAACATCCAGTGTTTCTTCACAGCAAGTGTGGCTCTAATTCTCTTAATTAACATATTTGGTTGCAGTATACTTTAAACATCACTATTTTCTAATCCCCTCCTCAGACCTCATAATGGAGTGCATTGCTGAGAATACAATGCAGGATGCTTAAAAAAATAAAATTCAAATATATCAGTGTGAACTTCTTAAAATAGCAGGACACAGCATACACAAACATGCTATTGTCCTACACTGAAAAAGAAAACCACACAAAGGGTATGGGGCCATTGTTTCCTTCAAATAGAAGATACAGTTTAGGTATTCAGAAAATACTCTGACTCTTCCATGAACTGCTGGTGGTAAAACCAGCTGTTAGAATGTAATACTAACACTGCATTTAAGAAAACTTTCACTGTGCGTCTAATATTTCAAAATAGGGCATATGGGGAACTAAAGACTTATTTTGTTAGCAGGTAAGACAACGAGTCTTATCTCTGAGTGTGTCTGAAGCCTCAGTTGTGTGTACTATTACCTGCTGTTGAATGAAAGATCCTTGGACTACATTTGATTCCATTATGCACTGAACATGACCCCTCTCCCCCCCACTTTCACTAATGGAAGAATTCTGTTTAATTCAGAATTTGTCCTAATGCAACAGCCTAAAAACCAAATTCACATGCTCCCAAAAATATTGTTTTTAAAGGCAGCATCAGAAATGGGGCAAGAAAATCTTAAGAAGCACTAAAAAAATAAAGTTTTCCTTAACATTGTTTTCTGCCTTCAAACAGAAGGCACCTAAGTTTGAAAGGGACATTTTGTCCTTTGTTATCTTTAAATCTCACTCTAAAAAATCTTTTCCAGACAAGCGATTAGGTTCTGTTCAGTTGCAAGATGAATCATTAGCAAAAACCAAAATCAAACCATTTTCTAGCAAAGAATGACGTCAACATGGGCACTGCTACTATGAAGTCATTAGCTCAGTATCATTAAATAAGCACTGACCTTACATTTCACACTAGTAAAGCCCTAAAATAGCACTGCTGCAGTCAGCGTATTTCAGGCAGAAGCTTTGTTTAGCAAAACTAAACTTCACTGATGACTGAACTAGTGCTGAATGCCCTTTAAACGTAAATGTTGCCAAAAGCAGATCACACATAGTATTATTGTTTTAGAGACAATAGTTAAAACCTATTCTCTGCCCTTTTGTAATCCACTACAACATCAGGAGGAGGAAGCTCCCTTCAGCATTACCATTCTCATTGCTTTTATGACTGACAAATTTGTTTGTGAAATGGTGGGCAATTGTTCTCAAAACGATACTAAAGGTACAGCACACGGAGAATCTGCAACTTCAGTGAGAAATTAGTTCAACTACCTTCCAACCCACACTCCAGAGAAACATAAGTGAGCAGAGAGGCAACTGGGGCTGCACCACGTTGTCCTAGCACCACAAAAACCCAACACATTATGACTGTAAAATGAGAATGTGTGTTAGAACTGAAGGGGCTCTCAAAACCTTAACTACTTCCTTCTCTCTGGTATGTGCTATGACACATTTTTGGTTACCTGAATTATGAATTACAGGTTGGACTTTTTCCTTCAAATGGACCCCCAACTAAAACATGCTAATGAGAGCAATTTAATTTGTTCTTAGTGTAAAATGCCAGTTGTAATTTATTGCAGCCCTTCCAGAACCTGTCCTGAAAAAAAGACAGTCTGTGTCCTTGCACTTTACTGCACTTTTAAGAGGGCCATTTAAGTGCCTCAAACTTTAAAACCAAAATAAATTCAATGAGTTGGTGCTATTTTGGGAGGAAATGAGATGACTTTAAAAGATTCAGCAACCTCCACAGATAGAAAACTGAAGCACAAAGATATTAGATGTTTATAGAGTCCCCCTCATTTCTAAGTACCTAGTTCAAATCAGGCCTAGGGCCTGAACTTTTTCAGTGGTATTAGGGCATCTGCAATTCTCTTTAGCTTCAGATGGAGCTTTAAATGCCCACCAGTTCCACAAATCAGGCCCTTGTTTCAAGCTGAATACCTGAAAAACGAAGCACAAACAATTAACTGGTCACTAATGGAAACGGTGTAAACTGACTTATTTAACATCACCCAGAAATTCTGGGAAGCTTTTCATTTAAGAAGACACAATTCCCCAGATTACACAGCCCACTACCACAAAGCCAAATTCTTTTCCCCAGGTCTGTAGCTCATTTGTGATTGACTTTGCTAATTTCCACAGTGAATGAAACAAGTGTCCTACAGACAATAGCCTAATTAGCCATCTATTTCTTGCACAGAATACTTCATCATGGTGGTTATGTAGTGGCAGTCCTACTTAAAAAAAAAAAACAAAAACAAAACAAATGCTCAAAACAAGTCAGATTTTTTTCCTGAAAACCACTTTAACTCTTTGAGATATAAGATGATAACAAGCTGTGTGAAGCAGATGAAGCTATTTGCTCTCCTTGGTGAAAGAAGCTGAATTGAAATCCTCTGCCTCCTGACCAACACAGATTATAAAAAGCTCCAAGTATTTTCATGCATGTCATGTTTTCAAGCCACAGAGATTTAGGGGAATATGGCAACATCCATGCTGTCTTGCAGGAGAAAAAACTAACACTTGGAAAAATTAAACATCAATTAAAAAAGAAAATCACCAGTGAACTCTTCATTTATTGTTTGCATGTAAGAAGAAGTCAGGAGATTAAAGGCCCAAAAATGTTCACTGCATCTCCTCATGGCAACTTCCAGTCAAGATTCAGCCTAATACTTCCACTGCAGAAATGGCAAATGCTGAGGCCTTTAAGTGGTACAGGGCACTGAAGTTGTTCCTGTGCTCCTTGCACAGCACAAACCACGTAAGTGAGAACCAGAGCAATGCAACAAGTCCCTGCTGCACCCAAAGGTGTTTTGAGCTGACTTCTGGCACTCTGTGACAGAATCCTCCAAGACAGGTAACAGTTCCACATACACTGAAACCTTACTGCTGTTCCTTTGAAACAATGATTTCTAAACACTTTTTGCTAAAAGGTTGCTAAATATTTTTTTGTTTTAGTACTAAATAGTCAGGAGAGCTAATTGGGTCTTGGGGGTGCCACATATTCTATTTTCTCTAGCAAAGGTAAACCCGTGTGCAATTCCTACGTGGCTGCAGTACACCCAAAAGAGAACCAAACCCAAGAGAACCCAAACCACAAGTATATTAGAGAATGAAGACACGGACCACAAATATATTACGAGAATGAAGACACGGTCCACTCTGGAGCTGCAGCTCTCATTGCAAGCTGGCAGAGAGAGGTGATTCACAGTGACAGAAAAGAAGCCAACCCAGCCTGTCTCGGCCTGGGGCCTGAGATGTCCTTATGTTAATCGGGGCTAAGCCTCGTCTGTACGGCTGCGCTTTTACTGATGGCTGTAGGGAGGAGAGGAAATGCAGGCGAGGAGCTGGGTCGGCCCTGGGAGATCCCCGCTGGCACCGGGGGAGGTAAACCCACTCCTCCGCAGCGCCTGACGCCAGAGTCATGCACGGCGGGGGAAGGCACCTGCCCTGAGCCCTGCTCCTGGGCACACACTCTGGCCTCCTCTCCCAGCCGAGCCGCGCACCCCGCCGGAGCCCCCGGGCTGCCTCTGGGGCCGGCTCCCGCTCGCCTCGGCCCGCACGGTCCCCCCGGGTCAGGCCCCCCTGCGCCCGCCCTCCTGCGGGCCCCGCGGACCGTGCGGGCTCGTCCCGACGGAGCCGGGCAGCGGGAGCGGGGAGGGGGCCGGGCTTCACCTCGGGCCGTCTCGGTCGGGTAGAGCTTCTGCGCCTTGTTCAGGAAGCGGAGGGCGCGGTCGCGGTTCCCGGCCTCCAGCGCCTCCCGCGCGATCCCGATGCACTTCTCGGCCTCGTCCCGGTTCCCCTCCATGGGCTTCTCCTTCCGCCGCCTCCGCCCGCCGGAGCGCAGAGAGAAGGGGCCCGAAGCCAGAGCGGAGGCGGGCGGGGCGGAGGCGCCGAGAGCGGCGCGGGGCGTCAGGCGGGGCCGCGCTCACTCCGCAGGGCTCATCCCGCCGCTGCCCCGGCGCTGCCGCAGCCCCAGCGCGGCGCTCGCACCGGCGCCAGCCCGGCCGCCCCTTCCGGGCCCCGCCGCGCATGCGCCGCCCCGCCCGCCCGGGGCGCCGCCGCTGCCCGGCCTGGAGCGGCTGGAAGGGCCGGGAGCGCTGGGATCGTCCCGGCCGGGAGCGCAGCCGCCCTCACGGCCGGCCCCGCGGGGAAGCCGGCTGCGATGGAAAAGTACCGTACGCGCTGCCGCAGCACTGCGGCCCCGCACGGTGCCACCGCTTCCCGTGCCCGACTCTGCCTCACGGTACTCATTAGCAGCTGGCACCGGCTGACTGTAATTAGTGACAGCAGTTCCAGCCCGCAAGGACTGCTGTGCCGCCAAGGCAGCGCTCGGGTGCTGGTCCAGGGAAGCAGCGCAGCGCCAGAGGAGTGCAGCTAGCACAGGTCTCACCGGCGTCTCCATCTAGGTCACCGCCTCCCAGCTACAGTGCTGCAGCAGAGATTACTGCCTCCAAGAGCTTAGGGAAGCACGAGAGCCTGTTCTCAGCAGAACCAAGTCTATTTGCAGTATTTCACTGCTGACTGCGGTTCTGGACGGCAGGGAGCTTGCTACTCCCAGACACACGCAGTAACCATGCCCCTCTGCCTTAACAAAAGGTTTTCCCTTACAACAGACAGGGCTTTGCTATATGAAATGAACTAGTAGAGTGGGGGGCAGCTGAAGGTGTGCCCAGACCCCCTATAATCCTCTGCTACTGAGGATTCTACTGCATGGCACAATTTAAAAGGTGCTGCAGTACAGTCCCTGTTTTCGTGGATGTCTGTCCAAAGCTTTTACAAGCTGAAACAGTTCAGAGAGGCCCTAACACGAAATTATGTGAAGCATGGAATTTCAATATCCCTTCAGCTTTATCTTACCCTCCTCCATGACAGACCCTCTCCCTCTATGAAGGCTGACACGAGTAAAACTGGCCTTAAATAACATCAGCCTTTTATGTGTCCTGCTGAAGACAACTTCAGCACACGACACAGCAGGTTCAGTTAGGAAGAGTGTAACTTTACAGGACAAAGCCCTGTGCCCTTTCCCTACATGGTATTTACTGACTGCAGTATTCTTAGGCTGTATTTCAAGATGCCCCAAGCCCACCAGGAAGGGTTGTCAGTTACATGCTCTTGGAACAACTTCAAGAGCTGCACAGTAGAGACCAGACTTTCCAGCTAATGACAAAGAGACAAATCAGTCCTGACATAACATTTATTGAGTATTTCCACTCTAGTAGATGAAAAGTCTGTACAAAACCAAACATTTCCTTTACTTAAACCAATCTAAAAACAGTCAGCTCAATTACAACCCACTACAAACACAATAGCTTCTTTGAAGCCATGGTAACACTTAAATATGGTTAAGACTTCAACGCAGAAATTTGGTTTGTTAGAAAGCTCAAGGGAGCTTTAGCTTCTCAAAGTTAAAAAAAGGCAAAATCGTGTTTCACAGATACAGTCCACTGGAATCACCAACACTGGACAAATTAAGTACTTCAAGTCCTGAGATAACAAGGAAGCCTGGTATCCTTTAGACAGTCTTCTGCTGTCCTTTCTTGCCAATGAGGGACTTGTGGATATGTGGTATTACACCTAAAAAAGAACAACAGTTAAGACCATGCTATTTTTCTTCAACAATTTTCCTAAACTTCATGCTTCAAATAAAATGACGACACTAACTAACTTCAAGTCTGTGACAGTTCATGCCACCCAAGCACCCATAAACAGCAAGCACTGACATACCACCACCAGCAATTGTTGCCTTGATCAGAGAATCCAGCTCTTCATCTCCTCTGATGGCAAGCTGCAGGTGACGGGGAGTGATACGTTTCACCTTCAAGTCTTTGGATGCATTTCCTGCCAGCTCAAGGACCTGAAAAAAGACCATTTTTCAATAGTTACACAATCAAGTGAGACCAACAGCACACTCTTAGCTGTTCAATTCTCTGCTCCAAATACAGTGTCACTACTAGCAACAACAAGACAGCAAACAATGTCTCTTTTCAAGGGGTTCCTCCTTTGGAGCTCTGCATTTGGTTTTCCCAATGACAGAGTAAGTGTTCTACAGCAGATATGACATACTGTAAAGGCCCATTCTCAAAGTTATTTCACATTCTGCATTTTTCCTACAAGGCACACTGCAGGATCTGCATGAAATGCAGAGGAGTGCTATTTCATGGTTTTTTGCTCTTTGAGACACTTTAAAAGTATCTCAAAGCACATGAAGAGTTCACACCCCAGCCCATACTGTCAAATACAGTAGGCACTGGTCATTACACCTTTTGGGGACTGACCAACTTGCTGGCACCCCTTGCAGGCATTTACCTCAGCTGTCAGGTACTCCAGGATTGCAGCACTGTACACAGCAGCTGTGGCTCCTACACGCCCATGGCTGGTTGTCCTGGACTTCAGGTGCCGATGGATGCGGCCAACAGGGAACTGCAAAATAACAGAAGTATGAACCGGCTGTGACGACAGAAAGGCTCTGCACAAAACCACATTGTGGGCAGCAAAATCCCAGTGGCAGAAGCACGGGCTGCATTTCAGAACTTGAGAATCCAGTTAAGACAGTGTATGCCAAACTCACATCAGCTACTTTCACGATTCCCAGCAATGGCCACAAGGGAATTGCTTTCCTCCCTGCATAGATATGCTCATTAGCACACACTGGCCGGGTGTGCTAACGTCTGGTTCACGATCCTTACATCATTCCAGACAGAGTGTGAAGGTTTCACACTGCACAGACAAACCAACAGATGGAAGACCCGCCTGACTTTCAGTCACGCACACCTCAGCCCCTGCTCACCTGCAATCCAGCCCGTTGGGAACGGGACACTGCTTTGGTCTTGGTCTTCCCGGAGTCCTTCCCAGCTTTCCCACCAGCCTGGAAATGCCGAGAGAAGAGCAGACGCTGACGTCTCCCACCGCGCATGCGCCCCGCCCCTCCACCACCCCTCCCCCCGTCCCCGCGCAGAGCCACCCGCGCGCGCGCCGCACGCCGCACCGCGCGGCACAGGCCGCTCCCCGCGCGCATGCGCGGCCCCCGCACCCCGTTCCCGGGGAGCCACTGCGCGTGCGACCACCCCCCAGCCGCCCCCACCCCCCCCCCGCCGAGCCCGCGCGCGTTCCCCCCCACCGTCAGCAGCACAGAACCCGCCCGGCCCCAGCCGCCCCCGCCCGCCCCCCAAGCGCCCCCGCCGTTCCTCACCATAGCGAACCGGAGCGCAGTGCCGCGCAGGGGAAGGCTGAAGCAGAGAGCGTCCCGCACGCACCGAGCCCAGACGACACCACCGACCAGTACCGACCCGCCGCGATTCAAACTGCGCCCACTCCCGCCTTCCCCCGGCCCTTTATATCCGCACCGCGCGGCCGCATCCGGGAACCCCGGCCTCGCCGCCAGCCAATGGCCGCGGGCGGGGCGGCCGCTCTACCCCAGCGACAACCAATGGCGAGCTGGGGCGGGGCCGGGCGCGCGACGCGGGGGGCCGGGGAGGCCCCGCCTCCCCGGACAGAGACAGCGCGGGGGGGCGGGATGGCGGTGGGGGTGTCTCGGTCGTGTCGCCCGCGGTGTGGGGGCTTCGGCCTGCTCTGGGGCTGGGGCTCCATGCGATCACCGGCGGGAGAGACCCTGCCCAGAGTCACTCCACTCATTTTCGCGGGGCTCTGTGTCGCCAGGTCCCGCTCCGAGCCTCGCCTGTGTGCTCAGATGGCTCCAGAGCCGCCGCACTGCCCGCGAAGCTTTCTTTCCATAATGGAGTTAATTGGCTTTGTGTGCAAAACGCCTCAGGAGCAGCCTGGAGGAGATCATGTGCGGGTTTGGGATGAGGAGCTATTACACTGCCTTAGCGAGGACACGAGGCTGCTCAGGGGCGTCGAATAAAGCTCCCATCAGCTCCTCAAGATTGCGGCCGTGAGAAGTGCCAACGACTACACACATGCTCTGATTTTTATTTTTACCTCTGTTGTAGGCAGGGGATGTGCCAATACCTCGGGCCACCCAGCCTCAGACCCCTTTGTGTCACCGGATATTTCACAAACTACAGTTAAAAGCAGTTTATCATTAATTCTGTTCCAAATGTAACAATTAACACAGTACAAATTTCCACACCTTGGGCACTTCAAATCCCTGTGTTTCCCTAAAATGAAGCCATAACCCACTTATTTTTTCAGGGTGCCATTTTCAGTATGTTACCATTGAATCTCAGAGCTCGGCTGAGAGTGTTCTTGGTTAATCCTATATTTTCAGCTTCAAAAAAGTAACAATTCGCTGTGCTCTTCCAGAACACTGTAAGTCTGTGTTATCTGAGAGATTTGCTGTTCATCTGTGAGTATGCCATGAGCTCAGGGAGAAACCTTGGCCTTTAGATGGCTGAATAGCTCTTTAGAGGGAAGACAAGCTGGATCTGTCATGCACTTTAACCTGATCACAAACCCACCACTTGGGCAGGTGTAGCTTCTATTTCCTCTCCCTTGATATTGAAGAGTCCTGAGCACAATGAATACTCTTACAGCCAGATGTTAAATGGCAGGTAGAGCTGACACCATAAAGTCCTCATGAGGATGCTCTCCACACCATAACTTTTCCCCTTTATTCAGGTCTACAACAACCAAACTACTTCGAGCTCTAAGACAGGAGGATATGTCCCTAGAGCTTCACTTAAAGGTCTTTAGAGCTGTTCACACAAGTAGGAAAGATTTAAAACTTTGCGGCTCTTCTTCTCCAGTGTCTGACTGCAAATGCTTGGTCCCCTGGCTATGAAGGACAGCCTAAGGCCGCATCATCAATGCCTGCAACCCCCTGTTTCAGTTCGGGCTTCTAGTCCCAGCTGCTGTTGCCTCCGGGTGGGGAGACCTACTTCCAGGCACAGGCACAGAGAGGCAGGACTGAATTGAGAGCAGGCACTCCTACATGCAGGGATCTGGCAGTTTGTTTTTATGTAACTGTCTGGTGCTTCTGTCTATTTGAAGCATCAGTTGTTTATACTCTCCTTCAGCTAGAAAAAAAAAGAGGGTTTGAACAATTTTGGGAGGGGGGGGCGTTAAGTTTAAAAACAAGCCTCAAGGTTTTACAAAAACCCCCAGAACTTAAGATTTCGTTCAACATGCTGTTTAAAAACTATTTGTGTGCAAAATCAAGGATCCATGTGCCCTTTACCTTGCAGGAAAAGAGAAGCAAGTTGCAGGCCATAATACCCCTGTGGAACATCATTCACAATGTAGGAAGAAACAAAAAAAATATTTTTCTCTGTTTTCTGTCCACAGAAGTGCTAGGAAGGCAAAAGTAACAAAAAGGCCTTCTATCAGATGGAGATATCCCTGCCACAGACATTCCCTGTTTCACACATTAACTTTCCTCACAGCTCACTTGGCTGCTTGGAGCTCCTTCCAGCTGGGATTACCAGGCAAGGCAGCTTAACACCAAAGGTTAAGCCAAAGCAAGGATATTTTTTACCATCCAGATCAGGTTAGGGACGTGTCAGGTAGAGTACATGAAACCAGCCTCAGGTCGACTCATGCTGGCTAACAAGACACTCTCATGAGGATAACCTGAACTCCTCTCTCTGCTATTTAAAGAGATAAATTGAAACAAACTTAGGTACTCAGGAACAATCCCAAAGCAACTTCAGACCCAGTTGTGAGCACAAATAACTCAACCTCAATCCCACATGCACAAAAGGAGCCAAAGGGAGCATTTACCACCTCCAAGTTCCTAATGATATTTATAATGATATTTGTACTGAAAGCCTATCCCCACGTGCCTTACCTTTGGAGGTCACAGTGGTGAAGGCCTTTTCATCATTTACCCAGCTCTTGTGCCCCTGCTTTTTTACTGTGGAGTTTTTCTGATGCTTCTCATTGTTGATGTTGTGTGGGCTGTCTGTGCTGGGCAGGCTGTGTCTGAGCTGCTTCTGCTGCAGTCCATCACACACAGCCCAGCATCCAGGCTGCTGCAGTCCATCACACACACAGCCCAGCATCCAGGCTGCTGCTGCCTTGTCCTGACCACTTTCCCCCTGCCCTGGGTTGCTGGATGGCTTTGCTGGTGCCCTGCCTTTGGGGCAGCTCCTTGCTGAGAGGCTGTCAACCTTGCAGTGGGAGCTGCTGGGTAAAGGTTAGCTCTGCCTTGGAGACAGAGTGGTACCTGAAGGACCTTCTGTGTTCTCAGAGCTTTAGGAAAATTGGAGTGTGGTGTTGCCTTCTTTTCTACTCTGCCTACTACTTGGTATTATTTCCTTATTATTTCCAATTGCCTCAAAAATTTAAACAAATTCTCTAAAGTGGGTACTGCTGCTCGCCCCTCAGTAAGTACCGGGCTATGAACATGATAATATTTGGACTTCCTTGAATTCATTTTGTGCAGGATTTTAGTTTCTGCAGAAGTGGTGGAGATCATCTTCAGTGGGCTGATGAAGCATTCCCAGAAAGCTCTTTGTACCACAGCCTTCAGAGCTTTACAGTTTCTGGATCCTGCATAAGTTTAAGTGGGAGATACGTGTCGAGGTGCTCAGCTCTGCCATGGTGTTTCCAGGATACAAATCTGGATATCTGTGGAACTTCAAGGGCCAGGCAGCAGGAGAGCATTTAAGAAATTAATTTTTTTAAGGTGGTAGCTAAGCAGTTCAGATTTTAGTACACAGTTTTTAGTCAGAGGTTTTAGTATGCTGAACTTTGAACCAACTCCCCTTAGGTGAGTAATATAGTTCATATGGGTTTTTTTTAGACACCACTTAAATTATTTAGGTTCTAGTTTTTGTGGTGAGATGAATTCCTGTATGATTTGCATTTGCCCCCAGGGTTCTTTCCTCTTGCAGAGGGTTCCCTTGTGCCCTTTTCCAGGATCTCTATCAAATAACAGTGTTCTGTTCTGCTGGTCTCCCTGCTGGCTGCTGCATTTGGGTTCAGGAAAATCCCACCCTCTGTGGCTGCACTGCTGTATTGTTTGTAGTGATTAATGAATTCAATTGTTCAGCTTAACAGATATACCTGTTAATCTGTTATCTCTAAACAGCTTCACACATTGTGGGGAAGAGATGTGGTGTGAGATATGTGCTGAAGGGATTACCATGGGCATGATGGCCTGCCGTTGGGGTGATAGGTTATCTTATCTCTAGGTTGTAGGTGATTCTCATCACTGCAATCCAGCTGGAATAGGGAGTAACACTCAGGTGTCACAGTCCTGTTCTGCCCTTGCCAAGACATACAGCCTTTGTCATCTCTCTTTTTGTAACTCTCATTTATGTATAAAGTGTCCACCCCTCCCCTTTGTGATAGCAGCTTACAGAATATTTGACTACATTCTCACTTCCACTTCCCAAAAAAATGTGATTTGGTATTTGAAATCCTCTGTGGCAGAGTTTGAGAATATGACCACTTTACAGACAGGTCAAAGGGTTTACTCCTCTCTCCTTCCCCAAAGTTGGGATGCCTCTTTGGTAAGATTTGCACCTCTAGAATATACCTAGAAACACTTGTACATAGTACTATATATTTATATTTTGCACATCTAGTGAATCCATCGCTGCCGATCTATAAGAATCTACAATCTGTTGTTCCAATAAACTGCACTTTTGGTGAGTCTGTGTTTGTGCAAGTTCTTCTGAACCCAACCAGACTTACAGTGTCTCATTGGTAAGCTGCGCTGTTTCTGAATTTCTGATTGTGAATGTGACCCACTGTGTTGGTGCCTCTGGGACCTTACTGAATGCAACTGAACTTACAGTGCTGAATTGGTTATAATAAAAAAATTAAACCTAGCTGCACCCAGACCCTCTGAGGACTAACTAGAAAGCAAGAGGGTTTATTTTCTGATGAATTTTATACTTGTGACAAAATACAAGTCTCTGTGATAGTTTTGCAGATAACACTTGCACACTGATTTCAGAGAGACTTAAACTGCCCTTATATCCACACTGTTGTTCGTGGTACACCCTTGTATTTGCTATTAATAGTGTCACAACTACTAGTCTGTATCGATTTTTATCTTGTTCTTGTTTAGCCAGCTCTGAAAGGAAACTACAGCTAGTTAGGTAAGGTGAAATGAGAGTCTGTCAGAGATGGTGACAGCCAGAACTCCTTAACCTCATCCTTCCCACTCTCTTACACAGAAACTTATCCCTCAACACTCTTTGGGGTTTGCTTTGGTCCTCCCCCTTCCTCCTATCTGAGCTCTGTTCAATATGGTAATTGAAGCTATATTTACATGATATTTTGTGTTGGCTACGAAGTCATTTGCGAGTACTTACTCCAGTTGTGTTCAAGCTGGGGAGCTCTGGGTGAATCTAATTTGCCTTGTGATGCCTATGTCCCGAGGGCATTGTAATCAAATGGGCTTTTGCCAGCTATAGAAAATTCTTCATACCAGTTTCTTTGCCTAAGAAAGCAACTTGGAAAACATGAGAAAAAAAAAAGGGAAGAAAATTACATTTTCCCGAAGGTGGCTTTTTCCAGGTTTTCAAACAAAATGCTCCCTTGCAGGAGCTGGAAATGGTTCTACACAACTTGTTCTGTGAAAACGAAAAGGAAAAAAAAATGGCACCTGCTCGTTGGAAGTCTGGAGAGAAAATTCACTTCTGCTCTTCTGTGTTTAAACCAGACTGTAATTTTTCTCTCTAGTTTAAAATAAAAAAAAAAACAGCAGTAGAAAGTTGCACTGCCCTAAGGATGCCATTTTCACCCTCGTGGCAGCAGTAGCAGGAGCAGGAGCAATCATCACACCAGGCCAGCAGCAGAACCCTCACAGGAGGACAAGAGCACCCCAGAAAGGGAGGGATGGCACCTGCAGGCTGCAGTGACAGGCAGGGCTGGGGGCTGAGGGTTACACACCAGGGGTTGGGGTTACAGGACACAGCAGCAGGTCTGGCTACAGGCAGGGCAGATAGTTAGGGACCAGGTTAGGGAGCAGGCTCCAGAGCCAGGGGTCAAAAGCCAGGGGCCAAGGATAAGTGGTAAAGGGTAGGGATCAAGGATCAAAGGAGAGGAGTCAGAGGTCAAGGGGGGTATAACTCTCACTGACATACCTTTACAAACAACGGCAAGATTAACTCAGGAGTTCACTTCTGCCAAATTTTGGGATTGTAGCTAAGGGCATCTCATTCCCAAGAACAGTAACTCCCAGAAAGGTTGGCTTTTTTTTTTTTTTTCATGTATGTTTATTTTTTTCATTTATCTTTAAATTGTGCCTAAAGAAGAAAAAAAAAAGTCAAGTAGGTAAGTAGACTCCTCACCTTGTTTCATCTCTTCTATACTGTTTGCTGCAGTGAAGGGCCTTTTGTGCTGGACTTGTTTTGGAAATTTCCAAGTCTCCTTAATGCAGAGGTTTGCACTTGGAAGCATTTGATCTTGCAGTATGACTATTACTGCCCAATTAAATATGATATACTGTGAAAATGAGTCACACTTTGACCAGGGTTATAAAGATGAATCTCTTCAACTATAAAGGGGCTGTGACTGACCAAATGAAATTGTCCCAATGGTGGCAGCATAACATAAGAAATAAAATACAAAAAGTTGAAGGGTTTCCTCTTCAGAAAGGCTTTTTAGGCTGAGTCATCATCGCCAAAGTGGTATCCTTGTTCTCTGGGGGTGGGGTTGCCATTAAAACCAAAGCACAGCACTTATCTTGCTGAAATATTGGAAAGAAAAACATTTTATTTTTTGTGGTCCGGAGACCAGGCAAGGTCAGCATTTCATGCGAGATGGACCTTGCCTGGCTGCCATCTGGTTAAAATCCTCTGCTAGGACTTCAGAGCAGGAAAGATAACATGCTTTAGAGATCTTGTGTTAAAAAGGGATTTTTATTCTTAGATGTGAAAGCAAAACAAAATTTAGCATGTGAAATTCACCAGGTGAAGTTACTGCAGATGAATAGAGGCATAATTGCACAGCTATAAAATGATTGACTTTAACAAGTGAGCTCTTTTCTAGCTTAAAAAAACCCTCCCCCATCCTGTCAAATTTTGGGGGGTCGGGGGGGGGGGAGTGTTGTATGTCCTGATAACTTTCAATAGTACATCATTGCATTGTTTCTAATTTTCTTACCTGGGCCTGGGCCTGCATGGTCTTGCATTTGTCCCAAATCCATGCATGTAAAAAGCAGGAAAAAAATATAAACAATTTTCTCAAATGCAACATTTTACTGGTAAGGCCTTGCAACACCTGGGAGCAGTCTGAAAGAAGAGCAATATTCAGCACAGGGAGAGTTAAACATTGGTGGTTTGAAAGGCTTTTGTCAGGACCATCTTTTCTGTGACTCTCCAAGGGGATGTGTATCCATCCCTCTTATCTTAGTGAAGCAGATGGGCTGCTGCTGCTGTAAATCAGGAGCAAAACCAAGGGATGGTGATGGGTAAGAGTGATGGCAGGGCAGTGGTGGTGCCTGGAGAGAGGGAGAGAGCAGCTTCCAACGAGGTCTCAGACTTCTTGCAGGAGGGAGAGATGGGGGAAGCGAAGCCTGCAGCGCGGTGGCGACGGCAGGGAAGGGGCAGAGCTGATCCCTGTGGGACAAATCCTTCTCTGGGAGGTGGGAACCCCCATCCCCCGAGCTTGGCATGGAGCAGCTGGGAGGTAAGTGTGGGGATGGGCTCAGGCTGGGAGTGCTGGCAGCAGGTGCTATGTCACACCCTGCCTCTGAAAGCCACTGGTGCCAGAGTGGGTGAAAGCCACAGGAGTTGCTTGCTCACAGCAGCCTCTCCAAATGGCAAGGCTTGCAATGCCTTTCCTCAGTCTAGGGAGCAGAGGCTTGTGCTAGCACACAGGAATGTGGCATCTTCAAATGCAGTGATTATGGGTGGGATTTTTAGGCATTCCTCTTGGTCATCATTTTGGTCCTGTTCACCTGTCTTTGGCACATGGGTGATGTATAGGAACCACATTGCATAAATATGCACAGCCTGATTTGTCTCCCCCAGTGCCTGGTTCCCCAGCAGAGCCCCAACAACAGCACTGGGCTTCCCCCTGCTTTAGAGCTGCCCCAAGGATCTAGGGTTCCAAGCATGCAAAGTAGTTTCTGATGAGTCACCACAGAAAAGGCTGTGATGAGCAACTGAGAGGTGCCAACCAAGACTACAAAGGTTGTTTCATGGCAGTGATCTGCTTCACATCTCTGCATGCAATGCAACAGGCTCCCCTTTTGAAGTAGACTAATATTTGTTGCCCAGCTAGGGTCCCTGAGGAGCTCTTGGTGCCTGTAGTCCTTACTGCTGGCTGTGAGGGCAAAGGGCTGCAGAGGGAAGAAGCCCAGGGGACTTGCATCTCCTTCCTTCATCCCTTGTCGAGGCAGACCTTACTTCAAAGTGATCCCCCATCCACCAGCAGCTGCGTCTCCCTCCTCTTGACCTTGGAGACACTTAAAATAACACAATATTTACCTGAACTCAGATGTAACCACAGTGGAGGACAAAGGAGTGTTTTTGCTAATGTCTCTGCTTGTGTAGGACTAGATGTAGATGCCTGTAGATGCATTTTCAGATGGTGGGCAGCCAAGCAACAGCTGTTTGTGGTACCATCTTCTGGAGCTGGGATCAGGGCACTTTGTGCACCTGCCTTTTGTCATGCATAGGTCTCCTTTCTTCTTGCTGTTTAAGAAAAGAAAACAGACACACTCCCCCCCCAAATAAACAAGCAAGCAAATCATATTAGGGATGCTGAGGGATCGATTTCGAAAGGAGCTCCCTGTGAAATGTGAACTTGCCATACATGTCAGTGCCTACACAACTGCAAAAAGCTGAAGGCCTCCCCTCAAAAACATCTTGGGACAAAAAATGAACATCCAGAGGTTCCTGCACCACCTGCCTCGAGGAGCCAGGCACAGCATCTCTGCAGTAGTGAGGGTGGAGGCTGCCAGCAGGGCATGGCTGATCATTGTGGACATTGCTGTTGAAAGGTGGTGTCCCACAGAGAGCATATATGCCAGGGTGTACCCCCAGGGCACTGGTGCATAGTCACAGAGGTTTCCCCTGTCACCTTGCTTCTGACCATATCCTTTCCCCTTTCACCTTCTTGGTCATTTGTTTGTTGTTACATATATTGGATGTTCCAGACTTGCAATAGGAACAGCTCCTCCAAAGCACCACATTTCCTACTCCTTTCCTCAGGCTTCAGACAACCTGTCATGGAGCACAAAGCAGGCACCATAGCTGTGAGCACCTTGCACTTCACAGACCTGCACCCATAAAAGCACTGCCAGTGCCTCTTGCAGTTTGGTGCATCTCCTGCAGCCACATGAAATATTCCCTCATGTGTTCCAGCTACTGCAACAGTGACAAAACAGCACAGTAACAGCCCACGGCCACTGTGTGAAACCAGACTCTTTGCACTGCTTCAGAAACACTGTCCTACCGTTCACCATAGATCTGTACTCAGCTTTGCCTGAGCTGGACCTTTAACATCAGCCATGTCTCCAGCAAGAAGAACTTTTTACCAGGAATATAATTTCCTCCTCTTAAATAAGATCAAAAGCTTTCAAAAAAACCCAGTTTGACCTATGACTTGCATTTCCTCTTGGACTTGCCTTTGGCTTACAGGGATTTACATACCCATCAGCACTTTCAGAACAGCATCACACAGGCTGAGTGGGGGAATGTGTGTGTGTGTCCAAGTTTCCTACATGCCTAAACTTATCAGTCAGAAAATCAAATGTTGGGGCATTTGCATGTCGTGATTGCTTACCTATTTTATCATTTAGCCTAATTAGCTAACTAGGCTCATTTAATCCTCAGCATTCACTAATCCCAATTAGAGATGGGCCCAAACTAGGACCTGGGTCCCAATTAGGAGATAACAAGCTCTTGGCAATCTGCTGCCTCCAGCAATCCCTGCAGCTGATAGTGATGTGTGGGAGCGCAGGAGCCCCCATGAAACAGCAAGGAATTGCAGACCCACATCACCTCCATGCTCAAGCTGTAAAGACAACTGAGCAGCAGATCAGGATCTAAATGCATCATTTGCTTTGTGGATGTCTGCGTATATCTGTGGATATCTGCACTACACCCTCTCCACCTGCCCTCCCCAAAAAGGTGAAGGAGAGTTGGTTTTTGCACATGTCTGTGTCAGTTGCATCAAACCATCCATGGTGGCCAGAAGAGCCCCTGACTATTAAAGCTCTTCTATCTCATCATCCTTTGCAGCTGCTTCTTGTTCCCTTGGCTCTTTCTGAACATGACATCATGATAAATGCACACACATGCTGTAGCCACTAAGCACAAGTAGCTGAAGCAAGAAATTATGCCCAGATGAAAAAGTGAGCTTGCTCTGCAACAGCTGTGGTTAGCTGGACAGACCTTGGGGTTTGATTCTGACTTGGCTGTTAAAAAGGTTTACTTGTGTCTGCTCTGCTTTCTCACACACAAGGGAGGGACAGTGGTGTGCAGAGCACCTGCAGGCACTTCTGCATGTCCCCATGAACATCATCTCCAAGAGTCCATTGCTGTTTCACCAAAGCTACAGAGCTGAAGGATGAGGTATTAGAGGATACCCCCACCTCCTGCAGATCCCACACCACTGACACGGTTTCTTTCAGCACAGAGAGACTGATCAGCATTCACCTCCTTGATGTTTTCAAAAAGCCATGTCTTCCACCCAGGACTGTACCTGGTCCATCTTCCCCTGTCGTAGGGAAGGTTTTTACCTTCTGCAGGGCTGGCACCACTGGTGAGACATGCTGCATTCCCCTCCAGGGAGGCAAGGGGCTTCTGCTAACCTGTGCAGGCAGGGAGCTCCACGTGGGCCTCCTACAGCCTTTTCCTAAATATGTTCTTCTTCCCCCAGCCAGGAACATCTGATTCTGCCAAGATGTGGATGCATAAGTTGCCAGCTCCTCTCACTGGAAGCTAATAGCTGGCTCACTGAACAAAGAAAATCCAATTTGGCAAAAGAAGCAAACAGTCTTATTCTGGTCTCTCATATATTTTCCCCTGCTGGTGCAGTTCAGAGTTTTCACTGATTTATACCTTGGATGCAAGAAGAGTTTTAGACTCAAGGTTATTCTCCTGTCAGGTGTAGGCATGTCCTTGCTGTAACACAGAATGAAAGGGTTTATGGGCTGTGGATGTTCAAATGGAGCCAGACATGGAGCTCCTGGAGCAGGTCCAGTGCAAGGCAAGGAAGATGATTGAGGGAGGATGACAGGCTGAGGGAGCTGGGCCTGCTCAGCCTCAAGAAGAGACAACTGAGAGGGGAAGTCATCAACATTTAGAAGTATCTGAAGGAAGGATGTCAAGAGGATGGAGCCAGGCACATGTCACTGGTGCCAAGCAATAGGCCAAAAGGCAAGGGGCAGAAACGGATGCACAGGAACTTCCACCTGAACATGAGGAGGAACTTCTTTACTGTGTGGGTGACTGAGCACTGGAACAGATTGCCCAGAGAGGGCGTGGAGTTTCCCTCCCTGGAAATATCCAAGAACTGTCTGGATGCAGTCCTGTGCCATGTGCTCTAGGATGACTCTGCTTGAACAGGGAGGTTGGATCAGATGACACACTGTGGTCCCTCCCAGCCTGACGCATTTTGGGATTACATGAGAGTTCACATCTGTATGACAATTATGTGGCCAGTGGTGGGCCACAAGTCCCCAGGTGCCTGGACAATGAGGCTCCTTCTGGTAAGTGCCTTTGATGAATTGTTTCTAAAAGCCTGATGGCACCTTAGGGTTTATTTTTTCCCTTGTACTTCAAGAGGACCACTAGAAAATTAAATGATTATACTTTCCTTTGCTGTAGCAGAGCTTAAAGGGGAAATTAACTTGGGAGCTCATACACTGCTCACACTGCTCACTGAATTCAGCAGGGCCTTTTCTGCCAGCTTCAGTGGAAATTCTGGAACCAGCTCTCTATCAAAGGTGACTTTGATTTCCTGCAGTTGTGTGGCCCTTTCCTCCCATTTCTCTGTGGGGAATAGCTTTGGGAGGCTTCAGAGTTCAGATGAAATATTTGCTGTAGCTAGCCCTCAGCTTATTTCCCTCCTTGCATCACGACTGTTGCTCTCTTTTACAGCTGGCAGCTGTAATCACTGCTGGCCTCCTCCTGCTCTACATCCTGCTGTGCTACGAGCATTTCCATTTCCACGTGGCTCATGTGTATGCTCGCCTGGGGTACCCCCATGCCCAGCACATCCTGGGACAGAGGTATTTGCAAGGTAATGTTTCTCCAGTCTGTGGCTAACTTGCTGCCAGAGTGCGTGCTTATAGGCCAGAAACACAAAGGTGCCTTTGTGGTACCAACACACTGCTGGATTTTGGACTCTGTGTCTTATAACCTTTGCTACCTTGTCTCACACCCAGGAGCTGGAGTGGAAAAAAATGAGGACATGGCCATGCACTGGTTCAGGTGAGGCTCAAACACCCTCCAAGCAATTCCTGTCATGGAAAATTGGCTTCTTCTGGGGAAAGGCTACTTGTGGTATGGGAGGGAGAAAAAGCTGGCAGTTCTTTGGGGGGAAACCTGCACTGAGCTGTCTTGTGCTGGTGGGAAGGAGGTTCACAGGTGGCAGCAGGGACAGTGGGAGCTCCTGACTTCTCACTGTGGGCTGCACTATGCTTTGCTCCCCTTTTCCCACCTGCTGTTGCTATTGTTTTTAACCAGTGGGAAGAAAGGAAGTATCCTGACAGTGGGAGTGCAGAGAGATGCTGGTGCTGCTGGATGGCTTTTGGGGAGGTTTGAGCTGCAGGTGGGCAGCAGGAGGAATGCACAGGTACTGGAAGGGAGTGAGCCAGGAGATGCTGAGGCAAAGGGAAATCGAGTTACAGCAGTGTATCGTTTTCCTGCTCTCAGCACACCCTCCCCAGAGGCTTCTGCCACATGAGTGACACAGCCATGCCTGTGTGTGCATTGGCTGTGGCACCCATAGTTGTTACACTACTATGGGTGGGAGCCTGGGCTGTGTCCCCTGAAATCCTACCATTCTTGGTGAGAAATTTGAAGGATTAATGACAGGGAAATTTACTATGCTACCCAAAAAACAAGGGGAGAGAGGTAGGCATGTTGGATGGTATCTCTGCCTGCTCAAGGCATAGAACAGCATCAAGCTGCAGGACTTTTAGGGTTGAAAGAACTATGCCTGTAACAGCAGGAGATGGAAATCAAGGAGGAATCATTAAAGATGTCCATACCAAGAGAAATGCTGAAGCTTTCATGCTTTTCTGAATAAGGATGTTTCCCAAATCAGGCCTGAAATTTCAAAGGAATCACATTTCTAAAAGTGAATTATACATAACTTTTCCCTTATTTGCTCTGTCCTATTTAATCTCAGCTAGCAACTAAGTACAGTGCAGCTGCTCACTGGTTTTTCCTCTCTCCTGCTCCTGTGGGAGGAGAATTAGAAAAACGTAAAATCCGTGGGTTGAGATAAGAGCAGCGTGATAATTGAAATAAAGTAAAATATAACAATAGTAACAAAAGAGAGGAATAAACCCCAAGAAACAGAAATTATGCCTAACACAATTGCTCACCACACTCTGACCAGTGCCCAGTCTGTCCCTGATGAGGAGTTAGCAGCTTTTGACCAACCTCCCCACTTTATACACTGACCATGAGATGCTCCGTGGGATGGAATATCCCTTTGGCAAATTTGGTTCTGTGTCCTGGCCATCCTCCCTCCCTGCTTCTTGTGCACCTGCTCATTGCCAGAGCATAGGAAACTGAAAAACCTGGATTTAGGGTCAGCAGCAGCCCAAGTATCAGCATGTTACTAACATTATTCCCATTCTGAATCCAAAGCACAGCACTGTACCAGCTGCTTGGAAGAAAAGTGACTCTCAGCCAAAACCAACTCTTACCTTGCTTGAAAACATTCAAACTCTGGTTTTCTTCTGTACTTCTCTTACCATTTTCTGTGCTTGTCTCTTCCTGGCTCTAGGCAGGCTGCAGGACAGGGCCATCCCCACTCCTCCTTCAACCTGGCAGTGGGGACACTCAGAAACATGACCGTGGCACTTGAAGAAGGGTAACCTGAGATAATCCTCTTCCTTCCTATTACAGCTTCGTTCTCAGCTCCTCTGGGGGAAGGGGGGAACCTGGTGCTGTAGGTACTCCATCCACAAAGCCACTCCAGCATTTCTAATGCCCTCTTTTTGTATTGTCAGTAATGCAGTAGCTGCAGCAGGGAAAGGGAAAAACACAGTTAGTCCAATGACATTCTAAAACTTAGGTGTCACAGTACCTAAAATGCCCGTGGTCTGATTGCATGTTTTTCCGTGATAGTTTCCCAATGAAGGCAAGGGACAAGACCTGTACTGGTGTAGAAAGAGCTGTTGAAGTGACATATGGATTTTCTGCTATAAAGAAAGTTCTGTCTTTCTCTTTTAAGGGAGTTTCCTTTTCACTCTCCTTCCACCCAGTGGGGTCAATGAGAAGCTTCCTGTTGACTGCCTGGAGGTTGGGTTGAAACTGCCTGGGATGAGCTTCTCTCCCTGATGTGCAAGTGCACCTTGCACACCAGTGTTCCCAGCAAGGCCCACAGATTGAGAAAACTTGCCTTGTGCTTCACACAGTCACTGTGGCAACTTGTCCTAGGGCTAAGTGACGCTGAAGAAACTGATCCCATCACAGTGAAACCCAGCTCTTTTTTGATTTCATGTGTTGTTTCATTTTGATTCTTTTCATTTGCTTCAAGCCTGAAAATTAAAATTGAGGTTGGATACAGCATTTGTACACTAAATGAAGCTAAAAAAGCATTGTTTGGACGAACCTTGTGGTTTGAAGCCAGTGCATTTTGTTTCAGTCTCCACTGCATATTGCATGATCAGACTCACATATTGGGTGGTATTTCAAGAACTCCAAAACCATTTCTCCTTCAACTAAGATGAGAAAATCACCAAACCTAGAACATATGTGCTCAGACCACACCAGGAAAAAGCAGAAGGAAAATCAGATCATTTTCTGAGTAAGGGAGAGTTAACTTTACAGATGTTTTCATATTCAGTAGCTGTGTTCATCTTTAAAAAGCCTGTGTAATTAAAATTTAGCTAGGAATGAATTTAGATCTTCCTCCTGTATTTTCTTGATGAAGGTTTCATGTCCTTCAGGGAAGTGGAGAAACTCCTCAGTGTGGCAGCAGCCCATGGGCTCCTAGAAGCTCAGCAACTTTTGGAAAACATCTTCAAGAGCAGAAACCTTCCCTGAGTGACTGTTCCAACACCAGTGCTCATCCAACCTTGCCTTCTTCTGCACTCAGCTACCCCACCTTCTCCCTGCTGAGTGTTTAATCTTCAGGAATTTGAATCATTCACTGCACATTACATTTGCTTTGTGCTGCATCTCCATGGTCAGGTCTATAGCATTTCTCCATTTTCTTCCTGGCTTGCCCCTTCTGAAGACCACAGGTGGAGGAGATCAATAGCCTTTAAGGTTATACTGATGATGAGCATATGAATATTTTTGAAAAAACTCCAATCACTGTTGCACCAACTCATCTACTAAAGCTAAGTTAGCTCCAAATATCGACCTGGGCCTGGTGCAGTGTTGCTTGCATGTTTGTGGCACCTTTCATGCTCTGCTTAGGCATTGTGATAACTGATCACAGCTAAGGCTTTAGCACTGTAAATCAGCATGACATGCATGCATGATCCATTTGTACTGGAAATGACAGTGATTTAATAGAAAATATAAATGATGCTCTCACTTAACAGCTATTGTTCCTTATCAACATTACCATTGTTATGCCAGTTCTAGGGAAAAGTAATTCAATTTAATGGAATCTGCCTTCATTTTCAGGGTGGTCGCAGTTTAAAACCACAGTGAGCAATTGCATTTCACGGGAAGTGCACTCACTAAACAAAGACCTGCAGAGTTTTGCTAGCAATAAAATTGTTTCCCACGGCTTTTGTGGGTGTGCAGTGTTTCCTTTCTTCCTACCATGATTATCCAGCTCACTTGTTGCATGACACAAGGTCCTGCAGTCCCCCTGGGTGCCTGAGACCACACTGGTGAGCCTGAGAACGGGGGGTTGCCACCAAGGGAACAAATGGGACAGCAAGTCCATGGTGGCGTCCAAGCTTTGGTTTCTGAGAATTGCTGTTATGCCATGACTTGCGGGTAAAGGCATGAAGGATTTTATCAAGGTTCCCATTTCCTGTCCCCACTTGGATGTCAGCCTCAGTATCTTTCTAGGTGATCCTGTTAACAGCTGGGGGCATCCTGCCAGCACAGCATGCCAGCACCCTGCACAATGGAGTGGTGGAGGCTGTGTGGTGGCCACACATTAAGGAAGGGATGGCTGAGCTTTGCCTCTTCTCCACCTGGCTGTCCCCAGGCTGGGCTCCTCAGGGCCAGCTCTCTATCCTGCTCCCACCAGGAGAGAAGAGCTGTGGCCTGGCTGTCCTGCCTCCCTCAGCTCGTCCCTGCCAGCATGCTGCACACCAATGCTCTCTGGTGCACTGCAGCTGCCTGCTCCCCCCACTCATCTCCCTTCTCCTTCCCTTCTGTGCTCCCTCCCACACAGCCCTTTATTAAATCTGGTACCACCAACTGCACAGCAGAGCAGAGCTCCAGGTGACTTTCTCTGTTTCCAACTCCTCAAGCAGAAAAGCAAGGCACCATTTGCCAGCTCAAAAAGAGGCTTATTTCCATGGTCTCTGTGGGCCATGCCCTGAGCCAGGACCCTTTGAAGGCAGGGGAATATTTCTCTTGATGTGAGCTTGTGCTGCATCACATCTCATACCCTGCCCTTTTTTCTCACACAGTAAACATGCATGAGCAGTAGCTCCTGATTTAGAAACCAGACCTGTGCTTTGCATCTCATAAATAGAGAGATGCACCAATTAAGTGCACCAGGCATCTTTTCCAGGCCTCTGGTACCCTCCTTTCTGTGCCTGTGAGCAGGAAAACCGTGTCTTTGTATTCTCAAAACAGCACTCAGAGGGCGAGTAACATGAGGAGCTGCCTCCAAAACCCCACTGAAATCCAGAACCAGTGTGTGCTGCCACTCCTCTACCCCCAAAATCATCCTCCTTGTTTTCTCCATCCTCCCTAACTGCAGCAGCCAATGTCAGAGCAATCTAAGCATGGCTGCAGAGAGCCATATCCTGCTGCACACTTCTGCCAACCAGTGATGGCCAAGCTCAGGCATCTTTCACACCTTTCCTATTGCCTCTGGGCCCAGGATGATGCTGTTGGTGGCCCAGATATGACATAAGCTCAGGGAGCTAAGGCACACACCTGGGTATGTGAGGAGCAAATACACGGAGGGCCTGGTGAGCAGGGTCATTGCATTTCACAGTAAATTGCTGGATTGCCCTGGCTGCATGCCAGACCCCCATCAAAGCCCTTCTGTCACTTCCCCTCTGCAACTGGACTGGGGAGAGAAAATATAGCAAAAGGCTCATGGGTTGAGATAAGGGCTGGGAGACATCACTCATCAAACACTGCCACAGGCAAAACAGACTGAACTTGGGGATATTAATTAAATTTACTACTAAAAAAACCAGATCAGAATAATTAAAAAGAAGATAAAGTTTAAAACCAGCTTCCTCCTCATCTGTCCCTCCTTCCTCTCCTCCCAGCAGTGCAGAGAGGTGGGGAATGGGTTATGGTCAGTTCACCACAGCTGTTTCTGCCACCTCAGGGAGAGGAGCCCTGCTCCAGTGTGGGGTGCCTCCCAGAGGAGACAGTTCTCCACTAACTGCTCCAATGTAGGTCACTTTTCATGAGGTGCAGTCCCCTTCTGCTCTTCTTTGGCCACAGTTACATCTGTGCAATAACTTCTTTCCCTTCTCAAATATGTTATTCACAAAGGCATTACTCTCATTCCTGACTACCCTTAGCCAGCAGCACATGTGCCTTGGAACCAGCTGGCATTGGCTCTGTCAGACATGGGGGAAGCTTCTGGCAGCTTCTCACAGAAACCATCCCATACCCCCCTCACTATCAAAATATGGCCACACAGGACTTAAGAAATCACCTTTTCCAGTCCCTCAGCCAAAACGAGAGAGCAGGTTTTTTATGCTGATCGATTTTCCCACCTGAACCATGTCATTGCCCAAAACCAAAATGGGCATTAGCACCAACCACAAGACTGCAGCTACCAGGCAACAAGTCAGCCTCAAGGTTCATTCTGCCCTCACTTCAGTGACAAGGTGTAATTCTTGCTTTCTCAAAAAAAGGTATTTTGGAATATAACATATCTGCAGTAATTTACTTACTGGTATACACAGTCTTGTACAATGGGTGAGTGACCTATCATCCAGTGCTATCCAGGTGGCCCTCTTTACTAAAAAAGAATAGTAAGAGCTGGACAATAAATCTTTGTAAGCAACTTTGCATATGATTCAACAGAATGAAAACAACTGTTAGTTTAATAAAGTCAGTTATCAAAGAGCAGCAGGAGAAAGCCATTGGAACTCAAGGTGGTAACGAGATTTTACCAGAAAAAACCTGTTTTCCTGCAATTTACAGAATTAGTGCTTGCATTTTTACCCATGCACCACCTCCCCTTGAAACACGGGTGTTTCCCCCTCCTAATTGCTGTCCATACCATTTTGCCCTGGATTTTCTTTCAGTTCATGGTTTAGCACTTGATGGCTGAGAGTGCACACATTCCTGTTCCTCCTGTTTTTTCCCTTTTTCTCCCCAGACCTGCCTTGCCATGGCTGTTTTGGCTGCTGGTAGATGTGGGCACCCTGTCCCCCCTCAGGGAATGGCCCCACTTGTGGGGCACTTGTCCCACACAGCACTGGCTGGACCTCCCCAGCTGCTGCCAGCCCTCCCCTCCTTGGCACTGCCTGTACTCAGGCAATTAGAAGGATTTTCTTTCCCAAAACACAGCTCTAATTATAATCTAATTCATCTTATTTGAAGTACAGTTTGGTAGTCTTTCCATTATGCAAATATCAATTTATTATCCTCACATTATGTTTTGACTACAGTTGTGTTGCTAATTAGAGGTAATTTAAGTGCTTTTAAAACCCCCCTTCCTCTCCATGCACCCTTACTTCCTTGCAAACCACACAGTGCAGATATTTAGCACAGAGTCAATGATGAAAACCTGCAGTTATAAGCTCTGTTTGCTCCAGTCTAATTGACTTTCATTATGTTAGAAACCACTTAGAGAGCACAATTTTTTCTGATTTACTTAGGATTGGAGATGGAGATCTGAAAGAGGAAGGTAACTTACTCCAGCTGCATTTCTAACATTTTTCTGTCCAGACTTTCAAGCGCTTTTGGTGTGGCTCTCCCAGTAACTGACCACTCTGTTGCCTTTGGCTGTGGGGGAAAATTAGAATTATATTAATGCTAGTCTAGGAGAGAAAACACATGCCTATCATAAGAGAGAGAAAAGCTGACCCCAGGAATCTGGCTGAAAAAATCCTAAACCTGGCTGTTGTGGACGTGTTTGTGTGTCCTGTTTAGCCCCACCTGCAGAGGCACTAGGAAACCAGGATAAAGCCTAGGATAACAGCAATTCCCATCTGCCCTGGCTGAAGGCAGTGGGAAGACTGTAGGTTTTGGTCATGGAGGCCTGCCCAGCTTGGCATTGGCCATAGAAGGTGGGCAGCGGAGATTTTTTCAGGGCTCAAATGAGGCAGCCATGGGGAGATGTGTGGGAATAGGGATTGGGCAGTGGGAGTTTATGGAGGGCTGATGCAGTCTGTCACTGACATCCTTAAAATCCCCACAGGATTACTCCTCCCAACCCCTTTTACAATAACCACTTCTTCTACCCACTTTTCTTCTGCAGACATTTCTGTTGGGCATGTTAGGTGTGTCTGCTGCCACAGCTCAGGGCAGGGAGGGATCTTGCCTGCTCTGCAGCTGGCAAAAAATTTCGGCCTTCCAAAGCATCTCCAGGGCCACCTCAGTTTGATTTGGCTGGCATGTTTTCTGACCATAGAAATGTTTTACCAAACAGTTTGAGTAGCTCTCAGACCCTCCCAGAAAGATGACTTTTAGTAGGGGGAAGGGAGTGTGCTTGCCTGTAGTAAAAGCCCACCAGAATGATCAAACCCATAGATGGCTAAAGAAGCTGTGCAGCTCTGGCTTTGAAGTGCTTGCTTCAGCAGTAGCTGAACATTAGGGGTCCCCAGTGGACTTTCAAAAGCTTTGTTAGGGGAAAAAAAAAAAAGACTGAAGCTTTCCCGAATTTGTCTACAATATAAATCCCAATACCCCACCCACCTACCAGGCAAGCTCTGTTGATACCAGGGGCGAAACAACAGCATTAATGCTCTGACGTAAAAAGAAGACAGCAGCCGCTGTGCTGTGCCTACAGAAACCCAGGGCTCTCAGAAAGGGCCTTTTCTTCCTGCCCAAAGTCAAGCTTCAAAGCTTCCTGCTCTATTTTGTTCTTAATTGAAAGTGCTATTGCAGTGGGAAGGGTTGTTTTTGTTTTGCCAATCCCCTTGTCCGCTTTTAGTTTATTTTCCTTAGGAGACATTATCTATCTTTCATTTGCAGAGTGAATTCAGTGCCCTGTAATGGAGACTTAATGGTTGTGAGTGGGTTTAGGGGAAGCTCTGCTGTGGCACTGCCATACTGCACCAAACCTCCTCCAGCTGGGAAGGAGCTGGGCTCTTCCCGTGGGAGAGGGGCTGGCAGTGGGGTTAGGCAGATCATTTGCACTTTTTGAATCCATTAGATGTTGAAAGGGCAAGGGCCACAAGGCCTAGGAAAGTTCTCTGTGTCTTGGGAACCCTGCTCAAAGCCCCTGGCTGTGGCATTGGTGTGGTTCCTGTCTCTGGGAAGGGAGGAGATCTTGCCTACAGTGCAGACAACTTCAAGAAAGACATTTTGCTAAACATCCCACTACTGAATGGCAGTACTTTAAGGAGACCCCCAGAAAGGGAAGACACAGTGGATTTTTCTTCCTGAGGCTGAAATAAGCATTATGATAAAAGTATCCGACAAGAGGTGACAGCACTTTAAAGGGCTGACATTGCAGTGTCCCACAGCTGACAGCTCTGTCATTCAGCTCTCAGATGCTATCACATGTGATATTCCACATTGCTTTCACTCATGAATTAAAAAGGTACAAACACTCTAATACTGTAATACAAGTGTCCTTAGAGTGCTAAGGATTTCTTAAGGTAAGACAGATGCAAGATGAGCTTTGCATTCCTACTCGGTTCATGTTCTGCATGCAATGCTCCCTGGCAGCTGCTCCCAGAAGGATTTAGGACCTTTTGCAAAGCCATCTCTGCCACACAGTGGGTACTGCTGGGACAGCACCTAGCAACATTCCCTCTCCATTGGGAGAGGGAATGTTTTTTTTTTTTTTTTTTTTTTTTTTTTTGGTGAAAGTCACAAAGAGCTGAAGCTACTCAAGGATAACCAAAGCATGGATGGGACAGTGTTCATTAAAGGTGGGTGTGAGCCCTCAGGCCTCCCCGGGGACACAGCTTGGCACCAGGCTGAGTGGTGCAGGGATGCTGCAGCTCACAAGAGCTGGCAGCGCAGTCAGCCCCAGCACAGCTTTGCATCACAAACCCACAGCACAAGCCCGGCCTCAGCAGCAAACACCGAGGTGTGTCTGGCCTCATCCCCTGCCCTGGATGTACAGGGAAGAAAAGCAGTACCATGCAAAAATCCAGCCCATCTCTCTCTGCTCCCCCTAGTGCCCTTGTGCATCTCCTGTAGCTCTTTTAGAAGAGCACTGTAAGATGGAGGGGCTGCTGGGTTGAAACCCAGAGAAAGCCCTGGGAATGGTGAGAAGGAAAAAGACCTTCAAAGGAAAAAAAAAGAAGGAAAAACAAACTGAAGTTCTTTTTCTCTCCCATCTTTACTATGCTTGCCTTCAATATGGGATTAATAAGAGGCATTGAAATATAGTCACATTATAAGCCAAAATGAGTTCACAAAAGGAACTAAGTTGTCCCTTAGGAAAAGACAAATGCCTGGGCACTGTTTGGGAACTAAAAGCAAAATTATCCTTTATAGCTGGGGTACAGAAGCAGGTGGCTATGACAGAAACAAGGGGATTCCCTCCCACCCACCCCCAACTTTCATCTTGTCCGCTCAGGGAAGGATCGGTAGATTTTGGGAGAAGATACTCTCAGAGGTGGAAAATGTTTTCTCAGAGTTCAGAGAAAATAGATGAATTGGTATGACAGCCTCTACCTGTTGCTACTTCACATGCAATACTTCTCCAATTCCCCATAAAACAACCATTTAATTAAGGAGTCAGCTTGACAAAATTAGAATAAACTCTGCTGGAGCTTAATGATGACCAGATCCATTTTACTGCCAGTTTTCCTCCAAAATGAATAGCAGGCTGTCATGGACTCTGTCATAGCTGACTTTTGCCTGGCTCTCCTGTTTGCCACTCACATCAGTATGGCTGACTGCCTTAAGAATAGCAAAATCAGCCAGATTTCCCCCTTTCCCATATGACTCATCCAGCACAACAGTGGTTGGTTCTCATTTGTTTCCCAAAATGACTGTGTGGTGGTGTCCAAGTTATCACCAGCAGCATTTTTATGAAACACTTTTACCAAAATGTCAGTGGCTTTGCCCAAGCCCTAATAAATACCTGCTTAAGATGAACTGAATCCAGCAGGGACTTTACTCCAAAGTCCTAATTCAGCAACACAATTAAATCCACACTTAAATTATTTTCTATTAAATTATTTTATAAAGTGGGATGAACAAATGACTCAGGGCCTTGGGTCTCAGCATGTTCAGCAGTTCCCAGGCTGTTTGCCCAGAGCTTAGTCACAAAACAGCAGTAACAACTGTAACAGAACTCACCTTTTCAGTGATGAGGGGAAAACCCAGTTGAACATATTTTCCTTCTTACAAGAGGTAGGAACCAGACCAGTAAGTACTTTCCTGTAGCCATTGAAAGATATGATTTAGGGTATTTTTTTCCTCCTATATATATAATGGCTGAAAAACTGTAGAATGAAAAGCCTTATGTGAATGCTCCAACATTTAGAAAAAACTGACTAAAATGTATTCTCATCATCCAAAGAATGAGTGCTCAGCAGAGAGGGGGAGGAAAGGCTCCACTGCCCCTGAGGACTGGCCCAGCATTGCCAGTGCAGCTGGTCCTTTCCTGAGCCCCTTTACACCTGGCTGTCTGAGGGCAGTCAGTTTTGTGAGCACATCTCCCTTCTTTCTGATACTCCATGGGCAAGGACCTTCTTGTCCAACCCTCTCCAGAGGATGAAGAAATGAATTCAGTTTGAGAAGACAGATGAAGGACCACCTCATCCTGGTAGCCAGCTCAAACAGCAGGATTTGTTTCTCACTTCACAGCCTGAGGATGCACCATGCTGGTTTCTGCTCTCCAGTACTGAGCAGGCTAATGTACTTCAACCTGAAGTAGGCTCCTCCAAGCTTAGCATGGCTCTGATTGCATAGCCTCTGCAATCTTGAGTAATTATCATTGCCAAGGGCTCCTCAGAGCTCAGCACAAGCACCTCTGCACTTGCAGTGCTGCAGAGGAGTCCCCTCCCCCAAAACTCCCTCTGATGGTCTCTTGTGTTTCTGACCCCAAGTGCTGCTGGGAGAGTTGGGAAGGGAAGGTCAGTTCAAAGCAAGAGGGCCAGGTAAAGAAAGAAGGCCTCCTTTCTTCAGTTTCAAGGTTGCACACTAACACACCATTTTTTCCTGCAGCTCACAGCACATCTCCACTCCACTCCTCATGGAGCAGCTCCTCAAGGGAGGAGATGTGGTCCCCACTGGCTGGGACTATGTAGCATGTCCTTGGTGGTGAGCAGGATTTCACACTGCAGACACCCTGTGTTGAAAATTGAAAATGTAGTCTTGAGCGTTAACACACACAAGTTCATTTCTTGAATTTAAGGGTAGGGCTATGCCAGCAAGCAACTGCCTTCATGAAACTAGAAAGATGAGGGTGGCAGAGGAGGCTAACAATTCATGGCAGTGCAAAGATCCAACCCCTGCAAATGACATCCCACTTGAAGACACTGCTTGACATTAAACCCATCATGAGTGCAAAACCTGCTTGCACTGGGGGCTGGGGTGGGGTGTGGGCACAGGATATTTTCTCAGAGCTTGAACCACAGCTCAGCTGTGACTCTTTTGCAGCAGCTCAGGAAAAAAAAAGGAGACTTGCTGGATATCTCAAAAACTGAAGAGAAAAGACAAAAAAAGCAGCCACTAGCCTGGGGTTTGGGGAAAAAACCATTAGCTTGAGCTGTCAAAGAAGAACAGAGAAACCAGCAGGGAGGCTCTGGAAAAAGCCAGCAGAGAAAAGGCCAAAAAACTGATGCTCCACAGTGGAGCGAAGGGATGGATGCCCAGGGCAAAGCCACAGAAAAGCCTTAAGGCCAGAAGGTTCAGTCCCTCTGCCACAGGAGCTGCCTTTCACTTAGTCCTGTCCCTGTGCAGTGACAGGGCACGCTGCAGGGTCAGGAAAACCCCTCTCCCTAAGGGCATTCCTCTGCTGCTGCCCCTCCCGTTCAGAGTGGCTCCATGCCTGGGGAAGCACCACAGCAGGAGTCTGCAGAGCCCTCCCACTGCCAGCATCCTCCCGATGGCATGCCCCAGCTAACTCACATCTGAGCTGCACTTGTTTGAGATGTGTTCAGCAGCTTAAACTCTTTATTAGTCCATGCTTCAGGAAGCCATTCACCATTCAAGAGGTTTACCTGGAAAGCCCACAGCATTGTACTTGTGATGAGGAGGCTGCAGGCAGTACTGGGAGCATCCCTGTGCAAGACCCAAACATATGCAGTGGCTCTGCCGCTGCAGGCAGGGTTGCCACTGTCCTGGGTGCAATGCTCAGGCTCCACAGACATACTGGGGCTCTGTTTTTTTACAGGATCCCTTCCCAAAAGTCCTTACGCAACTCAATGATTCATTAATCTTCTTCCACTAAGTGCCATTGGGGTGGATGGGTGGCCAGAACAGCTCCAAAGAATAAAAAAACATTAGTCCATGGTTCATTAAAATTTTAGTCCATGGCTAGCATTACTGCTCATCTGGAACACAGGAAGCTGCTCCTCCAGCCCAGGAAGAAAAAACTCTTATTTTAGGCACCAAAAGGCTTTCCATGGCTTCCTGCTGGAATAACTGCAGCCACTGAGCAGTAAATTCAATTCCAGGAGAAAACACTCAAGAGTCCACAGGGATTCACAACTGTATGGAGAAATGAGTGCCTCAAAAATTTACAGGTTTTTAGAAAAATAAATGTTTGTTTTGCCTCCCTCTTGGAAAGAGAAAAATAAAAAAGAAAACACTCTGGCAAACAATTCTATTAATATTTACATAGAACACAGGTGTATATTTCTTCCATTGTGTGTTAGCTAGAGAAAAAAACCACCTGCAGCCTTCCCTCCCACAAAAAAACCCTTAGAAAAACTCCCAGGGGCAAGTACCAAAAAGTCCTGCTAAAAGTCTCCTGAACTAGCACAGCCCCAGGCCAAAGGACAGAATAAAACCACCTTCCTGCTACTCCCTTGGAAGTGGTTCATATTAGCACTGGGGGTTTTGCCCCTCCCTGAAGCCACCTGTGGACAACTCCCACCAGAGCCAGCTGGTGCAGCTCACCTCAGCACAAGGCTGGGTTTGTTCCCCTTTATTTGGAAACCAGTTTGCCACTGGCTCGACTGGGCCCACGTGGAGCATTGTGCTGCTGTCACTCATGTTTTTAAAGGCAGTCACAGTGACTGACTTGTGAATGATATTGACCGTGTCCCACTAGTCTGCCAAGGTTTCTGTGCATGTCCTTGATCCTAAGAACAGAAGTGATAGGCAGAAATGCCCAAGGAAGAAAAGCTGAGAGGTTTTCTTCTTTTTTCAATCTTCTTTTTTGCTTGTTTTAAGATAAAGTTTCTGCTTAAGCCAAAGGAAAACCTGAATTTGTGGCCTGCGCGCTACCTGTGTACAGCAGCAAACCTGGCTCTCCTATGCACCACTGGGCTCAGGACATGTGGCTAGCTGCAATGAAACACAAGTTTCAGGACACCTTGTTTATCTGCTGCCTTCTCCAAAAGTTATTACTGATATTTTGTTGAGTCGCTTTAAGTATTTAAGAGATTGAAGTCATTGACCATGATTTCTGACAGGCTGTAGTCTCTCTCTGCAAAGTTTTGTACTGCTGAATTAGATAAAATGCTGATGCCTTTGGAAGCAATAAAAATAATTCAGCTTATGACAGAAAATGAATTATAATTCAGAATAATTCTTGGTAGAAATAATATATTCTTTAATTACAGCCATAACAGCTATTTGATTTTGAGATAAGAAGTGGTTGCCATAGTGACCCAATTCTTAGAGATAATTTTTGCCTAACACTGTATAAAACACTATATGATACCTGCCTTCACAAGAAAGCAATTCATGAAGATGAGCTTTCCTAGTGTTAGGTCTGGGGTATGAACAAGCAATGTAAGCTGTATATGGAAAAACATTTTCCATTTGGTTTCTGCCTGAAAAGCCCTATATGCACATCTCCCTGCAAGATCACTCATAGATGTTGCCTCAGATTCAGAGGAAGATACAACTCTTGCTCAGCTTTCAAGACCATGTAGACTCTGTGGAGGAATTTCATACCTCTGTGGAGTATTAGAAAAAAAATAGGAGAAGGAAATCAGACATATTTGTTCTGCAGAACAAGCCATGCCTACTGCCGACCATCAGGGAGGGAAAAAATGTTTTTACTTTAAACAGTCTTCGAGGACACATACTCTGAAATCACAGCCATTGCTAGAGTCAAGCAAAGGCTCATTTTGACACATGAAGTGAAATGCAATCCTCAGTGAGACTGGTACAAGTTATCATTTGTCAAGACTATCAGCTTTTTGGGGCTTCTTTTGGTAATCCTTGCCTGTTTCACCACATCTCTGTGGCGGATTTAGAGAGACTGGTCTGCAGGATTGCTCTAGGGATTGCAGACCTGTCCCTGTGCCAAGCTGTGTGGGAAGCTGGGTGTCTGGCTGCCTCCCCCCAATAACTTGTCCCTGGCAGCCTGTGAGGACAATGCAGCCCTTTTTGGCTTGGGTTGCCCAGTAGTGAAACCAACTTGCCCATGGGCAGGACCCCTATGGGCAACCACAGCCATGGTCATGGGGCTGAAGGGCTGGGCTGGTTCCTGGACCTTAGCTGCCTTGTGGAATTCAGTTGTTTTTCCGCCCTCAGATAAAAATCATTTTGGTTATTGAAGACAGTGAGTTGGAGAGAGAGAGGCAGCACTGATCCAGCTGGGGTGGAAAATGGGTTTTCTCATGTCATTGTAGGTTTGCTTGTCACCATTGATTGCCCTGCAGTGCTTTGGTATGCAGCATCCTACACTACATTCACCCTTCTTAAATTACTTCATGGCCCTTGTCCTGATCATGGCCATGATCCTCAGGGTAGCCCTGATTTGGGAGAGTACAGAGCTGACAACCCCTGTCCAGTGAACCCTGACTTTCTCACTCCCTGAGGTGTCTTCTCCTCAATCTCCTTTTCTCTCCCAAAATTCCTGGCAAACCACAGCTAATCATGTGAAAACACCAGTGCTCTAACTCCAGGTGTTTCATATACCAAGCCAGCTCAATCTGGGTTTAGTTTAGACTGTTAGCTTTTATTTTTGGAAGTTAATATATGCAAACTTCTTTCTTCCCAAAATGGAAAAGCATTGGGTGTTTCAAAAGTCTTGCACCTTGCTTCAAAGGTGACCCACATGGGAGGAGACAAAACAGGAATGTGGCCTTTGCAGCTTCCCTGGGATGTGCAGTGCAGGGGCAGGAAGTTTCTCTCCCTCTTACCACCGAGCAATGAATATTTTCAATAGCTGCTTTAATTAAAAAGTGTTGGGCCTTACAGTAAAGGTCTCCCAGCCCCTGCTGCCACTGTCCACCAGGGATGAGGGAAATTAGAGCCTTCAAATGTTTGACATACTAAAATCTGCCCCTCTTACTCAGTGCTCCCCTGTCCCTTACCCATGTCACCATGATATTTTCTGGAAAAATCCCTTCACCAGGATTTCTTCTCCTGGGAAGTTGAGAAGCCTCAGAGGAAAATGTAAATAATAATTATCTGATTGCTTCTCCTGTGTTTGGCTGCTTTGGAATGTGGTCTGGATATTGTTTGCCAATTGGTGCATGTTTGATTGGTTTCATGTGAATTGTTTTTATTTAATGACCAATCACCATCAGCTGTGTCGGACTCTGAGGAGTCAGTCAAGAGTTTTTACTATTCATGCTTGTTAAGCCTTCTGTCTGTATCCTTTCTCTTTCTTAATTATAGTTTTAGTATAGCATTCTTTAATATAATATCATAAAATAATAAATCAACCTTCTGAGAACATGGAATCAGATTCTCATCTCTCACCTCGTCCTGGGGACCTCACAAACACCACATACCCATGACGACATGTTTTTGCTAAAAGCCATCCAGTGCTGTCCCAAAACACATGTGGTGCTGAGTGCACTTAGACAACCTCAGCTGCATCTGGGGCATGAGTGGACAGGCTCTCTGCTTTAGCACGTGAGATGTCTCAGACTCCTGTAAATCCACTTCATCTCTGTTTAAATACTTTTGCTTTCCAAAAACGTTGGGTCCAAAGGGCAGAGGATTAGATAAGAAAAATACTAAAGGAGATTTAACAATTCATATGAAAATGCTAAGATGGTAAAGCAATTCCAAATATGTAATTAATTAATAAAAAATTAAGTACCTCATACCAGTCTCAAAGCACTGAATATGAGAAATTATGTGGATGTGGTGACCAGAGCAAGACTTTGCTTCAATTCCCAGATACAAGACTCAAAATACTGGGAAAGTCATCCCCACCCATTCTTAAACACTCAACAGCTGCCAATTGCCTAAAAGCAACAACTGTAATAACTGAAAATTTGTTGTAAAAAATTATCTTCCTCATGTAAAGCATGAGCTGAAAATGTCCTTGTTGAGCATTGGATGGATTTCCATGCCTCTTCCCACACCAGAGACCACCCAATGGGACCAGGTGCTGAGAAACATCCCTGCATCTGGCAGGGCTAAGATGGGTTCCCTGCTGCTCTCAGGAGCCCCAGCCCAGTCCACAGGTCCTGTGGCAGCATGTCTAGAAGGAAAACCAATTATTAATTCCGCTTTTTTTGCCTTTTTTGCTGTTTCACCTTTCATAGCAGAGCAGGGCCTCAGGAGGAAGGTACTATTCCTGGGAGCAGAGCAAAACTCCTCAACCCTATTGTGAAAAGCTGTCAGAGGAATAGCTGAACACCTGAAAATGTCAAGACCTCAGAGACTTGAAATAAGGATCTGAATGGTTAGATCCTTTTAACGGCTTTGGAAATAGAACCAAAAAACTTCCAATTTTATTTTAATTGCTATTTACTAGGGTTAAAGTTAAAACAGCAACAGACTAATAAACCTGGAGGAGGAGGGTTAAGGAAGGGTTTAAGTTTCATTCTGATTTGGGGAGGTGTGGTTTGGTGGGATTTCTTTAGCCACAGAAGGCTCCAGTGATGCTCGGGTTGCTCAGGCTGAGGGCGGCAGGAGGCGCAGCTCTGTCCCTGCTCTGCCCCTGAGGCCCCACGTGCGGAGCTGTGCCCAGCTGTGCCCAGCAGCAGCAGCAGGATGTGCCTGTGGAGCTGTGCCCAGCTGTGCCCAGCAGCAGCAGGATGTGCCTGTGGAGCTGTGCCCAGCAGCAGCAGCAGGATGTGCTGTGGGCTGTGCCCGCGGCCCAGCAGCAGGATGTGCCTGTGGAGCTGTGCCCTGCAGTGCCCAGCAGCAGGATGTGCCTGTGGAGCTGTGCCCAGCAGAGCCCAGCAGCAGCAGGATGTGCCTGTGGAGCTGTGCCCAGCAGTGCCCGCAGCAGCAGGATGTGCCTGTGGAGCTGTGCCCAGCAGTGCCCAGCAGCAGCAGGATGTGCCTGTGGAGCTGTGCCCAGCAGTGCCCAGCAGCAGGATGTGCCTGTGGAGCTGTGCCCAGCAGAGCCCAGCAGCAGCAGGATGTGCCTGTGGAGCTGTGCCCAGCAGTGCCCAGCAGCAGCAGCAGGGTGTGCCTGTGGAGCTGTGCCCAGCAGTGCCCAGCAGCAGCAGGATGTGCCTGTGGAGCTGTGCCCAGCAGTGCCCAGCAGCAGGATGTGCCTGTGGAACGGGGCCAGAGGGGGCCGTGGGGATGTGTGCAGGCCTGGAGCAGCTGTGCTCTGCAGCCAGGCTGGGAGAGCCGGGGCTGTCCAGCCTGGGGAGATGCAGGGGCCGGGGAGGCCTCACTGCGGCCTTGCAGTGCCCAAAGGGGGCAGAGAGCGATGGGGAAGGGAAGGGTTTTAGATCAGAAGGGGGAGATTGGGATCAGATGTTCGGAAGAGCTGTGAGGGCAGTGAGACTTTGGAACAGGCTGCCCAGAGAAGCTGTGGATGCCCTGGAACGTTCCAGGCCAGGCTGGGCAGTGCCCTGAGCACCCTGATCTGGTGGGTGGCAGCAGCAGCAGGTGATGGCTGAGGTGCCTCCATGGCGCTCTGGAACTCCATGGGTGGGCACAGCGGACACCCGTTACCTGGGCATGGAATGTTGCCCCTGGTTGCCAGGGGCACTCCTGCTCCCAAGGTTCTGTTGGCATGGACTCCGTTGAGCCAGTTGACGGATTCTCTGCTGCGCAGCAGATGTGGAGCATCCGTCTTCTCCATCCCGGCTGGGAATAGAGAGAGATTTGCTGACACTTGCGAGCCAAACTCTGCACTGACTGTACAGGTGAGTGCAGACGATTCTTGGAAAGGCTTCTGATGCTCAGGGGCTAGGCTGGGCTGCAGGATGGGTGGATGGGCTGCAGGTAGGCTCAAGTACCAGAGTCACAGACTTCCCCTCTAGCTTTGGACAAGAACTGGGGACTTGGGAATGGGAGTCATGGGGCATGGGGGTGTTCAAGAAAACTGGCATTCCAAATAGATAATCTCCCCTCTACTTTTCTGATAGGTTTGGAAGAGCAGTTTTCTGTCACTCTGAAAAATCTGCAGTGGATTGCCTGAAGGAACCAAAGGGATTGATCACATCCCTGACGTTCCTTTTGTGGTGTTCGCCCCAGTTATTTGGCTGGTGGTTTTTGATCACAAAACACCATGAGCTCAGTAAGTACTTTGCTACTCAATGGAAACCTGATTCTTGAAACATTTTCCAGGGTACTTCTAGAAAGCATTTCAAGACTTTGTAGCAAATGCAGAGGGACCTTTGAAAACTTCTTGTAACTTGACATTCTGGAATAATGAAGGTTTTGGATCTCTGTGGGTGTTAACAGTAGTGCAGAAATGCTTACGGTGGGAGCGGCCACCTGCTGGAATTGGGAACTGGTCTCCTCATTCTCAAGCCATTGGGACAGACTCGCTCTTGGGGAGGCGGCTTGTGGGAGATCAGGGGTGATGTCTTTTCCCTGATGTGATGTGCTCAGGTGGGAATGGCCCATAGCACCATTTGGTGTGTATTCCAGCCTTTTCAGGAGAGTTTTCTGTATCCTTGTGTGCTGTCATTGGTGTTGCAAAAACCGAGGGCTGTGTTGAGATTCGTGCCACAGAAAATGCTCAGGCTTTGTTCCCTGTCAGCGTCAGCGAAAGCGCCCAGGAGGAGCAGTTGGTTCCAGACCAGCTCGGAAACGGAGCAGGCTGCTGCCCTCCAGCGCAGGTGGAACTTCGCAGACAGAGCCGAGAGACCCTGAGGAAAGTGGTGCACCTGCCTTTGAGCCTGGTGAGAACAGAAACTGCTTCTGGAGGGTTGAAGAACATCTGGCCATGTGCTTTTGCCAGTTTCTAGGCCCTTTACTGGGGAAGAAGGGAAACCTTGGGATTGAGGAAGCACCTGGAATGGCATCCCTAAACAGCAAGCCTTCTGACAACTGTTTTGGTGTTACTGAGCTCGATACACTGGCTGCTAGTGGGAGAGGAGCTGTGTAGCAAAGGTGCTCAAGTGCTGCTCAAAGCCCTGACTGTGTGTTCTGATGAGCTGGCAGTCACCGCAGCTGCCACAGCGGAGGGTGGCAAGCTGAGTTTGGGATCTCCCAAGCTAGATGAAGATGAGGAAAACCTGTCATTAGTTATGGCCCATCCTTCAGGGGAACATGTACAGCATGGTACTTCAAAATTAGGATCCCCTCTATGATTACGCCTTTGGTGGGGCTTTTTTTTCCCTGTGTGCTAAACATTCCTGTATATGAAATGAATAATCTGTTGATGTGAACATCCTGTAAGCTGTTGTCATCCAACAAACAGAAGTTGTGAGGGGCTCAGCTGCTCTTCCTGTTGTTTTGTCCCTTCAGAGGGACAGGGCTGGCAATGCTCCCTGTGGACTTTTGAGGGCAAAGCTTGAGTGGCATGTTAGACATGTTCCTAAAAAAAAGAGACTGAGGGCACAATGAATCCAGCCACAGCCTGTTCTACAGTGGCAGCCCAGCTAATTCCTTAGTAATCTCTGATCTTGACTCTAATGTTCTCTTTTTCAACTGGTGAAGAAGTCATAGATCTCACAGGTGAAGACACCATAGATCCCACAGGTGAAGAAGTCATAGATCTCACAGGTGAAGATACCATAGATCCCACAGGTGAAGAAGGCAGAGATCTCAGAGGTGAAGATGTCATAGATGTCACAGGTGAAGAAGGCAGAGATCTCAGAGGTGAAGATGTCATAGATCTCACAGGTGAATCTTCTGAGCCTGATGTCATCACTATCAGTGACAATGAGTCTCCTGTGGTAAGTGGTGAAGGGCACACTCCTCTCCATCTTACATTCAAATTAGTTTCTCTTGAGTTCCTGGGCCTGTCTTCTGGCATCTATCTCTTTGAGTATCACTTGCACAGAGTGGAAGAATAATCTAAAGGAGCTTGTTGCTTCAGTGATTTAGAGAAAAAGCAAGGGAAAGGACAGGAAGTTTTGACTTCCCAAATAGGAAGTGTTTTCACTGCACCATCAGTTTAAGGTGCTCTTATCACTGAGGTGCCAAGTGCAACTGCAGTGACTGTGGTACAAACCAGTTGCATTTTTATTACTTCAAGAAGTCTTTAAAAATGTCACTTTTTTTTTCTTTTCATTTCCCCTGCTATTTGAAATAAAAGCCCTTGATCCAGCCCACAGTGTAGTTTATTCCCTCAGTTTTGGGATGTCATTGCTGCCATGCAAAGCGGAATATGCGGCAGGCATAACATAAAGGGTAACTCCTGACAGCATTATTCCAGAGCCTTTGCAAAGGAAAGGCCTCAAACTTTACAATAGAACCTGCATGACCCAGTTCCAGTTCCACCAAAAGCAAAGCAGGTTTGGATTTGGGGTTCTTTCATCAGCAACTGTTAATCTAATACAAAATATTTTTGGATACCACAGTGCATTTGCCAGTCTGGGGGTAAGAGAGGGAAAGAAACAGCTCCAGGCCCAAATGCAATTAGGAAACTGAAGTGGGGGAGCAGGGAGTAGAGTGTTCAGGTGGTTCCTAAGTGCCTCCATGTCTACCTCATTGCAGGACAGAGAGCAGAGCCAGCAGCAGCCACATCTTTCAGCATCAGCTGAATCATTGGCAAGGGATGATGAAGAAGAACCAAGCCATTTCGATGAGTATGTGACAGATAAATTGACTCTCTAAAATCTAATTTCTGATACATAGCAGAAGGCGATTTTGCCAAGCTTTTGGGTTCTGCTTGATTCTGTGCCAAAACTTCAGAAATGGAATAGAGTGGCCTGACAGAAAGAGAAGTAATTTTTAAAAAGCCAACAAAACAAGCAAAAAAAAAAAAAAAAAACCACCAAAAACCCACACAAAACACACACACACACAAAAAAAAAATAAACCAAAAAAACCCAACAAACCAGTAGAAACCATTCATCTCTGTGCATGAAGCCATTACTGCATGTTTCTTCAGTATGGCTTGAAATGCTTGCAGTATGTAAAAGCTCTGGGAATGATTGTGTTGTTGGGCTGAGATATTGCTAAATGAAAATAGGGGATGTTTTAAGTACCAACATTTTCTTTGGTGGTAACCCTTGGTACCTAGGAAATAAATAGCTCCATGTTTAAATGGCTGCATGTTCTCCTTGTTCTCCTCTCTCTCTAGTGATTGCCTGCAATTTAATTTTGAACGTCCATTTTGGTCAGATGAGGACACAGAGGTGAGGATCCACATGTTCTTGTCCTTTCTGGTCTGTGGGAGGGGAAGGGACAAAAGGGGAGCTGCACAACTCAGATGTTTTAGGTGGGATACCACGGGCAGCTGGCTGGAAGCACAGCCCTTGCTGGGAAGCTCCAGCTTGCACATCCCTCCAAGTCCATCCTTGGTGGTGTCCACAGAGGGAGAAGCCCTCTTGCAGAGGGCTCTGGCACTGGCAGATCTGTATGCTCCTTGTAGTTTTAGCATTGAGTGACAGACTGCACATATTCCCAGTCCAGTTTTCCTGGTGCCAATAGAGCAGCAAACTGGAATTCTTTACTCCCAATGCCTGTTGTGGTTTCCTTTCTTCAGCAGTGGTTCACCTTATACTGCATGTTTATGGATATCACATTTGAATTTTCCCTTTTGAGGTAGAAGGAGGGAAAGAAATGGCTCTAGGCCAAATCCAGTTAGGGAGCTGAAACAGGGAAGGAATGTGCTTCCTAATCTGTGTCCATTTCTTCCCCATTGCAGGACAGGGAGCAGAACCAGCAGCACCCACATGTTTCCAATGCAGCAGGGAATTCAGCTGATCTACTGGCAAGGGATGATGAAGAGGAACCAAGGGATGTTGATGGGTATGCAAGAGAGAAAGTGTCTCTCTAAACTCTGATTTCTGATATATGGTAAAACCAATTTTTTTTGCCAGGCTTTTGGGTTCTTCTTGATTCTGTGCAGAACACTTCAGACCTGGAATAAAGCGGTCGGTCTGGAAAAGTAGTAATAAAAAAAAAAAAAAAGAAGGAAAACCCAACCTGCAAAATCCAGCAGAAGCCTTTCTCCTCTGTTCATAAAGCCATTTAGCAGAATGGCTTCACACATGCTGAAATTCTTGTAGTACATAAAAGTTCTTGGAATGATTGTGATACTGGGATGGGATATTGCAAAATCAAAATAAAGAATGTTTCAATAACTGACAGTTTGTGTACTGGGAACTCTTGGTTCACAGTGAAATTAATGGTTGCATGTTCTTTCTGGTTCTGCTCTCTCTAGTGCACAGCCAGCAGGTCCTGCCAGTCCTCCAGCTGGTGAGGATGAGGACTCAGAGGTGAGAATCCACATGTTGATTTATTCATCCAGCATGAAGTGTTTAGAGCTGTGACAGCAGAATTTGCTCTTTTGGGGGAGAACGAGGGAAAGAAACAGCTCCAGACCAAACTGAATTAAGGAACTGAAACAAGGGAGCAAGGAGGAAGGTATTCCTAGGTGCCTCCATTTCCATCTCACTGCAGGACTGGGAGCCCCCACAATTTTTCAGAAGAGCAGAGAATTCAGCTGAGCTACCTGCAAGGAATACTGAAGAGGAACCAAGAGAGAATCAAGGGTATGGGAGAGAGAAACTGTCTTTCTAATTTCTGATATATGGTAAACCAAATTTTTTGCTAAGATTTTGGGTTCTGCTTGATCCTGTGTCAAAACATCAGACCTAGAATACAGCGTCCTGAAGAGAAGTAATGAAAAAATCAAGCAGCAAAATCCAGCAGAAGCCTTTCTTTGTGCATGAAGACATTGTTAAATGTTTCTTAAATAAGGCTTGAGATATACTGAAATGCTTGCAGTACATAAAAGCTATGGGAATGATTGTGTTGTTGGGCTGGGATGTTGCTAAATCAGAATAGGGAATGTTTCAATTTCTGACAGTTCATGTTTCAGCAATCCTTGGTGCCCAGTGAAGTTAATGCTGCGTGTACTTCTGGTTCTGTTCCCTTTAGGAGATGGCCAGACAGTGTATACGTTGCTCGATTTTGGATGCATTACTACTCAGAGGTAAGGGCCCACACCTCCAGGCCAAGCCCAGTTAGGGAACAGAAACAGGGGGAGCATGGAGGAGGGTGTTCAGGTGGTTCCTAAGTTGCCTCCATTTCTACTCCGATGCAACAGTGGTGGTACTTGCGGCGGCAGCCACATTTTGTCAGAGCAGAAGATAACTCAGCTGTGCTAGTGATGGGGAACAATGAAGAGGAACAAAGAGATAATGATAAGTACGTAAGAGAAAATGCCTCTTCAAAGCCTAATTTCTACTATACCGTAGAAACATTTATTCCAAGCTTTTGGGGTCTACTCGATTCTCTGTGAAAAAAATTGATTTGGCATATAGTGGCCTGTCTGGAAAAGAACCAACTAACTTAAGAGAAGCAAACACCAAAGTCCAGAAGAAACCTTACTGCTCTCTTCAACAATTTTGACTGCTTCTCAGAGAATGGCCTGAGTTGCACTGCAGTAAATAAAAGTTTTTTGAATGGTTGTGGTAGTGGGTTGGGATGTTGCTAAATCGGAATAGGGGGTGTTTCAATCACTTACAGTTTATGTATCAATAGCCCTTGATGGACAGTGGAATTAATGGCTGCATGTTCTTTCTGGTTCTGTTCCCTCTAGTGCACAGCCAGCAGGTCCTGCCAGTCCTCCAACTAGTGAGGATGAGGACTCAGAGGTGAGGATCCACTCATAATTTCTATTTTGTGGGAGGGGAGGGGACAGAGGGGGTGCTGCACAACTCAGTTGTTTGAGGTGGGTGCTATGGGCAGCTGGCTGGAAGCACAGCCCCTGCTGGGAAGCTCCAGCTTGCACATCCCTCCAAGTCCGTCCTTGGTGGTGTCCACAGAGGGAGAAACCCTCTGGCAGAGGGCTCTGGCACTGGCAGATCTGTATGCTCCTTGTAGTTTTAGCATTGAGTGACAGACTGCACATATTCCCAGTCCAGTTTTCCTGGTACCAATAGAGCAGCAAACTGGAATTCTTTACTCCCAATGCCTGTTGTGGTTTCCTTTCTTCAGCAGTGGTTCACCTTACACTGCATGTTTATGGATATCACATTTGAATTTTCCCTTTTGAGGTAGAAGGAGGGAAAGAAACAGCTCTAGGCCAAATTGAATTAGGAAGCTGAAACAGGTGGGGAGGGAGGAGGGTGTTCAGGGGGTTCCTAAGCTGCCTCTGTTTCTACCCTGTTGCAGCAATGAGAGCAGAATCAGCAGCACCCACTTCTTTGTTTGTCAGGGCAGCAGCTCTTTGTGCTACTGCTTTGAATGCTCTTAACCAAACATAGAGGGTGATACCCTACCCTTGCTCGCCTCCCCTGCTGTAGCTGCTTTCTGAGCTTTGTGTGAAGCACCTGTGGGCTCACCAAATCTAATTGTATCTTCTTTTCTCTCCCTTTCCACCTTTCCATATGCATTGATGGAAGTTTCTTGAAGGTGAGTTGATGTTTTACAGTTGGTAATGAAATTGTCCTAAACATTATATATATATATTTTTTTTAAATTTTTTAAAGAAACTCAAGCAGCCTTGAAACTGCCTTTAGCAAAAGGCAAAGGACAGTGCTTATATAGAGCAATAGAGCGAATGTTTTGTGTTGGTCCGTAGCAGAATAGTCACAATATCTGGAAGGGTTCGACCTCACTATTTGGGAAAGTAGTTTGTTGAAGATTGTTTTTAACCCAGCTGAATAGAGTCCATTTAAAATAGGAACCATCGCTGACTATTTATATAACTCATTTCAAGGGTAGCTCCAGGGAGAGAGAGAATAGTAGATCTAACTTTTGAAAATTAAATTACAGTGCATGAACAAGAAAGGAGAAATGTTACACTGAACAGCCAGGAACAGGTGGATGGCTCTGGTAATGGAACAGGTGCTAATGGCTCAGCCCCTGCAGAACAGGGAGCAGAGGAGCAGGACACTGACAGTTCAGAGTATGTATGGCTCACGCCCTACCAAACACAAAGCCTTTCTGTGCCTTTCTTTCTTTCCTGTGTAGCACTAAGTTATACTGCTCTGCCTGGTTTATTTTTGAGGCCTTCCCATACTCTATGTATTTCCCTCCTTCTCCCATGTTGTATGATGATCAAATGATACCATTTGCATTTTGGGAGAAAAAGGCAGCCCAGAGCAGATGTCCAACTTTGCACAGACCCTTAGATATTGAGTGTGGGGGTATGACAAGGGAGGGGGATTGGTCACAGGCCATAGCTCAGTATTGCATTTGCTTTTTCTGGCAAGCTCCAGTAGTGATGTTAGATATGGAAATGCTTCCATTGTTATCAATTGGGCTTGGCATCATGGACTGGCAGGCAGCAGCTGGGCAAATTCCAGCAGAAATTCCCTGCTGGAATGGTGCCAGATGGGTGCCTTTCTCCTGGAGCTGAAGCCCTTCTTCCCAAGGTAGACTTGCACACAGGCAGTTGTGGAGGTCATGCTTTTATGGCCAGTGCTGGATGTCACAGGCCCTGATTTGTTTCCTGCTGTGGTGGAGATCTTGCAGTTGAAGTTGGGTGCCTGCACAGTAAAATCCCCATTCTGCAGAGAAACAGGAAAGTCCTGCTGTAGGAGCACTCCATCAGGATAAGAAAGATGCAATTCATTAGACTGATTAAATTAAACCAGGTGTCTGTGTCACTGGGGAAGACAAAGAACATAAGAATTATGGTATAAGGTTTTCTAAAGAGGTTTTTTGAGGTGGGGGGAAAGACACAGATTTTACTATAACTGGTCTGCTTTGAGCCTTTTGGAAAGGCAATATAGGAGAGAACTTTTGGAACTTTTAGGTGTCAGGCCTTAAATGTGCCACTAAAGGGTTTCTACTATTCTAAGCCATCATCATTTTGCCAATGAATTTGTAGATGTTTAAATTTTGGTTGTTAAATCTGTTGGAGAACAAATCCCACCACTTGGTTAATATAAAAAAGGCATATTTTGTTCCTTCAGTCTCAAGTTTCTCAGTTACTGAATGTAGCTGCTCTGTTTAGGTAAGGCTGAAAGAGCTCAGTGCTGCAACATTTAAAATTGACCAAAGGCTCCTTCCCAGGGCTGGATATTGCCAGAGCCGTGTTACTCTGTAGTTTAGAACTGGGGCCTGGAATGAATATTCTGGGGTGAAGAGTTCCCAGAGGACAGCTGGATGCTGTAGTTACAAAGCTCTTACTGATGATCTGCTGGAAGTTGAAGTTGCCATACAGAAACTGGCCAGTGCTAGAGACTGCTGTTACTTCAAATCCCAGAGCAGGGTTACTGCACCTTTCTCCTGATGAAAAGCAGGACACCCTTTCCCTCAGGGCAGGGAAACCCCAAATCCTCATTAAATGCAGCACACAGAGACTTAAAGACAGCAGGGTTCTTCAGAGGAAATGTGTCATGGCTAGTCAGTGCAGTTGCATGATTGTGTGAGATTTTATGTATCAATAACCATCGAAGTGTGGTGATCTTAACACCTACATGTTCTTTCTAGTTCTGTTCCCTCTAGTGCACAGCAAGGAGTTGTCATTAGGTGTCCCATTTGCATGGAATTTTACTCAGAGGTAAGGATCCACCTGTTGTTGTCCTTTCTGCTTTGTGGGAGGAGAAAGCCAGAAGGGGAGCTGCACAAGTCAGTTGGGTGATGTGGGTGCTGTGGGCAGCTGGCTGGAAGCACAGCCCTTGCTGTGAAGCTCCACAAGTCACTTCTTGGTGGTGAATGTAGAGGGAGAAGCCTTTGCCAAGATGGCACTGGCACATCTGTGGGTCCCTCATTATTCTAACTGATTCCAGATGCTCTAAATAGAGCCTCTGGTGCCAATAGAGCAGCAAGCTCAAATTCTTTCCTCTCAATACATGTTGTGATTTTCTTTCTTCCAGTTTGTGCGACGTGGACGACAGCTTATGTCAACCCTGTGTGGCCATGTCTTCTGCAGTAGATGCCTCCCTATTGCCCTTGAGAATTCTCACATGTGCCCAACCTGCAGGGTGGAGCTCAGTCCAGAACTATACCATCCCATTTATTTATGAATGCTGCTGTTTCTCAGGACAGACTTAGATGACTTAGATAGTTATAGACTTAGATAGTTATAGCGACTTTTTCTTTATGTATATAGTTCTTCCTGTACATAGTTTCATTTTTGATTAATTCAATTTAAATAAAGTTTTGACTGATTTAAATATAGTCTGTCTGCTCTTCTGTGTCGGACTGTGCTGATAGGCAGAGATGTTGTCTAACAGGTGGAAGTAAGGCTCTTGGTTGGAGCAGTCAGAAGCTCGTTCTTTTCCTCTCCCTGTAGTCATTGATTTGGGGGCAATGTGCTAAAGCCACAAGCTTTGTAGTTCTTGTGGCCAGCGTGTGTTGTATGGGGAAAAAGAAACAGGGCCTGCTTGGGGGGCAAGGCCTTGTTATTTCTCAGGCCAGACTCTGGTGGATGTTTTGGTGAAAATGTCATGATTTTGGTGCTCTGAAGATTGAAAGAACAGCAAGTTGTTCACAGATGCAAAGAAAACAGTTTTCTTTGAGAATAACTTGTAGGTATCCAGACAGCTTGTTTATGGTCCAAGCTGTTCCATTATATTGTGGTTAAAGCATTCCATTGATGACTGCCAGCTGATGACAGGAGCATTGCCAGCTTCTCTGAATCTCTTCACCCTTCTGAAAAGCCTGTAAGCTGAAGGGCAATCAGAAGAATATAGATGTGTAGGCTGCTGTGTTCAACACAGCCTGAAAAACAGAAGACAGAAGTGAGTAGTCAGGTAAAGAAACAAAGCAACTGCCATGAGCATCACCATCATTATCATCATCATCATCACCATCTCACCATTTACCTTTCCCACTGCAAAAGCAGATTGTCTCCATAGGGGACGAGGAGCTAGCAGCAGCTCCTAGACCCAGCGTGCTGTCGTGGGCGGGCAGCAAGTGGCCCCACCCATCTCAGGAGTTACATGGGATGCTGCCAGTGAGCGCCAGTGGCATGTACCTGTAGGAATGTGCCCCCTGTTGACCGAGTAACCAAATTATCCTTTGTCTCCTTAAAAAAGAAAAAAGCCTAGAAGTTTCGCTCCTCAATTAGGTAAAAAGACACCTCATAGGACTTTGGGGACTTCACCTCGAACTTAAGGAGAACCAGCTGGACAGAAGCAAAAAAGTCCCAGCTGAGTAATTTGCTAGAAAAAGAAGAGAACAAAGGAACTAATCACTTTTGTGGGGTGTTTTACCAGGAGCAAGAGCCTCTTGCCCCTGGCTCGGGTTTTCTCTGTAAAGAGATTTGTTATTTTGCCTTTTATTAAAACTTTTCTGTTTCCAACACTACCATAGAAGCCATCCTGCTGATTTTATGGCCTCAGAGGTAGCAGAGCTACCTCGGTTGTGATACATTTCTCCAAGAGCTCATAAGACATGGCTCGAGGAGATCATTTGTATCATGTACCTGTCCATATATTTGGGAGAAGGCATCATACTTTAGGCACAAGCCTTTAACCACCTGCAGGGCTAAGTGAGACCTGCACTTCCCAGGCTCTGGTTTCAGAGCTAGTGAACACCACCTACCAGCTGGCCATGGTACTTCACAGCTCAAGGGCTGCTGAAATACCCTTCCCTGCATGGGAGCCCTGCCCAAGGGCTCGTCATGCATTTTCCCTTGAAAAATTCTTGTTTCATCAGTGGAGTTTTCTCTCCCCAGGGATGGAAACCCCAAGGAAAAATAAACCATAATTGACTTCTCCACCTACCCACCACCACTGCATGTGGTGCACCCAGGGTTCATCTAAGGGCATTTGCAATCAGAACGCTGAATTTCTTGCTGCTTGAGGAGAAAGAAAATCAAGAAAGATGGTTATTTTGTTACACTGATATTTCTAGTCTCTCTGGATTAAAAGATTAAAATTTGCTGCAAGTTGCCCAATACAAAAAGCACTGCTTCCTTTTGTAAAGCAACTTTTTAACAGGTATTTTTAGGATAGGAATTCTTTAGTTCTCCATTGCAGTTTATTGATTTCATAGGTTGTATATTTGGGAAGCTGTGCTTTTACTTCTCCCAATAGATCCAAACCACTGCTTTGATTTGTTTTCTTGTTTTACACCTGCTCCAGAAGTTTCAGCAATTCTCTAACAAGTTGCTGTGTTGTGCTGGACATTGCAAGTCAGCTTAGCTAAAAGCAGACCAGTTTGCATTAATATGGGAGATGAAAGCAAATGGCAAGCAGAAGGAGTGGTTGATGAGGCATTGATGCTCTGAGGTGGTCAGAGACAGTTTTGGAGGCTGATGGAACAAGTTTGCCAGCTAAATATTTCCGGTAAGGCACCTACTGTCACATAGCTTCAGGTAAGCCATGGAACCATAGAGGGTGAACAATTAGAAAGTTAACTTAAATTTAAATAAAAACCAAATAAATAAAACAGGATGGGCTAACATTATCCCAATTTTAGCCTCTAAAAAGATGATTGGCCCTTGCAATTTCCACTGGCTTCTATTTCACCCGCTGGACTTCAGGCCTGAAATGTGTTTTGCTGGGCATGAAACCTGCAGAGCAAAACAGGAGTGAGCCTTGGATGGCTGCTCTCCCTGTCCCCACCACAGGCACATGCCATGCCTTGGCAAGGTGAAGCTCTTTCACTCTTGGTTTTCCTCCTTGGTAATGTGGGAATAATGTCTATCATTTTCTCTTAGGAAACACAGACTCCAAGTATTCGTGTGCTCCATTGCAAAGAGCTGGCTAAAAGCTGTGAGATTATTTATCCATAATATTTGGGGTTTCTTCCCTGAACACCACCTTGAATACCTAAAATTCTTTCTCCACTACTTATGGTCATTAACTTTTCCATACTTTGCTCTACCAGGTATGTTGTTTATACTCTACACTAACTCCTGCTTCTTCCAACACACAGGGGCAAAATAACTAATTTAATATGTCAGACACAGCTACGGAAAATAAAAACCGTGTGTGCCTAATGACTGAGGCTCAGCTAAAGTTAGTGCATTGTCTCTGCACTGCAGCTGAATCCTAATGATTCTGTTCCTTAAACTGGCACAGTAAACCAGTATGTTAAGTGTCCTCATTTAATGAGGAGGGAAATAAAAAAAGTCTGGAATATTTTCAACCAAATATCTCTGGATCTAGAAGTCACCTCCATTCTGCAATCTGTGGCAAGGCTCAAAAAACTGCAGTTTTTTCAAACAAGTTTTTTTCCTAGTGTAAGAAAACAAGACTCATTCTCTCCTCTTCAGACCCACACCTCTGCCTTGCAGTCCCTCAGAGACAGCTGCAATATTATCAGATCACCTGGTGCAGTTCAGGAAAATAGAGGGTGACATGCTTTAATTTTATTCTCCCAGAGGATGCACAGGTACATAAATTCACACCTGCTTGCCCCAGGGATGCAGGAACCCCACTGACATTTTCAGTGTCAGGATTCCTCCTTCATATACTTTGGATTTAATTTAAGATCTGTGTGGAAGTAGAAAGCTGAATGCGTGCACAAAGCACCACCACAGCTGACCCAGCCCTGCTGTGTTGAACAGGGCAGTTTTTAACAAAGCCACGTGGAGAAAGGCAGGGATGTGTTTTCAGACTACAGATGGCACAGGAATGACTCCTGTGCAAATTTCTCCCAGGAGTATATGGTGCACACCCCACAAAGGGGACAATCCCCAAACAGCTCATTCCATCACTGATTGGTAGGTACAGGGGAAAAAAAGCTTTGAAAGCTCAGAAAGCAGAGATGCAGCATATTGGCACACTTCATTTATCAAAGCCCACCTCTTATCTTTGCTCCCAAGACACTGCATGATGGAGCAGGCTGACCACGCCCTACCTGTCCAGCTCCTGTTTATGCTTCTCATTCCACATTTCTCCATCCAGGGACAAGAATTCCATCACCTTCACTGTGTTGTGGTCATGTGCATGCTATAGTTTCAGGCCAGCAAAGTTCCAAAGAACTGCTAAAATGCTGTTTAAAAGAAGCCCAAAAATGATGAGCTGTGAGGGACTGTTTGAAGGGGCAAGCCTCACTCCAGGTTGCATCTAGTACAGGTTTTGAGGATAGGCACTGGGAACAGGGAGCTGGGCCCCCACGTTGAACACTGAGTTTTGAACTGTCTGTTTTTAGGTACAGAGCTCGATGCTGGCTGTGGAGGGAGCCAGGTGGTGCCCATCACAAAGGGCTCTTCTCAGCATGCAGACACCTTCATGGCTGTGTGGGGGGCAGCAGACGCAGCCTGGAGAGAGGTGGGTGTTTTTCCCCCTGTAACAGCGTGGTTTTTAGAAAAGGCAAAAAAGACTACCTGAGGGAGCAGATGGAAGCAGCACATCTCAAAAGGGAAGAAACATGGCTACAGGACAATAACAATTTTCCCCTCTCAGTGAGACCCATCATATCCCATGCCAAGGACCAGGAACTGAAATGTCCTGAACTACTGCACAGATCCCCAGTACACTCCTCCTTCCAGAACTCAGCCTTCCTGCTCCTCAGTGGGCAGCCAGGCTTGGCCAACTGAAGGCGACCCAATTATATCCAGGTTTTTGGAGGATGGAAAGTGCCCCAAAGCCTCCATCCTTTGCCAAGAGAATAATTTAGGAGGGTGCAAAGCAGCCCCAACAATAAAAAAAAACCTACCTGGAAGAGAGGAAGGGTGATACATAAGGCAAAATCTCCCTGGTGATTACACAGTAGTGGCGCCTGAAGGAAATTACTGGGGGGATGGGGAACACAAGTGCCTCAGGGCCAGCTTCCCTGTGGGGTGGGCACCCAGAGTCTCTCCCAGCCTCTCAGCCATGCAGTCTGGCATAGGTGAGTGACAGCTTGCCATGGCTCCTAAAGCACCTGGCTTAAGCAGCATGAAAGTTCAGTCTGGTTCACATCCTGGCCCCATTTATCTCCATCCCCCAGAGGTGCAGGTCAGGCCCTTCATGCAGAGGACTTAGCAGAGTTTAAACTGTGGTGCAGTAGGATTAAGTCTTTTCTGTCCCACTCTGCAAAGAATGCCCACAGATTTGGGGATGTGACAAGAGGGACCTAGGGAGAGTGTGGTAAGCAAGCCCAACAAGCATTGGGCAGAGGAGGGGTTTGTGGCCAGTAGGTGCTTCCCCTCCCATCCTGCCTCTTGCTTCCCCTTCTATCAGCAGGGGCTCTGACTGCAAGGGGGGAGCATTTAGACATTTCTGTAGCCCACCTCTGAAATTTGACCTGCAAGTCCAATGCAAAGCCCTGATAGTCAGCAGAGCAGCTGCAGGTACCTGCAATCACCTCCTCTCTGCCCTTCCCATCAGGTGTGTGCCCCGATGCAGTCAGCTGCTAAATCCCAGGGGAAAAACATCTCCCTCTAATTATCTTTTTTCCTAGTAGCAGCTCTTTGTTGAGCTTCCTAGAACCGAGTCTTTGGAAATTTGCATGTGGGATTCATGAAGACAGGACTGAAAGTGAGTGTGGTCAGACTGGCTGGCATGGGACACCTGAGGCCGCAGCCTGACCTGCAGCACACAGCACTTACCATTCTCTGAGGGCTGAAGGCCTGATATGGTTTTCTCCCTCAAATGGTTTTTTCTTGGGTTGAGGTGAGCAGCAGAGCTCAGCTTTGGCTCTGAACTCCCCCAAACTACACGGATTTCATGCTCTTCTTCACCCTTCCTCACTTTGCCAGCTAAATTCAGACAAGGTGCCTGTTTGCATAAGAGCTGTCAAAAGAATAACTTACAAGTACAGGAGCTAGAAACGTCTTGAAGTGTAAAGCTGGCAGCCCCCGAAGACCTGCAGGGACTATCCAATCCATCTGGTGCTCCAGGGTGCAGAGCAAACAGGCTTTTGACTGGTTCATAACTGCAGCATATGCAAAAGGCTCAATTATTGCTTCTTAAAAAGCCCAAATTATCTCCTGGAGTTGGAGACTGACAGCCACATAGTCTCCACAGCGTTATGCATGACTGAATTTTTGCTGGCTTATTCTCTGCTGTTCTGTACTGCCTGTAATTGCATTGCATTTTAACTGTTTAGCATCGTCAGAACTTCAGCCCCAGGGGCAGCGGAGGTGGTGAGAGCTCAATACATCAAATTACTACCCAAAGAGCAGGCAGACAAAAAGCAGAGCAGGGAGGGAGGGAAACAGACAAATGAGCCACATTCATTAGAAAAACAGCAGCCCTGACCAGGGAAGCGTCCTACTGATGTAATGAGAAAGGTGAAAGTTGTTAATAATAATAAAGAACACAGTAACACAGTTGCTTTTCTATCAGAAAGCACCAAATCTGGAGAAAATAAATGCTCTGTGGAAAGCAGAGATGAAAACCGATGAAATGCTCCTTGCCCACATAGCTTTTCTTTCTTCCCAATTGCATTTAGTGGGTTTTTTGTGCTAGCGAGTTCTGTAGCTGTTCTGTTTAGTGCTGCTCCCTTGAGTGCTGTGATGTGGCCCCAAAAACTGGCATTGCTGCTGCAGAAGCCCCACCATGTAAGGCAGTGAAGCACTTTCCCACAGGCAGGTCTATGTTTCACCCTTGGACAGCCAGAGGTCCTGAGTGTTGCTCCTCTCTTTGGAATTTTCCCACCTGTGAGGGTCCTGAAATGTCACAGAGCTCTCGATGGGCTTGCCCTGCTGAGGCACCGCAGTAGTGTTGACCTCAAATAACCGACTAAGCTCTGTGCAGCTTAACACCCTGAAATTACAGTACACTGTTCCAAGGAACAGGCCCAGCACAATGCAGAGGCCACAGCGATACAGCCACAGAATCAAGGGTTACCTGTGGATGCCTGAAGAACAGCCTCAGAGCTGCCCACCATGGCACAGGGTCCCCAGGAGCCAGCAGGACCTGCTGGGTGTCCCTTGTAGGCCACCAGCAGCCTGCTCGTGGGTCTTTGGCCTGCCTACCTGCAAAGCCATGGGAGGAGATCACAGAATAATTTGTGTTGGAAGTGACCTTTAAGGTTTAGTCCAACCCTCAAGATGAAGGCAAAGAGAGAGGCACGTCAGCAGGCACAGCCAGCGATGCCAGCAATAAAGATGGTTGTGGCAGCAGAGAGGTTTCTGTCCCTGTCCCAGTGCAGCCTGACAGGGAGGTGCCTCTGCTGTGGCTCTCCAGCCAGATAATGTGCAAAGTGGATGCAAGGGAGCTGAGATGATCCTTCAGCTGTCTATGCTGAAATTTTTGAAGGTATTGACATTTCATGTCAGCTGCATTCACCAGGGTTAATTAAAGTCTGTGTTTTATAGATTGCCTGTGGCCATAAGCGGAAAAGCTGCCTCAATTGGAAATCAATAGAGTAATCTTTAAGCTATTTTATTTTATTAGATATAGGGTTCTAATTTGAAGAAATTGAGGAGCCATAATTAATGGTGCCAGAGAGGTCCTGAGATATATTTTCAAAGCTTCCTGAGGAGAGTGCTTTGCTGTAGGAAGTGTGCTGGAGGTGCCCAGCATGCTGGGGCACACCACTGAGGCTGGGGAATGCTCTGGTGAGTGAGCTCCCAGGAGCACTGCAGAAATACAACAGCAAATCAATAGCCAGCATTCTGCCCAAAAATTGAAGGGAAGGCTGTGAAGGCAGTGCTGCCACCACAGGGCACAGCAGAAAAGCCAAATTCTGGGGTGCTGACAAACAAGGAGTGTCATAAATGCTGCTGATGGCCTCCTTGCCCCGAGCCAGAGAGACTGATGTGCATTATGCCTTTCTCTAAGTCTACTGTGCACTGGTATGCAGTGAAATGATTTGCCCCTCTTCGGTGGGGTGGAGTCATTCCAAAACCACCCCAGATGCCTTAAGGGGTTTTGGAAGGTGAAGTATCTTGACAGTGCTACTGCTCTCCCTTGGAACAGCCTTGCTGGCAGGCTGTACAACTTTCCCACAACAGACAGACCAAGGAAATAAACAGCTTTCTATGCAGTGCCTGTAAAACAATTCTGTCCACAGACAATGGAGTGTCAAGGGCCAATAAGCAAAATAAACCCCAAAAAACTGGCCCATTCATGAGCAGCCATCATGAGCCCCTCAGCCAAATGTGTGAGAATATGTAAGTACTTAGAAGGCTAATAAGCTGCTTGTGCTTGAAAAGCATTTAATGCCTACCTTTTCAGCATCTACCTTTTAGAAATAATTATTTTCAACTTTTCTATGTTGTTTTTCTCATTTCTAGACTTTTTCCCTGTAAACAGTGATGAAAGTATTTTTCTTTTTGCGAATCAACTTACTTGATACAGCATCTTAGAGTAGAAAGCCAATTGTTGGTAGACTATGGCAAACCATTTTTTTGTGCTTCGTTGGCTCTTTTTCTTCAGTGCCCACTTGTCTTGTTTGGGACTGTGTCCAACATCCCAGCATGCTGCAAATGGTCACTCCCAAAATATTGCAAATCTTTCTACTGAGCAGGGTTAGACTCTGGGAAGAGCTCAGGGAAATTTTCTGTGTTTGAAGACAGTGACTTGCCTTCTGAAGTTAAGCCTGAGATGAGCAGTGCTGAAAACACTTTCTTCTGGCAAACCTGAGCCCTGCACACTTTGCTAGCAGTGATTAATGATACCCCAAAGTCTTTGCCAGCCAAATATGTTCTGTAGTCTTGGATTGTAACATGTAGATCAGAATCATATACTCAAACTACAAACTTGTTTAACAAGTAACTCATGAGCTGAACTAATTTGTAAGCAGATCCAGTTGAATTACATTTCTGTGGGCATGTTCATTCCACAGTGAAGTGGATGTCATTCACTTCTTTAGCAAATTAGGACACAGAAGCTGAAGAGCATTAAATTCAGATGGGACTGTCCACAGAAGATTTAGTCAAACTTTGGTGAGAAGACTTTTACAAATCTAGATCCATTTTCCTAATATTCTCATATAGACAAACCTCACAGTGGAGGATCAACTTTAACTTTTGGGTTTATTTTTGACATACTAGTGATGAGAAAAACTCTAGTGGCTCTTTTAGACACGTATTAACAGTGGAGCTGTTGAGCCAGACAACCTGAATGGATTTTTCATTTCTTTTTCATCTACCTAAGTCATTGCATGTAACTTCTTTAAATACTGAGTTCTCTCTGCAGACAGTTCATCACCTCCCATTAAAGGCAATTCCAGCACCTTCAACTCTGCAGAAGAAAAGTGCCCTAAATATTCTTCCAAATCCTTTCTGTGCTTTACAGATATCCTTCAAGCAAATCTGTCTTCTCCCCTTCATACAAACATCAATTCCCTTGTGATTCTTAACAAGAATAGAAGTTCACATTGTCTCCCTTTACCACAAGTTTTGTCATTTCAGGGGTTAAGAGGATCTCAGGCTCTTATTTCTGCTGTCCACTGAACTCACCTCTTTTACTTCATACACACTCAGCACAAGCCAGTCCCTTTGAGAGATGTTTCCCAGCCTTCTGATGAGCGCTTGGTTGTCTGCCATGCCCCTTATCATGAAGAGCCCAAACACTTTCCCTGTTCTGTTGTTTTTCACTTTTCCAGTATCAAGATTTGCAGAGAGGCCTGTCCTCTCCCCACCACTGATTGTAATGAGGAGTTTCCACTTGCCACTTCCAGCATGCTTTCTGCAAGGTTTCACTGAGCCCCTGCCACCACCATGCCCAGAATATCTAATGTCTGCTCTCCAGGCTTGTCATAAAGCGTCCATCTCATTCTGTGAAACTAGAATGCAGAGTAATGGACAATAGCTGTGCTAGACATGTGCAATGGATTGCATTTCTGCAAACAGAAAAGGATAGCTACTTAATAAAGATAATAAATTTTAATAGGCAGTAAATTTTTTTTCTTGACACAACATGGTAGTTTCTGAACAGATTTTGCACAAAACCACAAACAGATATTACACAACATTTCTCTGCTTTTCTCCACTATCCTTTCACTATGATACAATACACTACAAAATATTTTGGGTTTTTAATCAACATGAAAATCCACAATGACTGCTTTTTTTTGAAGGAAACCTCATCAGTCAGGAACCAGAATAGTTGCAGATGCCAACTAGCATATTTTAGATGGCCTGACCTTTCCAAAGTAGGCATCCAAGACTTCTCTGCTCCCGAGGAACACAAGCTATCCAGGAATACCTGAATGAACCACGTAAGTTCAGCTGCAGCATGGACACTTGTTAATTTCCCATCTTTTATTGAGCTTCACCAAAAGCCTCTCATGGTGCCACTAAGAAAGATTACCAGACCCACCAAAGCAGAAGTAAGAGCAACGGCCAAGTACAGGGAAATAAACACTTTTCAGATTTTTCTATAGACATAAGTAATAAATTTGGTCAATCTCTCACCATCATGCTAAACAAGTTTTATTATTTCAGAGAAGGAAATTGGAGAGAAAAGGTCCTCAAGAGCATTGTATCAATAGGTATCCAAACTTAGATGATTGTCCCAGATCTTGGCCCTGCACTTAGACCACCAGTTGTCTCCTTTCCATTTCCCAATTTAAAAAAAGGTAACTCTAGGAATGCTACAGTCAGTGGATAGAGACTGAGCAGATGCTCACAGTAATACAACTTTCAAACATTTATAGTTCTAGAAAGGTAGGGTACATGCAGGCAGAAGCACTACTTGATATTTTGGAACTGCCGGCTCTGTACAAATTAGGAGTGTCTGTAATTAGCACTTGAAACACTCTTTGAACTTCCAGAGTTATTCAATAACCTGCAGGGATCCCATGCATTACTCAGAACACAGGGAAGAAGGTTCATCTGTGAAATTGCTTACCTTGCTGATTCCCACTGTGTGCCCCAGGCTATATGGGAGTCATATTTGCAGCACACATAATGCAATTAGCCAAGAAACAGGTGAAAACCAGCTATTGCCTGCTACATTGCAAGGACTATGTTCAGTAATTTACACAATTTCAAAAAGCCTCAGTGCAAGGTGTATTCCTCCCTTCACAGAAAAGAAGCACACACTTCAGCATCTCAGCCAGGCATCCCACTCTGTAAACATTTATGACAAGCAAAGCGTGTGCTACAGTGAGGAGTCTCATGCAAATCACAGAATTAATTTTCATAGTGGCTGTTTGCCCAGTCCTGTTTCAAGGGTCAGATCCTGTTTGTATTCTGCTACATACAACTAAAATATCCCTAGCTACCATAAGTTCAACAAAGTATGCTGACTTATTCCTTCCTGTGTGTGCAGAAAACATTTTTAGTAGCTACTATGCGAACATCTCCAAATTTTTGCATCATCTTCACTCATCTTGTTTTTACATTCTCTTCAACCTTGTTTCCCTGCTTTTACTATATGTGAAGATAATAAATATACATGGTATACCAGTTATTAAGCCATCAAAAAAAAAATACATGTCATTCCAGAAGGGAAAGGAGATGCTTGAGATTTAGAAGTCAAAACCCGGTCATTCACACAAGTGTCCTGATGGTAAAAAGCTTCAGCTTCTCCACATTTCCCGTTGAAACACAACTTTGGTGAGATGTTCTTGCATATTCTGATAAAACAGGCTGCTTCACATCTGAAATGACAAGAGCATCTCAAGATTATTGTTCCAGGTAAGGTTGTTCAGGAACATAAGAGTAAGCTAAAATGGAAGACAGAACAAATCCAGTATGGGATAGACAATAAGGATTAAATTTATTGTCCAGGCCCTTGTCCTGGATCCACACAAATTGAACCACCTCTGGGTTTCAGTAATGTAGGCAAAACTGTATTCTGCTGCTCTAATTCAAGTAAGAAAGGAGGTAATTTTGTCCTTACTACTGGCATCAGGAAAGCTCAGTCTCTACCTAGGGGAAAGGAGAATAGGTCAAAACCATCAAAGATGTTCTTCACATTTCTGGTCACCCATGTATTTCTCAGTGGAGACTGATGGGACCCATTCTAGAGGGGCTTCATTCTACAGTGCTGGGGGGAGTCTGGGCTTTGCCAGAGCCTCTGTGGGGTCCATCCCACGCATGCTGTGAAACCCAGTTCCTCAGGACATCCTTTTCCCCTGCCTCCTGCTCCATCCTGGTCACACAGAGCCCTTCCACAGCTGCTTCCTTCTCCCACCCTCAGCAAAGGACCACAGCTCTCCACAAATGAGAAAAGCAGCTCCATGGGAAGTGGATATTGTGGTACCTGAGAAAGCTTCATATATGAAGGAAAATTTAGCACCCATATCAAAAACTGTATTTCAGAGTGCTCTGATGGTCTCTGCCCTCTCACACATAAAGATACCATCCAGCTCTTGCTATAATTTAACCACCTAGGATTTCAAGCCATAATAAACCACCTCAATAAAACTCCTGGCTTTTGCATGAAGTGAAAAAGATTCAGATTTTTCACGGAAAAAAAAAAGGAGTAAAAATCTTCTGGGTACCAAATTTCTTTTTTTTTTTTTTAATAGGTATCTGCCCTTCAAAATCTATTATTTCTCACACAAACAGAAAGAAAATTCACCCAGGGGTTTACATCCAGGAAATGCTGAACAGTTAAAGTCATATGCTCTTCCCTATGAAGATCTGTCTCTATGAGCTGGCAGCTTCTTCAGCCCCTCATTTTGCCTGTGAATCTGGTCACCATGGGGTGCTCCAGCTGAGCTTTGTTTAAGCCACTTTTCCTTGAGGCTGCTGCCAATTATAAATATAATTTCTCTTTTTGGCTTGCATTTTTAACCCTTTTTTTTTTTTTGTTACATGACACAATACTGAGACTACGAAGCATTAAAAGGATTAACAAATACTAATGTTACAGGATGGAAAACAAAGGCAATAAACTTACATATTTATTGCTGAGATGTGAAGATTTGCCGAGTTTTATTCTTCCCATGAGATGAGTGCTCTCCTAAGAAACAGAAAATACATTTGCATCAGATAAACATAGAAAGACAGATAAATATGGAAATGAGTCTAACAGGAACACATCACTGACCAGTGTACAAACTAGCCAGTCTCCTTGTCAGATTTACTTCACAGCAAAAACTGTCCACAAAATAGATTTTTACCACCCTTCCTATTTTATAGATTATTTCCCCTGCGATTTGCTCATTAATGCTGGGTTACTACCACAAAGTATTTTCCAAGGCAGTTCTCAAGGGGGTTGAAGAGGAATAAGATTTTAATTAATTTATAGCTATGATTAGAACACTGAATTTTAAAAATAAGAAGATAGAAGTATAAAATTAATTTCTGCCAGTAACACTGACATCAGCTCAGTTCCTCCAAAGTAGAAGGATGAACATTTAAGAACTTGACACAGTTCTCAATATTCCTTCTCTGGAGAAGCCAGAGCCACATGGAAACAGGCATGAGGGCAGGAAAACCCAAACGTCTCCTTCTGCCTCCTTGCTCACCTGCAGGAGACAATTTAATTCCTCATGCCCACATGAGAGGCAAGGAAATGATGTATTACATTCCAGGAGAAGTGAATATGTATTAAAAACCTACAAATGATCAATGGCCTAGGGTTGCAAATTGTAATACAAATTAGGATTATGAAAAAATTCACTGATTAGGCATTTAAATAATTAGCAGCCAAATTAAATAGTTGCACTTCTGAAGACAATGGAAAGGACTTATCAATAGTTTTCAGACAGTTTTTCTTCACAGCAAAAAAAGGCTCTGTAATTGAGCGCAGCTTTTTGGGGATGAGTGAAAGACTTTCTGCTGAAAACTGTTCAACAACAGTGTGCTGAAATGGTGTTCACTTCCCAAGTGCTCAATTTTGGAAAAAAAAAATTTAAATAATTTTGAAGTGTTGTTAACATGAAGTTTTAGAAGCTCTTATGTCAAATTTCAGGTAGGGCAAAGGAAAGCACAAGTTTTTGCTAGGAAAAAACTGGAATATCTTAACAAGACATATTTTTGGTAGGTGAAACATTTTTGCTAGATAAAAATCTTGTACTGAAAAGCTAAAATAAAATGAACCAGTTCGAATATTGCACAGTTTTATACTAGCAAAGGAGTGAGATTTTCAAGAACTCTCATTTCTTTTTTTATTTTTATTTTTATTTTTCCTTTTGCATGTTTCTACTTTCCTTTTTTAATATACAGAAATAGAAGATTAAATAGGGGACAGAAGAGAGAAACTGGCAAAACTGTTTAAAAAATAAGGTATTAGAGAAACGAATTGAGAAATATATTGCAATGCAGAAGATAAAATCCAATAGTAGTAATAAATATCAGTACTTTGTTATCAGTTCCATTCCCAGCTGGTTGTTCTGCAAGCAGATTTACATGGAAGCACCCCAGGAAAATAACACATCTAAGGGCAGGCTCCAGAGTAGGGTAGCTCCCTGGATAACATCCCATTTGTGCCAGTAGACCATGGATCAGGGCATGGAGAGGGGGAGCAGCACTGGCTGCAGAAGGCAGTGTGCTTGAGAGGCACCGGCCAACAGCGGTGGCCAGGCCAGAGGGGTGACTCTGCCCTTCTGCAGAGCCTGAGACTGCAACACACAGACACTCACACGCCCTATCCAGATGTCCTGGTACTGTACCCCTTATCCCTGGAACAGGGAACTGGCCCCAGCTATTGCCTGGGGCAATGCCCGCTACAATAGCAGTGTCTGCTGAGGGATGGATGCAGGCAGGGATGTTCTATGTTGCTTTGCCACTGCATTTCCAAGAGGGCAGGAGCCTGCAAGCCTTGGGAAACAAAAGGAAGTTATGGCTACTCCATGTTTGCAAAAGTGCCTGAAGATAATTGCATGGTAAGGTCTGTAATCGTTAGTGCCAGCCAACAATTCAATGATGGAGACAATGACTATACACCAGAGAAGGAGTGGTCACAGATGCTCTCTGTTCAAAAGATAAAAGGGTGGTGGATGGGTTTAGATACAGGGCTGCAGTACACCTGGAGACTGCACAGAGAAGTGTCCAAACCAATTTTGGAGTTCAATGGTTCAGCAGTTTGATATACTGCTAAATACCCAGTTGCAACTCAAAGGGCAAACCAAGAACATTCAGGTTAGCTGCAAGTAAGAAAACATTTATATTGATCTCAAAACAGCCTTAACTGACACAAATAGATTGCAAGACTGGGATTCCAAGACCCAAACTTGTCTCCAAACCATCACCCACCAAAACAAATGGACTGAACCTTGCTTCCCATAAGGGAAATGAAAAACAAATACTTATGTTTCATATTTTGTTAGAACAGATGGCATTTTAGTAGATTGAAGAAGTAATTTCACACTGAATTTTTTTGCCGATTGAGAAAATCAGCACTGAGGGTGCAGTGGAGGTGCTCAGCCACACCAGATACATTACAAGGCCTTGAAGGCTGTCACAGGATCATAGAATTGTTGAGTTTGGAAAAGATCATCAAGTCCAACTGTCAACCCAGCAACATCTCCATGTTCACCACTAAACCTTGTCCTCAAGTGCCACATCCACACATTTTTTTTGAAAATTCCAGCAATGATGACTTTACCACTGTCCTAAACATGCTGTTCCAATGCTTAACTGCCCTTTTTGTGAAGAAATATTCCCTAATATCAATCTATACTCCCTTGGCACAACCTGAGGCCATCATTGAAAGAGAAAGGCTATAGTTCCACAAAATAAACCAACAAGAGCAAAATTGCTGCACAACATCATCAGTTGTTGTGCAGCAACAAAAAAACAGGGATCTTATTTATTCTGGATTATGCATTTAGGGAAGGATGACACGCAAACTCTAGCATTATTCACCAGGAGATAGAAGATAGCAGGAGAAACTTGAACCATCAGCTTCTCACGATATAGGTATTCAGTATCTTGCATAAAGTATTAGTTGAGCCAATCTGATGGATGCTATGGCAATACATTTCCAAAAGGGAATGAGATCTTGAAATTGGAGGACAGAGTTGAACAAACACTCTGGAAAGGAGATATGGTCAATCAAAAATGAAATTGAAGAGAAACAGAAGACTAAAAATTTCAAAAGAAAAAAACCCAACCCTGATACGACGTGAAAGCAAGGAAAGCCAATGGGATGACCTGAAGTGCAGGAATATGGCCCAAAGTTTGCCCAATTGAAATCGTAAGATTTCATTGCCTTTCCTGAAAGGAATTTCTTCCTGTCAGGAAAGGCAATGAAATCTTGAAATCAGAGGACAGAGTTGAACAAACACTCCAGAAAGGAGATATGGTCAATCAAAAATGAAATTGAAAAATTCAGAAAATCTGAAATGGAGTGACTACAACCCATTGTACTGAGATGAAATGTGGTGCAGGAAAAAGAACCAAAACTTGCCCAAATTATTCCCTTTGAAATCCCTAAAATCAGGAAAGAAAGGGAAACAAAGACACAGAAGAGAAACAGAAGAATTGAAATTTCAAAAGAAAAGAATCCTGACATGACATGAAAACAAGGAAAGCCAATGGCATGACCTGAAGTGCAGGAATATGGCCTGAGGCTTGCCCAATTGATCCTCATTGAAATAGCAAGATTTTATCCCCTTTCATGAAAGGGAAAATCAGAAAAAATCGGATTCTGGCATGGAAGTTTTAGGTGACATGCCAAGCCTGCCTTTACACCCTATATTCTCTTTGCCATCTTCCAGTGTTGCATCTTTTTGTTGATTTTTGTTGATTTTTGTCTGAAATTGGATTGCAAAAACCAAGACATAAGCATCATTAAGTCTATTACTGTCATATAACAGACAGATCTGCAGTTAAACTGGCAGGTTTATTGCTGCAGGAGGCTGCAGATACCACAGCAGACAAGACAAATTTGTGGAATTAAAAGCCATTGAAAACTATGAAACACCAAGGATAACTAGCCTGATTAAGGATGTCTCCTAGCCACATGCTGCTGGAAGACTATGGTGTAGGACATGTTATTGGACTCCTTTCCTGTTTGTCACACTTCCTTTTATCTCTTGTGATTCACCCTCTAAGAAATCCTTTTTGACTGGATTTGAGGCTACAGAGATCCAAGGTTCCAGCAGGTACAGCTGGCTCAGCTGATGGTTGTCACTGATATATTTTATGAAAATCCTTTTGCTAGGATTTTTCTCCTGAGAAACTGAGAAGCCTCAGAAAAGAAATGTAAACAATAACTATCTGATGGCTGTGGAATGTGGTCTGGAGATGGTTTACCAACAGGTGCATCTTTGATTGGTTCCATGTGGATTGTTTTTACTTGATGACCAATCATGGTCCAGCTGTGTCGGACTCTCTGGTCAGACACAAGATTTTATTATGCATTCCTTTCTAGCTTTCTGATGTCTCCTTTCTCTTTCTTTAATATAGTTTTAGTATGTAATTTTCTTTCAATATAATATCATAAAATAATAAATCAGCCTTCTGAAACACAGAGTCAAGATTCTCATCTCTTCCCTCATCCTGGGGACCCTCAAACACTGCCACAGATGGTTCCTTAGCCTCAATACTAAAGGAGATGGTGCACTAACAACTTGCACAATACAGCATTGGTCTTTCATACACACAGCCTACACGTGGCACCCTTTGAACACATCTGCCACAGCCTCAGTAACACTGATCCTCCCAAAGAAATTGGCAGCATAGGCACTGGATCTGATCCAATATGCCCTGCACACTTCCTCCTCTAAAACATAGTCATGGTTCAAAAGGATAAAGACAAGGAAGATGGACAAGAAAAAGAAATTGTACTCATAAATCCTCATTGTTCAACATATTTGTTTAAAGTTCATGGAAAGTAGACTTAGTACCCAGCTACTGAGGGCTCTTCCAAGATGAAAGATAATCAGAAAAGAAAGAATGCTGCAGTGAAAATGTGTTTTCTTCCTAATTAAAATTTCACTTGTGCAGTATTTGTTTTGATTTTTCACTCACAAATATACTAATTTCCAACCATTACTGTTGCGTTCTGATGCCAGTGTATGTGAATAAGTAACGGGTACAATCAACTGAAATTACAGATTGCAATAAGATCAGTTTTGAAGCTCTGAAACAGACATTACTTTGTCTTACTGTTGTAGAAGGTTATTGTAATAATCTCACTGCAATTTTCCCTCTCCTCTTGCCCCTCCACATTTGATTCAGAATCTGAATATATTATTCAGAATACACATACACTGCAGAACACCATGACATAAAAGAGAGTACAGACTGAGTACTATGAGCACAGAAAGTCTTTGACCTGGTTAATGCCCTCTGACATTATTGGGAAAGCTGGAAGAAAAAGGATGTAAAAACAGTCTTTCATATAAAAAATAGGTTGTGCAGCATCTCAGATTACATTGTCTGAAAGAAGAAATTAGTTGTGCTCTTATTTCACTGTAATATCTGCTGCTGAGAAATTGCTTGTAAGTGGTAATCAGATTTGGAGCAAAGAATTAAAGCAAGCTTTTAATAAAATCTGATTGAAGAAGCCTATCTTTTTTAAAAGTATAAAACTACCTCTGCAGACACAGGAATCAAAATGTCTATTTTTACCAGACTGAAATAAAAGAAAGATGCTGGAGAGCAGCATTGAGTGGGAACCACTGGCTGTGTTTGGTGTGGGCCAGTGGGTCCAGCACCCACAATGTGCTGCAGCTCGCCCGCCATACACACTTCACAATTCCCTGCAAATTGCTCCTCACCACTGCCAGCACAATAGAAGGGTCTGAACAATCCACCATGGCAGAGAGAGGGTGTGTGGAAACATTAAAGTGAAGGACAGAAAGGCAATTCCTGCTCAATGGGCAGCAAAGGGCAGGAGGTGGCTCCCTCACAAGGAGCATCTCAGAAAGCTGCAGGCTGGAAAGTCAGCAAATGCTTCACAGGGGAAAACATCACCTGACCCTCAGCAGGCTGAATGTAAGAGACTGCTTAAAAAACCCTTGAAAATATGCACAGCTCACAAACCAAATTAGAAATACAGAAGGAAACATATGCTATTTTGACTACAGTTTGACTGTGGTTTTGACAACATTTTTGTCCAAAAGTTTCAGCTGGAAGTGTGTGCAGTCAGAACTTTGTGGTGTGAGTAAACACAAACAGAGTCCAACCACAAGCTAAGAAAGTTTATTCTACAGTTCCTGTGAAGAAAGAAACAGAACTTCAGGCTATTATACAACACAAGGTTAAAAAATAGAGTATCAGGAAATGGGAAAGGAGAGGGAAGGAGGTACTTGGTATCTTCCTTTGTTGCGAGGACACCTTTTTTATAAAGCAGCTTCTAGGTGTTCTATGTGCAGGGGAAAAAACATAAGACCCTGAAACTACATCTCAGACTAGGAAACAGAAATAATCCATATCATAACCCTATCATAACTTTAGCAGGAGCACCTGCTCTTACCAGTCCTAAGCACACAGCATGCCAGCAGACTGCTCTTCACTGACCTACACTGCTTATCCTGCAAGGAAGTGGAAGAGGGAAGGGGATTTCCATTGACAGAGTGACTCATCTAGTGACTTAGATTCTTCACCTGCTCCTAGAGACATCCATACAGATCCTAGACATAATGAGAAAGAGGTCAAAGTCCCAATGCATGTTAAGAAACCTCATGGCCCACTATGGGGTCATGCTCCCTCACAGGGGTAAATTTCCCTGGGTTGTGTCCCTAATGAGGTAAACCCCAAAGATTTCTTACCTACTTAAATGCCATGGCCCATGCTCAGATATACTCAGCGTAACAGGAAACAAGGTCTGCACCAGCTCCTGATTTGTCCCATTGTACCAAAACCACATCTATGGTTTGATGAGTGAGGCAGAACAATTAGTCTCAGCACATGCAGGGTTATGGAAAGCAGCGTTGAAGACACTGTCATCTGACCACACTGTTTCAGAACACCACAGGATTTTCCATGTCCAAGCCCTAGCCCTGCACTAGGTTCTCTTGAGGCACATTCAGCTGAAGCAGCAGGTAACAGCTCTAAGGCCATCATTACTGTTGAACAGCAGCAGCTTTTGGAAGAAATGTGGAGCATATGGAGAATGCAAATTTTCCTGCTTGGTTCATGCTATCTTTGCACTGCACTGCCATCAGAGAGCACCTCTAGGAATTAACTGATCTCTTTCTCCAGTGTGATTGCAATATGTTAAAGGGGTTTCAAATGGAACAGGTTAGGTGTCTCCCAAATATCCATCTTTGCCTGATACATTTTCCCATTTCTGTTTAGTAGCAACACTTGAATTTTCTTTTTTTTTTTGTCCACAGTGGGTATCTCAGAAAGCCCTAATGCAGACATGTGCCACAAATCCTTCTCCAGCCACCTTCCATTTCAGGTGCCTCACCAAAATCTGAGCTACCTCAGCTCTGACACATTTAACCCCCTTTCAGCAAATTCAGTGCAGAACAGGCAATATCTCTAAAAGCCAAGTAAGTCAAATCCTACCCTTTCAACTCAAAACAGCTCAGTCTGGTTATAAATCATGCTTTATTGGATCAGCTTATGCTTAGGTGCTGGGATTATACCTAACATGTCTGAGATATTATGTCACCTGCACATCCCTATGAGACTTTACATTGAATATTGAAATGGTGTGCTTCTACTAAAAAGGCCTTTCACATATTTTACCTGCTGTAGAATAGTTATTCCAGGCTAGGGCCATGCAAGAAAATTCTGAAATAGGATATCAATGCTTCTATCACACATCGTACACCCGTCTGTAGTAGTCTTACCCAAATTTCTATTGACCAACCTTTCTGTAACTGAGAAATTTTCACCCCTCAACATTTTTCATGAGTCATAAAAAGGTGATCAATACCTTTGCTGTTCTTCAGTGTAATACACAAGAACCCTTGCAGAAAAAGTTAGGTCTGTTTTCAAGACAGGCAATACTTTAACCTCATGGCTGATGGTATTGATCTCTTAGTCATAAATTAAAACCCTACATCTTATATTCTCAGGAAATATAACTATCACTGACAAGCTAAGTGTGCAGTTCTGAGGGCTGTGTTGAATCACAAATAAATATTTTTGCAGGTAGATTTCCTAGAACGCTGTATTGTAAAAGACCATTTATTCTCCCCAGGGGGAGCCACCCTAAATTTGCCTGTACCATCAACATGAAAGGGCTGCCAGAAGTCCTGCATTTGTACATTAGTGTGAAACTTTTGAGATCATTTTTATCCTAGCTGAGTTTTCAAGTAAGATGCAAGAACAGGCACTTATCTTGCATCAGGTGTTGCAGTTCACTGATAAACATGCATGAAAAATGTTCTGAGTCTAGTTTAGTTTTCTCTGGTTTAATACTTTACACCCATTCTACACCAATTGTGCCTTAGAGCTCAAGGCAATTAGCAATTCCATCTTTATAAGAAGAGTTATAAAAAATGACAATATTAAAGCTCCATTTTACCTAGTTCTCTTGATGATACTACTCCATTAAAAACATTACTTTAGTCCGGGCTTAATTGAAAACTACTCTTCTCCTGCATCCTTCCACATTAATTGTAGGTATTTGAAATAATATTCTTGATTAAATTTAATTCAGCTGTGCCTCTGAAAAAGGAGTCTTTCCTTTTTCTTTCATTTCATATTCACAACTTAATTTTAGAAGTCCTAAAATAGGATCCTTCAGGAGTCAGTGAACTGCCTACAGGTCAGCCCATTCCAGCTCAAGATAGATGTCCAAGGCAGATGGGATAAACAGCCCCCTGGACACATACATCTCTTTCAACTATGTGCAGCTAGCGTGGTTTTTAAACAGATAAAAGAGGGCAAGATTAAACTCACCACAACCTTTGATCAAGATCTATGCACAACACTGACACATGGTCTTTCTATGTTGCTGGCTTGAACAGTTTGTAGGTCCTTAGCTGTCCTGCATATATTTTACAAAATTATACAATCTCAAAGTCTTCTGTTTGGAATGAAAATCAAAAATGAAGCAAAAAAATAGAATGTCTACTTCTAATAAAACTTAATTTGAATACATATCAAAGCAGAACTTCCTTGTAGATATGCTTGACCTTAGGGAGGAGCTGCCTATTGGTAGTGAGGGGTGATGTAGCCCTGCTTGTGAAGTTAAGGCTGCTCTTTAGATCTTTCTAATTTCAGCTTTTCTACTCATTACTTTTTGCAGTTTTGTTGGTATGTACAGAGACAGCCACAACATACACTTTCTAAACAACTGGACCAAGGAAAAAGAAGAACACTTGTAAAGAAGTTTTATGCAGGGCAATTGTTGTCAGTCGTTGTGAGAAGGCCCAAGAGTCAGGCAGTTCTTGTGTACCATGAGAAGCATCTGCCTTTATGCCTGAGGTTTTAATAAAGCAAATAAATCTGATTCAAATGGGGAGGCATCCTAACATATTTAAAATTCCCGTATGAGTGACAAATATTTCTGGAAGAAACAGACTCCTCTGTCAGAATGCTTTTAATTTAAGAAGAAAAGTGTCTCTAATAACCTAGGCAAAAGCAGGACTTCAATTTCAGTGAAAGCATGTTTAATTTTAAACATATAATGATAAGAGAATTCAAGAGAAAATGTCAGCTAGCTTAAATATGAATTGTATTAATGAGAAGAGGGCAGGAATCTTGTCTTCTAAGTGGTTATGACTTAAACCTTCTAATTATAGCATGCACACATCATAGGTCAGTAAAAAAGAATATCAAGCATCCTCTGGATGGAAGATGCTCAGACATTTGGTGAACCAGTAACTGATTAACAGACAACAGAGCTCAACTTGTGGAAAAAGGAAAAAAAAAAAACCCAAACTGAGACTGTGTCTTTTCCCATTTACCCTGCTTTAAACCACAAACAATTCTGCTACTGTCAATTAAGTCACTTTGTTTTTGAAATGGCATGAGGGCAGAATCAATCAAAAAAATGTCCATTAATTAGTTTCTAACTTCATTCAGCTTTCAAAAAAAACCAAACAAACAAAGTGCAACTTCAAGAAAACATACGCACAACTCAATACTCCAAATAAAGCTAAAAGTCCATTCCCAGAGATATTCTCTTAAAAAAAAAAATAATTTCCCAAATCATGAAGCTCTGAAGTGCAGCCTCTAAAGAGCCAAAGTGTAGTTTACCTTTACCCAGCAGCAGTGGGACAGAACTGACATATCTTGTGATGGAACAGGCCCTTCCTCCCTCCCTCTAACCCCTAACTCTGTGTCAAGAGGCCATGGGGACCTTGCACAACTCTGGTTTGCTGCAAGGGCTGCCAGAGATGCCCTGTGGGTGTTTTGGATTGCACAAAAGCTTCTGGGAGTTGCAGAGAAGGCTGGAGAGTCCAAACTGTGCCTCTCCAGCAAGCAGAGGATAGTTCAGATGAAGGGCTGTATTTCAGAGGACTACCCAAGGATTTGGACAAAAGGAGAGAGCAGCTATTGGTCAGACTAAGAAATGTCAGTAGGAGAAACAAATGGCCAAAAAGCTTAAAAACAAAATAAGAGTATTATACCTAAAAACTAGAAAGTAAGACAGCTTTTCTGGAACGACTTTTGCAGGTGAGGTGGGACCTACATGACTGAGAAAGCATTGGGTGAAGGTGTGAAGTTTCACCATGACTAGCTCTACCATTTAGGGGAGATTTAGGGGTTTTGGTTGTTTAGTCAGAATCCTGTTCTGCCTCAGTCTTATTTTGTGCCTCTCCATTTTTTGCAGAACCTATAACTGTATCCATCTCTTTGCTTTGAGATTTTTCTTTCTTTTTTGTATGTTATCAGTAACCTTTGTTCCTTTAGGCTTTATTACCACAGATTTTGTAAGAACCTGAAGCACAGGAACGGAGGGATTTGCAATGAGAGCAGGATTTTGAATGCAAAGGGTGACTGAGTATGGGGCTGACTGAACACTGCTGACACCAACTCCAACAGAATCCTGATTACATACAGCACTGGCTCCCAAACCTTTTGATCCCTGGGATATTAGCTCAGTTGCTTGGAGCATGGTAATAATAACACCAAGGTTGTGGGTTTGATCTTCACATGGGCCATTCACTTATGTTCACCTGAGGGCCCCTTCCAACTCAGAACATGCTGTGGTTCTGATATTACCAGTCTTCAAACTTCCTTGTACAGACAGATCTAGCTGATAAATGCCATGATCACTGTTATTCCTGAACATCCCTAGCTAGATCACTTACCATCAATGATTTAAATAAAATATTTTCCTAAAATATTTTCCATACTTCTCACTCCCAAATGCTGACAGCACACACAGTACAATGGAACATCAGCTCTACAGGATCACAGTCTGGGGATTTGCTCTGTAGAATTGTTTGCAGTGACTTTTACATGACAGGAACTGAAGATGGGTTTGCTATTGGAAATGATATCCCAAAAACTGCTCCTCTCGAGCTCAGACAGGGAAACACACATACACAGAAATGAAACACTCACCAGTCTCAGAAGAAGTTGTCTTCACAGAAAGAAGTTTGACTCCTTCTTTATCTGACTGGGCCCTGTTGAAGTCAGAAAACATTTAAGCAGTCAGTGCACATGTTGGTCATGTCCAAACAAAACTCTAAGATTTTGGTCCCGAGGAGGCAGCACCTACTCCAGTCTAAACTGGAAGGCTTAAATGGGCTTTGCACGGGGTCAGGTGGCAGAAAATACCATATGCCAACATCTCTGAAAATACCTTTCTCTTAAAATATGTAATAAATCAGGTTTAATTATCCAGGTTTAATCTAGGACTTCATAGAAGAGGAGGGAAAAGGAGGAATATTTTTTCTGTCAATGCAAACCTTTTAGCCATGTTGAGTTGCAAAGAAGGACCACTTCAGATGTCCAGGGAGTCAGTGCTACCAAGTAAACCAGCAGCCTAAACGTTGCTTTTGGTCATGCAAGCAGCCACTGCCAGGCTCAATGGCCTTTAGTTTGTATCTTCTAATGGATCTTTCTTAGTTTCCCTCTCTTTACACTCCTTAAGCCACTACTATTTCTAGTGGGTCTAGTGGGAACAAGATGGGACAGAGGAACATGATAAAATGGGGAACAAGTGAAATATATATATAAATAGTCCAGAATAAAAAGGGAACATTAAAAAGAGAGACAACATGAACAAAAGAAGTGGGGTAGGAAAAGATGTGGGGGTAGAGGCGAGGGATAAATGGGGGAAAAGGTGAAAAAAAAAGGAAAAAGACTGGGCAAGTGAGTCCTGTGGCACAGCATAAGCCATTAATCCACTTCAAAAGGATCAATTGCAAAACAGTTGAGAAGCACCACATTTCTATCCATGCTGAAACAGCTGCTTATCATGCATACAGGTCTACAATAACTGCAAGTGCAGCACTTTTAACAGGATATTTCTCTTTGGGGTGGCAACTGACTACAATATCTAAACAGAGGAAGATCAAAGAAAATCCTATGCAAAATCTGCTACATTTACAAGTGCCCCGTGATAGATCTCAAAGCAATGAAAAGGATTCAACCTACTGTTCAGCGCCATTCTCTTGTCTCTCTGGAAGAAGAAAAAAAGTTAGTATCATTTTGATTGCTGGAACTCAAGCACCAAACATTTAGACATGACTATTGCAGTTGCTGGCAGAAGGCTCAGTTGTAATTTTGCAGTACTGCATTAAGTTCATAAGCACAATCAACCAGCTTGAATAGTAATTGTTATTTTCTGGTCATCTGTGGAAGTGAACTGATGTTGCTTGTACCAACACTTTTGGAAACCAGGGAGAATGATATTTGACTTGTCCAAGAGCACAACAGGAGAGTACATTTTTCCCTGCAGCTCCCAAATCCCTGGGTAGCTGGCACAGAGGATGTGAGCATGCCATGGTTCTCAAGTACACAACAACTGAGCTAAAAGATGCAGGGTAAGGGGACTGAGGGAACAAGGGTGTTCCTGAGGCTGTACCCCCTGGGGGTACAGCCTGGCATGATGTCTGGGAACAGTTTGTCATCCCCATTGATGAGGAACAGGTTTGTCTCCAAAATGAATCATATGCTGAATGTATTTTATGCTTATGTGCAAGTGTGGGCAGATGGAAGGGGCCAGGGCGTTACATCAGAGACATGGAGCCAACTCCATGGCACCAAGCACAGGGGAAGTGCACTGGATAGACCTGGGCAAATCCCACAGGAAGCACTACAGATTCAATCTATCTATTCTATCTTCCAAGTGAGTTTGCTAATAGAGTGCCTGATGACATTTGTGCATAGGGGAGGTTGGTAAGGAAATGTTCCTCATCTCACGTCTTTATCTCCTGACTCTGAATATTCCATCATTTCCTTAGTAAGGATCACACCTTCCTCTGTTTATCTGTGTCTGTTTTTCCATGTCATTGGCTAAATTGGTTGTGACACACTGTTTGTCTTGGTTTACAGCTTCAACGCCCTGTTGTGATTTTGTATTTCCAAGGCCTGGTGATTTCACAGTTCTGCACAGGTCTCCTAACTCATGCCAGCTCGCAGGGACAGAAAAAACAGTCTGGATCAGATCTGGGTTTTCACTTAATGGAAATTTACACTTACCTGTGGCCTACTTGGGCGACCCTGAAACATTTGGCAAATGGACTTTGATGGAACTATAACCCATTATCTTAAGTATTTAATGGACAGCAGAGAAACAGATACTGACTTTAGCTGCTCTGTCAAAATGACTATTTCTGAAAATACAGTTTGCTCATGGATTCTGCTCCATGCCCATTTTACTGTAACTGGAAAATGTTACTCATGCATCATGTGCTTCTGTATGTGTGTGTATGTATGTATCAGATAGATCCTTAAAAAACCCACTGATATTTCTTTGCCTGTATCTAGAAGAAAGAATAAAATAAATAAAGTGATTTTGTTGAATATCTGCAAATTTAGTTTTCACTGTCCATTTCTATCTGTTTGATTGTGTTAGCAGAAGCATTTGTTAGCTCTTTGTAGCTGCAAAAGCCTGAAAAAAAAAGCTTTACAGCATGATTTATTCTCGAAAAATCATTTTGGCTCACTCTGGTCTTCCTACTGCTTTGAAAATGAAGTGTTAGTTTCCCACTTCAGGCAAAACACAAAAAGCTTTCCCATCAGACTACCACAACAGTGATGGTTAGGTAATCCAAAAGAGATCTTTTAATAATAAAAAGGACATTGGTTTCCCTCCCCCTGCAGAGAAAGCAAACCAAATACCTGGAGTTTTCTTCTGGCACATTTTGTACAAAGCCACCAGTGAGAAGACAGAGAGGGTAATGACTATCAGGGTGATGACAATTGGCAAGATAACATCTGCAAAAGAGGGAGAACATAATTTTGGCTGCTGCCTCTGACTTACATTCCCTCTGTGTATAGGTACTTGCACACACTAAGGTGAGAGGCACCTCCAGCTCCACTTCACCAAACATTACCCATTTCTCTGGAGAGGATAACCCACTGCTCCTGCTATTCTTCCTGCAACCACTGAGCCTCAGACTTGGATGCTTTGTGGAGGGAAGACAGACTTGTTCCTTCTCCCACCCTTACTCCTTCCCTGACACTCATGCTGCCCTGTGGAACTGGTTTCACCCATTTTTCAGTAAAAGAACAAGGTTTCAGCACCTGTTCCACTGGACCCACCTTAATTTTGATGAAAACTCTCATCATTCAACCCAGTGCTGATGGCCTCCAAAGGTTTTGTGAGAAAGTTGTGTTCCAGAAATAGTTTTTTAAACATGCAATTTATTTTTTCCTCTTTTTTTGAAAAAAAAAAAGAGCAGTCTAAAATTCAGCAACTGAAGTGATTATTTTGCTTTTAACATTGTGCCCCCAGAAAGACACTAAGGAATTACATAATTCAGTAACATTCCCCACAGCACTTAAAACCAGGGATAGAAAATGCAAGATCTCCTTTTAAAATGAGAACGTTTCTTTCCTTTTATTATTTCCCACCATCTGTCATTTCCTGACAGGTGTTTCCCAGCCAAGAAGCAAAAAAAGGAAAGAATTATGTAATGAAGAGAAGCTTTCCCTGGGAAATATATAAGCCCAGCTTTTCCCTTTTTATCATTTCTCTGGCAGCAACTGGCCACATTCAAATTCAGCAGGCACTCTCCTGCCTGCTGGCCTAAGCCCTGTGTCAGGGGGAGGCTGCATTCAACGGCTCTTGATGCAATTAATATTTAATGTTCATATAGATGCATCCTTGCATCCGTGGAACTAGAGGGAGACAGTTTACAGTGGGAAAACATCAAACATACTTTGCTTAGTCAGTACTCTGGCTTGGAAATAGCAAAGCTGCAGCACCACTCTTGCCCCAGAGATGCAAAATATTAAAATGAAAGATTAAGTAGCATGCATCATGCAAATATCAAGTCCTTAAAGAGTCTGCAGAACACTGCCTCCCAGACCTTTTCTCCTATGACAATATGAATAATATATTCATATTATACATTCACAACAATACATTAATATAATAAGTACAACATGTATATGAGCATTTTTTTTGTATGTTCTCTCAGGTCTTCTCTCACAGGGGATAACTATTTTTGGTTTCTTTTTCAATTTCACCACTTTGAATCAGTACTTGGTAATAATTGTGCTCCTCTACAGTGAGAGCAGTGTCAGCTTATTGAGCTCTGTTTCTCTCTGAGAGGAGTTTTATCACCAGCATTTAAATTTGGTTTGTAATAGGGCCCAAGTCTGGTAAGACTAGAAATAAAACTGCCAGTTTAATTTGTCTGCTGCTCCAATCACTCATCAAAAGCAAAACTGATCAACTGAAAACTCAAAATCTGGACAATTAAGTAAGAATACTCACTAGAATAGCTGATACTACTCCCTGTATGAGTCTGGTTTCCAGCACTGCTTTTAGGACTTTCAGAAGTTGGCTCTGCAAAAGAAATAGTGCCTTTCAGGTAAACATGAATTGCCAGAATTCCCCAAACAACTCCCTCTGAAGAATTACCCTCACAAAACAACTGCTGTGTCCCCAGTTCTGGAGCTTCACTTGCTGCTTCACATCTATATTTCTTCTCAATAATACTTGGATAACTTAGCAAGAGGGGTGGAAAAGTTTGTCTAGGGTGGCCTAAAGAAACACACACTTTGTATGGGTGCAGATTTCCCTAAGATCCTCTGCTAGTCCACTTACAGGTTATGAGCTACAAACTTTTTCCAATTTAGGAGGTTATGGTACTGTTCAACACTACAAGAGAATTTTTAACAAGTAAATAAACAAGAAAGAGGGTGAAAATCAGACCTGTCTCCAAGAGAAGAAAGACCAAAATATTTCACTGCTAATTAAAAAAAAAGTGCTAACTGTAGATGAAGAAATCTGAGGTGCAATATTAGTAGATGGCAAGTTTTCTTGAGTGGTATAGAGGAGTGCGCCTGCTCTCTGCCCCATTTGGAGACAGCAATGTTGTGAGTCTCTGGGGCATCTTTTAGGGCTAGGTTTAAAGGAATGCATTTCTACCTTCAGGTGCTAATCTGAATTTGAGTCAGGTATCAACAACACAAATTATTTATCACCTTGCTGCATACAGCCTATGAAGAACCAATCACTGAACTTCCAGAGAGAAAAGAGAAAATGCAAACATTGGCATTTCCCTAGGTACATTACACAGCACATGGGATTGCATTCCCTATTGGATGGAGGCTTGAGTGATCAAGTGCTCACTGCCTCTGAAGGAGCCGACTGGCTGGACAGACGCGATGCAAGGTCCAGCACTTCCATTGCCTGGGTAAATATCAGAAGTGGCTCTCAAACAGAGACATCTGGGGAAGGTGATCTGTTAAAAAAGGGCCCTAGCAGAGGTTATAGCTTCATATATAGAGAACATGGTGGCAACCACTGAGTCAGGTACCTACTCACAATCCACACCTGAAGGATTGCATGGTTCCCAAGAACGGAAGAAGGCTCAAATTGTAGGGTGGAAGCTATGAAATTAATTAAGTCATTAAAACCAATATCCTATGGCCATTTTGAGGTCTAGAATACAATTTTGTTCTACTAAGTCTCTGAAAGACATGTCCATATTTTTACTTTTAAGTAGGCAGTACTTGTAACTCTAATCCATGGAGTTACAGTAACAAATAAGGTTTGTTTGTCCCAACCATGTAGGAATTCATCTTCCTTGCAAAACTGATTTTAAACTCATGCCCACTATTAAAAAATGTTTTGGTGGTTATTTTCTTTCCCACGTCCCCACACTTCCACCTTCATTTGTCTGGACACAGACAGAAGCCTCCTGGGGAAAAATGATCACTTACTACGTGCTTATGTGGTGCCTAAACAATACAGTCATAGATGAGACATTCTGATGCTATGGTGCAGGAAACAATCATTGTCCAAGACTTTATCTCTGAAAAATCACTGTTTCTTTAAAGCAGAAGTTCTCTTTCCCTTGGTGCCTGTCTGCTAGGGGTGATAATGTATGGTTGGAAGCTGAGCCATCACCAAGTGACTAAAATAATTCCTGTGCATTCTTAATTCCATGTGATTGCTTCAGATTTCCCAAGGAAATACTACTGCCTTTTTGTTACCTTATCTGGTATACTACCAATTGCCAGGGCAAGCAGGCAATTATCACAGCAATGAGTTACCCTGGATACTGACTGGAAATGTCAACAGAAACAAACTGCACTGAAAAACAGGAATGTGTGTCCCCACATTTGTCCAGGAGATGTGTCCCTCTCCTCAGGAGAAAAACTGAGGGCTGAAATCCACTGCCTTTTTTTTTTTTTTACTTGTTTATCTGTTAATTGACCAAGATGTGAGTAATAAAGGAAAGAAAAAATCCGTAGGTTAGCATTTAAACTACTTGTGACCATCAATAAGAAATATCACAGCTGAAAAGAAACATTATTGAATAAAACAGAGTAAGGAACTAAAACCTTAAGCTCATTTCTTCACTTCTTTCATTAAAGTTTCTCACAAGTCAGTCCCTCCTGTCTAATTTGTCTGGATCTGGGAGGTATTTTCCAGTTATGGAATAATCTGGGATCAGACTAAAAATGAATTGGAAAAATACATCCATCACAGTAACAGGAGGGCCGCAATTTTGCAGGCAGCAGCAAGAACTGCAGGGACCAGTACAGAAGAGACTGTTTCCTGATAAGCCCAGAGAAAGGAAAATGGGACAATACAGGTTCATTAGCACAGGAAACTTGCCTTACTCTGGGATTTGCTGCTTCTCAATTCAGGACAAGGAACGAGAGCCACTGACAAGAGCAAGCTCCTTGGTAAACACTCTATTTATAACAGCTTCCCATTGCATCATGTAATATACCAGGCCTGATTTTTTCTGTGGTCCCACCCTGTTTTCTTTCTAGTATCTGCCAGTCCAACATGGTATTCAGTTGAAATCACAGCAAATTACTCAGTGCTACAAGCTGAACATCACTCTTCCTCTGGTCTGTGTTTCAGGTACATTATTCCCCTAGATCCTTCTTGCTCCCTGAACATTTCCTTTCCTGAGGCTGTCCTTCTCCCACCCCACACCAGCCTTTTTCATCACTGTGCATAGAGCAACCTCTTCTATTGCTCTTACTTGTTGAATGTGTTGGAGAGCTCATGGGAAGGCCTGCAATAAAACAGAAAGAACAGGTTTGTTAGTGTCTGTTTTAGATGTCCAGAGTCTTCACATCATGCAAACTGGTAGACTCTAGGAACATCCTCAGTAACACCCACAACAAATGCTGCCCCAGGAGTGACAAGCTAACACTGTTCTCAAGCCCAGAAAGTCTGAGCTGTAAAAGTCTCCAGCCATCCCTTATAGATGGGAGCAGAATCGAAAGTCTATGCTAGGTTGTTATTCTGCTCAAGAGAGGAAAATACTGAATTAATTTATATATTCCTTAAAAACTCCTCCTTCCAAAATTGAAAAAGTGCCTGGGAGTGAATAGCTGACATTTAACTGACAAGTAAGTGTTTTAATAAAAGAAACTAATTGAGACACATCTTCAAGAGTCAAAAAACCCTTTAAAAAGAAATCTTTGTTTATTATCTTGGTGCTTTTGGCTAGCAGACTGTCAAGAAGCAGAAGCAAGAGGCACTGCTAATGAGGAAAAAATTGACCTTACAGAGCACTGGGCACAATGCTTACTGGCTCTACTGTCAGTTTCCCTCAGCTACTTCAGAAGTTTTTGGTGCACATTTTCTTTTTTGTTGTTGTTGTTGTTGTTAGCATGCGGCTGTTCCTGTGTGTCTAGACTGTAGCAGGCTTAGAAATTAGAGTGGCTGTGTCCTCTGTGTCCCAGCTGTGCCCAGGGTGGGGGAACACAGAGGCAACATCATGAAGGCAGCTGTAACTCCAGGCAGGCATTAAGCCTGTCCCCTGCCTGTCCAGGTTCCTCCTCTAAACCAGTTTCCCCAGGGAGCACAAATCCATTCTTATACCCTCACTACACCTTCTGTGCTGTGCACAAAGACAGCTCCTACCAGCAGAGCTGTAATACACATTGTTCTATTGCTGTGAACATGCTCTTTGAAAACCAGAATGCTGCTCTTGTTTTTCCTTCTCTCTACACACAATTAAAACCATGGATTACTTTAGCCGCTGGGGTGCAAATAACCACTTTTGCTAATGGTACATGTGACGAAACTTAAACTGCATTTTAATCACAAACGTTCATGAAAAGTATGTTTAGGTTGAAAAGCTAAGTACTTAAAGGTCAACAGTAAGAGCTCTTCTTGAACATACTAAATATTTGTAATGCTAAGTATCCCGAATGTATACAGTTACCTCACCCTGGCTTCCTAGAATGCAGATGAGATTGTTTTCCTAAGCTTTTTGTTGTCTCATCAATCCATCTGCAAACAGCAATATCACTGTGCTCTAAGAGGATCTCTGTGATGAATCATTAGGCAATGTTTATAGCATGTTTGGGCAACATTACCAAGTAAAAGCCTTCAGGAAGTTAATAAATCACTTGTCAAAGGAGCAACACACAGTAGACAATGCAGGAGGACACACACCTGGCATTAAGGAAACATCCAAATATTATATGATTGCTTATTACCAGAATACTGCCTTTCCTTCAGCCTGTAAGGCGTGGGATGCCATGATAAAAACACCATGTGATCGCACAGCATCTGGGCAAACTAGCAAACTGTAAGGCCCTGGGTGTGCATATTCTAAACGAAAGGCAGAAGATTTTGTCAAGTCTTACAAATAGGTCACTTCTCTATGAAGTCACTTTGAACCTTGTCTCTCAAGTCTGTGGAACTTTCCTTTGAAAGAGCTCCAACATTATAACATAATTGCGCATTTTCCCTTACATTCACTCTTACAAAGAAGATGAAGCATCTTGGCTCAGATAAAAACAAATAAATAAATAGAAAAAGCATATTAAGCCCAAGACTGATATCCAAGTTCACCTCAAAGAGTTAACAGCTTTTCAAACCTGAATGCTGGTGACATAAGCACAGGTGACATGTCTCTGCAAACAGGAAGGGCTGGGGGGCATGTGCTTCAGTACCCACTGGCACAACCAAAAGCCATGCAGCTGCCCTGGCCAAACCTTGCCTCTTTGATAAACCCAGACAGCAGAAACTACCCCAGGGGGGAAACTACAGCAGCTGCCTGCCCTCTCTTTCTAGGCCTCTATTATTTTTTAACAACTGCACACACCTAGACACAATAATACTACCAGCATCTTTCCAGAAGGTATCTCACCCAGGTTTTGCTAGAACACGAAAAATTAAATTGGAAAAATCTCACGCCTTCCTCTCTCTCCCTGTCTCCAGCATGCAAGCAAGGCACCAGTTCACCCTCTGTTCAGAGATAGCTCAGTCCTGCCATGCAAACACAGCTGCGCTTATCCGAGTGATTCAGCAGGTGCTTTCAGTTTGCATTTTCCAAATAACCATCCAGTGCCCTTCTTGGTGTGGGCCTTACATACTGCTGTTCTCCAGAAAGAGAAGGACAGAAGGAAAAGCAGCATTTCATTTGGTAACAGTTACTGTAGTTGCTCTAGCTGCCTGTACAGAGCTTGCTACCCCCTTTGGGGCTGCAAGCAAGATGCTCTGCATAAATAATCTGGGAAAATTTCCAGATTTGTAATGAAAAGTGAGGTGTGCAACACTGGCTGTGCTGGGTTCCTCCTTGTGCAGTAAGGAGGACAAGGATAAAAAATTTGGCATATGACCGTGGTTTGTTTTGAAATTACCTGCCTGAGTCAGTTCAGCACTGGTGAGAAGCTCGACAGATGGAGGAAGAGACCAATAACTAAACTCTCCCCACTCTGTTCTCCAACAGCCGCTACCTAAGCAGCCTGGATACCCTGCAGTTTGCTACTTCTGTTTTTTGGAGTGCAGCCACATCCAACTGTGCTCACTGGCAAAACAAACGAATACATTTGGCTGATTACTCAGAGGGGACATACCACAATATAAATCAAAGCAAAATTAAAAACTTGAAAAAGCCTTTCTTGCCTTGACCACACCATAGATCTGTAATAGTGTTAACTGAGGCTTTGCTATGTTTTCCATCTCCCAGAAACTTCTGGTTTTGTGTCTCTCTCTTTGTGAAGGAGCTGAAGATACAGTGGATAATTTTTACCTAATATCGTTATCCAGAGTTCCTGCAGTTTGTGTACAGATAGAGTCAAACCCTACTAGTCTTACTCATGAAAATTTTTCTTAGGGAGATGCCTTCTGTGAATCAAGTGAGTAGGATTTATAATTGGAGGAGTGGAATAAAGATATCAATAGATGAAGCAGGTTGATTCATCTGACAGTTTATTATAATAGATCATTTAATCTTACCACCCTGCTGGGTGAACTTAAGCTCATACTGCTTCACAGATTTTTTCGTTGTTTAGATCATGGAATAAAAAGCCACAATACTTGCAGTTTCTCAGATGTATTTAGACTCTAATATCCAATTTTTCATTAATTAAACAAAAGGAGAAAATGAAATATTAGCAAGCAATCCTCTGTGGAGGTGGAGGAGGAGTGGGAGGTATATTCTGCATGACAGCCAAAGTTAAAGAAGTGCAGCATGTGTCAATGGCACGCATGCAGGTGGCTCTCTTTGCTAAAAACAGCCCTTATTGCCTCCCCTAGCCTGGGTGAGCACTACGCAGCACCTCCTCTGTGGCTGGTGCTTTCAGTCTCCTTTAATACAGCAATTCTGCTCTCTGATGTTCCTACATGTTCTTTCCCAGGCTCCCCCACTCATCTCAGTCGCTCTCCAGCTCTCTGTAGCACTCCTCCCACACCCTGATCTTTTGATATGGCTGATTGGAAATTTCTCTGCAAAATGTGTTTTCTTCTTTTTCTCCATCAAGAAAGGAAACTTTCACCAAAATGGCATTGTTTTTTAAATGGAAAATGGTCTCAAAACTAAACATATTTAGCTAGCTGGGTAATTTTGGTTGGGCATACCAAATAGAAATGTTCTGGTTTGGATTCATTTCACATTAATTTGTCTTCTCCTGAGCTCCCACGCAGAAGACGTGGCTCAGACACCTCCAGCTTGCAAGCTATTCTATCCCCCACGGGCTGCAGTGCAGCCTTGGCACACACAGCCCCCTGCTTTGGTGAACAAAAGGCATCCAGTCCCTGAATGTGAAATTCTGGAGACCCAGAAATAAATAATCTAATGGTGGTGAGAGAGGTGGCATTTCCTGTAGTCTCAGCACAGGATGAAACAACTGGCTTCACACTTGTATTGCCTTAAAATCATTAGGGTGCAGCATATGGCTTCCCCTGGGCCTGAGCAGAGAGGAGAAGAAATCTGTTTAGAAGGAACCAAGACATTTTTCTTAAAGCTTTTAGCACATGCAGAGAATAAGTGAGCAAGGGTGGTCTAAGGCTTAACCATTTGGAATAAGCTACCCAACACATCAGGGTGAGAAAGGGGATTTCTTGCATATATAAGCTTCAAGAAAGAAGCCAGGGGCTGGTGCTGTGAGGAGACAGGAAAGGTGGTAGTGTGGAAATCCTGGTGTGGGCAGAAGTGATTTTGAAATGGCATTTTTATGGGAACTTGGAGCATTGGCTATGCCAATGATACCTAGACTGACTGCACCTGGATGGATGGGTTCTTTCTGTCTCAGCCAGGCAATTATAGTTCTGGCATCTTGGGTAGTCTCTGAGCTCAAGAAGATTTATTGGTTTTACAGCAGATTAAGCTGAGTAAGATGATGACTTTTGCAAACAGACCCCAGGAAGGCTGTAAAACTTTCTTGACAAATTTTAAGTGTAAAATGTAATTATATACACAGCATAGTAGGTAATTCAATACACATGATGCACAGTCAGATATGCATTACAATTTAATATTAACCTGGGGAATTTACCTGAGTGAGAGACCTTTTAATTAAAAATATTATAATTTAATGTTTTATTGCAGTATAGCCATGATGAGGTTTCTGTACTATGCCTATATTTGCCAAAAGACATGAAACCCAACAGGAAAGTCAAGTAACCACAGGTCACAGTATATGCATCATGGGGAATGGGCTTATTGAAATAATTGCAAGGACTTCTCCCTGAATCAGTGGCCTTGGTTTTACTTTAACTTCCTTAAAATGCTTATAATCTTTTTGCATGCTTCCAGGCATTTCAGCGCATAGTGAGCATACTGCTCCACTTTTATATCCAATCCTCTCCTTTATGAGGAAAAATCACAGTACACATACATGCTTATCTCCCACAGACACAATCCAGAGGTTGCAAAAAGAGTCTTGTATCTCTTGGGGGATGTTAAGCACTACTATTAATAATAGGGATATGTAAACAAAGGGACTGTCCTTGTTGTATTTACACACGTAGTTAAGAGTAAGTACTAAATGAAGGGAAGGCCCAAGAGACCTTAAGCAAACCTGAACAAGTGGTTCTTCAAAACCTAGGGAAGTTAAGCCAGCTAGAAATATATAAATGATCATTCATATGACCTGGCATCTGCATTCACCACAGTGTTTCTTAGTGAATACACACACCAAAAGACACTCAGAAAAACAGTAAGACCAGACTTGAACTGAGAAGAATTGATACATTTTTGACCTTGCATGCGACCATGCTGTACTTTGAACAACACCATTTAATTGGTAATATGCATAAAATTTCTCTCCAGATTTTATAACAACTGCAAAAATTATAGCTGTTTTCTCCTTTGTCTCCTCTGCCTTGCAGCTAGGGAATTTATCTTGATGACCTCCTCTGACAGCCAATGCTACACAATGACCTCACACAGCATATATGAAGATTACTATTATCATTTGTAATTTATATCCTCCTGTAATGACACCATGTATCTCAACGGAGTGTTTGGAAGTTCACCCATCACTCAACACAACTTCAAGGCTAGGTGACATGGACATACCCTGCATGAATAAGGAGACATGGCCCTTGTTCCATCACAATGCACAGCAAATGAAGAAAACACTCAAAATTATTTGCATCCTTTTAACTGCTTGTACAGAGAAAGAAAGTGCATGTTTTCAAGACATACCTGAGGTTCCGGAAGCAGAAGCGTTTGTTTTAGGAGAGACTGTAGAAGTAAAAGACTGTCTCGTAGTAGGTGCAGCACCCAAACTCTCATTTTGTGCCAATTGTGCTCCACTTGATTGTGTAGCTGGAAATGAGAGAGATGTTCAGGGAAGAGGCACCTACACAAGCATTGTTTTAGATCCTGGAACATCCCTCAGACAAATGCTCTGGCCATCATAGAAAAGACTAAATGTAAGAAAGCACTACATGTTCTGGTCACTGCCTCCCAAGTAACAAACCATCCCTATGGAATTGTTACTACTGGCATAGCTGAGGCACCTTCAAAGCACATTGTAGCAAGAGAAACAGCCTCATATCTGTGCCAGAAAACAACCCTTGGGACCCTAGAATAGTTAGACAGTGTTGCACCAAGAGCAACATGAGCAGAAGCCCAACTTACTACCCTCTAGATTTTCCTTCATTTAAAAATCAATCAATCAATCCATCAATTAATCAAACAATCTTCAGTTACAACTATCACATAATGTGATACTGTATAAATATTAGGGATTGCAATTAAGTAAAGAATTAATTATTTCATTCTGTGCTGTTAAGCCTTAGGAAATAACATATCCCTGAATATTAATGTATGAAAAATAAATTGTCTTTTTTCTCCTCTCACTTAGCCAACAGGAGATCAAGGCTATTGTGTCACAAGATTTGCAGCCTAAGGTGAGGCCAAGACAATGGTGCAGGACACGACCTGAGCCTGTGGAACTGAAGGTCACAGAATGACCAGAAAAAATTTAAGATATTCCAGCACTGCCCATAATTCCTATGTCTGTACTCAAACCTCAGAATAACAACAGGCAAGAGAGTGCCTACTGAATAAAACATAGAGGTGCCCAAGAGTAACTTTCTACTTCCTGTCTGATATAAATCAGAGAGGCTACTGAGCTGTAAACTGTTTTCAGTGCTTCTTCATATGAATTTTCAACACTGGAACTAAAACAACTAAGACATGTTTCAGTCAGCGAGCAACATCACACACATGCAATATGTAAATCTTGAGGAATGCTTCATCACACACTTTAGCTAGAAACTGACTACCAGTTTGGTAATCCAAGAACCCAAAGCTCCTTATTCTACAACTATACACCTTTAACTTGGCCTTTCCCTTCCCCTCTTGTTCAGTAAGTGCAGCACCTTAGAAAGGCAAGTTTCAACAATCAATAAGATAAGAGAGAGTGAGCTGAAGCCATTGGAGTCGGGGGAGTCATACAATTTTGGAAACTGAGAAAAGCTGGGCAGCCAGGGACGGTGTCTTTTGAAGTTGAGGCACAAAAACGATGCAAAACAACTTGATCTCCCCCTTTCACTGGGATTCTAGTGAGGAGAAGCGGAATTTCATGTCCTTCCTTCAGGAACTTCAGCACTGTATCCCTTCAATATACAGGTCTGCCTGCAGTAGAGAGGAGTGTAAAAAGCCCCTCTACCTCATTTTATACTATGGTATAGTGCAAGGATCTGATTATGTTAACAATTCCTACATTTTCTTCATGGAAGCTTTGAATCAATCTTTAGAAGCAAACTTTTTCCACATTTGATTCTTATTGTCATGGCTTCAGACTCAAATTTTATATGTTGAATTTTATTCTGAGATCTATTTTTAAAAAAGGGAAAAAAACCCAAACTGAGGTGCTTCCCTCTCCCTATAAGATGCACAGGCTTGCAGCAGTAACAGCAACCATCTTGTGGCTCCCTTGTCATAGGTTAGAAAAGGATTGCATGGGAAAATGAAAAGTAACTCAGAATAACAGTGCAGAGATACTCAAACATAAATATACTTTGTGAACACTGCAAAACAATCAGGTGTGTGGGAGAGAGGAAGGGGGAGGCAGCCAGTTACCCTGTAACCCCACAGAGGGCTGTTTTCCCATGGGGATCACTTGTTCCACGCATCCTATCAGTCCTGGCAGCAACCCAGCCTCGGGTGCTCCTCTTGTGTTTGGGAGCTGTGAGAACAGATTGTTCTCAGGAACACGGGCTGTGCGCTGGATATGCCTTGGCAGGGGATCGGGAGAGGAGGGACGATGGCATTTCCATTTTTTAAATTTTTTTTTTATTTTGCCCAGAAAAGATTCTCCCAGTGACCCAGGCAGCGCCAGGTATGACTTGCACCTTTACCTCGGGCTTGGCACAAAGCTTGTTGCTTTATTTTGCCTGACTGCAGAACAGGCTCAGTCAAGGGGTAAAGTAGATGTGCTACAGGGCAAAAATCCGTGTGCCAGTTTTCGCCACTTCCAAGAGGGAAAACGTGACCTGGTGGGTAAGACTCCCTTAATTCCACTGTAAGATTAAATCCTAGCAACCCAATTCTCTGCTGACTTGTGGCTTTGAAGCAGCATCCAAGCCTCACACCCAATGCACAGCACAAGGCTCTACCGCCAACACATTTAGCAGATGAGACAGTTTCTGCACCAAAAGCCTGTGGGAACAGGAGCATCCATACCCAGCCACTGCTCATGTACTCAACAAAGATGTGCCTTTTCGCTAAATCCCGTAACTCATGTCCCTGCGAGCTTTAATTGGGTCTCGGCGGCAGGAGACAGCGGCAGCCCTGGCTGCGGTGCCCGTGCTCCGCGCGGGGACAGGCGGGGGACGGCGCGGGCGCGGTGACTCAGGGCTGCCATCCCCGCTGACACATCGCTGCAGTCATTCATCACGCCTCGCCTCCGCCAGCTGCAGCGCCCATCCCCGCCTGCTCCAGGGGGAGGCCTGGCCTTGCAGGAAAGCAGCACAGCGCACAAGGGCGGCTGCTGCTGCTGTTGCTGCTGCTGCAGAAGAGCTCACATCATCGGTTCATGGGCTTGTTGTTAACAGCTGGTTACGAATAAAAATGGTAAAGCAGTACAGAGTGTAAAATAGCTGTCCAAATGGGGATGATGGCTGCGGTGTCAGAACTCTCTGGTGGTGATGCAGCTCTCCCTGCTGATATTTTGATGAGATAAATGACAGTGTGTTAACACGTATTTGGCAAAGGGATAATCAACAACAGGGAACCTGAAGCTGCCTTGCAAAGCTGCTGTCTGAGCTTCAGGAATTTCCCTACTCTCTATGCTTTGAAAACCCTTAATTTTCTTTAACTAGCTGAAATCTGACACATATCCTCACTTGATCCTAGCACGGTTTTCTGCTTAACCTACATAAAATCCACATACATTTTGCCATTTCCTGACAGTACTTTGAATTTTCTTTACAGTAAGCTGCTATCTAATTAGTTTTGACATTTTAAGATGCTTCAAGTAACCCACAAACACCCTGCATATATTCTGTGTTCTGCAAAGAATATGGATATCCCTATGTGTGTTGAAACCTTCCTTGACCAACAAACCAATCAAGGAAACATTTGAAGGGGCAAAACGAACTCCACCTAAACCATGTTAAAATACCAGCACAAAAGCTCCTTTAAATGGAAGCTTTTGCTTTGAGCTTGTATTTTTAGCATTAACACACATACAAGCCTTGCCCTCATAATCAGTAGCCTGAAAAGTCATTTGCATGAATGAGTGCACAAAAGCTTTGAAAAATCCCATTGTAGCAAACCTAATGATATTTTTGCCCATGAAGAGGACTGAAAACTGGCTAGGGAGGTAACCAAACAGATCTCAGTTTTAATGTTTACATCCATAGTTGATTGCAAGTGCTGTCTGCAGCTTTGTGTTTTCTGGTAAGCAAAACCCCAAAGTATTTCAAAACACATATTTTAAAACTTCTCTCTGCATAAAATGTCTCAGCAGCCAGTGTTCACCTATAGCATGTGCTAACAAACTGAGGAGAATTGAGCAATACGTGTTACAAGAATGCTTTTCTGGTAGTGTTCTTGAGGCAAAACTTACTTTTTAATTACCAGTAGTTTGATTTAAAAAAAAAAATCCTCCACTGTTTCTCTTTGTCACTCTTTAATATTTAATATACCACTGCACCATAATGTATCATCATCCAGCAGAGTGGCATAACTCAGAAACACAACAGTCAAAAATCCACCCTTATTTGTCACGTAACACCTTGAATACTGATCTTATATAAGATGCTTGCTCCATATCCAAGGCAGGAAGAACAGAAATTTTTGTTGCATTTCATTTCTCATTCTATTTGATATCTTCAAGTGTCCCAGGATATGAAATCCTGATTGCAGATGCAATTTTCTGTGGTGTGACACCATACAAATTCTTGTTTTAAGGGCCTGAACTGCACAAGCGAGGTCACTGACTAAATGTGAACTCTTGGATTTGACACCTCATATTGATAAATAAGAAGGCTAAGGAGACCAGTCTGATGTTGGCTTCTAACACAATAAACAGGGTAGGAAAGCAAGCAGGAGAGATTGTACTTGGCGCTTGCAGAGGAAAAGAACACTGAAGTCTTATAAAAAAAAATAAAGGTCAAAAATGTTTGCATGATTTCAGTGTATGAAGCACTGGGGGCTTTTCCTGAATCTATAATAAAAGGTGACAGCAGCCACAGAAATTGCAGCAGTGACAGGAAGCCCTGTCAAATCTCAGTTGTGCGAATGCAATTGTTTGCTGGAGCTTTTAGCAGGGATTGAAGCAGAGAAAGGGATGGCTTCCATTACAAAACAACAAAGATGCCTGGTTTTTGTTAAAAATCAGGTGTAGCAAAAGTAAATTTCGAGGTGTCATAAAGGCACCACCAATTTCTGCCTCACACAGCCAGTGCAAAAACAGGGAGAAATGAGTGCTAGTGAAAAAGAAAAAGAGACAGCAGCCAGCTTTTCCCTCCTGTCCATTCTGAGGGCCGGAGTGTTGCTGTGCCTGTGCTGGCTCCAGGGAGTGCAGCTCTCCAGCGCGGTGCTGCTGCCAGGGTGTGGCAGGGGCTGGGAGGGTGCAGGGAATGGAGCCAGGGCCACCCTGCTGTGCCCATGCTGGGCTGGGAATGCAGGGGTGGCTGTAGCCAGCAGCAGGATGGTGGCCAGGGGGTCTGAGGGTTTTCTGCAAGGCTGGTCACACACACAGAGCCCTGGTTCCACACCCTGTCCCAGCACCAACACCTTCTGCCCCATCCCACTCTTTCTGCTGAAGCCAAAGCTAGGATTTTCTTGAAATGTAGACCACAATTTTATCTTAAAAAACCCACTAAAATTGGCTTTCACATACAGACATTCCCAAGTACTACTTTTGCATTAAAAGAGAATACAATTTTTTTTTTTAATGCAGGGCATTTCCAATGTCCTGGACATGCTGTGCCAGTTTTCTTTCTTACAAAGGGGACTGAGAGGCAGGAAAGCCCTGTTTTTAGATTAATTTACCAAGCATTTTTTTACCACAAGTTTGGGGGCGGGGGGGGGCTTAGCTAAAATGAGGAATTTTAAAACCAAACCACAACACAAGCAGCTAGGGACTGTACTCTACCTGGTGGGAAGAGAATGCAAGAGGAATGGAAAGGAAGCATAAAAGCTCCCTGCTTAGGCCCATCACACCTCCAGCAGCAGTTTTTCAGCGCAGAGCAGTGGCTGGAGCTAAGCTGCACTGGCAGGCATGCCTCTCCTCATTAGCTTTCCTTCCCCTGCCGGGAGCTCTACCTGTCACCAAGGTTTAGTTCCAGGTGGCTGTGCTGCTCTGGTAGCCACAAGCCAGGAACCTCTGCCAAATTGAAAGGAGTAGGAATTACATCCATAATGCAACGTGCCATGCTGCGGGCTTCTGACAGGCTTGCAGTGCCACAATTGCAAATTTTAAGAGATTTTTTTGGGGGCTTTGGTATCACTTTGAGCAACTTGTGCATTGGCCAGGCTGTGCGTATTCTGTGACTCATTGACAGTGGCATTTAAATGCCAAGCCAAAACCCCAAAGATTTTGGGCTGACAATCAGGCCACTCCTTACACAACACACAGCGGGAAAGCTGCATCAGTAGAAAATGAAACCATGGAGTGAAAGGGGAATCGTTCTCCAGGAAGCTTGGCAGGCTTGGGTCCATGAGGGGTGGCTTTAAAGGAAAGTTTGCACAAAAAAAAGAATGCAGACTGCTTCACAGAAGTACTTTTTCAGACAAATAAGCTAAGGGAAGAGAAGTCACATTCTAATAATTTGTAACAGTTCAGTAAACTGTAAACATCAATTCTGAGTACATTGGTGTACCGCTGACTGCTGAGGTAAATATCTGGTGTATTTCATTTTTTTAGGCAATTAAAAATAAAAAAGTGGAGTGTTCCAAAGCTCTCATCAGAAGACTGGAGCAAACATTTACAGTGCATATCATAGGCAAGGGAGACTGAATTTCATCTTAAGTTTACTGAATTCCTTTGAGATGTTATTATACTATTTAAAATTAACCCAACTACTTACTGGATATGTGGGTTTAATTTTTTGTTTGGTTGGGGTTTTGTTTGTTTTTGTGTGGATTTTTTTCATTATTATTTTTTTTCCTAAAATCCAATATGATTTCCCAGGTCAACACACATGCTATTCTGAAGATTTATGGGAAATAAAAGTATCTCTCTAGATTGACGCACAGTAATTAGTACAACCTCTCTTTCAGTACTATGGCTACCAATAATATGAAACATAATAAGCATAGTGTTCTAACACATACAAAAATAAGAAACAAAGGGATATTGTTCTGACACCTTTCTGATCACATAAAATTATTTTTTATTTCATATTTATTGAAAAAAAAAACAAAGAAGAAAGTAAAAATTAAAACCCTTCCAAATACATCTCTCCCAGTTACAGGGAGATGAACTTCCTGTGTAATGGCTTCAGATCGTCTCCATTACAAACTAAAGGTATAATATTCTTTGTGGAGGGTTCCAGGGCAAGCTTCATATAAGATATATAATATGCTAGGATGAATAGCTCTGTTTCCCTAAACCACCAAACTATTCTTTTTGACCTCCTTTTACTGTTTTGCAGAGTTTTACAGAAATGTAGCATAGAATGACTCAGAAATGGCTCAATGAAATCATCACTTACTGTTTGTTGTGCTGAGATTTGTACTTGCTGCTGAAGTCACAGCTGATGTTTCTTCTGTTGTGTCTTGTGTTGTTTGTGATGTAGCATTAGGTGAAGAAGACGTGGGGCCTAACACAGGAAAGACATTCCATTTATTTCCTTGATTTTGTAAACACTCATAAAATACACCTACTGCCCTGCTCTCAGACTAACTTTAGATTATCAAAAGGATATTTAATTGAAATTCAAGATCAACAGGCCAGGTCCCCATTGACAGCAGGGAAAGCCACTCCCTGTCCCATAGGTGGGTCATCCCACTGCAGACAAGCCTGTGATGATGCAGCTGAAAGGTGCAGCTTGGAGCTGCTTTTAAGCCTGACCAGAAGGGAGCTCCTGCACACACCTGTAAGGTTTCACCAAAGAGTACACTCCCTGTAAAACAAACTCCCAAGCCAGGAAGTACTACCTAAAAAATTTCCTCAGTGACCACTAGAAAGCATCAATTAACTCAGAGATTTTCACTTACTGCTTGTGGTAGTTTCATTTGTAGCTCTGACTGCAGCTGTTGTCAGCACTGATGCTGTCGATGTCGTTGCTTGTGAAGTTCTTGTAGTCACAGATTCCCCTTTTGCAAGAAAGGCATTCACATCATTATGGATTTATTTTATCATGCCTAAATAAAGATCACATTGTTCTAGCTGTGTTCTCTTACCAAGGCAGTGAATTTCTGTTTAAAGGCTGGCCCTCACATTTTGTGTTTATTACCCACACATTTTGAAAGAGGATTCAAAGTACATATGGTTGGTTTCAGGGGGGAGGTTTGGCCTGTGAACAACCTGCAATTGCCTACTGAAAAGGAGCAATTGCACCTTCCAGCCAGCCCCTAAAGGAGAGGCACATGATCTTTGGGGGTTATACAGAGGTGCTTGGCTTCACTTCCAAGGGAAGAAGTGAGAGGAACAGAGCCTGGAGTGGATGGATGGGTTCAGTGTGCGGCTGGACTACCCCTCCGAGCAGCACTTTGCTGCACGCCTGCTGAGCAGGAGGAGGGACATAAAATCTCCATAAAGAAGTGTGAGTGGCACACAGGAGCACAGCTTTTAGATCACAGGTAAAGAGATGAGGGGGAATAGACTCCCCAAGTGTTTTGGCAATTTTTCCCTGTGTTTGCCCACTTTGAGACATGTTTAAGTCTTCTTCATTGGCCAGCTTTCCCAGACCACCTTCCACTGGAAAGAGGAGCACCCAGCAGGCCCTCCTCTTTGGAGTACAGTAGAGCTTAGGACATTGTGGATGATATGAATAGTATTCTCTAGTAAATTATATTTCTTTGGGTGAACTCAGTGCCCTTTGTAAGGTGACTTCTAGTTCTATCTTCAAGAGGAGTGAGACTTGGAGACTAAGGGGAGGGGAAAGGGCTCCTGCAGGCAGCAGGGATCCCTTCCCAGCCACTGCTGCTATGGAGACATGGGAGCAGAGTTGCCCAAACATCACTAAAGCAATAGTAAGGTTTAAATCACCTTGTCTTGCTGTGCATGGATGGCCTACTGCAGGTTCCACGTACCCCCAGAACTTGCTCAAAGGAATGGACTTACCAAATTACAGCCAGGAAACTAAAAAACCCTATAACCAATGAATTTATGAGTTCAGCTTTTAATTCTGTGATCTAATGCAAACAGGAAGTGCTACTGTCAGCTAAATAGGCTCAACCAAACACCTGACTACTCTACCTACATACTACATCTTCTGGCATTTTTAATGGATGATATATGTGAAAGAATAGGCATAAATCATTGCATCCTATGTAATTTTCTCTCATAAGACTCAAGTACGTCTAAATGCAATGTTCACACTGGAACTTTTGAAATATGACTTATACATTCTTTCTCTGCTCTCAGTTTTCTGGCTGTTCACCTAGAATAGCAATGCCTCAAGGAATGGGCCTCCTTGTTCCACACTCACAAATTGTTTTAATCTCATACTGGGTTTCTAATTCTTTTCTCATAGTGGCATAAATACCAACACTGCTTTCCCTCCCATGAAAAAAAACTGCAAGAAAAATTTCAGTGAAGCATTCAAAGAGTTAACTCACTGTGAGGTGAGTTTATGAAGTGTCTTTTAAGCAGACATAAACATCAGGATTTTTGAGAACTGCATAAAAGAGCTGCAACACAATTTGGACAGGTCAACACCTTTGCTGTAACAAACACAGTATACACATATTTCACCTGGTTGCATCTTATCCACCTCCATTACTAGCACTTCAAGTGTATACTTCATCATCTCAGTGCTTTCAGCTCCTCAGCAGACCCATTAGTATCCTCAGTTATCAAAAATAGAACACTCTGTCCATGTTTTCTTCTCTCATATGTATAACTTATTAAATGCAGCAGTCTTCAATATTCAGACTAATAAAGAAATTCACATGATTGAAATATGGTAAGTATTGATTTTTCATACATTTTCATAACAAAGCTGCACAATAAAGAGGACTGAATGTGACAGTTGAAGATGTAGACCAGAATCACAGACTTTTAACATGTGAAGGATGTATTTTCTCTGTTAAGTCCTCTTGAACTGGGAGTCTTTGGTATAATTTATTAATCTCTGATCTCACTTGAACCGCTCCTTGAGAGCACAGGAACACAAAGAACCTTTTTCACCTGAAACAAAAAGTGCAGCCTGCTCAAATTAAGTGTCTCCATGCTAAGATACTTCAATCCTTTCTTTGCAACAAAGTTTCATAAGAGAATCAGTGAAATACATTGCTCTTATCGCCCTGGATGAAATAATTCACCTGGTTTCCCCCAGAAGCTGGAAAAGCTGAAAGCCAGAAAGACAACAGGATCTTCAGAACACCAGATAACAGCAAACTGGAAGTCTTACCAGCTTTTGATGTTACTGCAGAAGTGGTTGTCTTGACAGTAGTGGTTTGAATGCCATCTTCTGAAAGAAACACAGAAAGAATCATATCACTTCTGTACCTTCCAGAACTATTTAGCACTACACAATCATAATAGCAGAGAGCAGCATGGACCTTTCTGGAAAATCAAGTTCAGAAGCTTATCAGCAGAAGCAACCAAATCATATAACACTGCTACCAACATTTTCAAGCTATAGCCTAAATCTCTTCATTTTGCCCTGACTGCTGTAATGGGAAGCATCTGCTGCTGCCTCCCACCTTGGACTGCATGCTCTTTTCCCAGACTAGCTGGGAGGGGAGAAATGGAGACAATTAAAGTGGTTTTTGCTATCTCCTCCTCTCCTTGAATACAATCACAGCTGCTCTGAGACTTCAGGGTGGAGGATTAACTAACATAACTGGCCACAGGAGTAGGCAGTCCTTCTCCTGCCTTGAAGTAACAAAATTGTACTAGCTCCCTGGCTAGCACAAGCACTTCAGGAGGGCTTTTCAGCATCACCCTGATGCCTAAATGTGAGAGGAAGAGGAGAATTCCCAGAACATGGCTCAAGAAGGACCACATTGAAAGACTGACTTTCCCCACTGCCCTCAACACAGTGATCCAGCTGTTGGGGTTTTACTGCCATAAATGATGCCAGTCTTAAAACATCATTAGTAGGTGGCACTTCAATATAAACAAATAAATAATCCAAAAAAGAAACTTCAACAAGAAAAATAATTTCTGTCTCTTCTTACTATGCTGCAAGGTTGTAACATCATAACTCAAAAAGTGTTTTGGCTTCAAGCAAGATTTTCAGTCTTATTGCTGTGATGTTCATATTTTTTTACTAAAAGAAGTTAGGGGGTATTGAAAGGGGTGAAAAAGCTGCACTGACTCAGAAACAGGCATTTCTCAACCATTTTAGACTGCTGTGAGACAAATATGGGTACGTTTGTGGAGGAATAGATCAACTCTGTAACTGAATGGGAGAGGAAAATGGCACAGGCTAATCCCCATGTGCTGTCAGGTTTGAAGCATGACATCCTGTCAGGCTGCATTAGCATGCTGTAATACAGACATGCTAAACTGAGTCAGGACAGCATGTCAGTATTCTTGTGTAAATCCATTCATGGTAATATCTGCTGGCATTCTCTCTTTTTTTGGCTACAGGGCAGAACAGTCAGTTTTGTTCCCTTTGCTTGGTGTACTGAGCTCCGATTAAAATTTCACGAGCAGCACCCGAAGCCTGCAAGAGCCACAGATCTAACCCAGAAAAAAACCCCACACAACACAATACAACTGCAGGGGCTCTGCAGAAATGTTTTAAGGTCTAACTAGATGAGCCTTTACAACTCCTCTCCAAGCAGTGTGCTATCAGTCCTCTTGGCACCTGCATGTTTCTAATGGGTCTCAGCCCCTTCCCAGCGAGCCCCACTTTCTTGGGCATCTTTTCTAGGTATGCTGTTGCCTCCAAAATGCCTTGTCATGGCACATGCTGGCCCAGTTTAATATGGGCATATCCTATATAAAATTAAATGAGTCCCCTGTGGGCCTGCTGCTGCCCCAGCTCTACTCCCCAGAACACGTGGACACAGTCACATCATGCACAGACTCGTGCACACTGCATTTAAAATACAGGTTTTCTTGCCACGTGGTTATCCATTCAGAGTGATGCTTCATAGCCCACACTTGAAAAACTTGGAAAACAAATTTTATCCAGAGACACCTAAAGGCAATCTTGTTTCTCTAAACAGCAAGCATTTTTCCATCTCTTCATTCTCATTATGTGCTGCTGACAAAGCTCCTGTAATCCCCCACACCACAAGGCCACAGCAGTAGAACAGAATGTTTTTTCAACAGTGCCTACATTTCAGCTGGTTTTGTTTTAACATATCTCAGTAGCTACCATGTCTATAATGCCAGCTAAATGTACTAGCTGGCCAATCAGCTCATTCCCAAACTCACTCTTCCCAAAACTCTTCCTCTAACTCAGCATGACTTTGTAGGAAGCTCATTGCAATATTTAGATTATTCATCCTTTAAAGGTGTTCCATTTAATAACTGCGTTGATAGGCCAAGGTTTCCTCAAAACTTAAAAAAAAGTGAATATAAGTCACAGTTCTATTATGACTCACTATTTGTTGATTTTATCACAGGTTGGAGATAAACTAAGATAAATTCAATTAACAGAGTACAATAGAGTTTTATGAATTAATTGTTTTCTTAAAATGGTGAATAATTAACTACACTTTAAAAATAAGTTGAACACATCATGCAAAAATGTTTAAACCTTGACAGGATTGGGGGGGGGATCTGTTTGATTAAAAGATATGATAGAACTGGTGGCTTATTATGCTCTTATTTGCAATGTTAAATTGTAACTAAGGAAAATCCTATGGGGGATAAAAGCAAGAGATAAAAAAAATGACAGAGAAAATAATTTTCACCATTAGAGATGGCTGATAGACAAAGAGAGGGACAGAAATCTTCATTTTTCTGATCATGTCAGGTTGGCTGCAGGCTCAGATGATGGACAACTAAGTAAAGTTACAATTGCTTGTTTTTTTAGCAGATTTGAATGCAGTGATCCCTTTGATATGAGAGCACATGGATGTACTCAGACATAGGAGTAGCCAAAATCTACTCAGCCACTGTTTCCACACAGAAACTACTGCCATTTGCTGTGTTTGCCGGCAATAAACCCAGCTAAAAGAGCATGGGTGAGCCATGATGCAGCACCCTTGTCTCCAGAGAACACACGTGGAGCTAAAAGGCTCTCAGACACAACACTGCGCTGAGTGAAGGGGGGATGCTGGTGGTGGTAAGTTCCAAAAAAAAAAAAAGAAACAAACCCCCTCCAAACCCCCATGTTTTAAAGCAGATAATAAGGCAAAAAGAAGTCCAGACTAGGAGAATCATAACAAGAGAGGAAGACGAGAAGGACAGAAAGGTCTGGAGACAGTAAGACAGGGTCACAGGGAAAAATATGAAGGAATTAAGATCCAAGAACATGTGACACATGGCCACAAGACCAAACTGAAAAAAGAATAACTGTTGCGGCTTGTTTGGGGTTTCTTTCCAGGTTCACAAAATTTCCATTTATTGTCTTTCCTAGGTTGGATTTAAATTATATATTTGTTCTAAAATGAAAGCATTAGTCTTCAGATTTTGAAATGGATGAACCAAAACACTGAACTTACTTTCTTCTTTTAAATTCAGAAGGAGCCCTTGAATTTAGACAGGACTGATTGATGGCCACAGTTGTCCTCAGACTACAGCTTTGATGTAGGCTTCAGTCTCTAAGATCTGAGCTTGGAGTTCTCATAACCTTTTCTCTCTCTCTCTCTCTCCCTCTCTTATTATTTTTACCTTTACACTGGAAAGATAGGTTCTGACCTTGTGTTAATTAGGTGCCTGTTATTGCTATAATCAAGACATAAAAAAAAGGGAATGATTGCATGTTATTATATCAGTACTTCTGTTTATACCCCACAGGATACCACAGGTTGCAAACCACAAAGTTGAAAACACCACATGAAACAGATAATACAAAACCAAATGCCAAAGCAAAAACCTTTTTAAAGATTAATAGATAGTTCAAAATATATATTGATTATATACATTACATGAATTACTGAATTAAAGTGCTGTCTGGTTTGGCATCAATACCTAACTTTGAAAAGAAATTATTTTTATGGAAAAGTCACTCTTGCTACAGATAACAATTGGAAGGGCCTGTTTGACATTTCTTTCACTTGACATTGCACTAGATAGACAAAACCACATGGCTAAATCCTTTCATTCAGGTGAAGTATTTGGTCCAGCTTCAGAAGCATGTGAAAAAGTATGTGGATTCCTGGAGGTGGGGAGTTAGTGGAGAACCATAAAAATCATCAGGAGTCTAGAGAAAAATGACTTCTCAAGGAAGGATTGCAAAAATTGCATTTGTTCAGCCTAGAGAGGGAAGGATTAATGGAAGGCACAACAACAGCAGTCAGTAGGTGCAGGAGGAGCTGCAGCCAAGACAAAGGAATAAACTTATGTCCACTAAAGTTTGAATGAGAGGTAATGGACAAGGGAATTGGACTATAAACTCTGCAGGTATTTCAGTTCAACAGTGTCAAACTGCTGGCATAACAGTCAGCAGCTGGTGTTTTCACCATTTTGCTGATGAGGTTGCAATATATTCCCACTCAAAACCTGACCAATGCTCCATAGGCTATACCTGGGAGCAATTACCAAAGAGGTGTCCTGAGGAAACCTCCACATGATAATTCCTTGCTTCAAGGTTATAAAGAACCTACAGGTGTTTGTATTATGTTTGTGTGTTATGTATTATCATAGAATCACAGAATGGTTTGGGTTGGAAGGGATCTTAAAGATCATCTAGGTCCAATCTCCTAGCAGGAGATTGGCAGGGACATCTTCCACTAGACCAGTTTGCTCAGAGCTCATCCAGTCTGGTGTTGAACATTTCCAGGGAAAAAGCATCTACAGCTTACCCAGGCAACCTGTTCCAGTACCTCACCACCCTAACTAATTCTACTCTAATTCTAGTAAAAAAATTCTTCGTAATATCTGATCTATAACATCTCTTTCAGGATATTTTATTATGGTTTTTTTGTGTGACCCTACAACTTGTGTTGCAACTACACACAAGTTATGGAGAAGTCAAAGTTGCTGGTTTGATTTCTGTTTTTCCACACCAACAGGAATAAATAGTGATCTCTTTCTAGCCCATGATAATTCTGCCAGCCCTTGTGACCATGAAAGAGCCTCCAGTAACCACCGTTCCAGTAAAAAAAAAAAAAAAAAGTCCTTTTTCAAGAAAATGATAGCTGTCCTTGTAGACACCCTGCTACTGATCTACTGATCTGTGAACTCAGAGGTCCCAAGAAATAGCTGCTGCCTGACATCAAGTAAACAACTGGCTTACTCTTACCTTGGAGCTCTGTTGTCTATTATGTTTCCTCTTTCATTTAATGCTGCTTTATCTCTACATTCTCTTATCTCACCTTTCCCCAGGCCCAGTACAGTCCTCGCACTTCTCCTATTTCTGTTTTCACTACTCATTTGTCTTTATTTCCAGTGCATGACCATTTACCCTAACTCTTGAGATAAATTTATTTTTTCTTTTGTAGTGCATTTTGTATAAAGGTTCATACATTATCCAAAGAACAAAAACACAGATAAACAAATAGAAGAGGTTTAAGTGCAATTTTAACAGTGCTGTTTGGAAATATCAACTCCTTTCTTGCTATTCAAAGAGCAAAAATAAAAAAAAAAATAATGAAATATTCCAGAAATAAATTTTTAGAAAAAAGGGAATAACCCCCCTGCCAGGTATTTTTCTCTGAAAGAATTAATCTTATAGAAGTAATACTGTTTCTACTATTTAATAGTCTCTAGCGTTTCATCCTTAAGGACTCATACTTAAGATTTTCTTTCTATAGTCACATAAACTAGATTTTAAATGGGAACCAAGGTTCTGATGTAATCCTGTGAATGGCTGAAGCTGATAACAGCTGATACAGCAGATAAGTGTGTGGAAGGATATTAAATTAAAAAAAGCCATTTGCAAGCTTCATGAATTTGAAGCAAACTCGAAAAACCCCACAAACTTTGTGTTTCCACATTTCTTTAGTACACTAAGCAATACCCAAAGTGTGGCATGCCTCACACACATTCAGCTGTGCCTGTAACAGGACCTGCACGCAACCACTCAGGCTGTGACAGTCCCTGCTGAAACAAAAGCTTGTCCCCAGTAACAGCCCCATGCTGGTCACTGCCACTTCACTATCACCAAAAGCCAGAATTGCACAGTGTTTTTCCAGCCTGGTCTCACAATGGTTTTGCACTGCTGCAAAAGCTCTTAATGCAGCCTCCTGCAACATAAGGCATTTTCCACCTCAGGATTCCCTCTGCTGTGAAATTCGCACATCGGCAGCTTGAAGGACAATGCAGACCCTGAACAGAGTTACACTGGCCATGCTTAAGGTGAATCCCTGTGAGGTGTATTTAGATACTGCAGGCAATGCTAAAACCATAAGGCAGGGAGAAAGGCCACATCCTTTGCTGCCTGATGCCAACCAGCTGGAAGCCTGTGATTCCTGCTGCCTAGGGAGGTGGGAAACCACCTCCGGTTTGCCAAGCTGTCACCTTCCTTCCAGTCACATCTCTCTTCAGCAACAAACTAAAAACAAACTATACAAATCCTACATGGGGGGATTTTACACTTAAAGTCAACTTTCGACTTCTTCTCTGTAGCTGCTGGTCCTGGTGTGCAGGCTGGTGTCACACGACAGAGACAGCCTGCTGCACAAGACTGGGGAAAACTTACAGGCATGAGCATAGGGAAGGACACAAAGGCAGGGACACAAATTCCTCGGTCAGAGACACAAAACACTCTCTCCACAAAGGGCAAAAGCACCTGAAAACAGCTGAAAGAGATGGATATTAGGGAAGGGAGAGCATAAATGTAAAGCCCCATAGCTGGAAAAGGAGACAGGGACAGGGCTCCTCCCGCATTGCATGGGACTGGGTAGCAGCAATTGGGGCAAGGTGGGATTTGGTTTCTGCAGAGGAAACATAAACTGGGTGGGCTGGAGGCAGCCAGCAATAAGAACTGAGGGGAGGAAGGAAAGGGAGGTAGCTGCCACAATTTTTCCAGCAGGGAACAGAGAGAAGGCAGGAAATGCAGCTTTGGTGCCAGCACTGCCCCAGAGTTCCTCCTGCTCACCCAGGCATGGGGCTAGCATGACCAACACTAAGCACTAGCAGAGAGCTCCTGGGAATCACCAACCCCAAGGCAAAAGACTCTCACAAAGCCTGCTCACAGCACCCAGCAAACAGCTCCTGCTTAGGGACCTGCTGCACAGAGAAATATTGACAAGGCAGATGCCAAGGACCAGCCTCAGCCGGCGTGGCTGTAGGTTGGTGAGGGCTCCCCTCCTCAAAACATTAATGAGAAATGTTGGATGAATGCCCTGTGTTACTGAGTATTTGAAACAACCCAAGCACAGCATGATTTGCCTCTCTGCATGTGTGGACATAGAAATCTGGGCACTTAAATAGCCAGTTTATGGGGTTTTTTTATTGCCTTAGAAGAAAAGCAAACTCCCTATGAAAGGCTTTTAATCACAAGTTTTCTCAGTGTGCCTTCTGCTCATGTGAAGGTTGGTGGATATCTCTATTACTGTGTACTACAGAGGGATGAGTACATTGTTTGCACTCCATAGAACAATAAATGTGCTCAGCATGCTCATCAGCACTCCAGCCTTCCTTGAATGAAGGCTCCGAGCTCTGCACTTCTCTCTATTTAAACCTGTTAAAAGTATTTAATAGGTTTTAATTAAACCCTTTAAAGCTATTTAAACCATCAGATTGTCACCCTTTGATTATGATATATTTGTTCGTCCACATGTAAGATAAAAGCTAGGAGTTTCTAAGGACTATATTATAGTACAGAAAATGAACTGTCACCCCCTCCCCTTGTGTTAGTCAAGATAAATAAATTTGAAAAATGTCCTTAGAGGGTGCAATTTTATATAGAAAGCTTTATACATATTGTGCATTGCTGAGCAGAGGGAGAAAAAGAAATAAAGCAGAGTCCCTTCCCTTGCAACAAGAAGGGATAAGTGTTGGTGCAAGTCACCCCCACCCAGAAGGCAGAGAGAAAATGGTAATGCTTACAATGCTTTTCCTTTAACACGCTAGTGGCAAGCCTATTTTTGTTTCCCATGAAAGAGCACGTTTGGGTAGGGCAGATACAGAACAGCCAGAGCGGAAGCTGAGCCCGGGTCAATCAGCAGCTCTCCTTTTCAATGTGCTGCAGAAGTTAGGAAAGTCATATAGCTCTGTGCTATGTTTGTGACCCAAGTGCATCTCCAGCAGCATGACTAATTGTATAATTCAGGAAAGGGTCACTGCAGTGTCTGCTATGATGTATTTATTTTTAGAACATCCGGGATCAGCCCAGACACCCATTTTAGCCACACCCGCCCATGCCATTCTGCTCCTGACAAAGCTCTGAAAGCCTCTGGAACATCAAAAAGCAGTTCCTGTCAGAAAACTCTGTGGAAACACTGTAAATTGCTTCTATAATTAATGCAATTCCATGCTCACTCGTCCATTGAGACTCTCTTCATCTTTTCCACACTGCCTAGAACAAAGGTTAAATGGTACAGAATATCCCAAAGGGAAAGCCCCAAATGGGCTTCACAAGCCCTGCGTGCAGCACAGTCTCACCGGAGTTACTTCACATGCAAGGATGAAGGGAACACTTCGAAAATACCTCATTTCTCTAATTGGCACATACAGCTGATGAAGACCTTCTCTTGCCAAGCTGATTATAACTCACGTTGTTCTGAATTTCTACCAATCTGATACAACTGCTAAGGTCAGATGCAAAACTGAAACTCTTCTCACAAGCTTTATGTAACGAAGTATTCCCATTTAAAAACAAAGTTACTACAAAGAGCACTTGAAACAGAGTGTCAGCCCTGAGGACTCATCCTACCAAAGTGCAGTGGGAACTGCTGCATTAGCCACGCTGGCTTCCACCCAGAAAAACAGCTTCCTAGGGGAACAGAGTGGCTCACATTCAGGATTCCCAGGCCTGTCAAAATCCCAGCTCCCTGTCAGTGCACTGGGAAGCCATCATGCTGGTGAACAGCTATAGACATCCCTTGTATTTTTATTGGCAATTACAGCAATTGCATTCCCATGACAATTACTGTTACAATTGTGAATAAGCTGTTCCATTCCTACACACACCTTTCTGCTCTTCTTCAACCTTTCCTCCCATGAATGATAAATCCCCACTTTGCATTTTGCATCTGGAAACAGCAGTTTCTGCCAGCTCTTGGAAATGCAAGTTGAAAGCAAATAGGGAAGAAGCGGACAGTGCACTACAAGAAAGCATCTCTAAGTCAGTAAGATAAATTGTGCACTAGTTCACCTAAATTCAAGAGCATTAAGACATGCCAGCCACATGACTCCATTAGCACTGGGAATGGCTTGCAAAAGTAGCAGAATCCTCTGGAGCCATTTGAACTAGACAGGATAAAATGTGCAGAGAACCAAAAAACTACCATGCACTTGGAGGATTTTTTTGTCTCTAGTATGTGTGCTGTGTCCTTCCCTTGCACATCTCAAGGGCTGGGTTATTTGGCATAGATCTCGAGTTAAGTCCTTTTTTTGTTATTGTTGTTGGCATGTTGGAAACTAGTGAGTTGTTGCAAGCCCAACACTTTTTAAAATACATTTGCCATCTTCTGAATAACAGCAAATATATTTATAAACTACTCTTATAAGAAAAAAAACTTCCTAAAGAGAACCTAAAATTGCTCTGCTGGAAAAGCCTTTCTGGGCAGCCAGCCTTTGGTAGCTACAACTTCCAAGGGTTATATGATCTGAGTCAAAACAGAGGATGTCCAGACTCCATCTGGACTCTATAGGATGTCCAGAAAGCTCCATAATTCAAAGACTTCAGCAGTTTTCACAAAAAGGTTTTAACAGTTCTTTGCAAGAATGAGTAACAACAGTGGAATTGTACACTGGTCCCAAACATTTCCTTCGATACACCACACATTTCTGACTTTATGAGCATCTGCAGGAGTTAGGGGCAGATGAGGTTTGACAACTTAGCAGGAGTTTCAGAGTGTCTAGAATTCCTGGGTAAAGAAAACCCCCAAATTATTGCTTTTTGGACTTTGAATGGCCATGGAAGCATTAGCCATGTATCATGTCAAAAGCTGCCCCTCTCTACTGGACATGAGACCCAGAATTTGGGTGGAAAGGATTTGAATTACACATTTCTTTGTAGAGTAATCATCGCCTATTTTTGCCATTTTGTGTAGAAATACTTGGTGATATTTTTGGTTCTATAGCCTTTGAATGAGTTGGCAAACACCTATATTTACATCATCTATATTGTTGTGATATATAACCCATGCTGAGATGAGGAGGAGTAATTCATCTGTCTAGGAAAAATTATTTCAGGCTATCCTCACAATGGGATAGATAGAACCATGTAATGGTGTTTAGAAGGTTATCAACACTGTATTTCAAATAAAACCTTAGACTGAGCATGAGAAAAAGTAGTAAAAAATTAAGGATTATATGGGGTTCTGATCACTTCAAGTAATTAATATGCAGTGGAAAGACACATCAAAAAATAAGTATTTTGTAGAGGAAAATAATGCAAATTGCACAAGAAGGTTAGAAAATCTCCTGGCGCTGTTTTCCTCAGACCAACTAAAATCTAAAGCTTTTGCCATTCTTATCAGTTGTTGCTTTATTAGCTGAATTTCTCAAGCTGAAAACCAACATTAATCTCCTGCTAAAGATTATGAAAGAAGAAATCTGCAGGAAGAACAAATATCTCATTAATATCGTAATGTTAATTGATTTAACCCTAAAGTTACACTGACACTCCTCACACCAAGTAAATCACACCATCAACCACACTGAGAAATCACACCATTAAAACAAACTGATTGTGCTTTTTAGAATGATTACTTATCTTGTAGAAATCTTCAGACAGAAAGGCTGGTGTAGTGCTCCCATCCCAGCAAAAGACATAATTTTGTCAGAGTGATAAAACAAGGCAGAATGATTACAGCAGATAATTGTGCTGCAAAATTATGTGCCACTTGCTCTGAGGTTTCAGAAACCTGAGGTGCATTGCTATCTACAACATGCAGCTAACACCCAGAAGCACATTACTGCCATTGCAAAAAAAAAAAAAAAAAAAAAAGGATTCAAAATTGTTGTAAAACTACTCTACTGATCTACTGATAAACAGTATAGAATTCGCACTTGTACCAAAGGCAAGTATCCACTTTCCACATAAAAGCAGTCAGAAAATCCTTGCCCCGTTCCTAGTTTGAAATATAGCCTTTGGAGAACCAGCTAGTTAGTCTGGCCTGAAAGGGGTTGTTGGCCACTCTGATTGCTGAGAAAAAAAGTATTTTGAAATTAATTTGGACCCTTCGTGAGCAGCCTCTAGTACATGTGTGGGTGGCAGCAGAGGGCTTACTACCCCTTCCTACAACACCCCAGCAGATGACACTTGCTGAATTTTATTCCAAGTCATCATATCAGCAAGTGATCATCAGCTCAGTCTTCTCTCATGGGGAGGTAGGGCCAGAAGGCGCAGTGTGGAGATAACATCATATTAAATCGTGTCAAACCCGTTTTCCTGTGGCAGTTAGGTCTGGCTGATACCACATGCCACTGTTAGGGCACCCAAGGATCCACTTTCACAAGAGGAGTGCCAAGGTATTGCTACCTGATATGCCAGCTGCTGGAACAATGACAATGACTTGCAGGGCTGCAAATCAGAGTTTTGACCTTTCTGTTTTAAAGGGAGACCTATTTTAATAGAGAAACCCATTTTTAGAGTGCTAGTTGAAACCAAAAGTAGTTGTTTGTCTTCCAAAGGAGCCAGGTATTTAATTCTTCACTTGTATTTGGAAATTACACCTGCTACACACAAATCCAACTTTGTCTCTCTGTTTACAGAATTGCAAAATAAACCCATTAATGAGTCTTCCTTGAGTTGTTGCAGCAAAAATTACAAATAACACCACCCTCTCCCCCCCACCCCCTTTCATAAGGGCCATAAATAAAAATGATGGTTTTCCATGAGATTTTACTAATTTTACATGTTGAACTTAGTCTGGCTATCAAATAGTACCAGTTAAAAGTACTCCCATCCCAAGGTTAAGAGATTCTTAAAGATTATTTTCAATTTTTACTTTTGCAGTACAAATTATAGTACAAAAAAAAAGTTCAAGTACTTCAGCAGGTTTTTCCACACAGGACTCAGATGTATAAACAATCTGAGTCCAAATTTGAGGTACTTTCCTAACAAGGAAAAAAAAACCCCACAAAACCAAACCAAACCTCAGCAGATCTTTTTTCCTAATTTATAAACTAGTGAAGATTGATAAGAACTCTAGGTTTAAACATAGATAAAAAGAGTCAGCTAAAGAAATGAGAAAATATTCTGGTAAATTTTCAGAAAAGACAACCGATTTTTGGCCATGTTATATAGCATTATGTATTCCCAGGTTTGGAACTGAATGCTGTAGGCAACTTGCCCTTCATACTCAGTTCCATTTATTTTGGCTGTAAATCATAACCAAGCAGGTATCAAGCCATCTGCTTCTATCCTCAGTAAATGCAGTAAACTTGCTTTCAGATTTGGGGATACAACATGCAGCTTCCTTCTGTCCAGTAATAAATACACCTTTAAACTCCATTAGTCAAATGCTGCCCCAAAATGCAAAGGATCTAATAAATGAAAGGAATGTGGCAGCAGGGAAAAAAAAAAGAGCAAAAAAAAATATCTGCACAGGAATAAAAATTCAATATTCCATTAAAGGCTATCATAAGTTCCAGCACTATAATTTGATTTTTCACAAAGCTAACCTTGGCAAACCACTAGAAACAGTGAAAGCACCAAATACAATTAGTTTTTTTTTTTTTCACAACAGGCAAATTCTCAAGACATCCAAAGTTTTGGCGCAAGCAAGTTAAAGGTGTAAGAAAGTAATATCTAAAGCCTATTCACATTTCTCAAATTTTCAGAAATGAGACAACAATCCAACTTTGACTGTCTGCACCTTGCTAGTTGTCCAGAGAACAAACATGAATAATAACCCAGAGTGAGGTGAGACCATTCTCAAAAGCTTTCACTGCTCAAAACAATTTAGTTAGTATTTAATTTTAAAAATTAATTTTTAAAATACTTGAGGGCTTGTGAGCAAAGAGCACAGAAGCTGGAAAAGGAAAAGGCTATCCATCTCTTCTAATTTACATTAACAAGAGCAGCATTCAGACAGCTGCAAATGTGTGTAGTAACTACAGGAGTCTTGGCTCAGTAGAACTTTTCTGAAGCTATCAGCCTGGGAGTCAGGATTAATCAGCTGTGCTGTAGGTGTGGGGTGCTACACAGCATCCCTGTAATGAGGAAGGGGGCTGGGAAACTCATATTTTAGGGCTGATCCACAGTGAAATGGAGCAGCTCCAAATTACTTTAGGGGCATTTGGACCAAACTCTCAATGCCAAGATTTGCTCCTACCTTTCAAAAAAAGAACTCCCTTGTTTCTTTGTGGTGCCATCAACATTGACAGAGCACTTGGATAAAGCTACTTCTGGCTGTCAACAGGGGCCAACAATCTGGTGTTAACACCCCAGCCCTGGACATGTCCGACACAGGGCGATTCACTCCAGCCCCTCTGCTTGGGCGCACAACCTGGACACGCCCAGCCCAATGCCAGGAGGAGCAGAGCCCTCGGTCCCCTGCCATCACTTCTGCAAGAAACCAGCCTGGGTGCCTGGGGGAGAAGGATGTAGTGCTGTGCTACCAGCACTGTGTGGAGGATGTTTGCTGTGCTGTGCAGCCACAGCCATGCTCTATTCCAAGACCAAGGCACAAGAAAATGCAACACCCAAGCACTGACATTATAAGCGCACGCCAAGCCTTCTCCTCTCATCTTTTAGAAGGAAACAAGTTCACCATTACACATTTTTAAAGTAATTACATCCTAAGGCAGATTCAAGAGCATTCATATTTGATTACTATAATTTGACATTGTATTTTTTGACACATCCCAATACCTCCTGTTTAAAGCTGAAAATGCTGTGAACCAACCTAGAAAGCATTTTTATTTGAACTACATTTTGGAACAGGTAAGAATAAAGGGCAATATGCCAGGAGAACGGAATACCTTGAGATGAGCATGAAGGAACTCCTATTTTAAGCATGCCATTTAATTCCAGAGGGTTCAGAAAAGTCTAGGTAGGAGGAACAAGTTGTCAGGGGGCTATCAGCCTCCACATCTGTACCTAACTCAGCCTCTAGTAATGTGCTGATAGAAGGCAGACTCCACCGAAACATTATGGGCTTTTGAGGATGAAAGATCCCTGGATAAGTTAGAAAATTGCATAGAAAAGCACCATGAGCATACAGCTGAAGAAAAAGCGTGGAATTTGGAAGCCCCACAGGACACCAGGTATGTTCTTTACTAACCACAGTGGAAATGTCCTAGTCCACTTCTGTATGATACAAAAAAAAATATACAGACAAGCACCCTGTGTGTAGCACATGAAAAAGTTGGAAGCCCACACATTTGTCTTGGTGAGCTTTGAAGGCAAACTACTCCCAAACCTGGGGGAGGAAGTATTAAAACACTGGGGTGGGATTTGGCCTTCTCCAAAAATTAATAATTATATTATTATTTACAATTTAAAAATACTAAACAGCTGGAGAAAAGTCTTGTTGCTGTCTCCAATACTCAAAAAAGGGAGACTGGTGTGAGTCTCCTCACCATCACTTCCCAGCTTCAGATTACAAGATTCTGCTGCTATAGACCAGATGACCAGAGCACTTTGGAGATCACAAAAAGTGGAAATCCAAATTCTCTGGTCCAGCTTTGCACAACAGACAATAAAACCACTTCTGTCTTAAAGAAGTGGGGGTTCTGGGGCTGCCTGAAGCAAGGTTGACCAGAGCAGATAACTTTATTTCAGAAGGTAGAAAAAAACATACTCCAAATTTCCCCATAAATTTTCTTAATTTTCTAGCGTGAATTTACCAACAGAATTTCACTACCACATCTACCTTGAATTAAGTGTTAAAAAATACTTTTTTTTCTGTTTTACAGAACCAAAATTGTTCAGAACAAATGCATAATATATAAAATCCGCTTATTCATTGTCATCGTTTCTGCCATGTTCATATCATGCAGAGGAGGAGAAATCCTTTTTTAAGAAAGGACTGTACAAAATTAGCAGGATTCCTCCCACATTTGCACGTTGCTCTCTGGTAAGCTTTATGGACTGTTGTGTTAAATATGCTCTTTTTGATGCAACTCCACTTTGCTTTTCAGAAATTGTGAAATTAAAGCTTTGACAATGACAGGAAGACTATTTTTACAAGGAGTAGCAGACAGAGAATAAATAGCACCTCAAGACAGACTTTTGGGACTTGTACTTAACATAACTTTAAAAGCAGTTCTTTCTGTGGCACAGGTTTATTTTTAATCTCCTTTATTGATCTGTTTTCCTAACAGCAATGAGCCCAAGCAATAGAATAAGATACACCACAAAATACTAGATTTCAACACATAACCTGAGCAAAAGTTGACTAACATTTAGATCAGGTAATCTAGAGTTATCAAATTTTAATTCTGGTTAATAGATCCTTTCCAGGAAATCTATAGGCATTTGTGGAAGTTGTAGCCCAGAGAGATGGGAAATGAAAGTACAGATAAAAGGCAGATTTTACTTGAAATGTGTCTTTTGACAAAGGTGATGATAGACTCTGGCCCTTGCGGCAGGTTCTTTCACCCTTTCAGGTTTCACTAGTTAATTCCATTTTAAAAGCATGATCTTTCAAACTGAAGAATAATGAAAACATCAGTTCAGTGACCACCTGAACACTAAAAGTTGTATTAAATCTGTGCATTTAAGAACCATACCTAAAAGATACTGCACCCAGTAACCAATGTGGCCCCTAGGTTTGCACCCCTCATTATCTAACACTTGACAGATGTTTTAAGTCCCTATATCTTTGGGGCCAAAAATAAAATAATTTCTTAAAGACATTCTTGGCCAAACCTATAGCTGGCTTAGTGGAAGGGAAATCTATCAGGATGGATCTAATTTGCAGGAGCAAAAACTGCAAAATCTTTCAGGAATTTCAATTGTCCCCTTAAAGCCATCTTTGCAAAAAATGCTTTAACATGTAGAAGAAAAACAGAACTGCAAACTTTTGTAAATACACCTCTGCTTTTGACTCCTCTCAGATTTAGGAGCTTCATGACACCTAGAAAGAAAACTGTCACAAAAATACAATGGTAGGAAAGTTTTTCACAGAACACATAACTCAGCTGCCAGTTAGTACCTTCTCCTCCAACACACAATCTTTCAATCACTGCAGTAGAAATGAAGAAAAAGCACACACTGACTGACAGCTCAGCTTTTGTTCACAAACCACTTGAGAGATGTGACAAGTCTATCCAAAAAAGCCAAAGAACTTACCTCCCACAGTGCAAACACAGAGTACAGAAAGGAAAAAGAAGGCAGTCCCCAGGAGCTTCATGCTTGGTGGTAGTGCTGTTAGCCCTCCCTTGTGCAGCTGGGCAGGGAGTGCTCTCACTCTGAGGCAGGCCTTAATTACTCCATGGAAAAAGGTGTGTGGTGACTGTGCCTGGTCACTGCCCATTCCTGCTTATTTTGGGGACTTTGATAAAGAACAGGAGGAAACACAACATACTCCCTCTGGGAGTTCAGTACAGAGGAGATTTATTGTTTCAGTCCTCACAGGAACTCCTTTTCTTTGGCAGTGAACCATGTTTTTGTTAATACATTATTTTGTTCTTCTTCAGTCATGAGGTCAGGAAGGTTTTTGAACAGAGGCAAATCTTTCCTTAGGGTATATTATACATCACCAGCTTTCCTACTGGAGCTTGGGATACTTTTAAAGCACATGTTTGTGAGCAGTGAGTGAGCCCAGGTAGAGGGGGATAACACAGCCAGGAACAGAGGAGCAAAACAAGCAACAAGAGCCGTCATCTGGCTCTTTTCTGGGCTGTGTAAAGTGGCCCTGCTGAAAATCACAGCTGCTTCATGTTAGAGAGCCTCCCTGAGAGAGCTGCCATCCTGCAACCAACAGGATGTAAGGGCCACCCGAACAGGGAAAGGAAGTGGCTCCAACAAGGTGCCCCAGCAGCAAGAGGCTCTGGGCTTTGCAGTTAGAGCTGGGGTGGGGGGTTTTCTTTTACATGGAAATGGGTCCTCTCTTTTTTTTTTTTCGTTTGAGGAGTTGCAACTAGCCTTGACTGTATCTGCTCAATTAGTAATGGAAAGGTTTTTTTATTCCCACGTGCCATGGGATGGGAGTACAGACCCCCAAAGCAAGTATCTTACCTGAGTTGTCTAATCAACCAGCACAGATTCTCTTTCTTCTCCTCCTCAGGACAGAGTGCAAAATTTTGGTATCCCTCCTTCTTACAGCAATTTTTCCAACATCTGTGGAAGAAATCTTAGCAGAGCTCTAGAGTTGAAGGCTATCAAAACATGATCTTGTAATAGTCCTGCGCTCTGCCCCTTAGAGATTCAATGAGGCTGATGGCAATTAATCACAAACCTTCAACCACAATGAGAATGAAATGCAGTATGTTTGCTCTTCTCCCTCTTTGTCAGCTCTCAGGAAAAACTGGAAAAATTGACCTCATAAAGAGCCTGACTGATTAAATAGTCAATTCTACTTATTTCAGTAATTAACCACTTTTTTCTTCATGACAGGTTCTAGCTATAAGGGGAAATTTTGGAATGGCTTCATATGCAGGAACTTCCAAGAACTAACCCATAGTGCTTCCAGCCACTGTGCTGTTTCATCCATGGGATGAGGAAAATGGTAGCAGCTTGGCATTATGAGTGGAATTACAGAATTGTTTAGGCTTGAAAAGACCTTTAAGGTCATTGCACCCAACTGCTAACCCAACATTGTCAAGGCCACCACTAAACCCCGTTCCAAAGTGCCATATCTACACATCTTTTAAATATCTCCAGGGATGATGAATCAACTGCTTCCCTGGGCATCCTTTTCCAATGCTTGACAACCCTTTCTGTGATGAAATCTTTCTTATATCCAGCCTGAACCTCCCCTGATGCAACTTGAGGCCACTTCCTCTTGTCCTACTGCTTGTTAACTGGGAGAAGACTGACACAACTTTTGTTTAAAGAAATTACATTGCTACATCTTAAGACTCTGACACATGCTCTGCAGGTGACAGAAGCTGGTGCTCAACAGAAATCTGATGGTAGGCAATGAACTTCTGGCGCTTCATTTGGACAAATTTGAGTATTTGCACCCATGAGAGATGCAAACATGTATGCTCTTCATAGCTGGACTGTGTTCTCAGCATAGTTGAAAAGGATCCCACAGAAATAAAAACTTGACTCAAAAAGTGGTGGGCCACACAATGACACTGGCAAGTTCATCAGAGCTTACGCAAGGGAGTTGCACCAGTGCTCTGTTTTTATGCGCATTTTCTGCTGACGCAGGACTTAAAGTTAGAATGCCCTAGGAAAGCAATAACTGCTTCAGCAGAGAGCCTTCAATAAAGATGACAAATCTGAACACAGAGAGTGAATTCATCCCAGGCTAGTACTGTTCCTAATGTAATAAGAGGGACTCTAACCTTTTATCGCTACCACCTGAAATGTTAATGCAGAAGAAGGACACAGAAAGGGATATTATTTTATTGACTGAAATGAAATCTCTGCAAGATCTAAGAGGCATGAAGGTATGAGGACAGAATCCTTTCCTTGGGTTTTGAGACCCAGAGAAACTGTCTGAATGCCCAAATGAGTAATGGTTTGCTGTTTATCTGACCAACAGCTCCCCAGGGAATTGCTGCAGCTTAAGATGGTGGCTGTGGTAGTTCCTTGCAACTCATTGAAGGCAGGCATATTGTAGATACAAGTGTGGAAAAGCCTCCCCAGCCTCACACAATGGGTTGGGAGGGAAAGAAAGAGAAAGAGCCAAGTGTCTTTGCCTTACACCACATCATGCAACTCAGGTTCTATGTCAGAGAGCCCTAACACAACTTTCTGCTCCCTGGAACATCAAGAGAACAATGTCCTTCTCAGATCCTCATGTCAATTTCAAAGGCAGCTCCTTCTGCTAGATCAAACTTGGGCAGCAGTAGGAGCATGCACGTAAGAAATAATAGGAACAGAAGAGGGATGGCTCAAATAACTCACTGAAAGAAAAATTCTGGCTAAAGCTGAGTTGCAGCTTCTGGCTTGGATTATCTGAGCTGCAGAAGAGATTCTCCCAACTCTTGTCAATGGAAACAGTTTTTTTCTTTAAGAAGAAACAATTTCAGGTTTCAAAAGCTTCTAGAGATCTTTGCAGCAAAAGACTATTCTTCTATGTGTTCACTGAAAAGAATTCTTTTTTCCCTTCCTATCAGCAAATAAGTTTTCTTCTATTGAATAAATGTTTTTCTTTCTTTCCTCAAACTGTGAAACTTAGCTTCAGTGCCAACATGTTCTTTGTTTCACAGAGAAATTTGGTCATTGGTACTCCTGCCAACTGCGGTGTTCCTGCCAGTGTTGGGATATCTGGAGTTTCACTTCAAGCCCCAGAACAAGTGACTGTATGACTCAGTTTCTACATATTTTCATGTAAGATTTTAGCCCTCCTAGTTGCAGAAGAAAACTTGAAACACGACCAAAGAGCACTCGAGAGAATGAAAGGACTCTCTGTTTTAAAATACCATTATTTTGTAGTCCAGTAAGGGTTGGGGTAGCATGAGTTATACATTCATTTTTGCCAGTGTGGTATTTCATTATTAAAGGGAAACCATTTACAGCCACAGTGGATTTGCAGTTACAGCTTTATTGGTCTCTGGCTGTATTTATATATTCGTTCTTAGTTCACATTGCTTGGAGCATAACACTGCCTTTTCATGCACAGTTTTCCTATGAGGTTCAAATAATCCCCTTCAGATTTAGAGAATGTAAAAATTTTACATATTGTTCAATATCCTTGAAGCACCACTGCATAAAACAGGTAATAACATGAACAGCAAAGTGCTACCTTGCTGTGGGCTGCTGACAATTTCCAATGTGGGTGTGAAGAGTCAACTTGTCAAAGTCGTTACAAAAGCAAAAATAAAAAGGTACAAAAAATACAGTCTTTGGTGTTTTACTAAAGTGCAGAAACAACCACACTAAGTTCTTCAGCCTTTCCCACTAATGCTTGCTATCCTTCCCATTGATGGTTATTTTAACTCTTATAGCAGAATGATATAAAACCAGCAAACTAACCTCAAATTCTATTGTTTTGCTCCATCTGTATTTTAGCAAACACACTCAAAGCAATATTGGGTGTGTTTGCTAAAATACAGAAATTTGCTAAAACCAGAAATTACCTATGACTTACCTGTATATTTCATTATACTTACTTCCATAAACAGGCTAAATTTCCATTGAAAATGGAGTTGTAACAGTGCAGGAATATTTTGTTTCGTTATGCTTTCTGTCCTTTTAAAAATTGTTTTAAAAAGTACTTGGGTTTTGCCTATTACATATATTAAAATTTTTACATAAAAGTAGAACTTCAAAGAACTTGAATTTAGCAGTAGAAAACTCAAGATATTTTAATGGCTATGTGTAGAAGTTTCTCTAAAAATTCATGCTGTGGGACATATTAAAATGTAGATATTTTGTTCTGAACTTTTTAATGGAAACATTGGAATATTTAATGGACTAGAAATGTCAGTATCCAAATCCTGCTGCACAAAATAATATTAAAAATATTAAATACGAGACTCATAAATGTATTCAGGTGCTTAAAAACCCAAGCTAGCCACGTTTTCTTTGTAGGATGGAACTGCTTCAATCTCAGTGACTTGATTTAGAGACAGCTGCTAATGTGAAAAATTCCACTAAATCTCTAAGTGCCTTTATGTAGGCTACTAAAGACAAAAACACATTTAGCCTGTTGTTTTTTGGTTTTGTTGTGTTTTTTTTTTTTTACAGAAGATTTTTTCAAGGCCAACAGAACTACTGCATCTCTGGCTCTCAGAGGATTGTTTATTTGCTCTACCAGACTCTGTAACAATATCCGTTACCACAGAGCATGTTTTTCCTGCTCTTTCCTACTCCATGTCTTTCCCACTCTTACACACCTGGAACCCTACTGATTCACCATGGGGACTCAAAACATGCTTGAAGGATCTGGCTCAATGGTTATTCACTTGCAACAGGTATAGCTCAGGCCCATATTTGTAGAAATGGAGTTGCAATGCGCAGCTTAACAGCCAAGGTCCTTCCAAGGGCACCATCCAAGGTCCATTCTTTCACTATTGGTGAGCAACTGATGGGTAGATATCTGATTTTGTTAGTCAGAGGGAAGCTTAATCAGAACTACTGTGGCTGAGACAAGTAAGTTATGAAGGGAAAAGTTACAGCAGTCCTAAGGCATATTTCATGCTTAGATATAGGCAGTCAGAAGAGCTGGAAGAGAGAGACCATAAACAGCTGTTCTAGGGATATGAAAAACAGTGGGTTTGCAAACTTAGAGCAAGGAACTTCATGTCATGTAAAGCTTCACATGGAATGTGTTTATAGGATCTGCATCCTGTCCTGAGCTAATGAAATGGGAAACAGTGAGTCAGTCCCAGTTTCTCATGTTATTCGAAGCGCATGGAGTGATTATTATGGCTGGCTGTCTCAGAAGAAACAAAACAAAAATATGTGTTTGAACCATGCCTTAATTTTCCAAAAGGATGGACAAAACCAACTGCTATCTATCCAGAGAGATATCTCATCTTTATTGTGGTAAACTCATTCCTCTTGAGCCTGGTTAAAAAACAGGCAGTGGTATGAGACTGCAGTGGACCCCAGAAATGAAAAGCAAGATGTGTTCTCTGTTCCAATTGTACTTGTCATTTTTACTGTGCAAGATGTTGCTAGACATTAAGCTGCTGAGCTGAGTTTTCTGTGGTTTCTCTTTTCCATTTGGTTTCCTCTACACAAGCAATGGAAAAATGTATCGGATTTCTTGGCAGTCTTATGAGGGGATACTCTGTGCATTGGTCCCTCTAAGCTACAGTTTCTAACAGTGTCTGCTTTGTTTTTAGGCCACTAACATCAGAAACATCTTAGAACATTATAAAATATCTGATTATAAAGAGCCTATTGTACTTAAATACAAGCATTTCTAGCTTTCCTAGCAGCCAACACTGTTACTGTGCTAGTATCCCAGCATGTATTATAAACCTAAATTTCCATCCATTCATTAAAGGAGTCACTGATAAAAATGTGTTCAGATTCCTCATCGCTCAGTTTTGTTCCTGTTCATAAATGTTGTGAGATTTGGAGGCCTTGGGCTACCTAGAAGACCCTGGGAGCTTCTGAGCTGCAGGTCATGGGGCTGCAAAAGGGGAGTTACAGGAGATTTGGCAGCTGCACAGAGTTTAATGTTGGGCAGATAGAGAGCATGCAGGAACAACTGGGCCAGAACGCTCATTTCCTGCATCTCTTATTCCATCAAAAAAGTGAGGTAAAGAGATGTTTCATAATGAACAGCTTCTTCTGGAACTTATAGCAAAAAGCCAGAATTCAGAATACCATGAATCTAAGTTATACTCCAAAGCAATATCTATCAGACATTTTTTTGAACAGAGCCTCTCAAAAGAAGACAGCTCTTCTCTGCTTGGCATTTTTCCTTGTGCAATTTTTTTGGTTTGTTTGCAGCTACCTACAATCTCCTGCAATCCAACTTCCAGCATTGATAGGCTTGAACTCTTTGTGGCTTAACCTCCTTATCCAGCACAGCTATTACTGCTGCTCCTCTGTGTCTGGCTTCCCAAGCCTTCATTCCTTTGGTACATTTCAGACTTCCTGTTGTTGCTATCAGAATGAGTCCTGCTGGCAAGCACTTTCTGACACATGCAAAATACAATGCGTGCCTGGCCTGATAAGGAAACAACGTTGCCAAGAAAAGTAGGTAAAATCCCTGTGCCAAAATATACCCCCAGCATTCCAGCTTCCTAGAAGACTGCATATCTGCCCCTTCACAGATAGCAAACATTTTCCTGTTCTCTGCATTTCTAGTTTCCAATTTATTCAGCAATCCAGTTGGGAATAAATGCTTTCCACATTTATTTTTAAGAGTTAGGCAGTAAGTAGTCAACTGAAAATAAAAGCATCTTGGGCACCTGCTAGAAGCAGATCTTTTAGGTCATCCACAAATAGCTGGAAAACACACAAAAATTATTTCACACTTCCATGCTTTTGGAAATCTCTTATATTGCTGGGCAGCTTGTCATCAGGAGTGCACTGACTGACATTCATCTGTGCTCACACTCATCTAAAGTTTTGTTCCAGACAGCTGGGATAAGACTACAACTTTTTTAAGGGAAAAAACCCTACACCAAACAATAGAAAAAAATGAATTACCAGCATTCTGCGCTTGCACATACTGCACTTCAGGCTGTCCAGTAGCAATGAAAACTGCCTGTAGTAACAAAAAAAGCTGTTAATAAACCACTACACATTATGCCAACTACCTTTTAAAATTAACTTTATGGTATACACTGGCAGATATTTGGAGTTATAAAACTATGCTCAGGGACATTAACACCATGGGGTCTTTGCAGCAACAACACCCTACCTCAATTTAACACTCAAAAGTGCGGATTTACAGTCAAGACCTACACAAATTAGTTTGGGGTACCATGAGAAGATGGCTAGGCAAAGAACAGTTTTTAGAAATTGCTTCTCTCCTGCATCTCTCCATGAAGAACAGGACCACATACAACCTACGAGATATGCTCCAGCAGTTTAAGATACTTTACAGCTGGATTAGATTAGGAGACTGTTAATTCCTATGGCTCATCTAGAATGCAAAACCCCAGTGACTTCTGGTAAAATAGGAGCCACACTCAGAAGTTCAGTACTTAGGACACTGAAGTTAATGCTTAGGTTTCATTTTTGTTCAGTGCTGGGAGTAGCAGGTGGACAACAATTACTTCTGCAGACCAGTTATTTTTGTTTCTTGAGGGATGGGCAAAGAAAGGAGGAACAATGTCAAGGCTGTGACAGTGCTATTCACACAGCCATCATTCCAGGCTGAGTACCCTCATCATGTTAATGAAGGAAGTAAGCACTCAATAAAAGCACAGCATATTGTTTTCATCTGACTTTCTACTGTCTGAATAGCTTGGCTGAAGACGGAGAACTGCCATCACTGTGAGCATGTAAAAGCAGGTTAAGTGTCTATCTGAGATAAAGCACCATGGTTTCAAGCAGAAATCTGAGTTGTATTTCTGTAGAGCCCTTGCTATTCTCAGAGTCTTGAGGTAGAATCTCAGTCTGGAAAATGTATCATTTATCAATTTATTAATCCACTACTTATCCAACTTCTGTCGTCACCCACAGATATGCAGAGCCATTTTCAGCCTGCATGTGAAGACCATAGCTGGGGATCCTGGGGGTAAGTTCATCAGAGTAACAAGATGAAGCACAAAGCCTACCTTTGGCTGCTCTAGGTGTCAATTCCTCAACACAGCCTGTCAAACCCATATGTTAGCAAAAGACGGGTAGAAACAGCCCAGACCTGTGACATGACATCCTGTATCGTCCCATTTACTGAAGTGGACATAATGACTGCACAAAACTCCTCCTCTGCAGAAGTATTACTGTACTGACAGAAAGTTCACTTTTGCAGAGTACCTTCATCTGCAGTAGGAGAACTGTAAAGTATTGGCACTTGTTCAGTATTCCTTGAGGAAACCTAAAATTTTTATTTCATTCAATTGGTATAACCATTTTCTGTCATCCTCACTGCACAATAGAGTTTTATGAGAAGTGACTGTTTCAACCTAGCTTAGAGCTGCTGGAAATCACTATAACCACTATATAACCTGATACTTGGATCAGATTGCAGCTAAGGCTGGATCAGCTCAGTACCTGAAAGCAAAAAAAGCATTGGAAAGTACATATGTTATAGAAGTAATATCTAGACATTAGAGCTGCTCCAGCAGAACACCAATGAGCAAGGGGCAAGAGGAGCAACACCTCACTGCAGCCACAGCCAGCCCCTGCTCTGTAGTTTCCGTACTTTGATTGAGCACATCTTTTTTTGTTTTGTTTTGTTTTTTGTTTTTTGTTTTTTTTTGGTTTGGTTTGGGTTTTTTTTTATGGGGAAGGGGAAAGGAGAGTTCCTGCACTTCAGTCTCTTGGTAGAAACTGGTGTTTTAGAGGTAGTTTCATTTCCCTGGGATCCTGTTGTTTGGCTGGGAGGCCCTGGACTGAGTCACTGAGCCATCCACCACAAAACAACAGGAAGAGTCACAAAATTCTTCAAGAACACCAGTGTCTGGGAGGTGTCTTCATCCAGGCGAGACTGCTGAATGCTGACAACTCTTGCAACTGCATTAGAAACATGCTACTTTCAGACCATATTTTTATTTTATTCCCTCTGGTAAAATGGATTGTTTTCACAAATCTTTCAAACAGTAGAGCTGATGGAATGCTATTTATCAAGCTTAAAATTTAGTGAGTTTTTCTACATTTTGCTAAAAGATCTGTTTGATAAATAATTGTTTAAATATTTGATCATCTTCACAGCTGGTGATATATGTGCTTTCAACACATGTTTTGGGGAGTAAATAGCAGTATTTGCTGAGGAATTTAACTGAAAATAATGTTTCCTGGTGCCCAGCCATACCAGATCTGTGCTCAAGCCAGGCCAGATCTGCTCTCCAGATAAAGCTACTGAAGATTCATTAGATTCTTCCAGACCAGTCTAACTGTACTCCCAGTGAAATCAATGAAAAAAATCCAGAACCATCCTTCCAACAATTTTGATGAGCAGAAATAGGACTGATTACTTTGGAAAAATCTTCTCATGCCTATTCAGTATTTACTTCAATGACAGGTTAACAAATCCATATTCTGAGTGCCTAATCATTACCCCTATTAAATTGAGCTGGCCATCTTAATGCTGGAAGTTACACATTCAAGTGTTCATAGAAACAGGCCCTGGAAAAGGAACAGTGCCAAGCAAATAGCAGTCCTGTATTTCTATTTTCTGCAAATCTCCAGAATCCTACTCCAGTCTCATATTGCTTTCCCACACACATTACTAGGTTGGCCTCACTCAGGGTGGGGATTACATGGAATAGGGATAATCTTTATTTCCATTGGGCATTAGCCCAGTTTATGTGACAGAACGGAACTTGCAAGTTAGAAACAATACCAACAACAACAGGAATTTTCTATCACATCAGATCTAGGGCTGAGGTTTTTGTGAACTCCATGAACCATTAGCCTGTGACATTCACTGGGCATGAAAACAAGCAAGCATATGCAATTCTAAGTATTAGGGCATGGAACGAGAAGCATACCTCCCATTCCCTTTGAAAGGTGAGGCAGATGTGATCTATACCTCAATAAAGCACCTGATTGCCCTTCTGCAACTCAGCTGCTCCTTGTGCAGGAATCAGCTCTCTCTCATAATCACATGTGACCTTGCTAATGTGACCTGCATGATACCTGAGTGCCCAGCTGTAACCAAATATAACCCCTTGCACACAGGCTTGTCATGGTAATAAAGAAAGCCCTCTAAGGTGGTCAGTTCTCCTGGTTTCTATACATCCCATAACAACGTGGAACTAAAAGCTTGGCTGAACACCTCTTTTTTCTTGCTTTGACTTTTGTAAGACTTCTAACATTTTGTTTCACTGTTTTCAACAGTTTTGACATGCTTTCCATTTCCCTCTAACAAACACTACTTCTGTTGGCCTTTCCTCCTCTGCTGCACCCCTATACATTCTTCTCCCCTTTGTACCTGCACTGAAAATAAGCAATATTTTTCCATGTTTATACAACAGGCAGTTCAGTTCATACTTAGCTGCAGTGGGTTCTGGCCATATGACTGTCTGGCACACTGACACAACTAAGGTCTCCCTAGCCAAATTATCGTCTTGGAGATCATGAAAATATGATAAATATTTGGCAAGGATAGAAAAAAATGAAGATAGAGCTCACACTTCTGCAGCTGGCTGATATTCCTGCTTAAATTACTAAGGAGAATTATATCAGATGTGCAAAAGCTGGGGCTACTTTACTGCTAACATTCTCCTTCAGTTTAATGCAGTTTTCACTTTTTTCCAAATGCATTTCCTTGGTCTGTAAAGCAGGGAGAACTGCTGGCAGACTCCGGTCAGTAAATCTGAAATCCTGTAATAGTCAGTGATGGTCTTTGGGATAGGTTTGGACAAATGTATTGCCGACACTATCTATTAACACAAGACGTTAAGAGAAGTTTCTTGTATTTGGAAAAAAACTTCACAGAAATAAAAATACATAAATCAGGAATGAGCTAAAACTCAGTATCAGCATGCTCCAAAAATGAGTGTCTAATGTTAGGCTCCTAAATCCTTCTTAGCCACCAGGATTAGTAGCTTGATCTTTGCTACTGGTAATTGCCCAGCAGGTTTTGAGAAAGTAGCTCATTTAGGCGCCTAAATGTCAGGTTTAGGAACCTAATTTCAGCTTCTAAAATAAGAGCAACAGGATTTTCAGTTACTATTAGAGTTTTGCTTTCAGGTCAAACACAAAATCAGAAGGGCTCTAATCTTCTACTTCCACTTTAGACACAACCCCAAATGTCACCACTGCCATAATACTCTGTAGGTGGACGAGAGGAATGATGGCAGAGCCCATGGAGGAACACTGAGCACCAGAACAAATCTGGTGCCACAGCCTTGCTTCCTTTACTCCTGGCTTCTTGTGAAGTGCTCTCAGGTCTTGCAGCATTTGCACCAGCTGCTTCCTTCCTTTCCTCTCATTATCTGTGCAAAAGGCACTCATGGCTTATGTGTCTGCCAGGGCTCCAGCAGGGCTGCACAGGCTCTCACGTCGCTTCCAGCCCAGGCAGTGGCACCATTCCCACCTTCCCCAAGACAAGGGACCCCTGAGGTCCTACCCTCCTACACTCCAGCAGCTGGAATGACCTGCCTTTTTCTGCTGAAGAAGTGGATTTGCCTCTGCTATTCAACTGGTAACAGGATGCTCTACAAGGAATTGGAAGGAAAAAACCCCCAAAATAAGCTATTTTAATTGGCTACTTTTAAGGAGGTTCTGTATTCCTTCTCAAGACCCTCCAGAACACAAAAAGCATAACTCCAGAGTATGCTTGAAATCAAAACCAAGGCTAAACTTAAGCAGAAGCCAAAGCCAGACCAGAAGCACAAATCAAAACCAAATGTGTTGCTCTATTCCTAGAAAGTCCTCTTTTCAAATAAAAATGTAATTACGCTCTTATTTTGTCACGTCTCGCCTATACACAAAGCTGTAACCGTTTTACTAAGCCCTTTTAGAAACTGACTTTTATTTTAATTAGCACAGCCCTTTTATATTCTTATGGTTATCCTCAGAACACCTTGCACTGATTTGTCTTAATTTATTCCTTACAGACCAGGGCAGCTTTTATCTCTGACGTCCTCAGAGTGCACATACTACACGTTTTCTGTCTGGAATTTTTTTAGTGAGTACATTTGAATAATTTTACATAGAGCAAAAATCTTTCTGAACTCCTTAATTGAATTTAGTGTAAGATGAATTCACAAAAGTCATCCTCTGCAGAACTGCAATGCAGACTGTAAGATTATAATGTTGACTGGTCATATACAAATAGGGAATTAATCCAAAGAGGCACTAAAAATAGCATGAAGAAGAAGCTTTTTTAAAACTGTAGCCACCTTAATCAGTGCATAGAGCAAGGTGGCAAATGGTTTTACTGACAGGACTGAGAAAACAAGTCAGAAAGGCAAGTCATGTGAATTTGATGAGTTTACACCTTTAAATATTCCCTGGATAAAAGGAGAAAACATTTTTGTAGGAGATCCTTTTACAGGATCTCCAACTTTGTAAAATGACTTTGGGGTTATCGTCTAGAACTGCTTACCCTCTGAAAAAGGGCAGAAAGCAGGGTGAAAAGCTAAATAAGGATGGATAGGACAAGGTGGGACGGCTTAAAAATAAGAGAGGGTAGGTTTAGATTTTATATTAGAAAGAAATTCTTTACTGTGAGGGTGGTGAGACATTGGAACAGAGTTGCCCAAAAAAGTTGTGGATTCCCCATCCCTGGGAGGGGTTTAAGGCCAGGCTGGATGGAGATTTGAGCAACCTGGTCTAGTGGAAGGTGTCCCTGCCCATGAGGATGGGGTGTTGGAGCTGGATGATCTTTGAGATGACTTCTAACCCAAACTATTCTGTGACTGTGACAGTGGGAGATAACATCTAATGAACAATTGCAGTGCCCTGTTGAAGTTGTACATTCAAGAGCTCACCCAGGCACAGCTGCTTCAAGGATTTTAGTGCACACTTGTGCTCAATACAATGTCAAGAAACTTTGCAGACCAATTTTCAAGGGCTTCCACTTGGAGCATTGCCATGTGTGCAAGACTCAGATCATTAATTCAGGAATGGCTAAATCCTAGCTTTATTTTCATCACTCTTGCTGGTGAAATAAACTGAATAAACTGATAAGAACTGTTCAGTGGTAGATATCTGCAGTAACAGAAATGCAGGATTGGATTTGCTCTTTCCTAATGTGTCTGATTTGGTTGTGATTGAAGAGTAATTCAGTATTGCAGCAAAGGAAGCTATAAGAGCAAACATTATTACAATTATGAAAATATCCCAGCTATTATTTGCTTAAAGCATAGCCCCATAGTAATTAACAGGACCTTATGTATTTTCAGCTCTATCATTAGTCAAAGGCTTAACAAAATCTCTCTAAGGAAAAGAAAGCAGGAAGGGCTGTGCACAGATTCCTGGTGATTCACTGACTTCCTTCCTTCCATCTCCAACTACTGTTTTACTGGACAAGTCTGCACACCAACCAGTGTGGTGCTGCACTAAGTAGTGCCCAGTGCAAGAGTGAGCCACCAGCTCCTCACTTGCCTTCCATGGGAGAGCAGTGGCAGCACCAGCACTGTCCCACAAACACCCCCAGGGTCTCCAGGTGACCCACTGGCCTCTCTGAGGAGCAATTCTCGCTTCCAGGGGTACCCTACAGTCCCCTTCAGTGAACCCTGCAGCAGGCAAGCATGCCTGTGTCCACCAGCCTTGTCTTGCTTTTGTGGCCTGACAGACCTCTCCATCCTGTGTGCCTGAGAAACAAGGGGATTGATCAGCAGCTCAGACTATCTCCCACAAAAGCAAGTTGTAAAATAAGAAAAATATAAATTTTAAATAAATGTGAAGGTGTTTTCTTCCCTCAGCTGTCATGCAGGATTTCTCCAAGGCATCTCTTTGCTGCACTGATTCAGATAAACGTGCTAAAACCCTCCCACAGAGACCTGGTTATTTCAGTGAGATCAGAGATATCTGGTAGGGTGTTACTATGTACAAGTACTAGCTCTTGGGTCCTGATTTTTTCTTCAAACTAAAAATAAAAATATAAGTAATTTAATCCAGGGGATCTCAAATGTGTGGCATGGCTTAAATGAGCTTGTGATATCTGCAGGGGTGTAAAGGACATGGTGTTCCAAAGTGTCCTCGAAAGGTCCTACAATAAACTGATTTCTCCAACTGTACCCCAATGCTTCTTAAAAAACACCCCAAAAAACAGACAAGGTTATGTTTGCCTATTTCATGTCCATGAAACACACCAGGATCCTCATGTCCCAGCTGAATGGCTGCTGGATAGTCCAGCTGTGTGCAGGGAATTAAATTGTGCTTTGACCTGTGTTTTTGGAATTCCTTGATTTTTATAGGATAACCTCAACAAAGAAGGTTAGGAGCCTTTCAAGGTGGCTGGAATAACTTTAATCAAGCTTTTTGTATAGTAAGTTCTAACTAGCAGTGTGTTTTTATTACTGGTCAGACTAATAGCAGTGATTACATGTATCACTGCAGTCAACCATAGAGAATTTATATAGAAATGCTAACCTTCTTTAATTTTTTTTTTCCATTAGGAATTGACATTGGGGAAGGACTTCCACTGGACTAGGGGTTGTAAGTGGCCTTTGATTTAGGTTATGTTCTCTCTATAAAGCATTTCCCTGACCTGCCAGTGTGAAAACCCAATTGACTTGAGAAGGAAATCCCTGTTGAAAAGGCCACCCTTAGTCTTCTTTTTATCTTCAAAGAACCCATGTAAGATCAGTGGGACTATTTCAAAAGGAAGTTTTAACATAAAAATGCTAAAAAGCTAAAGCAGCTCCTCAGTTTCCCTGAATTGATGTTTCAACTTGTCATTCCTCATATATCTTGACTCTTTTCTTGTAGCAACTTTTGCACAAAACAAATAGACTAAACATAATTTATGTGTTACAAACTGAGTGGCATAATTCCCCACTTTTTAAAGTCAAATGGAGTTTTCTCAGCAATGTGGAAAGAGGCAAAATCTGATCTCTCATGTCTGTAACCCCTGCCCTATTAAGAACCATGGCAAAACAGCTATGGATTTTAATGGAAGCTAGAGCTGACATTAGGTTCCTACATCCCCTATTTGCATTGCAAGAATGATTCAACTGCTCTATTTTCCCCTCTCCTGAACAGGATTTCATCACCTGTTCTTGTCCAGACTTTTCCCTATACCAAAGTTCTGTATATTCAATTTCAGAGTCCTGTCACCGAGTTTGCAGTGGCATAATGCCACCCTAGCTTGTAAAAGGACTTGGCTCAGCTCCCAGAAAAATCAGTAAAATCATTTCCATTTCATCCTGCAAGCTGAATCAGACACAAGTTTGTAACTCTGAGCTTTCCTCCACGGCCCCTCTGCTCTTTAGCCTTGAATTCCCACAGGCTCTCAGGAATTTGCTCTGCTTTTCCTTCCAAAGTTTTCAAAACAAAACTGATAAAGTGATTTTTCTCTCTGCACCTCTTCAAGGTTCTTTAGACAGAGCAACCAAAGGGTGAATGAGAAAAAAATATTTGGCATAATTTTCTGCAAACAGAAGTCTCAGGAATGATGTTGTGAGTAAGATGGGAACTGCTAAGCCAGGATACATGAGTGGTGCCTCCGGTCCTCTGTAATTCTGTGGATTTCAGATCACACAAAACTGACAAGCATTATTTCCTCATATTTTCCTCCAAATCAATATCCTGGATAGTGAATTAGCTATACATGAGAGGGTGTTTTCATGGCTGTGAAAGTTAAAGAGCAGCTATAGCCCCAGCCAGAACAGCAGGGTAGGACACAAGGAAGAACCATTTACCCTCAGATTTTACACAACAGCTACAGGACATTGGAGCCACTGCTAAGATTCACAACTTGGGAATGGCTTGCTGCCCATCAAAGATCCAGCAGAGCAGCAGGGTTTAAGACAACACTACTGGAGCTGTTGAAGGGGGCACACAGACCCTACTGCACTGCATAACTTCATGTGCTGAAATTCCTCACTTATGGGAAGGAATGCCTTGCTCTACTCTTCTGTCAGACTGACACAACCAGCCTCTGAAAACATGTTCAACAAACCAGCAGCAGTCTACTGTCTATCCCTACAGGTGCAAGTTGTGAGTCACACTTTAGTTCTCACTCATGTGCAAATCCAGCTGTCTTTTCTCACTGCAAGTGGTCCAGGATGTTATAACACATGTAGAGAGGATGTGCATCACTGTTGTAATAATGTTAATTTATTTTTAATTAAACTAATTTTAAATACAAAATATAGTGATTTTTTTCAGTTTCAAAGGCAATTTTTAAAATTTAAAATGCTAGTTAGGCTTCATTCTTTTTCATTACTTGTGTTGTTGCAACTCTTCCAATTCCAAAGTCAGAGGTGCCGAGCTGTCCTGAAGGAATTTTCTTAACAGAGTTGTGCTCCAAATACTAACAGTATTAGTATTGTCTAAACTAGATAATTGGCAATCCCCAAAGAACGCATAGGATCTGTTGCCTATATATTACTAGCTCAGGGCTATATAATGGCCAGCACTAATTGATTTTCTTTCTTTCCTGTCATACAAGTATAAATCACAGTTAATAATTATCTCAAGTCATTTCTAAGATAGTGTCTATAGTAAGCATGCTGCCACCACAAGTAATATCTTTGATATGCTTTCCTCCTAGGAAAGACAGAAAAACACCATTCTTCATCCTGTCATTAAGCACAGACTGGAGATTTAAACATGTTTGGCCAAAGCTCAGACTACAGTGGTACATGATGTATAGTACAAGTAGACTGCACATACCTGAGTTCCACAAAAAAAAAAAAAAAAAAGCAGATGCTATTAAATGTAATGATCAAAATGCAGCCTCCCTGGCTCCCACCACACTCAACTACACTTAAGAAGTCACACAATGCAGCAATAGCTAGTCTCACAAACCTTTGCACAGAAAGTGTGGCATGACTGCATTGTGGAGTTCCAGGACTGTTAAAAAGCTGATTAATTGGACCTTTAAAACGTATTAAATGTCTACTGAAAAGCTGACTGTAACAGCCCCTAAAGGAGAAGGACACTAATAGCTTTACATATTTATGTACATATGTGTTTAGGTGCAATAAATATATAATAGGAACATTGCTATTTAAGCCTGCTAAAATAGGCGCAGGATGAAAAGCACTTTTTACAGAAACATATGAGTACGTGCATGCAAGAACAGCATTAGTGAGCACAAGGTTTAAACGTACAAAAGATAAATTCTTCAGGCAAATGAAAAAACAAAGCATCAATGCCTTTTGTTTAGACATTCTGCAACATTCCCAAAAAGGATATAAACACCATAGCAGCCACAATGCTCTATCTCCTCAAACAAACAAATGATGTTAGCTAGCAATTGTGAGGGACTGATAGAAACTGAAATAACGTCCCAGACCTTTTAGAGCAGTTGAGCTGTGCTGGGTGCATATCACAGTGGGAAAAGCAAGCAAATCTGGCAGTAACACAGTTTCCTTCATTTAGAGCTGGCTGGTAGTAGCAGGAGTGATTCTGACATTGCCCTGCACCATGCCCAATGCCCACTGCCTTCATGGGCCACAACAGCAAGGAGAAACCACCTGAATATAAAAATCTTTTCACCAGATTTTAACACAGGACTCCTGGCAGGTATAACCAGGAACAGGTCCATCTGAATCAATAAATGCATCCCACAGGACCCACACAGGTGTAATCATTACCCTGCATGCAATTAATAAGCTTCTTTATGCTAAGCTCCTTCCATATTTAAATGGAAGTTTTTATGGCAATTGTGGCAGGTGGACCAATGCCTGAATAAATCGAGAATACATAGCCTCAGACTGGACATAGCTTCACAATCAATGAAGCTATTTGTTTAACTAGAGGTGTGTTACCTTGAGCAGCTTTTTTCCTTTTTTTCCTCATTCTTTACTCAAGCAAAGCTCGTGGGAGTTTCTCCCAGGGTAAGAACTGAGTTGAGTGCTAAGTCAGTTAAGCACTCCTCTGTTTCAAGTTCTATCAAATTAATAAACTTTTATTAATAAGGCTTTCCCACTGCATAGACACACTGATGTATGTAAAAATTGTAAGCCATTTGTCATGGTTCACCTTTCATAAAAATTCAGACCAAAAAACTATGACAGTGAGAATTTCCAGGTGGCCTGCCTCAAATTGGTTGAATTAGTTAGGATAATGTGAAAACTGCATCTCATTCAGATCAGTCACCCTGAGACTGGTGCTAAATTGCATCCCACTTCCAAATTAGGAATGAAGTTTCTGGAAGGGGTTCCTGCCACAGAGGGGTAGCATCTCCACCCACTGATTTCACAAGAAGTCTGGTCAGGGCCTAAGTCAAATGAGGAGAAAAGTGGTCTTGTGTACTTTTGAAACTCCCTTTTGCTTTCAGACATCAGGGTACAGAGGTTCAGATGGGTGAATAGGTGGACCACAAACAATGATCTGTGCTTCCATATTTACTTAGGAATGCTGTACTTGGCAGTGCACGTTTCCAGAGGCGGAAATCTCACTTCCTGCTGTAAATACAATATTTGGCAGCAGTTAACACACATTCCCTGAAGAAAACCCTGCCACAGTTTGAACCCAATGTACAAGGGACTTCAGCGTTCAGACAAACTGGCTAAGCTCTTATATTTCGACAAAACTTACACCAAAATGTTCAATACAGAAGGGAGAAGGCTTAGGCAGACTTCAGACTGTTGTTCCAAGAAACACTGAACAGCAACTATTGGTATATTTTCTTTGCATACGAATGAATTGCAATAATCCCTGAATAATAGCAGGTCTTTGGTTATTTTGTGGAATAAATATTTTCCTTGTGTAATACCGCCCAGTGGATTAAAAATCAAATGAAGTACAAGCCTGTGCCTACATTATCTAAAGCTCCAGAATCCCAGGAACCACTGTCTTGCACACCATCGCACATGTAGAGCACCATTAAGAAATGTCAAGGTCATATTTTACTCTGCTTTCTTCATACATACAAGAGAAGAATTTTGGTCACAAAAAACCCCCACCTCCCTATTATATCCCAAAAGTATGAAGTTTCCTTGGGAAAAATCATGAATTCTAATTTGGTTTTGAAGGAAGTAATCTTTTTTCTTGTAGGATCTGATAAAGCAGCAGCCCATGATTACCTAATCAGAAGGTCATGTCACATTCAAATAACTAACCTATCCACACAGTGGATGGAAGCTGTGCTGTCACCACCCATCATGACAACTGTCAGCAAAATAAAAGCAACGCAGCTCCCTGCCTTCCTGGTACATCCCAAATTGTCTGGATGATAATTCCTAAGAACAAACAAACAAAATCTGTAACGTGTGGATATACCAGTCAACTTTCAGAGAGGAGATAAACAGAGGTCAAGAGGAAAAGGAGCTTAAGTAATAACCACGTGTTTGCAGCTGCAGGAATTTAGCCATGCTCCATTTAGGCAAGCAAGAGGGGAGCATGGTGTAGGTCTGAGAAGCCAACACACCAAACTCTGAGATGTGTTAGCAAAGCCTGGTCTTCCAGGAGCTTGAGCAGCTCCTCTCTCTCCTTTTCCCCACTCTTAGAATGCTCTCATTTTCCCTATTCCGACTCCTCCCCGTGTGCTCCCAGCACATATTCCTTGTACCAGCACTACCTTCTGCCTGGGCTCCTCTCCTCAGCCCAGCTTCCAAACACATGCCCTGGCCTGGCAAAGCACAGGTCAGTAGTGTCAATTTCCCTTACCAGAGGCACCACACGGGGATCTCCCTCCTCTCTCCAGACGCCAGTTTTCATTTAATTCTTCAGGAGCTCATGTCTCTGAGGGCTCTGGTCTCGCTGCCAGGTGTGGGTGACTTCACCCCAGGCCCTGCAGGGTGAAGAGGGCTCTGTGGGAGCTGGCATTCCATCGGCCTTCAGCCAATCCTCGGGAAACAAAACCACAAAATTACCACATTGTCGAGAATGACCCTTGTTAATAAACACCAGTGATGCTGAAGCGCTCCTTAACCATGATGGAAGTTGTGAATAAGAAGTGCCCAGGCCTCGCTGCATGTCCAGCCGTGCCAGAAGCCTGAGCCTGGGATTGTTCCCCCTGTCCCTGTGCTGCCAGGGGAGGGAAGAGGGGACGGTGACCACCCTGGGGGGTGACACACCGTGGCTGCCAAACTGCAGGTGATGCTCCTGCCTCCTCACGGCAGCTCGCAGGGGAAGAGCGCTGCCACGTCCCCGGCCCTCACCAGGTGGCACTAGCATTCAGCCAGGATTCCAGCCGGGATTGAGCCAGGATTCCAGCCGGGATTGAGCCAGGATTCCAGCCGGGATTCAGGCAGTATTCAGCCAGGATTCTAGCCAGTATTCAGCCAGGATTCCAGCCAGGATTCCAGCTGGGCTGCTTCTGCTCGCCCCAGAGGGCAGCCGGCGCTGATCACTGAACCCCACGATGAGGCCTTCTGAAGTGAATGTAACATAAAAAAACCCCAAAACAAAATAAAACCCCCAAACATTCCTTCCCCATACCTGAAAATCCTCTTTGTTTTTTAAACTACATATTGTCTTCTCCCTTGCAAAGTGAAGGGAGCCAAAGCCAGCAGCTCTGGTGACCAAATTCTGATTCCAGGCTTCATTTGACGTGAACCTACTGCTCTTAGTTCCCTGCTCCTTAACGATTTTTAGATTGTTAGTTTGATGCAAAAGGAAGGGCAAGGCTTGATTCAGTCAAACCTTTTCAGAGCAAACCCAAGCAGTGTAATTATTAATTCAATCACCTGAATTAATTAACTATTTGGAAAAATTAAAGAAATTTAAAAGCAAGTGAGAAAGAAAACCCTTCTCCCTTAATGTTGCTCTGCTGAAGTGTGCACCTGGAATCGTGAATATGTTTTCCTCCTCTGAGTTTTCACAGGTTTAAAAACAATGTAGTTCCCAGATCCTTTGTCTCTTCACTTGAAAACCTGGCAAGGAAATAGCAAATGAGAAATAAAACTTCTCATGGTTAATACTTACATAAACAACACGCGTTTTCCACACGGCTGCAGCAGCGGGGCCTTTGTGCAAGAGCCCACTAAGTGCCGTGCCCAAGGGTGGACTTGGAAATGCGCTAGAAAGGCAGTTTCCTTTCTATTGCAGCAAAGGCGGTGTGAGAAGTAAAGACAGGAACATAGGTAGAAAATTAATTAAAAAAAAAATTCCACAAGATCGTCCCTTAGGTCCTTCTGCCAGACTGCTCAGATCTGAGGAACCTGAGCCCAATGCCCTGAGCTAAGTCCTGCGAAGGAAAGGAGAGGAGCTGCTTCCCCCTCAGTGAGGATCCAGGCGGCTCCATCTCCACCGGGAGCTGCTGGTGCTCCCCAGCCCCCTTTGTTGATCAAACCTTGTGTGGTTGGTATCAAAGCACAGTGGTTTCCATTTAAGCGGTATCTTTACACACAAAGGCCTCCACACGTCTTTGCAGTCTTTGTATCTAAATTACACCAACTCCTGCTGAAATTCGAGCAGATATATTTGATATGCAAAATAGCTGTAGTCTAATTAACCACACTGCATCTAGATTGCTCTGCATGCCACGTTTGGATCCAAACAAGACTTTATCCTGTATATTTTATGAGTTAAACAGCAGTTGTACAGAAGGAAAACCACATCATCAGGGCACAAATGAAAGGCAGAAAGGAAGATCATAATATAATAATAATAATTTAAAAAGATAGTCTAATAATAATAAATGTTACAATCTTCATGACTTAGTAATTAATTATAAAGCCCCATTTGGAATGAGACCACAACAGTGCTATCACAGCTATGTCTCAATAAGAATTAAAGGTTCCACTAAAGTTTTGAATATCTTTCCTTGGTTGTCAAAGAAATTCTGCAATTACATTTGACATCCCATTCCATCTACTTGGAATATATATTCCCACAATCTGCTTAACTTTGTATTCTTCTCTTAGAACATCTTCATTAAGGTTCTACTATGACTTTTTACATTAAATAAAGACTGTACATTTGCAGTTTCTAAGACATTCTGAATGTAGAAGAGAAAGCAATAAAGAAACTTTTTTAGTGATGGAACACAATCACTATTTCTCCTAAAAGGAACTTTTAGACTTTTGTCTTTAGACTTTGTGCTTTGAAAAACAGGGCAGGTTTCATATATGATGAAGTTCATGCTAATGGGTTGACTGAGGTAACTGCAATGAAGAATTAAGAACCAATTACTGCCTCATAAATAAATTTCTCTTAGAAAAGAACTCATATCTTCACGTTATGACCTGCCCCTGAAGGCAAGGGTAACTCAGGTTCTCCTTAATAGATCCATTGGGGTGAATTAGACTGAAACAACACTGAATGATCAGCGTTCATAAATATATATATGTAGGGTTTATTTGTGAACAATTTGGTTGCAATGGAAAGGAGAGATGTAGCCTTTTTGGTTATTACCTGTAGGAATACAGCAATATAAAAGCATAGAAACAACAAGAAAATGTGTAAAAAAAGGAAAGAAACAGAAATAAAGGCTAAGAGTAGAAAGATGTCACCACAGATGGATCCTGTGATGAGCTGTTGGTTAAGGTGATGGCTGCAGTCCTCATTCATCAGGGGTGGGGATGAAAGGCTCCAGAAAGGAGTCTGTGGTCACTTTGGGGGTCTTCGATGGTTTACAACCCCTTCTAAGACATGACAGCTCCTCTCAGGTCAGCGTACATGAGCCAATTACTCACTCCACAAATGGCTGATTGTTTTGAGTCATTAACCATTATTAACACTTCAGTCTCTCACACAGCGTGAAGCAGGAGCACTAGAAAATATTTTCCTTTCAAAGCAATTAACTCATAATGTCTGTTAGGAAAAAAAAAGTTACCTTAATATTTTTTTCCTCATAAAAATCTTTGTGGGACATTGCAATGGTTTTTTAAGAGTTCAATATCATTTGTATGAAGATTATCATACCATGTGTATATGCTCATACTTGAATCAGAAAATAATCTGGTATTTCACAGTTTACAGATAACTATAAACTACTGTTTATGTTTCCAGAGTTTTCCTGTCTTATACTTTATATATTCCATAAAATTTCTGGAATCTTTTCTTATGCCTATACACCTGGACAGACCCCTGAAAACTTAATACCAGCTCTCTGAGAGCAGAGTGCAAAACTGAAGCCAGCTCCAGCCATTTCTGTAAAGAGTCCCATAATACATATATATGGTTTCAGTGAACAGAGGTATCTGAAATATATTTGAATTAATAACACTCTTTACAGGTGAGCAGAGGAGAGAGGGAAATAGAACAGAAGAACACAAGACTACAGCCCAAGGCACACTTAATAAACTAAGACGTCAGAAGAACAGTGTTAGGAATGTAGGAGAAACTAAAGCAGTTAAAGTCACTCTGGTGAGCTTTGAGACACCCAGTGCATCAGCCCACAGCTATCACAGGCCATCTGCTCTTCACAAAGTCAGGAGCCACTCAAGGCAGATGAATATTATGTTCAAGTACTGAAAAAGATCTAATTTGGATGGATAGGAAAAGAGTTGTGGCTGCTCCCTGTAAGGGCAGGACCACAGAAGAAATAGAATTTTGCGTTCAGCCAAGATTGTCTTCTATTTGCAGCTTCTGTGAAAAGGCTTTTTCCATTTTAATTTGCCAGTGTATGAGCTAAATAAATACGTGGATAATGGCAGCCCCTGTAATACTGGGGACATGCCAGAAAATGCTTTTTTTTCAAAAAACACTCAGTGGAACAAAAAATACATTTAACATCTTACCTGTGGCCTCACAGTTAAGAGAGGCCACAGCATTCAGTCACGTTTGACCAACTTACTGAATGCTGATTCAAGCCTGCTGAAGACAATTTGTTGAAGTTCAGTAAATACCTGACAAATGACAGTGATGCAGAGTCAATGCCATAAAAAAGCATTTTTCCGATGAATCCTTTGGTAAAAAATTTTCCATTGTCAGCGCACCCTGGTCACCAATATTTTCCCAAAACTTTGTGGCCATCACACCTGATAGTCTAAACTCTGTTTAAACTAACAGGGACTCAAGTGCTTTGAAAGTCCGTGTTCAACTTTTGGCTGACACTCAAAAGTCACAAAGAGTGTCGCCTTTCACAGCACTTGCAGCTCTCTGAAGTGATCAATGGTATGAGTATGGCTTTCAGGAGCATCTGCAAATCGCTTTTCTACAACAGACAGTAGAAAATGGGAGCTTAACAACATCCTACCTATTGACCTTTCAGAAGTCACTAGTGCCACGAAGATTGCAGAAACCAGTGTATCTAGCAGAGAGAGTGGGTATTGTGCTCAGCCTAAAGCTGCAAAGGGCTGAAGAAAACTTTATTCTGATTTTTAACCATCCCCATGAACGACCCTTGGATATGAACTACACTGGGCTGGATAAAGAAAATAAGCACTTGGCACAAATGTAAAAGAAGAAGGAAAAGCTCTCTCTTCTCTGTTTTTCCTTTCCTGTTCTGTTAATTTCTTGATGTCATTACTTTACTGCGTCCTGGTGGTCATTGCCCCTGTGCCATGGCCCTATTTTAATATGCAACTTGTTGGCTCTCTTCAGAGCTCCTGATTTTCACAATCTGCCTTCAGATTTTACCCTGCAAATCTCCCTTCCTCGCAAAATCTCCTTTGTCATCTTTGCTATCTTTTCTCCATCTCTCCCCATCAAACAGGTTGTTTCCCAAACCTCCCACTCCAGGTTGCCTGGTGTATTGTACTGCTGCTGTGCTTTGTTTGCACTCTGTCATCCCACTGCAGTCAGCCCCAGCCCAGAGGAGGCATTGCTACCTAGCAGAGAGCAGTCACATTTCAGCTCTGGTGGAGGTTGCCCAAGCTCCCAGTTCTGCTGTGTTTTCCGCTCTCTAGCTGTACCTCTGCACATTGCCGAGCAGTGCCTCCTACACTGCGCTCCAGGCTCAGCAGGCAGGTTTGTGAGGAGAGGATCCACTCCCTGCAGAGCTGTAAGCTGGGGGAAACCAACAGGACACATCTATAAGGGCAAATCCTTAAGCAACACAGTCTTGAGAAACAAGTCTCTGCTGAATGCAAGTGTATTCTGCTTGTGCTTTAAGGGCTTATTGTTACTATTTTTTTTTACTTTGGCTAAATGTGCTTGGTTTGCCATATGTTCAGCAAACAGCCTTTTCACCTAATGGCTACCACCATGCCAAATCTCAAAGCAAAGAAATTGCACTGATCTTTTAATATAGAATAAAATATTGCCCCCCACCCCCTCACTTGGCTTTGATCTGGAAAGAATTACATCACATTTTTTTTAAACTTATATTTCACAGGTGCAGGCCTGCACCATCCCAGCATGGTCAGTCTCACCCTAAATGGTTAATGCTTGGCTAAAATGTAAGCATCTAAAAACAGGATATTACAGCAGAAAACCAGATAAGTGCAGTAACAGTAGGAGCTGCAAGGCCCTTCCCAGTGGTCCCCTCTCTCCATCAAAACAAATAGAGATAACATCTCAGTGCATTCCTGTCTAGTTAAAACCCTGTGCAAGCGAATCAACAAATTTAATGCACATTTCTGACTTGTGGCAACTTTTGGTTGTGATTACCAGCGCTACAAAAATTGACACAGACGTTCAGAGCTGTGGTGGAAAGAGTGCTTCTCCAAGGCTTTCTCATCAATACCACAAAAACAGCATTTCCCTCCCTCCTCCCAAAACAGGGAATGGCTGTGATGGTACCAAGTGACTCCAGGCAGGATGTGCCACCTCCTTTCCCACTTGCATTTTTCTGGCCAACTGGTGGGTTCACCTTCACTGTGCCCTGCAAGGCAGCAGGAAAACAGGCATCCCAAGAGGGGACCAGCCAAGGAGTGAGATGATAAGAAGTGACAATTTCTGCCTTCATTCCCTTCCACACCATTCATTTGTGAACAGAGGAGGAGGGGACCACACCTGCCACTGGTCTGTGCAGATGGCCCTGCCTGTGTGAGCAGATTAACACCCAAGATGAAACCAGCCCAATATTTGCATCCAATAGTTGTGGAGTCAGGGACACAGTAGCTTTAACTCAAAAAATTTAGATTCTCTGTTCCCTCTGTGCAATGATGCATATAGGAGAATGAAGGGAAACGTGTTTCTCCCTGACTCCTTTCCTACCCTGAAAGAGGCAATCTACTTTTCAGCCTTGGCCTCATCTTTCTGGACAGCAAGTTGTTTACTTGCATGTGTTCAGAGCCAGAGACTCCTGTAGTGGCATAGGAACTACTGGGATGGCAGTGGATGGGAAAATATAAATGCCACACCAGAACAAAACTTTTTCCCCAGCAAAATTTATATTTTATATGGCTCAAGTCATGTTGGTTTTTGCTGTTCAAGTCTATTTGTGTGTTCATTATGTCACCAGAAGAAAGGGTTAAAATTTGTCATTCTCTAGAAATTTAATCTTTCCATGAGAACTCCCGAAGTTCCTCTCTTTATTAGATTTCCATTTAAATTTGTGTTTTGTTTTGTTTTGTTTTAATGCAGATGTGTCTGGAGCTATAAAGCAAGAGGCTGATCTGCTTTTCCATTGCATTTAGCTGCTTCTTTGCCAAATCTCAACATGGCCCAAGTCATGCACACTTTTCCCCTGCTTTAAAAGAAGGGATCCAAGTTTCCCAGAAGAGCCATGAAAAGAGGAGAACCAGTCTGATAAGCCCCTTTCCTTCCTGAAAGGGAGAAGTAGCAGAGAAGGGAAGAAGGAAAATTGCTGGTGTAGGATGTGTTCATCCTATTAGCCTAGCAACAAAACACACTGGAAGGCAGCAGCACTTTTGGCATTAAACACACTGAAAGTCTTTATGTCAACAAAACAAAACAAAACAGCATTTGTGATGGGGAAATTTCACCTTCACTTGATGTATGCAATTTTGCCAATGCCACCACTAAGGAAACAAATCCGGCAATATCCATTTTATGTGAGTCTCTATTTACCATAACAAGATAGATTTGTTCTGGAAAATTTTTTGTCAATATATCCTTTGTTAGGCATTACCTTAATCTCCTAGCAACAGTGTGGGGAAATCCATCAGAGACATGGAATTTAACTGCAAAATAGGATGGTTCACTGTAGCTTGTACATGTTTGGAAACCTGCACTGGCATGCAGATACTCTCACACACTTACAACTGTTTATGTCCATTGATGGACTGATAAATCCAACTACAGCATGGAACTGGGAAAAAAAGAGAACAAAACAAAACAAAAAACCCACTCTTTCTCTCATTAAAAACAGATTTACCAAGGCACATGAAATACTGAAATAACTGCTGTGCCTCTTGCTCTTGGGAAAATTCTTTCACACCCATACACATTGCCCACACTTTGTGGGACATTGGATACACATACACACACCACATTAAAATTCTTGTGATGACACCTAAAAAGTTTAAATGTCATCAAAACAGAGTTTTTCCAGCCTCAGAGATTTGTGGGGTAATTTTCCTAAAGGTGCAATAGGAATAATAAACCTCTTGCAAACAACACAGTCACTGAGCAAACAGGTACAGAAGATGGCAATGCTCCTCAGGTGCCTGTGCATTTCAGGGCATGTACCAAACTCTGCTCTTCTTTTTCTTCTGGAGAGAACCTGTGCTCCATTTCAAGGAAGTTAAGGGTGAGCTAAAATGCTTTAAAAGTCTCTAAGGGATCTCTTGCAGCTGAGCTCTGCAATACCCCTTTGATCTGCATGTCATCCTGCTGGCTGTTTTTCAAGGCTGGATTTGTCCCTCAGGCTGGTCCCAGGAGGTGGCTCCTTGCCTGCAGTGGAACTGACATTATTGCAGCTCAGCCTCTGCAAGCACAGAAAAAAAAAGGGATGGTACTGCAGCCTTGTGGCTTGTCTGTAGCATAGGAAAATAGGAATTCCCTGTCTGTCCCAGCCTGGCCACGTCTGGAGCCTTGCAGCTGACAAAGCTCAGCCATGTCTCAGGACACTGCTTGAGGGTGTGAACATCTTGGCTTCATTGGCTGCTACGCTTCCAGAAACACACAGGCTGCAAGAGCAGGTCTAGGGTGTGGAAATACTTCACAGAAGGAACATTGCCAGAGACTGGGGGGGGAATGACTGAGAGGATTTCCTTTGCTCCCCAGTTCCCTGAGCATATTACCACGTATAGAAGCCTCCACATAAGTAAAGGTGACTCATCCTAATGATCCCCATGAGACAGCACTCTCTGAACCCAGCTGTCACCTACAACAAGATCTTATGGACACCATTCAAAGCCCAGTAAAGATTCCTGAAGTCTTTGTAGGTTTATACCCATACTCCATGAGAAACCTGATTTTATAAGTAAATGACACAGTTTAATTTCCTACACTAGCACAGAAGCAATTTGTTATCTGCCAACCAGATTAGAGGATTATTTCTGCGCCCTTTACCACACCTTCATAAAGGGGACACTACAGCAGGAGATTGCCTTTGTATGTATATATTGTCCTGCAGATGGGAAATCTTCCAACATACATTGTAGAGGGTTTTTTTAATAAAAGAAGATGTGGCCCAGAGGAACAGTCAAGCATTCTGAGGCACTGAGGAAATGTGCTGTTCTCAGAGATCTGTATTAGTTCACCTGAGGAGAGAGGAGGCAGCTGAGGGGACACCTCCATGTGACTGAGCCAGCCTGAGACTGAGGCTGTTCCTAGGAGGACATTAACAGATCAAAAGGACTTTATTAATTACACCTTATAGATGTGCAAGGGCTTTAGGGGAGGGTTAATTTGCAACAAGGCAAGTAAATAGTTCCCAATACAAAACCAGTTATTCAGATATCTGCTGAACTCTGAAAAGCCAGCTGGGCAGATAGGTGGGGAAGAAAAACAGTTTTGGCAAAAGTCTGAGTTTCCAAGGGAAAAATGCCATCCAATGATTGGGTATTGCTGCTGCATGGGGGGAATCTGAGCAGTGACCCAAACCCCCTTCTGCCCATCTTTGGAATGAAAAGTCTTTTGCAGCAAGGAAATGCCAAGACCTCTTCACACTGCCTGACCCTCAAACAGTGGCAGAAGATGCAAGAACCATCCCAGGTAAAACTTCTCCTTTAAAAAGACATTTATATTGTCGTTTCTGACTTGGGCATAATGATTTCAGCCAATTTGAATTTTTTTCCATCTAAGCTCTGTTTGTTCTCAAAATTTTTGCTATTGACTTGCACACATGTTCAGTACACAGAGCAAACACTTTGGTATGAAACAACATCATACACAATGAGTCATCTGTGCTCTGGTCCACAGCCATCCCACAGAGAGCTGGGGCTGTCAGTAACTCTGTCAACAGCAAACATAGCTACAAACACTCAAAACCAGACAGTTATCTTGTATAACACCTTATGGAGACTCTTTCTAAAGTAAATAGGAGCCATGTTAATGTATTTTTGGAAGAGCTAGAATAGAAAGATAGATCATTTGGTAAGGAAGAAGACAAGTTCTTTTGGACAAGTCCTGTCTACACTGATGCATCTGAGCAAGATGATTTTAAAAATAATTATAAATTAACCTTTGACTTACAAAAGAACCTGTCCTGGTTTCTATGGTGATGTGCAGCTATCATCAAGTGTTAGCTTCAAGTGTACAGAAAAAAATACATTTATTCATCCTGGGGAATAGCACTAAATAAATTTATAGTGTTAACTCCAGGTACCCTGATGACACAGGCAGGTGAAAAGGGGAAGAAAGGGGAGAAGAGCGACGCAGGAAGGCAGGGAACAGCAGAGAAGATGGCAGAAAAGAAGGGAAAGGGAATTGGGGATATGGCCTGTAGTTATGGTTTTATAACATGGGGGAGAGCAGGCTAGAGGAGAAGGTGAAGAAGGACAGAGAAAGGCAAAAGAGGGACAAGAACAGTGTATAGAGATGGACAGGCAGTGACCAAGGGACCAGAAGGTGTGTAAAGGGGAGAAAGAAGGGCAATAAAATCAAAGAATGTCAAAAAGGGGCAGAATGGGGCAGAGCCGGGGTGAGTGCTGCAGAGGAGAGCAGCAAAGAAGGGTGAAAAAGGAAGAGAAGAATGGCAGAAAAGCAAAAAGAGTGGAGATGGGCAGAGGTTAAAGAAGGGCAGAGAAAACAACACAAGTGAACAGAAGGTCAGATAAGTTCAAAGAATGTCAGAGAAGGTCAGAGACAGTTGGGCAGATGGAACAGGACAGCAGAGAGGAGGGGTGGAGATGAAGGAAGAAGAGGGACAAAGGATCAGGAAAAAAGAGAAGGTCAGAGAAGGCTGAAGAAAGGCAGAGACAAGAGGGAGGCAGAGACAGGAAGGAGAAGTAAAAGAAGAAGGGCAGAGAAGAAGGGCAGGGGACAATGAAGGCCAAAGGAAATGGGCAGAGACAGATGGGCAGAGGGAGGCGGAATGGGGACTGAGAAAGACAGAGAATGGCAAAGGAAAAAGGTGAAGAATGACTCAAAGTGAAGAACTCTCAAAGAATGTAAATTCACTTTACCAATATTGGCACTAAGGGTGTACCAAGGAAATTTGTCCTGTGATTTATCAGAGTTGCTTAAGGATCCACGACAAACAGAGTGAACCTCATTTCTCTCAGTAATATATACACACACACACCCCCTATATCTAAATCTATATCTATATGCATTTTTCAATCTGAATGAGAAACGTGGGAGTTTTGCTCTCCACTTTCCCAACCTCATTCTTTCTGATCTGGGAACAGAGAATTCCAGTTATACTCGGCCCTGTCACTGCAAACAATTTCCAAACCATCTGCTATCTAATAAAACAACTCGTCTAGACAAACCCCAAGCCAGGCAACAAATCTGATATTGTACTTGAAGTCATCTAAGTATTAACAACCTGCCATTGCTAACCTGTCAAACTTCTTCACTGGGAAAAGGACTCACATTTACAATCTCAGGCAGAAGGACTGGAAATGGGAAAGATATTTTCCATCGTTAGATACAGGAGAGCTGCTTAGAAGATCGGACAGGATCCAGCCACTCCAGCCTGAGCACTGTTTACACCCACTCAGTCCATGCCTGTGAAAGCAGGGAGCAGTGGAGAGAGATGGGTGCTTTTGAAGGGGCCCATCTGCTCACACTGGAACTCCTGAAGCAGGTTTGGTGATAGTTACACAGCTGGGGCCCATCAGTCTTGCCTGCTCCAATAAGATGAAGAGCCCAGTGTATTCAGGATTTGCTAAGAAACTGCTTTTGATTCACTACACCTGAGAGTGGAAACAGATCCCAGGTTCACTAAACTCAGACTTGCTTGTGAGAACTAGATTAAAAATATTGTCCATCTCCAATGACACCAAAATCAGCTTTATGTTGTGTGAGCTGAGAGGTTATCTTTCCTGTTCCTCTAGTGTATTTTTTTTTCTCTGAGTTGATTTGAAAAGAAAGTTCTTGTCTTGATGACAGAGCTCTTAAATACTCAGAAGCACTGACCAAACCTGGCTCCAATTTCTGAGCATTTCACTGTGCAATTCAGAGCCAAAGTCAGAGGGCAGCAGTCTTTCCAGGGTAGGGCCACAGGGGCAAGAGATAAGTTGAGTTCCAGCTGCTTCAGAGAAGAGGTTTTGAAGCTCCTTTTCTCCCTGAAACCAGGGAAATCAAGTTATGGAATCATGTAAGCTGTTAAAAAGCTTTGCTGAATCTTGTTTTATTCTGTTCAGAAAGAGTCAGTCAGGAAATAAAAAAGGCAAGAAATAATAAGCATGATGCTATAACACTTAGACACGTACTTGTTTGGAAGCTCTAATTCTCAAGTCCTTATATCAGTTTGGTCCAGTAGAGCTACATCCAGAAAGAAAATACCTCTGGTAAGGTTTGACCCAACATCTTTTTTAAAGCTTCCATCACTCGATCTGAACAACAAGAGAAATTAAATTAATAGGAATTAGGCATCTATTTTCAGTAGAGCTTTTGCCTAGCCTACAGTGCTGGCCTCCCTCAGGATGCTATCTTACCTCTGATCAATGGAATGGTCTTTATCTATCCAAGGTTTTGCTCAAACTTGCCAATCCAAAACTCCGTCTCATGTGATGGCTGTGAAGGCAACAAGGGAGGTTTTATGAGAGGGAGAGAAGTTGGTCAAACCTCTTTTGGGTACATTTGGGCTGAGCAGTGACCAAGTCCCACAGTATGCTCAGATGCCTGGCAGTTTCATTGAGTGACCTATCCCAAAAATGTCCTGGTACCAGGTGGGTGGGTTTTCTTCCCACAAGAGAGCAAGGAGGATACACTGAGTAGGGACTGGTGCCCTCTGATAAGGGAGCAGTGTGTGCCTGAGGCACGCTCAGAAACACGCCTGGGTCCTCCCATGAAGCACAGTCAAACACTGACAAAGAATAGTTGGTTATTCAAGGAGCAGACCATCAACTCCAATACTCTGAGAAATCTGTGATCTTCATTCTAAGTACTGAGCTGAGTTTGAGCTGCAGCTCTTCCCACTGAAATTGAGCCTGGTTTTGAGAAAAATCATGGTGAACTGGTAGACACAAATTGGGAACAGAGAAGCATATTTGGACAAGTGTAGTGAAGTGAGGAGTTGTTATCACCCTGAGTTATCACTCTAATGGGATGATAAGAGAAAGTTTATGATCCTCAGGAGTTAAAGAGGGAATCAGACAGTTGTACCCACCAGCAGTATCTCCTCTGCAGTAGGCATGGATGTGTTATAATGATGATGGATTGAGTCATTAGACATTTTGAGATTCTTTCATGATATAACATTGCTGCTCATTAAACCAAGCCTAGGTGAAGGAAAGGCACTGGAAAATGGGGGGAAAAAAAAGATAAAGCTAGTAATTAAGTCTTGCTGGGTTTGGTAACTGGAATTGGAATGAAACAATTGACTGCTTGGAAATGGATTCTGCAGCAGCTGGGTGACAAATCGCAGGACATCCATGTCACCTTTAGCAGCACGGGCAACACTTAAAAACCTATTTAAGTTCTAAGAATTATACCTATATTGATTAGGAATTACAGTCAATTTAGCAGTTTCCTTGTAGTAAAGTGGAAGTAAGCTGTTATCTAAACTGTGGTAAGTGTTATAAACACATCCAATTTTGATCGAAAACTGTTACCGATGTAAACATATCATTATAATGAAATTTAAGTAGTAGCAAGAACTGTGGTACAAAGTTCTGGCCAGATCTCAGTGATACCGAGATAATTGATAGAAGAGCAAAAAGTATTGATCTTCCGTGACTCATAGGCTGCTTAACACGGGGAGAAGGACTTACACAGTGAAGAACTGAAGATTAAAAAAAAATTAATAGCAAATCTGAAGTGCTGCTTCAGTGCATGCTTGAAATATCACAAGATGTTGGAAAAACTCATTTACAAATTAATATTCCTTTCATATCTATGAAGTATGAGAATCCAGGGTACTATATCTGGTGTTGGTACATAGAACGTTGTAATGATACAAATTAGACATAACTATACTGTGAGAATTCACTTATATCTGAATATAAAGTAAGAATGCAATTCTGTTTAGAGAGAGCAAAAAATATGTTTTTTCTTTCATTTTTCACTTAACACCAAAAATCATGTGTTTATGTCCTTCTATTTTTCTATTTGTAAGTTGGAGCTAATATTGCCATGACATTTAAAAGGACTGTTCTGAGAAAAGAGTCATAAAAATAACAGAGAATTCAGCTATTGGAGCACCGATTGCCATCTTAATTATGTATTTTTTCTCACTACATCTTATAGGATGGAAACACTTGCTGTTTATTTTCCATCTGTGAAAGCTGTGCCCAGTTCAAATTCATATTTCTGCCCTGAGGATAAGTCTGGGAGAAATGCTTCCAGCCTCTACATCCAGCAAGTGAGAGGTGAGGAGACCCTTACCCACTTGTAAATACTGATTAATGCTCTCCCAGGTTTCACAGTGCAGGGCATGACACAGCTGCAAGTCACTCAGCCACAGCAAGACAATAACTGTGCTCAGAGGAAGCCATCAAAGGCTTCCAGAAGAAACCTACTTTGAGATGAAAGAGAAAATTATTACGGTAATCAACTGTGCTAAGAGAAAAGGAAAGCTGTTTCTCTTTGGGACGTTTTCCAATGTTGAAGAAAAGTGGGGGGAGAAGGCGAGAAGGGAAGATGATAAGGTCTCACACGTTTGATTGATTGTTCACATCTAACAAAAATAGCCCCAGCCTGTTCCCATTGTCCTGCAGCTGCTGGCTTCATCACACTCATTGTGCATTTCCTCATGGCTGAGCAGTGCAGTTGCCCAGTTTCCTCTCCTTCATTTCCTAACAAGATCTGTGATGAACTGTAGGAAAAGCCAGCAGCCCTACAAAACAATGCCTTTCAAGTTTCCCTGGGTCCATCCCAGAAACCCAGGCTACTGTCTTAGAGCAAAGCAAAGCAATTTCAGATAAGTCCCAGCACAGGTACCCAGATCCTATCCTGAATCAGGATCCTATCACTTGCATATTTTTATTTTTTATTTCTTTCCTAGGGCATATCTGAATTTTATGCAGACTTTAAGCTTGCTCATAGAGTGACAGGAGAAGCTTCCTGCACTCAAGGCCAAAACATCTTGAGAAAAGAATGTGCACAAAGAGGTGAACATTGTGTTTAAAAGGTCTCTTTTCCCTCTATGTATTTAACAGCCAGTGTTAATTCTCCAAGGAAACATTCCTGTACATGGAAATGGGTTGCAGATATAGAGCAAGATGTAAGAGGTGTTCCTCCTCATTTCTTCAGCGGTCTCGGAGCCATTTAAATCAAAACAAATTCAGCTGGTATGGCCAGATTGGTCACAAACCTGCTCAGCCCTTGTGGGAATAAGCTACAGAAATCAAATTATCATTCCCAAGAAGGGTATTTTTGCATACAGAAATTAAACCTCAAAGCATCATAACTGAATATCCTAAGATTGAAAGGTTGGAATCATTCCTACAAATATTTTAGAGTCTATTAAACCCTCTTTAGCTGAATTTCTCTCTGCCTTTCAGTTTATTGCTAGAAAATTAAGGAATACTTTTCTATAAATAGTTTACAGAGACCAGTATTTTGCATCTATACCCCCCTTCCAACACGGATACCAAATGAAAGCTCCTTTTCACACCATGTAATGCTTCTTTTTCTTTAAGAAGTGTTTTCTTCATAGAGGAGCTACACTTCAGCAGAAATAACATCAGATGTTTCAGATGAAACCAGCTGAGAGAAAGATTTCCTCTTTCACAGAACCATAGAATGGTTTGGGTTGGAGGAGTTTTTAAAGATCATCCAGTTTCCACCCCCTGCCATGGACAGAGACACCTTCCACTAGAACAGGCTGCTCAAAGCCTCATCCAACCTGGCAATGAATGCTTCCAGGGATGGGGCATCTGCAACTGCTCTGGGTCACCTGTGCCAGTGCCTCACCAGTCTTGCAGTAAAGAATTTCTTCCAAATGTATAATCTAAACATACTCTCTCAGTTTGAATCCATTCCCCCTTGTCCTAACACTAAATGCCCTTGTCAGAAGTCCTTCTCAAGCTTTCATGTTGGCCCCCCTGAAAGGACACCATAAGGTCACCCCAGACTCTTCTTTTTTTCAGGCTTTCAGCCAGTGCTTTGTCGTTATTCTTATTATTTGTCAATACCTTAAATGTTCTGGATTAAATCAATGTGAACAAAATCCTGTGGGTGAAACAGAATTAACTTCGGGTGAGAAGCACTGGATAAAAGGCCCAGACAGCTACAGACCAATCTCAAGGCTATTGTGAAGCTCCCTACCCAGATATTTCATCAAGAAATGGCCTTTCAAGAGCAAATTTCTGACACTCAGGTGCAGGTGAGCCTTGCACACAGCTGAAGGAAAGAGGCTATTTGGGAATAATTGTCAAAAGGGAAGAACACCTGTGAAAGTACTCTCAGTAAAAAAAAATATTTTTCCATCCCTGCTCCTCCCTTGGGAATCTGCACACTTCCTGGATGAGGGATGTGTTAGCCCTGGAAATCCAGCCAAACAGATAAGCTGCACTTCAGTTCACCTTATTTGCTGCCAGATCTTCAATCTCAAAAACACTCAGAGCTTGACAATTCTTAATCCAAATGTCAGCCTTCTCCTCTTTCCTCTGCTCAAATATTTTGCATAGCTCGGAGCAAGGAAAGCCTTTGTAGGCAATTTCAGAGCTGCTCATGGTCCTTGTTGCAGACCTTTCCTGTTCACGCTCAACCCTTGAAACATTTATTTGCACTCTTAAACAGGGACTTAATGACACATCAAGCCCTTAAGAAAAACTGAGGGGGTGAATAAATGCTTTCCTCTATTTTAAATTTAAAAAGAAGAAGGGATAATACAATGACCAGTCTGTGAATTATCCATGACAGCAGGCAACACCTCACACAAAGCTCATTCAAGTACCTGAAACCCACAAACTAATCAGGGTATTAAAACATTCATAGTCTCTATTCAGAGCCTCTTTTTACTGTAGTTTGACCTAAATTCTCTAATAGTCACCAAAAAAACCCCATATGACTAGAGAGAACATAAAATAAGCTCATTTCAAATGCTGCTACTAATGCTCTGGCAGGGATTTTAGCAGTTTTTCTAATACTTTAGTTCAACATCACAGCAATAGAATCATTCTATCTCCATCAAGTCCGTTGAACTTGTGTTCCAAAGGAAAGAAGAAATTAAAGAAAAGAAGAAAAAGCATTAATTAGGTAACAACAGGGGAAAAAAATCCAACAAAGCAGTTACTGTATCTACTTCATCAGCTTTATGGTTGTTTCAAACATGCCATACTTCATAAAGTTGAACTAAGACCACTAGAGATCAATTAATATTGATTAAATGTGAGAAAAAAAAGAGATATGGCATTAAATAAATGTCAGGTTCATTTCTACAGCATAAAAAGTGAACTGTGCTGTTTAGGCAAGGCATTTTCTTCTGAGTTTGTCTAAGTCTAGTTGAAGAAGGAAGCAAATTTGTTCAATAAACAATCCCTATTGATCTTGGGAGATGTAGATATAAGAGCAAAGAACAGGTGTGCAAATGGATAGGGACTGTGGCTATGTCATGATGTGCACAGAGTAATACCATCCAAAGAAGTAATCCAGCATTATCTCCTCATAATCACTTCTTTCTTGGATATTTCTTGGACTAAATTATGCATTTGTTGTCCCTAAAAATCTCTAAATCCTTACAGATATTTTTTATTGCCATGGTAACTGTTTAGAGAGGAGCTGGCGATACAATCAGAGGCAACCATCACTACACAAACTAAATCAATCATTGTTTCATTAGTTTTATTGGCTCCTTCATACTCACAGAGCTAAAATTGGAAAACAGAGTCTGCTTCCTCCCTGGCCTTAGGAAATTTGCACTTCAAGTTAGATAGGCTGTCTAATGAGAGGAACTGGGCTTTATATCCCCCCAAAACCAGTCATATCAACTGCCTAAAAATATTGAATCCTCCAACAGAGCAGCACAATTTATTTAGTTTTCCTGCTACATCTTACTCCTCAGGCATGCCAGGGTAAGCCTTCAGAGGGCTGTGCTTGAGAAGCCCAGCCAAGAACTGGAAGCAAGCCTTGTGCAAGGAGAGGTTCACATCTGGGCATGTGGACAGCTGCTGTGTTTCAGCACCTTGTGCTTATGCCTCCATTAGGCTTAGGAAACTAAGTAGGGAAGCTCCAGAATAAGTTTTGAGGAAGACATCCCTTTTCATGCTTACAGCTTTGCAACTACAGAACTCTTTGGAGATCACAAATGCAGCTTTAAAACTTCTTAGGCTGGCAGGAGATTTGAATGACACACTTCTAGTATCTCCAAAATGCCTTCAAGCAGGAGCTACCACAAGCCCCTTTCCTATTTACCAAGACAAAAAAAGCCCTCTCTGCTTTCTCACAGACCCAGGGTGGGGGAAAGCTGCATGTTCAGGAGAGGCAGGAGCTGCTATTGTTCCTCACAGTCCTGAGAAGACACCATGGAAGCAAGAGTGATAATAGATATTAAAAACAAACATTTGTTTTCCCAAGGACTACTTTGTGCAGTGTTACTGTAATATTTTCAATCAGAACCATAACTTGGGCATGCTGACATCTGATTGTTCACCTCTTCCTATAATTCTCCAATTTGTTCCTTTCTTTGCTCACATATATGAGAGTTTTAAAATAATTTTGCAATTTTTAAACAGGATGCCTTCTGACATCTTACAGAATACCACCACCCATGGATCAAAGTCTGAGAAACACCTTTAATAGGATTCCCTCCTCTGATGTCTGTTTACTGATACCAAGATGAAAAACACTTGCCCTGCCCCAGATATCTAGGAGTCATGCACTGCAGTGCCTGAAGGTATTTAGGCTGGTTTTTGCTCTAGTTCCACAACCATCACAGAAGAGTTTTCAGCCCCAAAACCATGCCAGTATGACTTCTGCCACCCCCAGGAGCATCAGAAATTTCTCAGGCATATTTTGGGAGGAATAATTATGTCTGACTGGATAACAGTTTGATGAGGTTTTGAAATACTATAAATTCATTAGGGAACCCTGCTACCTTGCCAGCAGCTAGTCATTTTTGCACATCCTATGACAACTCATAAAACTCTTGCTCTGCCATTTTGAGACTGAATTGAGAATTTTGGCTAGAGACAGGCTGTCTCCCATTCTTCTGCAGGCAGCTAAATAAAGCTAAACCACACATGTACATCCTTTTTGAAGATTTCCATGACTGCAGTCATACTTTGTGTCAACAGAGAGGTTTTAGCTGTTTTCTGTTTGGGTCTGTGGCAGATCCCTGCAATTATCAGTGCCACCTCCTGGTGCAGAAACATACTGAGATCCAGCCACTCAGGAATGGTAGGATGAAGAAACACAAGACATCCCAATCCTCCCTTCCTGCTTAGTATTTGTTGTTCTCTACAGCCTTTTATAAACAGCTATCTATCTTACAGGAAATAAAAAAGTGAAATACTTTTGTAGCTATATGTGTTGTATGAAAGGGCAGGGGAGATGCCAAAGGCAAGAGGTTACCATGGATTTTCCTTTCCAGGATATCCATAACAAAGCTAAACCCAAAAAACAAATGTATATATATGCTGATCAAACCAGCTGAAGCTGAACAAGAGAAAGCTTGTGAGTTTAAAGTTTTACTCAGAAATGTCTGCATTCATTTCAGGACTGAGGAAATAATTCTTGTAGCATGTATGAACCTTGGAAAAAAACCCTGAGGTTTTGACTGAAGATTTGAAATCTGGGGGGGAATTCCATGTCCTCACATCTTAGGTATAGAATTTCCACTGATTTATCCAGGCAAACAAAACTGGGAGAGGCAAGACTACAGGTTAGGACACAGCTGCTGGCAGGAGGCAGCAGAACAGGACTCTAGTCAGGGCTTTGCCAATTTACTTCCTAAAAATGACCAAGATGTGCCTTTTCCTACCACAGCAAGTCAGATGTTTTCCTTAGCTCCTCTCTACTTCAGTAACCTAATCTGCAAGCAAAACACCTTCAGCATTATTCCTCAGTGCCCCCATAGGATGGGTCACACTTTCACCAGCCTATTTACAAGAAACCAACTCCCAAAAATGCAGGCGAAGGGGAAACATATATCCAATGAAAGCAAATATTCCCAAAAGTTGAAGCACAGGATCTATGTTTTCAGCGATACTTCCCATCCCTTTCCTATCTGTCTCACAGAGCCTCAGAGCAAGAGAAATCACAGGCTCAGGTCTGAAAAAGCAGCAGTGCCCTCCCTTTGCCCTCAGTACTAAAGCCATTTTTGCTGGTGCTGGGGAACCCAAAAGGCCTGGAAGGCAGCAGAGCAGGCAGCCTCTCACTCCAGGAGAGGGCAGTGAAATATGGTTTAACTTATCCAGGAAAGGGCAGATGCACCATGAACTGCTCAGCAGCGCCTGCTCAGTCAATCCAGACGCTGACCTTGGCAGCACAAACACGGCAAATTCAACAGTGGGGTTCAAGAGTGGGGTTTCATGTGTCACAAGCTCCATAAATTCACTTGGGTCACGATTCCCTTGGAAAATAATTATGCAACCACTTGTTCGCTCCCTGTCCAGGGAGAGGAAAAAGCGTCATTAGGAGGCAGTGTTTTCTTGTGCTTAGGTTAATAGGTCTCATTTGTTCTGCCAGTGTGGAGGGAGGCAGAACCAATGGAAGAACTTGTAATTCTCTTTTTTAATTAAGATAATGTGCCACACCAGCCCTCAATCATATTTTTGGGATGCTGCAGTGTCCATGACACATCTCGGAGAGACCACAGCTGTGATTAAACATTTTTGATAACCCATAAATATAACATTAGTTGCCTCAGTTAGGTTTCTGATAACATCATTCATTTCAGATCATTCAATTAGCGTAGACAAAAGGGCTCTTTCCAGGAGACATAATGTCATTGTCTCTGGAAAGGAACGTACTTCCCAATCACTGTTTATCACTCTGTAATTACAGTGCTGTAGCAGCCATGCTCTATATTACAAGGAGTCCTTTTTGTGCCCAAGGATCCAACAGTTCTTTGTTTTAATTTATTTTCCTCTTAAATACCTCCTGCTATTTAAGCAATAATTCCCTGTAAATCAATTGTTAGCAGCAGTTAATGACTGGTTGGTTAATTAATAGCTGAAAGCAAATCTGAGGGTGTTTGCCACTCTAACAAACCAGCAGAAGTAACTGTGGGGTTATTGCTCATGTACCCTATAATCAAGGACTTCCCTCAGCCTATGTATAATTTAAAGAAGGGACTGTATGGGTTGCAATAGGTGGTGGCATTAGGGGTCTGTGTTCTGCTAGAGAGCTACATTAAGACGTTTTTAATGCAACAGCCTGCTCTGCTGCTCTCTCCAAGGGACAGATTCCCAGATAATCTTTTTCACAACATTGTCAATTAATATTTATATAAGCCTGTTTTGTCTCTTATCTTCCACGAAATAAGGTTTGGAGTGATGCTGCCATGGAGAAGGAAGAAGAGTCTAAAGCAGGCAGTAATTGATGTTACAAAAAGGGTATGTGTAATGGACCAGCTGGCTTATTATGAACTAAAATTCTGCAGAATCTTCAATGCAGAGGATGGTAATGGGGAATAAATGTTGACATTTTCATGGTGAGCAATGCAAGACCATGAAATCAAACCATTTCTGGCATATAATGAAAGCAACATTTAAATGGGAACTTGAGAGATAAGAGCAATTTTTCTTTTTTTTTTCTGAGTAGAAATGTGCAGCTGTAGGAGAAACTGCATGGCATGAGTTCCCCACACTGACACAAAGCCAGGAGTTCCCAAAAGGGACTGACTTGTCCTAAGGTAAAGAAAGAAAAAAACAGCAGCAAGGAGCATCCTTGCATGACTGCACCAGCCCTTCTCACCCTGACATTAACTGGTAAATCTAGACAAAAATCTGCCCTCTCCACAACCAAGAACAATTGCTCTCTGTTTTGTTCACAGCCCCCACCTCTGCACTGGACATCTGCTGCCATGTTACTGTCAGCCTTCCCTTTGCTAAAGTGAACAAACCCAATTCCCTTGGCATCTCTTCACAGTTTGTGCTTTTCAGTGCCCTATGTTCTGTCTGATTTACCTGGATTTTTTTGTCCTTCTCTTCACCTGCAGGGAAAGTGAGCACCTGGCTGCAGTACCCTAGTGAAGAGAGGAAAATAAATATTTGTTGTATCTTGAGGATGATGATTCTGAACCATAACCCAGAACATTTAATTCGTTATTCCCTTCAATACTCAAATATGCTGCTGCCTGGTTATTTCCCCACCTTTCACCCACTCCTATCTATCTACGTCTCTCTTCCCAACCACAGAACTTTGGATTGTTCCTGAAGGAATTTAATTTAAATATTTGGGAGTAGTTTCTCCAAGTTGTGAAGATCATTTCAAATTCAGATCCTGACCTCCAAGGACTTCTGTTGTCTCCTAGTTTTGACATCCACAGATTGACTTTGTTTGCTTGTTGTTTAGCTGTCAATTAAAAAAAAACTATTTAAAAGAACTGAGTTATGAGGAAACTGCTGAATGACCTTCTTGAAATATCTTCCCTGACAGTGATCCAGTGATAGCTGAGGAGCTATTTTTCAACAGGCTGTGCACCTACCCCATTGTAATTACATCTATACCATATTCTTTAGTCTGTCATGTACGTCAAAAAGCGTTGCTAAAAATCAAGCACCAGTGCATTTACTGCTCCCTTTTTATTCATAGACATGCTACTATGACAAAGAAGGAAATTTGATTGATTTGAGATCAAATGCTCTTGACAAGCCTATGTTTTCCTGTATCAGCTGGCTACTTCAGATTGATTGTTTAATGATTTGTTCCTGAATCTTTCAAGGACTTAAGTTAGATTGACAGGTCTGTAATTCCCTGGGTCCTCCTTTTCCCTTTCTTTAAAATATAATACACTGTGTTTGCCCTTCTCTTGTCTTCAGGGACCTCCTTTCTCCTCTGTGAGTTCTTAAAGATAATCGCTAATGGCTCAGCAATTGCTTCAGACAGCACCTTTAAGTACTCTGGGGTGAATTTCATCAGACCCTGCTGACTGGAGTTCATTCATCTTACCTAAATATTCTTTAATCTATTCTCCTCCTCTTCCAGTCTGTATTTCTGCCCCCTTGTAAAAAGTTGAAACAACTGGCTGTATACCCTGCTGACTGATTGATACACTTCATAATTCAAAGCAATTGAACATTTGTCAGTACATTTTAATTTTTTAATATTTACCAAGCTTTATATTTCCATTCTCCACATTACAAATTCTAAAAACCCAAACTCATCAACCCCTATTCACTGGACGCTAAACAGACACAGCACTCTTAAGGACAGATTCATTGCTGAGGATGGAGCAGAAAGAGAATATGTGACTAGAACATTGTGTTTTGTCCTGTAGAACTTCAGCATTCACTGACAGACCTTTGCTGATTGCAACAACAGGTTCCCATTTCTGCCCAAGCTGTTCCTAAAATATAACAGGCACCTTAATTTCTGAGAGTGCACACACAGCAGTGTCCATGAGCCAAGCATTGTCCTTTGAATTGATGAAACTGCTAGGGCTGTTGTCTAGATTTGCTCTAAATTACAAATATTAAGGCCATGTGTTGTTTGGGGGGTTTTTTAATATTAAATATGAAAATCTGCCAAAAGTCATGGTGGGTTTTCCATATAAGTACTGCATGGAGATCTACTCCCTGTGCTCTATCAGACACCTGATGCTACAGTACTCAGTGGGAAAATAGTTCAGGTTTCTACCTGTGATAGCCACACAGAACAATCTTTACTTCAGTCTTTAATAAAATCTTTTGTCCACCTCTCCTCTCAGTAGTTCACTATCATTACAGACCTGAGTGACAGTGTTTGCATACCAAGGTTCTCTCTAAAGCAGGGCATTTTACAGTCAACACTCTCAGGTTTGCTTTTACTAGCAGTTCAAGGGCTTTCTGCCAGAATAAAGGATATTTCATAGGAGAAATTAACTTTTTAGAGGTCTGTAGGCTTAAGTCCCATCCCATTCCTTACAAGTCAAGATGACTGCAAAAAGTCAGCTTTTAAATGAAAAGCACTGGGCTCAAGTGAGTTTGCTGACAAGCCAGTCATCAAAGGAGGAGGAGGAGAAAACTGGAGAACCACTGAAGACATTCACTTGACCCCTCCACATGGGTGAGTCTTGCAGTGCTCATTTTTTGACCCAACAAAGCCTGGATGACCAGGCAGCTTTTTTTTTTTATTTTTTGGTTCTTGAAACCCTGATCAAGCTCTCATTTGAGAATTTGCCCACAGTGACCCTGATCCATGTGGCTCCTCTGCAAACATCCTCTTTACCTGGTGCTGCATGTGGAGATTATGCGAGGGTACCAGCTGGGGAGGGTCCAGGGTTGCTCATTTCTTTGCCTTCTCTATGTCTAGAGGAATACAAGAGGTTTGTTCTGAAGCACTTCTATTTCTTAGTTTTACCTTAGCGTGGTTCAGACTTTAAACTCAGGGTTCAGCTGTGCCAAAATCTGAATTTTAATGTATCACTACCAGCAGCTACTGTGTGTTTCCAAAACAAGGCAGCCATAAAAATCTAGGATAAAGGTTGTGATGGCTCAGAATAAGGATTCTCATTTGAAGGGATCTGTCTCTGGGAATGCATATTTGGAGGAAATAGGTAAAACAAAAACTTAGTCCTGCTTCCACAAAGATTTTCCTTTACAGAAAGAATAACACTGACATTTGAGATAAGAGCTGGTTTGAGAATTTTCTATCAAAAAACTTTTCATAAAAAAAAAAGTATTACAAGTCAAAACTGATCCTTTCTGCAGTAATATAAGGGTTTTGATGAAACTCACTGGCAACACTGCTCAAGTCTAGAACAGGAATTATATAACATTCAAGAAGGGGAGAGGCAAACCACAGGGGTGGCAATTGCCAGATGGAAGGGCATTCACCCAAGACACAGGATAATCTCCCATTTGCACTTCCAATTATCCACATCCTATATGAATACTATCCTGGTGTTCTGTCATCAGACCTACCTTCTGACAAGACAGAAGATTTTACAAACCCCCACAAACAGACCAGTTCACTGCCCCTTAAATAAAAATAGATTTGCAATTCTCATGCCTGGGATATTGTCCTATGGAAAACAACTTTTGAGCCATATTTGAAGGAATTATCTGCCAGATACAACTTTCCCATAATGCCTCAGACTTCCTTTCTCATTTCCTTTTTGGAAACAGCACTGTTGGGTTCCTCAGCTGGAACAGCTGGCTAGAGTCTGTTCTCTGCTACTTGTGTGGAACTAGTCTCATGTTCATCTCTATTTTCTAAGTTTGGAAAAATCTTATAAAGGAAGTAATTTTCCTCTTATGAATCTTCTATACCTTATCTGATATTAAAAAAAATGCTGCTTAAATGGTCCTTTTCTTTGAGCTTTACTACCATCCTCCTTCCTTAACCCATCCTCATTCTTTCAACTATTTTTCCAGATATTTTATTTTGAAGGACCCTTAGCAGTCTAAAAATGTTCAGTTTTTTTAGATTGAAGAATCTCTCCAACCTACACTCAGGTTATTATCTTGAATTTTGCATTTTTGTAATATATTTGCATTTTCATGCCTAATTTTAAACTCCTACTTGTAATTTTGACATTTTTGTTATAAAATCCCCTTCATAACTCCTTGAGTGAGACAACAATAAGCAATGGAGTCTCCACCACCATCTTCCTCAAAGTTCAGGAACTCAGCAGGCCAGATTCAGCAGCCAGCTTTGAGTTCTGAATTTTCCAGTTCTTCAAGCACTGGAGGAGCCAAGACTATAAATCAGTTTAAGAATCACTTGATAATGACCTGCCAAAGATTGGCAGGTTGTTGGTTGACAGATTGGCCTTAACCAAATGTTGAGTCAGTTTAGAAGCATTCACGAACTTTTTCCCTTGTCTAGAATGGCGCTGAACCTTTGAATCGAGGTCTTCACAGTAAGTATCAGTAACAAAATAAAATAAACCCCATCAGAATGAGGAACTTCTCCCTGTTTACTAATACCTTCAGAGAGAAACATAATTTTTGGGAAATTAGTTGCCTATGGGGCTTTGCTCCCCGCTGAAGACTCCCTAGACAGGCCCCTTATCTTCTCTGCATGAATTTGCTCATCAGCAGAAGGCAAAACTTGACGACACTCATTGTCTTGAGTAAACAGCACTGCTTTAGTGATTTTTAATGCTATGCTTCTGGTCCTTAGACATGGTAAATTTTTCACTAGAATAAATTCCCTAATACTGCATGAAGGATTCAGAACTTCCCACTGAGCAGCTCAATAAAATATTTTTTTAAAAAGGAGGGGATTCACTGTTATCTTTATTGGGAAGACAAAAATATAGCTCTTGGATCAAGCTGCTGTCCATGGCATCCAATTATTTGTTTCCACTGCACAAAAGGAAACAAAAAAAAGAAGAAAAAAAAACAGTAAAAAGAAAATTAGCTACATTGATTGCTGGCTGGGGTTTCATTTTGGGTTTCCCCTGTGACTGCAGCATCAGCAGGAATGGTTACTTAGTCATGAATGTGCTGCACAGCAAGAAATCAGATTGCTCCATGTGAGAAGCCTAGCTTTTTTTCTGGTCTCTCAGTTGTGTGAGGAGGAAATCCAGCTCCCCTTAATCACAGCCTGCCACCACAGAGGACACATAACTCACTGCTACAGCCTTTGCTATATGGCTCCCCAAAATGAAAAGAGCCTGTAGATCTTGGCTGTGGGGTATTGTATCCAAAATAAAATTGTAGCAGATCAACCTAATACTGCTTTTAAGCTTGTTTTGAAACCAGGACATTTTAAACTGTATCTTGATAAAACTCCACCTCTATCTATAATGAGTTCCTGATTATTAAACCCTTATTATAATATGATCACATACTTAAGCTGCAATTATGCTTAGCTTCCCCTTGTGCCAGAAGCCCTAAAATAGAGGGATAGAGCTTTTTCTCAAGTAGTAATTACACAAAAACATAACTTAAAAAATACAATATAATAAGTCATTGGGAGGAAAAGAACAATTCTAGGTCAAGCCAGAAGAAAAGACCAGAGCAGGTCAGAAAGTCAAGTACCCTAGTCCCTGTTTTCAGCTAGAAAATGGCACCCAAAAAATCTCTACTCATTTAAAGCTTACCTCCCCCAAAAGTGAATTTGCTACTATGCGTAGCAAACGTATTTCACTTAGCCACTGATACAGAGCGATTCTCAGAACCTAGTGTCCCAAACTAATCATCAGTAATTACAGTGCACCTGGGCAAAAAAATCTGAAATCAGTTTTTGTTTCTATGCCACAAACATGAAATTTCAGTCAATGCTAACCTTACAGCAAGTGAAAAATTTCATTTGTATTTTCCTTTCTACAAAACCAAAACTCTTCCTTTGTAAAAGTTTGATTGTGGAAGAGCTATATTTCAATGTGAAATTCCTAATGGACAGTATCTATAAGCATATGACAGGACTGTAATGAGCCTAACAGGGGCTACTCAGTTATTAAAATAACCAGAAACAGATTAACAATTTTTCATAATCAGAGCAGCAATATCAAGTGCAAGAGGGTTAAATAGATGGAAAACTGCAGAGTGAGGTGGCACTGGATCCTAGTCCCTTACACAGCCTCTTCAATAAAGATTTTTTTTTGCCATCCCCTTGAAATACTCATGCTCCTTAAACCCTCCCTGATAGTCTCAGTGCCATCCCACTCCCTGGTTCCTCGTACAAAAGATGTCACAGCCAGCATGCTGAGGCTAAATAACACCATCATCTTTTCCAAGGTAGCCTCCACCCTGCAGCGTGAAGCAGTAATTTTCCACTTTATGAGCTGCACACAGTGCATTGCCTACAGCAGCTTGTTTAAGCACCCTGTCCCTGGGAAGAGAGATGCTCAGAGGGTAACTCCTTGTGCTGCACCACCACTCCCTCCTCCTCCTCATTCAGCTGAGAGGAGCCGAGCCATCCCCAGAGCAAAAGGGGGAGGCTGCAGTACAGGCACAGCACCCCCGTGCCTCAGCACCACATTATCCTCCAAAATGAAAGGAAAATAAACACAAGCAGCACAGCACATCTTAATTTTCACTGCTGGTAAGTGACAGTTTTACTCAATTTTAGTCTGCTATCAAGTAATCTGAATGAAGTAGCAGAAGGAAGGGCTGTGCCAGGATCCAATAAAGCAGTGTGCCCTGGGGTGCTTCTGGGAGTCGCTGCACATCTTCCTCTTATCATCATCCCCTTGGGTTCCCCATCACTTCCATCAGACAGCATCTCTGAGCAGCTCCAGAACACCAGGAAACCAGCACCTCCTGCCACTCCTATCACCAGCTTTCAGAATCAGCTGTCAGTCCAGCTTGTCTCCGTGGGATGGTTCCACAAACATGCCTGCCTGTCTTTATCTGCTTTGAAGAGCCTAATGAGGAGGCTTGAAATTGCTATTAAATCCCAGCAAGGCCCACTCACACCTTTAACTGAGAGCAGTGCTTGCACTTGGTCAGCACTAGTGCTCCCCCAGCTGAGATGTACATGGTGGGTTGAAAGGTTTCATGGGAAAGCCAAAGGCAATTTCTCCTTCAGACCTCCAAGGAAAGGAGTAGCCTTGGGGACACTTAATTCCATGTTTGCACTTCTCTAAATATTATACCTGCTTTGGTCTCAAAGGTCATCTCAGGTGCAACCTTCCCATTGTAGGGATTGGATACTGTTGGCTGTAGTAAGGAGGGTTTTTTTATTATCTCCCCCTGGTCAGAGATCAACTTTCAATCCCCAGTTCTGTGTTTCGCACACTGTGCAAGACACGAGGGTATTTACAAATGCAAACTTCCAAGGATGTCTTTAGGGCACAAATGAGAAGGACTCTGGTGAAATCTCTGACTTCAGCTGTGTTTTACTACTGCCATTAAGCTGTCACACAGGGGCTGTAACCTGCAGTGATTCCATCTATAACTGCACACACAAGGCACATGGCTAATGGCTCCTTCCTAAATCCTGACTGTCCAGCAGTAAGGAGGCTGTGGACACAGCCTCCGTGAATTTAGTCAAGCACTAATAAATAACTATTTTTTTCTTTACAGCACTAATAAATAACTATTACCCTTTGGGACAGGACTGAAGGCACACAATGGAAAAATGTCCTGGCAGGCTAGAAAAGGACATCTAAAGAAAAGTGAGTTTCAGCTCAAGGTGGTTGTTCCTTACAGCTGTGGTACCTTCCATGCTGCTGGGCGATCCTAGCCCACATTAACTCTGGTTAGAAAATAGATTTAGCCACATAGTGGTCAAATTTATACTGAAATGGATGGAAAACACATCTTCTGTTGCATGAAGAACATGCAAACAGCCTTTAATTATGGAACATTACAAAACTACACTGATCCAAGACCCTAATTATTTTTTTTCTCCAACAGTTATTTGCCTCCTCCTACATGAAACACCCCCACCTCTCGGCAGCTCCTACTTCAAGCTCTTTGCAACATCTCAAGAAATTCAAATGCCTACTCTAAGAGGAAAATAGTTTCTAATTAAACATATAGAGTGTGGGCGTGAATGAAGCTGGGCCCACTCCTTGCCTCGCTGAAATCAACAGAAAAATGTTTTTCTTTCTTACCATGAGCATCAGCAAAGGCAGGGGTGATGGGTCATTGCTTCCAGGCACAGTCTTGAGGAAACACAGGGTCACTGGTACCAACAACTAATGTGGATTTTCTTTAGGTTTGGGAAAAAAGTCTGAAGCTTCCTAAATTTCAGACTTAGGGTGCAGTCTTGGCTGGAAACGTGTACACTGGAGATTGGAGCATGCCCAGTGGGCAACAGCAAGCCAAGAAGATGGAGTGCTCATGTAAACATTAGCTACTTCTAGGTGTGAAGATCAGAGATCATCTTACAAACCTTCCTCTGCACACATCAGATCACGGTTTTGTGGGTTTTGAACCAAAATTGAGTATTTGGGAAATGTTACTCATCCTTTTAATGGCAAAATAAGGTATTCTGCGGACTCAAAAATCTACTTACATAATTTTCAAATATATTCTTTCTTATATTCTATTAATCTGAGCCCTAAGTTTAAAAGAAAACATTCTAGCTCATAATTTCTCTTTCTACTATAATTCATCCACAGAAGCATCCAAAAAGTAGAAGAAAGTGTTGGAAGTGCAGACAAACACAAATCTTGCCAGCATCACAACACAATACAGAAAGACAAAGACAGACCATGGTTTCTATTCATCTAGGTGGCAGTCCTATCAGGCCAGAGTAGCTGTAGATGGTGTTCAAGCTCTGGATGATTTGGTCTCCACTTCCTCCGTTCCTCCTTAATCTTCCTCCACACACTCACACAGCTCTCTGCTCCTCGAGCCTCACAACAGCATTTTGACCAGTGTGGTTGTGGTTTCCATTTGGTAGTGACTCCACAGATAATACCCACTTGGAAAACTGGAGAGGAAAAGATAAGAAGCTCAAAGTTTTTCCTGACACCAGTAAGACCCCCGTAGTTTGTTTGAGATAATTTAGTTTACAGCAGCACAATAGATCCTGGTGGTGTTAGAAGGGAGGTTCTGCCTCTACTCCAGAAAATGCTCCTGCACTGTGTGCAAGAAAAGCTGAGTGTGCTGACAGATTATAGCACCTCATATTCCATTTAAATTCTCAGTTATGAACACTCCAGTTATTTTTGCAACAGTAGCTGGTAAAGTTAGGGCCTGTGTGAAGTAGGAAGAAATGAGAAATTGATTTTATTTCAGTAACACAAAATTACATTTTCCTTGTAGAGCTACTCAGACTCTCAGGAAAAAAAGAAAAAAATCAGTAGCTGATCTCCAGAGGTCCATCCAGCCCTATATGCTCATCAAAGTTCATATTCCTGCAGCTAATGATATATTTTCCTTCAGACCTTAGCTTGTCTGGAGATGGGAAGAAGAGATCTGTTTTTTTCATTTTGATGAGGCTAGCACTTTTCAAAGTTCACCTATGCATAATCTTGGCAGGGAGACGTGCATCTAGCTGATTTAGAAGACACATTTGTGTCAAAATCCATCTCTCCTGATTTTCACTGAAGTGCTTCAATATGCTATGCTACTTCACAAGATTGAAATAAATGCATTTCATACCTCTCATTTCCCCCAGCTCCCACCTTCCCTATATACGTTTCCATTCCTTTTTAGCAGAAATACCTGAGGCTGCTTTTGTTTTTCTTAACACCAGATTCAAACTCAGGGTGATTTGAAGACTTCTATCTTGGACTTGTTTCCCCACAAGTCATAGCTCATCAGCATGGCAGCATCTCTTCTCCTGCATAAGAGTGGCTCCGGGGCTTTTCAGGTGCTGGGTTTGCCAGCAGGAGAGAGCAGTGCCAACACAATCTTCCCTTGCATTGATTATGCTTCCTCCACCACCCCCCCTCCCCACAAAACGTAACATGTGACAATGCTTGCTCTCCTTTAAGGCTCAGATGGGCTTTTTGGGGGAAAAAAGTGTTTTCTCTTGTCTGTAACAGACACCATGGCAAGATTTTTGAATTTGCACAGGATATATTTATACCCTTTAAGAAATCCTGCAAAAGACTAATCACCATCAGGAATACCCTGAAATTGTGACTCCAGCTGTTTTAACTTCCTATTCAGCCTCTTGGAGGAGTGATTAAAGCCAAAGTTTGAAAGATTTTGATGGGAGGCTTAAGGGTATTCCCACCCTCAGCTGCATCCCAGCAAGCATTATTTTTCTTGCAGGGAGGGCAGGAGACCAAGCTGTGTGACCACCCTCTAGCCACCCTGGTTCACAGTCTTATTGGGATGCAGAACAGTGATCAGTGGTTTCACACTGTGTTTTAAGGGTCTGAAACGTCAGAACATTTTCTTTCCCCACCCTGGGAGACGGGCACAGTAGGGGAGGAGAAACAGAAGATGCTGAAGGGGAATCTGCTACAGGTTCTGGTAAAACACTGGGTGGAAAGCACAAGCCCTGAACTGCAGGTTCTTATTCTACTAAGCATGGAAACCCTTCTCCTTTCTGACCCCTGGGCAGCACAAGGGGACCTCCAGAAGGACTCAGTGTTGGGGGCAAAGCATCCTCCAAACCCAGGTTCTCAGCAGCCGCCACTGCGGCTGTCAGTGAACTGGGCCCCATTACCGCTGCTCAGGTGGCATTTCACATTGACTGCTCAAACACCACAGGATGTAATGTTAACGACTGTCATACCTATTAGAATAAGCTGAAGGACACAAGTGGAATACAATAAATGTTTTGACCTGAAGGATGTTTTTAATGTGTGTAAGGGTGAGCCTTTACATACAGCACAGAAATGCTATAATGATATATGGAAAGGGACAAAGATACTGATAGCAAAGGACAAAAATTTTTCTATGTTAACTGAGCAGCATTATTCCTCAGACTTATTTAAAACTAAACCAGTTCCATCTGGCTTTAAGAATCCCCCAATACTATGTTTCTGTATCATGACAGGAAAGATTTGCTGTGCCCCTGGGATAGTAGCTGGACTCCTACAAATGTCATGCAGGAAAGCAGAATAATGAGTGCAATGGGAAGAGCAAGAGAGAGAAAGAGAACAGAGGATTCTCCAGTCCTTGCTATTTTCTTAAACCTAAATTTGAATTTTACTTATGTAAAGGCATGGAACAGATCTTGTTTCACCTTGGATTGCTGTGACCTTGTCACAGCAGAATGCCTGGCTTTGTCTATTTGCTGTGTTCCATCAATAAAGGACATAATGAGCATCAGAAATCCTAGGGGATTGAACTTGGGGGTCTGGAGGTTGAAATATCAGAATAATCTTGGCAATTCAAGAGTTTCAAATAATGACTAGAGCTGCTGAATTCTTATTCACCTTGAACTTCAAGGGGATGACTACTGGCTTGCCACACTAGCACCAGCCTTGTAGGGTTACAGGCACCCTGCATGGAAACCAGCTCCCCATCCCATTCCCCATATGTCTGAGCTGCTCCCAACTAGAGATACAATCTGTCATGCTGATCTGAGAGGAGAAATTTGCCCTCTCAAATTTGCACAGAAGATATGACTTTGTCCTTCAGTAGAAGAAAATTCTTTCCTTTCTGAAGACAGTTGGATTTCCTCAAAAAATGCAGAGATCTGGGATTGGGATGTTTCAGAGCCTGAGTAATACAGATCTCCCATGCAATAGCCCATCCAGGCCCCTCAGGAGGTTTTGAAGAGCACAGGATTTCTGTCAATGCTAGACCATAAAAAACCACACAATGCATTTCTGAAGAACATGAGGTTTCTTTGGCCCTACAGTGAATTTAATGTGGAAGGGCCCAGGGAAAGGAAAAAAATTACTAAATGGGGGAAGCTTGTCAGCTGTGAGAGTTCTACCTGCAGATGCTTGAGTGACCCTCAGATGAGCTGGATTTCCTGAAAGAAAAGAAGGGCATGGAGGCAGAGAGGCATTAAGGAACCATCAGAGGAACAGGGGCTAGTCCCTGTGTGTGCACCAGTATCCCAAGAAAACACAAGGACATCTTTCACCAGGATGCAGTGCTATGTCTCATTATTTCTCATTCTACCAAAAGTTTTGGCATGCGAGTAAAACGATTGATGGCCTATGGTGCTCAACATTTTGGTCTGCTAAAAAAGCCAAAATGATACAGTGGTGATTTGATGTGAAGTAGCATAAAACAGAGACAAGCTACGCTCATTGTCCTTTACACAAAGCTCCTTTTTTCACTGCCCTGATTTTCCCAGAGGATGCAGCACACACGAATGCCTTGTCACGCACATAGGTCCTTGTCATTATATCCCCCCTGCCAAGGGTCAGCTTTGCAAGACAATTTTCACCCTTCCACATAGCTGTCCAGTTCAAAACTGCTCTATCACATATGGTCCTCCACTTAAGCCTTCTGGGACTAAAGCTATTCATAGGTTTTCCACTGAAATGATGGAGAGGAATGAAATTCAGTTCTGGCATAGGGTCTCTTTTGGCATTAGTCCCTCCCAGTTGGTAACTTCCTGCTCTTGCTTTTCCCCTCTCTATGGGGGAAAAATAGCCCAAATAATCTACACAGAAGTTTAGCTGTTGAGTGAAATTTCACAGCTTTTTATGGGTTTCACAGAATGACTCAAAGAGCCTATTAATTTGCTTTTCAGATTTTTTAGGTTTAAAAAAGAAATGTCTAGCAAGTCCTAAAATCCTTCTACAGAGCCCGGCTGGTTATGTTCCTCTTGGAGGCAAGTCTTTTTGTTCCTCTCCTAGGCTAGAAACCCACCACCTCCACCATCTTAATTTAGATTTTACTTCTAACAGAGCAATGTGAGCTGCACCACAGCTTCCTCAAGGGACTGCATGCTGGTCCCCATGAAAAGCAGCACAGAGTGAAATCTCCAGGACCCAGGGAGAGTGAGGGATGAGCTCTATGCTGCATCGAATGGAGATGTGCTCTCTCCCTTGCAAAGACCCCTTAGGCCTCTCAATTTCCTTGGTTCAAGCTCAGGACCAGCACAGCTTTATTTTAACTTAGACTTCCCTGTCAAAACTAGACTAAGCAAACACAGAAGGTCCATCCAGTCTTGGAATTAACTTAACTTTACTTTGGTGAGAGAAGATCAGGGGAAAAAAACAGTCTGTGAGTCCCTGAAAAATGCTGATTAAACGCAACTTGGCAACAAACCATCATGGAGCATCTCTTGCCAAACATGATCTAGTACTTGCAACTTCCACTGAATTTCATTCCTATTGTAGCTGAACTTGGGGGAAATGACAGGGGAAGGATATTAATATATTAGGGGCTGAGAGAGAGCTGTTTTTCAAGTGAGACAGGAGCAATGAGTGTTTCGAGCCCCTCATACTTGAGTGAAATCCAATTTTCTGTCACAAATGTTGCACTGAAGAAAGAATGCACTTGAAAGTCAGAACCTGGGGTGCTAAGCAGCATCTATAAAATGCCTGGGAGATGAATACTTTCTGTGCCCCTGTTGCTTGCAAATGTAGCCTTCAGCCTGCATCAGGAGCAAACATTAGCCACTGGTGCAGGGCTTTGTACTCAGAGGGCTTTGCAGAGAATCCAAATTGCAGCTTCCTGCAAAGGAACTGCAAAGGCTGAAGAAAATGGCTGTGAATTCCCATGCTCAGGAGTAATGTGCGCCTTTAAACATTTCATAAAAGTAGGGATCTCTGCTGAGACAACAGCTCACGAAGGCAGGCTCAGCCTGCAGCTGATATAAGCTCTGGCCAGCAAATTTCTGTGCTTAATCCTTGGAGAGTCCCCTGTGTCATGCCTGCTGGCAAGCTCCAGTTAGCTCTGAGTGAGACCCAAAGGGTAGATGGAGGGAGTCCATGTGATGGATTACAAGCCTGGATTGTTTGGGACGGGATGGCAATCTGTAATCTTCTGACCAAATTTGTCCTGCCAAAGAACATGATAATAGTAACTGCCCTCTTTAAGGATAAAGGCAAATCCCAGCACTGACACTGGTGGGATCTCTAAATTCTTTGCAGCTTAATCACAGCAAAGCAGTCAACCATGAGGTTAGCTCTAAAGCGGTATGTGACAAATGTGATGGCCTTGAAATACAGCAAACCTACAGCTATTTATTACCCCCTGGCTGCTCTGCAGGCAAGAGACCATGGTGGTAGCAGCAAGATGCTGCTGCCCCTGCTTCTCAAATCCAACACCCTGAAAGCATTAATGGAAACATTCCCATTGTCACCCCCACTGAGAACAGTTCCTTAAGTCAGAGCCTTCTTGGACTGAAATATTTCATTAGCTTTGGCTGAATTGCATATAGCTAAGTCCTCAGACTGTGTCCAGAAATAATATGCCTTTTACCTCCTGCCCAATTCACCACTATAAACAAACTAGAGATACACTTTAAGCATGTCATAAACCACTCCTGGCTTAAATTTATGCAGTCTTAATAGCATTGCATTCAGAATAAACTTCCAAGAGAGATAAACACAGTTAGAAAATAAGGCTTTTGCTCTCCTGGAAACAAAATATATTCTTTTGTCACTACTAAATAATGAGAACATTAGTTCAAAACATCAGGAAACATTTCATATGAGTAGGAGAAGGATTTAGTAAAAAAGAGTCTGTAATGGCAATTCTTTTCTATCCAGGGAAAAACCACCTGGATGAAGCCATGCCACACCAGACACCAGCATGTGGCCCTAGCTGTCACTTCTACCTTCCCATCCTAGGAATGGGAGCCATGGACAAGCACAAAAGCCTGTTTCTTAAAATAGGGTCGGTGACCTGAATGCAGGAGCCACTGGAGCTTGAAGCTTTGTTTTATTAATCAGTTTTCATGCATTTACTTGAGGATTAACATAGGCTGCCAGCTTTATCAGCATTAATTTAGAGTACCTTGAGCTATTGAGGACAGAGCTGTCTGCTGCTCACACAGTGTCAGCACACCACCCCTGCCCCCCTCCTGCTCAAGATTAAGGCACCATTAGGACAAAGTGAACACTTCAGACCCACACTGCTTGCTACAGCTCTGCACTGTGACACACCAGAGGGGAAAGGGAACATGCCAGAGGCAGCACTTGCAGGTTATTTTGCAGCCAGAGGGTGGCTGGGGCTGTGAGGCTGAACGAGCAGCAAGCCCTGTGTGCTGCTGTCCCCCAGAAGCAAATCTGATGCCTCCACAAGAAAGCACAACTTCCCAACAGCACAGAGGCCCCCAGAGCTCAGTATCTGAAGCATCTTTAAAACACAGCACTAAAAAGAATAGGACATGAGATATGTCCTCTAGACTGTGGTACAGAGCCTCAGCAGGCATCCTTACAGCTCATTCCGCTGCAGCTCAGCCCCCTCCTGGCTGCCCAAACACCTCTTGCCAAAGCCAATCCAGCAAGCCTGGAGGGGCACTCTCTCCCCTTCTAGCCTACCTGTACTTTCCACTGAAAGCTTCTGCCATGGCAAAGGTTTCTGAGCTGCAGCAATCCACATGGACACCAGGAACCATCTTGGGGGTGGAAGGTTCTGTGGCACAGTTTGTTTACAGCCTCAGCCAAGCAGCTGTAGCTGTAACAACACAGCAATTAATGCCTCCCTAGCTGAGCAATTAATTGTTCTCTGCTTCAGATGGACACCTGAACAAAGATGTGCTGGAAGAGCTGAGTATCTCCAGACATTATCTAAATCCAAGGGCCCTGAATCAAGGACCACCACCCACAGTGGCAAACATCTTCTCCCGACTGAATCCAGACACCAAGTCTGTTGTTGTTATAGTGCAAGAGTTCTATTGTCATTACATTGCAAAGGTTCCATTTTGCTAGAGTTTTGTACCTCCTTGATGTTTCTCGTAGGCAGCTCCTCTAGAGACTGACTCTTCCTTCTTCCCTCAACTGACTCCAGCTCCCCTCAACCAACCAATCCACTCTTTTATAACACTCTTCTTATTGGCTACAGCTGTGGCCTGTTGAAGTCAGGCCTGCTCCTAATCCTTAATAATTAGCTCAGCTGCAACTCTTTAGGGGGTAAGATTACATTCTATACTTTTATTTACTTATGTTCTATCCCCTACACCAGTCAGGTGTTAGCAAAAAGTCTGTAAAAACCTCTGACACTATTTAAGCAGCTCATACACCTGTGGAGTGTAACTATCTAGTCTTAATCTAAAGCACCTGTCTGGCATGGGCCAGAAAAACAGTCTGGGGTCTTGAAGCAGAAGGACTGGGAACTGTGATCAGATGAGAGGGATAGTTTAGACTCTGGGAGTGACTGAGCATCCACAGAGGCCTCTTCTTGGCAGAACATGTAGCAGACCTGGAAGAGCAACTGTACTCTTGTGTTTGTCTACAGTACACTTATCATTTCCTCTGGGATGCAATTATGAGATGAGAACAAACTAAATTCAGAGGTGCATACACCAACTGTACAGCAACATTGACACCCTAGCATAAAACAAAAGGCACAAAGCTCTAGAAAGTCACTCCAAGAGGATGTAATGAAATAGCAGCTACGGTTTGTCCAAATCAAGTTTCTTTAGACTCAAGTCTTACTTGATCCAAGAGGTTGTTTTGCCAACTGAAGAAAAGAATGAAGGACTGCCTTGGGTGAGGCACATTTCTTGGCTGAAAACCACGGTCCCAAAACCACCAGAGTTTTACCTCAGGCATGCACATGGTTTGGGACCTCTCCTCCAACAGCTCCCTGATCTCTGCCAGATGCTGCAGCCCTCCCAGATCAGTAGCCTCTTCCCATATCTCAGTTACAATCAACTGCATCTCTTTTCTCACTTCCTTTGGATGGAAAGAGGTTTGAGAGGACCTACCTGATCCCCCACGCTGTCATGTTGGAGGTGGCAGTCACAGCATGTGTGGGCCAGCAGCTTCAGCCAGAACCACAGCAGCTGGAAAAAAATATGAGATAAAGTTATAAACCAGGAAATATTTTCCCAGGGTGAGGTACCTTCTTGGCTGGCCACACCCAGAGCCAGCATATCTGGGATGCCTATTTCTTAGGGACTTTGTATGAGATGGTGTCATGCATTTGTTTCACTTAGATTTTGGCATGTGTCAGTCAGAGAAATTACTTCTGGACTCATGATTGTGACTTTGTGCTGCTCATACAGATAAGGGAAAATCTACTGATTTACTGTTTGGGTCAAAGACAAAAGCTCCCCTGAAAAAACAGCTTGTGACCTATGGAAAGGGTAGGTTATGCAGTCAGTGCTGGCTAGCCTGCTCCCTTGCAGGAGGGGGCTGCCACCAAAGGGAATGAGCCAGCAGGTACTTACCAGTGCTCTGTACAGGCAGGTGGGACTACAGACCTCTGCCTTCATCAGTGCCTGAACAACAGGAATGAGGAATCACACAAAGACACTGAAGTTCTCCAGGAGCAACTGCTGTGGAGATGTACAGAGCCCTAAGGCACAAACCCTCTGACCACCACCTAAGGAAGCTGGTTGTGGTACTGAAAACCAGCTACTGCATGGGGCTGGGACCCAAGTTAATGCAGTTTCTAAATTGCATCTGGCTCCACCTTCATTGGCTCAGGACACAGGCAGGGGCCTGTGTGCCCACCCCCAACCCCTTCACCATGCCCTGGGACAGTCACCATCGGCTAGAGCAGTGACAGTGGCCGATGCTCAGCAGCAAATAAAGCCTTCTCAGGGACAAGCTCCCCGTTAATCGTTCCTTTGAAACAATCAATCAATCCCCCCTTCTGTCTAGGAGGGCTGCCAGAGAGTAAGATGATTGCTCTCATGCCACCTTGTGTGACTCACCAGAGAGAAAAGAGCACAGCAGTACAGGGAGGATAATTACTCTTTTTTTGTGAGTTGGTGCCTGGTTTCAGTGTATTTAAGTGTTGTTTAAGTGTCTAGTTCTTGGCCATTGTATTCAATCTTATTTTTATTAGGGTCTTAAAATTTTCACAGCATGGAGAACTTTGTACCTCAATGGGAGCTTTCAGAATACAGTGAAAAATACAACCATAAAAGACAGAAGTACAGGTTGCTCCCTGACATTTACCTATAGTGCTCTTCTCTTGCCTCATTAACTTTATAAGCATTCAGGTTTGCTAGAAATCATGGTAATTGATACTAAATCAGTAAAGCAAGCAAGCTGAAATGCAAACATGCCAAAGCCACTCTTCCACCATGCATGTTGCTGCAGAGAGAAAACTGGGTGCTTGAGGGAGGGACAGCTGTCAAGGCCACCACAGCTGTGCTATTTCCCTGACAAACATCTCACTGGACATGTCCCCAGGGCAGCTGTGGGTGGGGACATGAGTACAAAACTCCTGTGGGCAAGAGCAGCACCCGGAGCCTGGGATGTCTGCAAATCTGTGGATTCAGGTGTGCAATATCCTGTCTTGGGTGCACTTTCTTCTTTCTGTAGTTTCCCCCCCTCAATTTGTTCAAGTGGTTCAAGTCTGAGGAAGAAAAAAGGCCAGCCTGTTTTGCTTTGTGGGCTATATTTCTGTTGGGATGCTGCTCCTTAAAGAGCACAGCTTCATTGCTGCCAGGCAAACACGCCCGTCCGCCAGGGCTCAAGTTTGTTCTCGATGGGTGGCCAGACCATATTCTCCAAAAAACATCTAAAAACAACCCTAAACTCACAAAAAAATTACCAACAGGCATGTAAGCACTTCCACATTCCCCCGCTTGCTTGTTCTGCATAAACAGCAGAATTTTATTTTTCTTTCTGCCACATGCATTTTTAACCAGCTGTATATCACTCCTGTTTTAGAAGACATTGCACAGGAAAAAAAAAAGGCTGCAAAGAGACTTTGCTTTTTATTGATAGAGAAATACATTATCAGGTGTGGTTCACAGGGCTAGTCCCTCTAGTCTACCAAGAAGATTTCAAGACTTTGCAGATTTGTTTTCATATTTCCTTTGACCAAATAGGTCGCTAAAATTGATACATATGGATGAAGTCCATCCAGCCCACCATCCACTATTCCCTGGGAAGGACAGCAATGAATACTAGGAAATAAGAAAGAGCATACCTATAAATCCTACCTGTTCAACTTCCTCATACGTGGGTTGCTGCTCATGTTACTCTTTGCCTCCAATGGGCAGTCAAGTCAAAACCACTTCTAAGCAGGAAAAGTAGATTTCAGAAAGAATATTGTTCATCATTATTGAACACAGACTTCCTCCCTCTCCCCCCTCAACCCCTTTTCACAAAAAAAAGAGCTCACCTAGCAGGGACTTTACCTTTCTTAGCTAGAGGACACAGATGGGCTCCTCTGCACCATAGGTCAGGAGTGCTGGGTAGCAGTGAGGGGATCTGCAAAGAACTATCAGGACATCACAAGCCAGTTTTACTGAGTTTCACTCTGCATTACTCTCTGAGAATACATAATTTCTCTATTTTTAAAAGCAGGAAGAGATAACAATACCATAATTACCTTGGAAAGGTATCAAAATCTTAATGAAGTAATATTTGTTAAGCACTGAAGGATCTTTGAATACTGTGAGCGCTTTTGTGGCTTTACTTTGTCCTGTGGTGGTTGTTCAGAAAAATACTGAAATGAAGGGCAGAATTTGAAAGTGACTATTTCCATAGACATCAGCATCCCCCAAACCCGCTTGTGTTAGCGTGCTCTGAGGTAGTTAATATTTGCCAGGTGTTGAAATGCTCAGACACATTTGTCCCCAAGGTATTTAGAACTGTGATCCGTGGAGGCAAATGAAAGGGATATACTAGGAAACACATTAGAGTTCTTCCTGTGGTCTTGTGATTTTTTTCCCTTAACGTTTTTGCACAGTTTCAAACCAATGATTAACTTTCCATTGGCAACGTCAGGGCTGTAAATGTCTGGAGGAACTTGCTAGACGTGCTCTTGCACTTGTGTTTGGGCTGAGCTGGCTCACGCGCTGCCCTGGCGCTGATGGGGAGCGGGAGGGCACAGGCCAGACGCGTGCTGCTAGTGCAGGTAAAGGCCAGGAGAAACTTCACCTGCAGAGACACTAAACACCGGGCCTTTTTACCTCCACACTAACTGATCAACCAGATTAGGCAAGGCTGGAGTCAGCTGCCTGTGCTGCAGGCTGGCTGCCCACAGGGCACGAGGCACCCTGAGGTGCAGGACACTCAGGTGACATTCTGTTGGGTCCCTTCAAGACAAGCAAGAACAAGGATCCTCAGGGGGAAGATGAGGGAACTTCTGCAAAACAATCTCTCCAACACAACCAAGAAAACACCCAATAAAACAACAACAACAAAAAAATCAGCCAGGAATTTAAGAGCTGTCAAGGATCCTGAAATGGTGGTGGCTGTGGCAGATCACCATGGATGGGAGTAGGGGGAAAGCCTGCTGGGGCTGCAGGACATTGAGCCACTGCTCTGACATGGTGGGTAGGGGCTAACACAAGCCAGGAGAGCAGAAAGAAACTGCATGGTTTTCACCCTTCATTGATGCTGACTGTCTTGGTCTTGCAGCCTCCAGGATGCTGATCATGGAGGGGTGACACACACAGTGTGCCACCAGTGCACCATGGTTTGCTCACCAGCTGATCTCAGCTCTCAGGAGTTGCTAAAATATGGGGAGCAGAGGTATGTATGGTAAAGCTCAGTGTTTTTCCACTTGTGTTCAGCCATGCTGGAGCTCAGCTTCTGTGTTAGGCCCCTTCATACAATGGGTGGTACGCCAATAAAATTGCTCTCAGGAGAAAATTCTGCTGGGTGAGGCTAAGAGTGGCAGAATGAGGTTCTTAACAATCTTGATAGAGGCTGTAAGCAGTCTAAAGAGAAGCCTAATTCAGATGCCTCAGTATGCAGCCTTTTTGATTACACCCACAAACCACCCACAACCTCCAAATTGCTATTCTTTAGAAACATCCTGCAGCACTTTCTGGTTTCCAATATACAGCAGTGCTCTAGGCTTAGCTGCTGGATTTGTGCATGCACATGCAAAAATAACTAATGGAGAGCTTGATCAGACAGCAGGATCTTTTCTCAAATGACACATTTTAGTAATAAAGGAAATGTATTCTGTTATCCTGCTAGCATGGAATAATGAAACCATAGCTTTCCCTTCCCAGCTCTTTTCCCTTCCTCTCTTTTGAGTGTTGCAAAGCAGAAATGATCCTTGGCTTGTAGGCTGCAGCAGCCCACAGGACCTTTAAGAATAGTGTCAGAAACCCACAAAGCCATGCTGTTAATTGGGGACTGGGTCATTGGTGACACTCTGGAGAGCTGTGCTCTCATTCCAAAGCAGCAAGGTACCCTGCAGCTGCCAAAGCCTGACATTTCCACACAGAGGGAGGAGGGTCCCGTGTTGCTGAGACTCGTTTGTTTGGCAGCTCTGTCAAGCACACTGTGGCCTGGGAGATCAAACCCTTCTTCCTGCAGGCCCATGCCCATAATCTCTGCCCCTCCACACCTCTGGGAGGTGCTGCTGTCACAAGGACCAGTGACCATGATGTTTCCGTGTTTTCTTTGTAAGACGTGTGCGCTGGTACTCAAATCTCTGTCTTCACACTGCTGCCTGTATTGCCCAACTCTGTAACTCTCAAAGCAGAAGGCTAAAGGAAAATAAGACAAGGCTGATATTTAGGCCACCTTGTGAACTTCTGTTTTGTTTCTTGGGCAGCTGGGGTTTTCTTTTAATGGCAATCTCAATTTAAGGCACAGGACAGAGGGAGATCGAAGGGGAAAAAGAAAACCTCAACTAATTTTCTCCCCTTTCTGGCTATTAAGTGTGGTTTAAGAACAAAGTCTTCCCAGAGAGCTTCTGTAATCACAAATAAGAGAGACAAGAAAATAAAAGTTATGCTCCTGCTAACACTCCTGGGTTTTAAAAATTTTAAAAATATTTCAGTGCTCTACTCATGTTTTTATGAATCTCTGACCTCCATATTACCTCTTGTAACCACCATCCACACACAGTCCTAATAAGGTGGAAAACTCCAGAATCTACAAGAGCTCCAGAGATATCAGAGGTAGAGAAGCACTGCTGGTAGAGAGCTGGCTTCTGCTGTCATGCCAGAAGCAACTGGGGAGGTATAACTACACATTTATCGGCCTTTTCATCAAAGGAAACTGTTAGCACGAAATGCAACTTGTTCTCTGTGATACAAACTCATCAAAACAAGAGCACAGGAAGCTCATTGGCTCAAGCTAACTCTCAAACAGAGCTCCCTCCAAGGCTGCCCCCCAGACTTCTGCCTCCTTGGCTCCCAGCTCTTCGAAAAGAGCCTCCCCTGCTAGCCCCATGGCAGGAGAAAATCCCATCTATCCTCTCACAGAGAGTTTTCCCAGTGCAACTCACGCCTACACATATAACTCAGTTTCTTGCCTCGCTAATGATTTTATAAACTATCTCAAAGGCCAGCTGCCAGAAGCTGATGTCTCTGCAAAGTGAGAATTGTTTGGAGCATGCAGGAAGGTACTGTGCTCTCCTAGCAACCAAAGTTGTAAAATAATGTAATCATATCCAAGATAATGTGATAAAAGATTATATGATGCTTGTATCAGGTTGTTATGGCAACTGAAATAAGCTTAAATGTGTGTATCCAGCGTTTCAAACAAATAATGTAATTGTCTGCAAAATTACCTTCCTAATTAACCCCATTCAGTTTGCCATCCTCTCCATTCATATAAGCCTACTACAGGGCTGTTGTGAAACCTTATTTTCATAGAATCATAGAATGGTTTGGGTTGACAGGGACCCTAAAGATCACCCAGTTCCAACCCCTTTGCCATGGTCAGTGACACCTTCCACTAGACAAGGTTGCTCAGAGCTCCATCCAGCCTGGCTTGAGCAATGCCAGGGGTGAGGCATCCACAGCTTCTCTGGGCAGTCTGTTCCAGTGCCCCACCACACTCACAGTAAAGAATTTTTTATTGTGCTTGATCTAAACCTACTCTTTTCTAGTTAGAATCCATTCGCCCTTGTCCTGTCAGTACAGGCTCCTGTAAAAGGCCCCCTCCACCTTTCTTGTGATCTGTCCATCCTCACCCACCAGCTCTCCAATTCCTTCTCGGCAGGGCTGCTCTCGGTCTGTTCATCCCCAGCCTGTGATGGTACCAGGGGTTGCTCTGACCCAGGTGCAGCATCTCGCACTTGGTCTTGTTAAACCTTATGAGATTTCCATGGGCCCACTTCTCCAGCTTGTCCAGGTCCCTGGGCCCATCCTTCAGGTGTGTCAGCAGCACCACTCAGCCTGGTGTCATCTGCAGATATGCTGAGGGTGCACTCAATCCCCCTGCCTATGCCATTAGTGAAGGTATTTAGTAACACTGGTGCCAGTACAGACACCTGATCTGAAATCCACTGACCCCTCAGAGCCATTGACCACCACCCTCTGGATCTGACTATTCAGCCACTTTTGTATCCATCTAACAATCCACACATCAAATCCCCCTCTCTCCAATTTAGAGAGAAGGAGGTTGTGGGAGACCCCATCAAAGGCTTTACAGAAGTCCAGATAAATGGCATCTGCAACCCTTCCCTTGCCCACTGATGCAGTCCCTCCATCATAGAAGGCCACTGGGCTGGTCAGGCAGAACTTCCCCTTAGTGAAGTTGTGCTGGCTGTCCCAAATCACCTCCCTTTTTTCCATGTGATTTAGCACACCTTCTAGAAGGATCTGTTCCATGATCTCTCCAAACACAGAGGTGAGGCTGACAGGCCGGTAGTTCCCAGGCTCCTCTTTTCTACCCTTTTTTAAAGATGGGTAAAATGTTTCTCTTTTTCCTTTCACTTGGGACTTCACCTGACTGCCATGACTTTTCAAATATCATGGAGATTGACTTGGCAACTACATCAGCCAATTCCTTAGGACTCTGGGATGCATCTCATTGGATCCCACAGACTTAAGCACCTCAGACTGTCATGAACCAGGTCTTCACTCACCATGGGAGGGAGGGACTTTGCTCCCTGGTCCCCATCCTGCTGTCCATCCACTCAAGAGGTGTGGGAAGAGAGGTTGCCATTGAACACTGAGGCAAAAAGTTCTTGAGTACCTCAGCCTTCTCCTCATCCATTGTTACCATTTTTCCAGCATAGCTTACCTGTGGGGGAAGGGGGAGCATTGCACCTTCTCTGACCACTTTCAAGGCCTTTATCCTGCCTCTGCCCAACCCTGTTTTTATTTTGTTTGAAACCTTCTTTTTTTTGACCCTGCTGATGTAAAATTTGTTATTTCATCCCTGCACGTTTGAGTCAACACCTATTTGCATTTCAGTGCATCATCTAACATGAGTTTATTTTTTTTTCCTTTTCAAAACAATTTTGTTGCTTAGGGAAATATCCTAAGGTGGTGAGATTTACTCAACTCCTCCCCTTCCCTATATCTTGATGAATAACCAAAACAGAACTTCCAGGAAGTGAAAATACCCAGCCAAAGCCGAAGTGAAGATGACCCATCATCTCAGCCATACTGACAGCAGCTAGGAAAAGAAAGACATCCAAGAGAGGGCACACTGCAGCCTCACCCTTGCTGTCAGAATCTGTCATCCTCTCCTCAATTTTGGTTCCCCCTACCAAAATAATAACCAATTTCTCAAGAAAAATCAATTGCCTTGCTCCAAAATTTCCAGTTCTTATCACTAGATACACTTTTAAAAAAAATTTTCCATGTCTTTTGATTCCTTCCCTTTGAGGCTTTATAAAAGTCTAATTTCCATAGAGTGTCGTTCTGAAATCAACCCATCTTCTGTAATAGTCCCAGTGGGCTGATGTGGGGAGATAATTGTTTTCTGGATTGGATCAGAGTTTTAGTCTATGCTTCATTTCTGAGCTGTGATTTTTAAAGTGATTCTAATAGATACAATATTTAAACTGATACCTCTGTCAAAATTCTGGGTTTTGTGGGTTTTCTCTCTTTCCCACTTCCCAATCCTTGCTGTACATGGGGACAGTGGTGGTGGGTGGGGGCTGGGTCCTGTGCCACAGCTGTGGGCAGGAGGGCACAAACCACCCTGCAAACCCACTGGAGCTGTGCCCTCCACGGGCTGCTCCTGCTGAAGATGCCAAGGCAGCTCAGCTGAGGCAGCTGCACAGGCGAAGCAGGAGCAGCCCTTTCCCTCCAGGGAAGGTGGTTAACGATCTTTTCCCTCTGTTCTTCCATTACCTGCCTGGTGCTGACAGCACAACCTGCACTCCAGGTGCTTCCCTTGCCCTTCCTTCTTCCTGACCTGCAAACCACTCACCCGAAGCAGCACTAATGTACCAGCAAAAGCTTTGCTGCTTTCAACACCTCAAAGGAAAAAAAAGTCCCTATAACAACGCAAAGCAGCAGTAAAGAAGCTGGAAAGAAGGAAATGGGGTTGATGAATAACCTCAGCCGCCCTGCAGAAGTGTATCAGAGGGCACCAGCTGTGCCTGCCTGCCAGGAGAGCCCAGCTGCACACCCAGACACAACCCGCTCTCCGTGCCTGCCTTCCCGTCTGCTGGAATATTTGGGGTGTTTACCCTGCACTTCATGGGCTGGCTCCAGGCTCTTCCCCATGTGATTGCACTATCAATCAGCCAAAGGCAAAGATAACCGAGACCAGCAGGTGCTGTGTGGAAACCAGTGCTGGCAATGGGCTAAGCCTAAAAGCATCAGGGCCATTTGCCACGTACGCCTGACTTGCTGCAGAAAATTCCCCAGAGGGAATAAGCAAAAGGAGAGAAACAAACCCTTTGAAAATATAATATATCTAGGTCTTATTTCTTTTTTGCACAATGATGAAAACAAGACAGGTAATGTCCTTTCTGTAAAGGCACAAGTAGCTCTTTGGATGCACTGAAAATGCTTTTGTGAAATAGAAACATAAGGGCTTTTAAAAGAGTATGCTGTAAAACCAAATTACAGTAGCATCATGCATAACATTCCTTAAATTTACTGATAACTTCCCAGCTTCCAGTTCTTCTTGGGAACAGGAACTAGATGAATTTAACTTTGGTACTGCACTAAGACACGGGGAAATGCCTGAGTGACATTGTGTACATCATATGTTTCACACCAACTGCACCATCCTTCTACGCTTGCAATTGCTACCAATTAACCCTGGGCTCCAATACCTTTCCTCCATCTGAGCATGATCCAAAAAGCCATCCTGGCAGATTCAACAGCAGCAGCCAACCCACAACGGGAACTCTGAAAGACATAAAGGATATTGCAAAGCAGGCATTGCACCACACAGGTGCCTGTTTGGAAACCACAAACCAGGAGCTCCAATTCCCTGAGCACATGCTGAAGGACACCTACAATATGTGCAGCAGGATAACATTTTCTTATTTTATAACTTGTCTAAGTGCCTCCAGACAGTTAGGGTTAGGATTCATATTTATTAGGAATTTACCTAAAAGAGGATACCTGGACACAAATTTAATCTTTTCATAGGTCTGTTTTGCAGACAAGAAAATATCAAAAATCACCCTATAATTCTGTTTGCTCACACATGAACATTAAAGTGAAAAGAAAGGAAAAAGATCTGTAATTTTTGCCTCTTAGAGCTCACAAACTTCATTTGAAACTCCAACATCTCTGAGCACTTGATAATAATCCTAGTGGTGATATGTAAAGTGTTGGAGGAGTTTCATACAAAATGATCTTGCTTTAGCTACTTATTTCTGTGAGGCTCTTTGTGTGGCTTCATCAGAATGAGTTACGCTGGGTTTATGAGAGTGGATCATTTATAAAGCTCATATAAATGATATATTCAGAGAGTGTTTTGTGTTCCACTTGATAAGCATTAATTGTATGCAAAATGGCATACAGCAACTAAGCACGCCTCTTTCTTGCAAGGTAGTTGTGGCCATTCAGGTAGAAGCCCATATTTTTTGATATTTCTAGGCTGGCCTTACAAGCATTTTTAGCTCTTTCTTTAAGAAATAAGCAAGGTAAAATTTGTCCAATTGTTATAAATTAATAAAAGATGCAAATCTAGTCATCTGCATGAAGAAAATGGGAAGGTAAGAGAGGCTGTTTCTAATCCAAATCCCCACGCTGACTCCCTCTGCAGCAGCAAGGAAATTATTTTCTCTGCTCTGAGCCCCAGTTTTCCCCCTCAAGTGCTAGTGCTAATTATACCTGCCTCACTGAGGTTTTGTAACAAACAGCCTGCATGTGAAAACTACTTTGATGCAAGCAAGAGCCAAGTTTCAGTAATAAACATATGGTGAATGACATTTTGCCTGGATTTATGCACTGGAAGAGTTTATTTAAATCAGATTTGGAAACCGATAGGGAGTCGGAGGAACCCTGCACCGTTTCTCAATCAATAAATAAACACTTGTAGCCTCTGTTCTAAATGCACGGAAGCCTGGCTCTGTGCCAGGCATTAGACAGACGGTGGGCTTGGAGTTTGTGCCCTTATCTTCATTTTTTGGAGCTCATTGCCCTCTCTTCCAATGCTTGGTTTAAGGGCAGAGGGGGAAGGTGGGAAGGTGCTGGGACCATCCAGTGCAGCGTTCCAGCCCCCATGAGCCAGGGCAACATCCTTGCACAGGGAGAATTTTATAGCCAAAGAGCATGTGGAGAGGAAGATGGACTGAATCTAGATCCAGCCATTCCTAAAACTAGGCAGAGATGGAAATATGCTTTTTAAAAACTTTCTCCAATAACCAGGCTGCTCTAGCCAGAAACACCCTAAAATAAAACCTTACCTGGTGTCTGTAATCCTGAACTTCAAACTACTGTACAAATTACATCCGTGCACTTAAAAACTTTATCTTAAAAGGGTAGCCACTGACTTGGGCAATTTACAGACTTCAATTATTTACAATTGCCTCTTTGTCAAAGCAGGGGAAGGAGGAGGAAGGGAGAAGACTGAATCCTGGCAATGCTGCAGTGACCCTGTGCAAAACCATGGGCAGACAGAGGTTTTCAGCAAAGAGCTCAGCCCCAAAATGCTTTGTTTTAACTGCAAGCCTCCTAAGAGCGGAACTGCTTTTCTTTCATTCTGTGCTCTGGAAACTCGTTTTTCATTTTCAAATTATTTGAGCCAGGCTGACTTTGTGGCTGCAATCTCAGCCCTGCCAGGGTCCAGTTGCCTTCCATGAGGCTGGGAGTGCCCTGCCCTGGGCACGCAGCCCCCAGAATTGCAACCCCCCTGAACACCTTCCTGATGGCTTCCCAGGCACACCAGAAATCCTCAGCAGAAATTGCTTTCATTCTTTTGTTAATATTTAATGCAAAAGTTTCATCTTGAAAGAGAAAGACCTTTTGGTTCAGAGGCAAATCTGAAATGATTTTCATATTAAGGCTCTCAATTACTCCTTCTCAAATAAGTGTTTCCATATGGACAATTGTATGACAAGTGGGATAGAGTGGTTTCTGCTTTCTTCAGCTGCAGTTACTGATAATTTCTGTAGCACAGGATGGATTCCTTCACTTCAGACCCAAATCAACTTTCCAAGATACATGCATCTTCTCCTCTCCCTCCCCGCAAGTCTTAAATTACCAGTACCACAATCCCACTGGGGAACTGGGAAAATGAGGGTATAAAAATGTTTAATTTTTCTAATAGTTTTAATTACCATGTATTTTTAAAGCCCTGTGATTTCTCACGTCGCTGTGGGATAGCTGTTCTAATTTGAGCGGTGACAATGTACGTGGGTATGGAATTAAATTTAAACCTTCCATGGTTACTAACAGCTATCGTCACCACCCTGCACAGGATAACCCTGATGCTTTGCTCTGGGGCCTCCCTTGCCATGGCCATTTTCCCATCTCAAGATTTAAAAGGGATCTCAGTGCCTGAACCTCACCAGTTCTTCTGGAAGAGCCAGGCTCTGGAAGCCAAGTCACTTACATACCACCCTGGGACGTCTTCATCTGGCCATGGCGCTGCTCTCCATGAGAAATGAGACATCAGTGCCTGGCCGAGCCACACTGCGGGCCTCTCGGACATTTTTCCTCTGGGCCTACTTCTTCAGTCCTGGTATCTGAGGTTTGAGACACACAGACATGAGAGATGGGTTTTTGGAGTTGGTCAGGATGGGCATGTCCTGGAGAACAGTTCTACCAGACAGAGAAGGGCAAATAAACCACCAGCAGCGTTCATCACAGAGGCCCTTCTCTGGGTTTTGTAAGTCTCACCCAAGGAAGGGGTTGAGGGCAGTTTGTCACTGCCCAGTGTGGCAAAATTTGAAAGTCCCAGAGACTGCAGAAGGGATCTGAGGGTACCAAGGGTCTGGGTGGTAGAAGCAGAAAATCTCCTTTAAGAAAGGTCATGCTGGCAAAGCAGCATCACTCCTCACAGCCTAAAAACATTTGGAAGAACAAGACAACCAAGCAGCTTCCCTTCAGTAGAGACAATGATCACACTGCCTTGCCTCCTTTTTTGGTCTAACCTTGACGTTTATGAGTGTACCCAAGCCTGCAGGAACAATTGGGATCATCCCAAAGCACAGACCAGGGAGTCCCACCCACAGAATGCACGAGTGTTCCAGCTTTTGGGCAGGCAGCTGAGTAGCCTGTCTATGCTAACAGAAGATTAAGATGTCTAGCTTAACAGAAGATTAACATGTAAAAATAAAAGCCAAGTGAAAACAAGAAAAGTGACAAAATAACAGCATAAATTACTGTGTAATATGAACATATTAATAAATTACAGGGATAACGATTTTTAAATTATCACTTCATCGCTGATGTATTTCTGCATTAGAGGCAGTATTTCACAATCTATATGAACTGTGCTGCTTTACAGATGTTACCTTTTATAATTCCCATTGAAAAACTGAAATGCTGATCCAGATGACACAGCTGGTTAACATAAGTATTATATTTTCAGATTTCCAAGAAAACTGTCAGGATGACTTGAAAAAAACATTTGGTTTATTATTTATAAGAAATGCTAGCTTTCCAATGCCAGCTAATTCACTTAAAATGCTATACACCAATGTGCTAGGTTCAGCTGAGCAAGGGATTTCCAGCTTTGCACAATTATGACTTTGGCAGCTAATACTGCTTGCAGCAGGGTTTTTTCCCTTTGGTTTGGTTTTTCTTTTTTTTTCTTTTTCCATGCAAGTTAACTGAATCCCTGAATTTCTTCATATGTCCTAGAATATAAATTTGCTGGTTTCAAGGCAAATTTGTTTCATTTTAAATCACGTTAATTTGCTTCTGAATGTAAACCAACAATTATTTAACTGCTTGGAAATTCTCAGATCACACTTTTGGACACATGTGCAGTGTCTGTCCCACATATTGAAACCTGAGGGACCAGAAGATCATCAATAGGAGAATGAGGACAAGAGGAGAGAGGAGATGTTGGGGTTTGCAGCACATGTGACTGCATGGAAACTCTTCAAACCAGGTCCTGTAGTGGCACAGCTGAGGTGAGGGCAACTCCAGTGGGAAAAAAGCAGGGCCTGGAAAGGAAAAAGCAGCATTTTTTTGTGTCAGACACTGCAGAAGGGTGGTGAGTCTTGAGTGCATTTTTAATACCTAACAGAAGACAAGTAATTAGTAGCAACATTAATGATCATAAGCGTTGGTAGTTTCAGCCCTCCAAGATTTTTTGATGTTGGAAGAATTAATGCCAAAAGTGGGAGGGATTTAGACTCTTTGCTCTTCCATTGAAAAATACAAATAATGACTTCCATTTCTCTCCCTCAAAACCCTTGTTCTCTGAAAAGGAAAAGGCTGGTGGAGGAGCAACAATCTAATACTTCCCAGTGCTCTGTCTTCTGAAGATGGAAAAAAAAAAAAAGAGAAATACCTCAATTTTCAATAGCAGGATGAGGGGTTTATTTCTCTCGTCATACGTCATTCATTAGGAGCTGTCAGGTCTCAGGACACATCAGAGGCACTGGGAGCAGACAGGTACCAGCTCCCAGGCTGTCCCTGGAGCTGGCACAGAGGCAGAAATGGAAATGGGCATTACCAGCACATCCCCAAGAAGAGAGCTTTTGCACAGGTCCTTGCCAGACAAATGGACTGTTTCTACAAGAACTCCCAGGCATGGGGTAAGGTGTGTGGGGAAGAAGCTCCATTACCCCCAGAACTCTTGGAAGTGCTGTGCTCCCTGCTAGAGGGAAGAGAGCAGATGCTGTCCCACAGAAAGTGCCTCAGGAGTGAGTGTTCCTCTTGGAAGTGCTGTGCTCCCTGCTAGAGGGAAGAGAGCAGATGCTGTCCCACAGAAAGTGCCTCAGGAGTGAGTGTTCTCCCCTCATCCACCAGCCCCTTGTGCCAATGCGACCCTGTGCAAATCAAGAAAAGCCCCTGAACCCCCCCCAAAACCTGAAACAAAGCAAAAGAACTCCACCCAAGGAGGAAGAACCATGCTGGCAGCTGGCCACTGCACTACTGTTCTGAACCATGCCAAGGTGATGGGCTCAAGGACATGATGCAGAGCCAAACTTGCAAGGCAGAGCACTGAGCACAGGAGACACTCATCACCCCCGTTTTGAGAACAGCTTGCCTGATTTTTCACTGGCCTGAGGCAACCTGCTGAGGGACCTGCAGCCAGAAAGAAAAGTGAATAAAAACAGTCACGCATGACTTGCCGCAGGGAGCCCAAACTGACTGAATTGTGGATCTGATGAAGTGCCAGAAAGATATATTAATTAATTGACTGGCAATGGGAACCAGGCAGGCAGCAGCAGCCCCTACCTGCATCCACTGATAGCTCCCTCTTGCCAGCCCCAGCAGCCAAGACACCAGGAGTCTGTGGGGGGGAAGCAAAAGGAGCATCGTGGGGATGCACGTGCCCACCACTGCTCCCTCCCTCCCCATGCTCCTGTTATCAAGGCTTGAGTCCCTGCCCAGAGGCAGTACAGGTGCCTTCACATTTGTTTTTAATGAAGGACACAACTGTGCAGTCCAACAGCACATGGATGCAAGGACAGCCTGGGACTTTAAACATAAGCCCTTGAGATATGCTTGCCATAAAAGCAAACATCCCTGCCAGCACACACAGTGTGCAGCACATGGTGCTTCCCTGGGCATCCCCCAGCAGCCACCTGTCCCACCCTGCAACCAGCAACAGCCCCAAAAAACTGCAGGGCTGGGGCAGATGCACCACCCTGGCCATGCAGATGTCCCCAGACAAGACCCTGACACCAACACGTTTTATCTAGTCTCAGCAGTGCAAATGATGGAGACCAAATGTTACCACCAGTCCAATCCTGAGCCAGCCAGACCCTGACAAACTGATGCCAGTAACTTGCAATCTCCCTGGAATACAGCTGTGGGCTTTGCAAAGAGTGGCACCTATATTCATGGATTATGGTGATGGGACTTTTCATTTATTTATTTATTTCTCTTTGCCTCTGTCCTCCATGTCCAAACAGCCCTGGGCTGTAATTAGCAGCATGCTGCTTTCCCACTGCTTTCCCAAAAATGCAGAGAAAAACCAGAACGTGGTGGGTAGGGAAACACAAGCGGGATTAAATACCAACATAAATCATTCTGAGGGTGTAGGACCAGGAACAATTTTTTCACATTTCACTCACTATTTAAAATGTACAACCACCTCCAACCTCCAAAAGACACCTCCTCGCCTCCATTGTGAAATGGAAATGAGGGTGATGTGTGATTTCCATCCTCCAGGCTCCCCCCTCTGATTCCCACCAAATTCTTCTCTGCCCCCTTGGATGCTACCAGCCCCAGCCCCATGTGCCCCACACTTGGTCAAGTGCCTTGGAGCAGCCTGGAGACCAGACCCAGCACAAAAGCCACTGGTCAAGTACTGGGGCACCTGCTGAGGGTGGATGTCCCCAATGGCCTTTACAGCATCTCAGTAATTCCTGTTGCTGACCTCTCTGCATGTATACCCGTTTTTCATCTGCAAAACTGGTGTGTCTGGCCCCCCTTTCCTCTGTCTGCTTTTCTTGCAAGAAGCTGTCTATTGCAGGGCCGCCTCACAGTCTTCTTCCCTCCCCTCTCTGTCTTTGCTTCTAGGTTATGTATCAGCTGCAATGGCTTCTGGAAGTTTTGCAGCATCATATTTCTCACTCCTTGCCCTTTTTCTCCCAATGCCTCATACCTCAAGAATGAGCTATTTGTCATTTTTCAGGAAATCTGCCTTACAAAGGTTTTGGCTGCTCCAAGAAGCTGGGAAGCTCCAGGAGACAGCTTAAGCAGGAGCTGTAACCTCTGATTCCTTCTCCTCCTTCTCATGCTGCAAGGCACAGGGGGATCCTCACCTTGCACCACTTCCCTATATCCCTCCAGCTCCATCTCATCCCATGTGCATCTCCCACAGCTTGCAGAGATGAGTGTGTGGCTCCTGCTGGGCTGCCTTGCTGGCTCCAAAACCCGAGCAGAGCTTTTCATCAGTGGGGGCTGGACCCCCGTATCCTGCCCCACACCGCAGGGAGCCTTGCACTGAAATCTGTTGGGAGTGGGGCCCAGAAACTGCTCAGGCTGTCACAGGGAGCTGGGAGCACTGTGGACTCACGTCCTGCTGCTCCAACCCCCAGCTCAGTGTGAGAGCTGTGCAGATGGGCAGACAGCACAGAAAAGCTCCCACCTCCTGCGAGCAAACGCCACCCCCATGCCTGGGAGCGACGAGCATCATGGGGACTGCCAGCATGTGAACCTCCTGCCTCTCCCCAGTGGGACACTGCTGAGCAGAGCTGGATGGACACACACAGCCAGCCCTCCAGCCTCACACACATTGCTGCATCTCACACCACAGCTCTGGATGAAAGCTGCAGGAAAGGGTCTGGCAAAAACAGTTTTCCTCAGCCTGTAATACTCCCATGCCTGAGCCTTACTAGATTCATACAGAAAACCCAAGAGAGTCTGGGGCTGCTGCATGTAATTAAGAGTGATAATTGCATCAGGTGTAATCTCACCCTCCCTCCATGCAGCCCTGTACAGATAAGCATGGGAATGGCTACATCACTCTGAGCAAGGGACCCTGCCACGTCAAGGAGTGAAAAGGCTGCAAGTCCCCCCTGCACCTGTCAGATAAATCTACTGCAGCCTCTTATCAGCAGCAGCACAGGGTCCCCGAGCCAGCCTGCATGGTCTGGGGAGGTGCTGTGGAAGATAAAAATCAGCAACCCAAAATTAACACCACCAGCAAAGCCTTGTTCACTCACCAATGCAAACACCTTCCCCTGGGTGAGCCACACCAGCAGGTCTCTGCTGTCAGCAGGGACCCTGTGTGCACCTCAGCTGTTACCACCCACGAGGTTTGGGCAGCAGAGGCCGTATTTAGTAAGCCCCACTGTCACCATGGCAACCGGTTTTGCTTAAACGTAGGGATGCAGAGGCCCGGATGCTCCGACCCTGGCAGGGCAGGGGGTGCCATGGGTGCTCCGACCCTGGCAGGGCAGGCGGTGATGGCACTGCCAGTTCCTCACTGGGGCTGTGCTGCTGCCCCCCCGAGCAGGGCAGTGCCCACAGAGAGTCTGGCCTCTCTAAATGTTTTTGCTGGATGTTCAAATGAATTACCTGTCATGAAAAAAAGAAAAAGAGAAAGGAATTACAGCTATTTTCTTCCCAGGAGGTGTGATTCAGTTCAGGGAAGGTTCCATAAGGATCTCCTTGAAGGATGCACCTTGCAAACCTTTGTTGTTCTGAGCTACACTCTGTGAGACTGCAGCTCCAGGAGAAGGCTGTGGAAGACATCAGGCAGCCACCACCAGGGATGGTGGCAGCTTTTGAGGAGGACAAGGTCCTTACCAAAGGCCTGGAAGTCTGGGTAATCAGCAGGAATTATTAACTTGGAAAAGAGCTCTAAGATCATTGAGTCCAACCACTAATCCTGCACCACCATGTTCACCCCTATCCATACCCCTAAGTGCCACATCCACATGGCTTTTGAACCCTTCTGATGGTGATTTCCAAGGCATTGCATCTCTCAATTCTCAGCAGCCACTATGGATGTGATCCACTGATGGAGCAGCAGCCTGCCTCTAACCAGGCAAGCCCATCCTACAACAGACATCACAAAGATTTTAGTACCCAAGCCAATCACAAGACCCCAGGGTTTTATTCCAGTGATGTTCAAATGCTCACACAAGCATGACTTAATTTAATTTTCAGTGCTCAGCAGAATGCATTTTTGTTGCATCTCAGCTGTGTTGCAGAGATAAATGATGCGTTTAGTCTTTTGACAATTTTGCTAAAGCTTCATTCCCAGCTGATCTCTTTCAAATGATGTATATTTCAGGGATTTTTATCCTTAATTAATCTTTGTTACAAAAAGAAAAATAGGAGTTTTGGAAGAAATGCATTTTCTGCTATTAAAATCATATTTTCTCTCATTCCTCTCTTATTTCCTTCCATTGCCTGAGCCTTGGCCTTTCACTGCCCTTGCAAACAGGCAAACCCTGAGACTTCTCCAGTACATTTGATACTGCAGGAGACTGGAAATATTTCAGAGCCAGGAAATAATGACAGTTATTCCATTAGATACAAAGATATTCCTCCACAAGCCTCACTAAAAAAGCATTACACCGTTAATATTATTACCCAAAACTCCCTTCCAGCTCTAAGTAACCCAGATATTCCTTTGTCCTGCTGCTCTGCACTGTATCCCTCTCTTCTCCTGAGAACACTTTGGCAAAGTTTGCTGAACTGCACAGAATACTTTTGCCATAACACACGTGCTCTCTTCATCCTGATGTGAATCTCAGGGACTGACCGGGCAGCCCCCGAGCTCCCACAGGCTCAGGTTTTCTGCAAACACCTGCAGTGTGCTCTGAGCAGGTGAGCTCCTGACCTGGCTGCTAGCTTTGGCTTCCCTGCAGCACATCCTCACCCTACGGGCTCATGCCCGGCCTCCTGCTCCACGTGAAAGAAGTGCAGCTAAGGGCAGGCAAGGCTGCCAGGCCAGCAACAGCAGGAGAAGCAACAATAACGCTACCCACACATACACTTCTCAGCTCCAAAGTGCTGTTTGCTGGGCTGTGGTCTGATTCCTGAGAAATTCTGCCTTAGTGAGCTGCAGTTATCCCTCCCAGCCCCCTTGGACACGGTGCTGTGGGGATGGGCTGCAGGTGCTCTTGGTGCTGGTGCAATTGTCACACAGGTTGAGAGGCTTTAAGCCACCCCTGGGTCATCTGTGTGCTTCAGCTTTCCCAGAGAGGGACTAGAAAGTACCTCAGATTTCCTAGGAGAGAGCAGCCAAGAAACCCAGAGGAAGGGCCAGATGGCAATATCCCACTTTTACCTCTTGTCTCTTGATAACTGTGTGATACTGAGACAATCTCAATGCTGGAAAAAAGATCATATTCTCTCTCCAAAACACCTGTGCTAGCTAACATACATCTATATACATATATATACACACACACATCTACATATGTAACTTCTTGGAGGCAGAGCCTGTGCTGACGCTACCTTCACACTCCTGATGAAGCTGTGAGGAGCCAGGAGTAATTCTGATGCACTACACACAAAGGTGAACTTGGGTTAACTGTGTTAAAAAACAATAATAAAAGCACAATCCACAGGAAGTGGAGAAAGTAAAGTATTTCTATAGATAGTTTTACTTAAAGCTTCATACTCTTAGACTGGCATGGGAGCAAAGATGCCAAAGAGCAGCCCAGCAAGAAATTCCAGGTAGTGCAGAGCAACTCACCATTCTCTAACTAGTGCAGGAATATCTTTATTTTACTGGCTAGCTATACCTTAATCGAACAATCACTATAGATTGTAGAATGTAGAGTGGCCTGGGTTGGAAGAAAACTCAATAGTTCCAACCCCCCCTCCATGGCTGGAATTAGATTTGGAATTAGATTCCAGTAGATGTCACAGAACACATTCTCAGTCATTATGGAAGACCACCCCAGAGGTGCTCGTTCACAAGGGTAACCCCTTGAGTTTCAGACAAGCCACATGATGGCTCTGGTGGTTTTAACAGAAAACACGTCATTTAGGAGCCGCCAGCCGAGCCACAGAGGGAACCATGGCTGGGGAAGCTGGGTGAATCAGGACCACAAGTCCTGACACATTGTTCCCCCCATTCCCCACTGGGAAGCTGCAGACAACACACCCCCAGGGAGCCTGGGCCAGGGCATGCCTGCTTTTATACCCCTTTGGGTCCCCACAGAAGCAATTTGCTCTCACTTGGTGGGCTGGATGGCATCTCCTGGTGCAGGCTCTGCCAGGAGCTGCTTCCCAGGCAGTGAGCTCTCCCCGAGCCCCTGGCAGCAGCAGGGCTTTCTGGGGACGGGAATCCCTGCACCCCCCAAAGCCTGTGTGAGTCATGGAGCTGTGAGAGATGGAAGGTTATTTCTGGATGTAACTTTCTGGACTGAGGGAAACACTGCGGTGTCAGCACCCAGCTGTGCTTTTAGGAGGTGCGTTGTTTGGCAAGTCTTGCAAATCTATTTCCATATGCAGGCGCACGCATGAATCACTCCTTACAAGAAAAAGCTGCAGGGGTGAAAGGGCCAAGACAAACTTTGCTGGGAGTGAAGGCAAAACCATTATTTTTTTTCTCCACTATAAATAAAACAGCCACACAGAGGCAGGAGAGGCCAGAAGCCCCCTTTCTCCCCTTATCCAGAGCTGATCCCTCTGCTTGTTTTCCCCAGCAGCTCCTCAGCAGCAGGATCAGTACTATCACCTGTTGATGCCAACCTACTTCTGCAGCAACATCAGCACTTTTCACAATGTGTCTATAGCTTATTACCAGTATTATTTCCCCTCTCTGCTAAGAGAGAAATTATCTTATTCCCCTGTCCAGTCACTCTTTCCCCACAAATATCAGTGTTTTCCTAACACCACCTATTCCCAAGGAAATAAAAAATAGGAACAATTTATAGGAACAAAAAGCTTGAGCCCAGCATGCAGGCAGCATCAGTGCCCCAGAGGGTCTGGGAAAAGGAACCAGGGGCAAAATGGTGGCTGTGATAAAGCAAAAGAACAAGGGAGAGAAAAGAAAAAGGGACAAGAGGGGAAGAAAATAAGGAACAGGAAGAGAAACATGTGGAAGAGCTTCCCTCCAGCAGCGATCCCTGCTAGGAAATCCTGATGCCCCTCAGTAATCCTAGTCTCCCTAGGAAAGTAGAAATCTAGGAAAAGTCTCACCTAGTCTCACCTAGGAAAGTGGACAGAGGCAGATGCAAAAAAGGAAGCATGAAACAACTTACAATGCCACAGGCATTTCTTGCTTGGCTAAATTTCTACCTGCTACATCTGAGGAATCTTTTCGGTATCTCTAACTTCCTCTCCAACACCAACAGTTCTGATCTTCCCTCCATCTGGCTCCTTTCCGCTTCAGCTTTCATGTACATGTTCCTCACATTGATCCTTTGTGCCTGTTTGCCCCACAGTACTGCAGCAGACAGCCTCTCACACACATTGTGGTCAGTAGCTCCTTCAAGATTTAAATCCTTGCATATGATTATGCTTAGACCAATCACCCTGTGGTTGCTCCTGATTTATATAAATTTCTGTACTTATAGATTCTCCAAGTATATTTTCAAAACATACCACCCATTCAGAGAGCTGTTAAAGAGCACTGCTAATTTGACGAGCGAGCAAATGTGGTATTTTTTATTGTGACTAGGAAAGAAACTTTTGCAATTTCCTGGAATAAGTACTGTCAACTCTTAACTTGCTCCTGTCTCGACTCCTGTAGTCCTTGTTTCCATACCCTAAATCTCATTCTTGGCTTTTCTTCCACAGTCCTTTAGCCAATACTTTAGGCCTCTCCCTTACCGTCATTGCATCATTTCCCACTTATTTAACCTTGCTTTTTCTATTCAAGTGTCTGGAAAAGTTTTCTGCTGCTTTTCAACCATGATCAGCAAAGATAACTCAGCTGGACTCATGCTTGTTTTCACTGTATTCCTAGACTTTACTGGTCATGTCCAACTTACTTGGCTAACAGGTCATTTTTCCATTCCTTGCTAGCTTTTTATTTTTCTCTGACATGGATAGTTGCAATCCCTACCTTACAAGGCTAATTGAGATTTAAGGTCCTCATAATTCCTGCCCTCTTATCCTGCAGAGAGCACAGGCCTTAGCCAGTCATCCCAGCTGACTTCACGGCAACTCCCCTGTACAAGGTCCAAACTCCTTAGTAATACCATCCTTGCACTAAGGCTGAACTGATTCAACTCTTCAGCATGTAATAGATGTATCACTCTATTCCACAATCTGTGCTTCTTCCTCTGCCAGGGCTCTGAATCCCAGCTTGTTCCTTATCACAAGTCTGCCCTCCAAAACTTTACTTTCCATGCCATTTCCTGCTTTCCTTTTCTACACAACTGCCTTCAGGTCAGCACCCGAACTCCACTATAAATTTTAAGTGCACATCTAGTCTCAGGTGAATTTTATTAGCCTAGTTTCTGTCATGGCCTACTCAGAGCCCTGGGAGCTTGGTATGGCTTCCTTACCTCGTCCTCTCAGACTTGCAGTGTAGCACTGCTACCACCATCTCTTCTCCTGGCTACCTTGAAAAGAGAATGAAATAAACAACCCAATCTCTCCTCCCAGTTCCACTACTCATTCCTTTCCTTTCTCTGGCACTCTGGTTCATGGCTGCAGGGCCTTCTCAGTCCATCAGCTCTGCAGCTTTATTTAAGCTCAGCCAGAATGTCAGACCCATATTCCCTTCAGAGTGCTCTTTCTCCTCAGAGAAATGCAGTCTGACTACAAAGCTTATTAAATATGTACTGAAAACAATAAACAACCAAGTGACAGATAAACAAATCACCTCCTTCTCAGGCAACCTAGTCAGAAGGTTACTTCTCCCTCCCCAGGGAGGGACAAGATCTCTCATTTATGTGATAACGTGCAGATCTGCACCACGGTAATGACTTTATACATATCACATGCTTCAGGGCTTCAGCCACTTGCTTGCTGAATACAGGAAGGAAATATTTCCCTCTGTAAAAATTTGGTGAGATTTTTTTCATGACTACTTCACCTTCTGAAGGATCAGCAGTAGGTGTGGACAAAGCACAGGAATGGACAAGAGCGAAGAAAGTCCTCCCTCTTGCAATTGATACTTACCTGGATAATCTGGCAATCAAATTTATTACCAGACCTGGCAAAGAACTACTAATCCAGTCTTTCACTGTTCTCTCAGTCTGGCAAGGCATTCATTTTCTGTTAACTTCTTGGATCTGTACCTTAGTATATCTCAGCTCTGCACTTGCAATGTCCCTCTGCTTCTTCCGCTTTCTGAGGTATGGCTCTCATCTCTTCAACTCACAATGCCAGAAATGTCTTCACTTGTCTTAAATTACTGGCATATATTGTGGAAATTTAATGGCACATACAGGCAACCAGGTCAAGTCTCTTCCCCCTCACTCTCCACTGGTGAGACGCACCTGGAGAGCCATATCCATGTCTGGCTCTCCAGCACAAGATAGACATGGACTTAATGGATTTAGTTCAACAAAGGAACACAAAGGTGATTAAGGGACTGGAAGACCTGAAGAGATGGAGAGAGCTGGGACTGCTCAATCTGGAGAAAAGGTGATAAGTACTTGATGAGGGGAGTAAAAGGAAAGAGCCAAGCTCTTCTTGGTGAGGCCTGGCAACAGCACAAAAGCCATCGGAACTGAAATACAGCAAATTTTTAAATGTAAGAAAAAGCCTTCTGTACTCTAAGAGCTCTCAAGCACCGGCACAGCTTGCCCAGAGAGGTTGCAGAGTCTTCATCCTTGCAGATACTCAGGACCTGACTGTATACATGGCCCCAGTCAACCTGCTCTAGCTGATCCTGTGTGAGCCCATCTCAGCAGTGCCTGCTGGCCTCAGTGACTCTCAGTGCTGTAACAGCAGTTATGATCCATGCCAGTCTCCTCTGGCATAGAACACTGGGAAATTAGCCCAGGTCACAGTGTTCAACTGCTGACTTAAAGCAAAGGAGATTATTAAATAGCCAAAAGTTGAGAGCAATGGGCTTGCTCAATCACAGCATGGTCATCGGCATCAGCTGCCTCAGGAATGCAAAAGCTAAAATATGAAACAACCACCGCTTGCTCAAGTCTTGCTGCTGTAAGAATTGCCTAACTGGGTGTCCAGACCCAAACTTCGAGGAGACAACCATGCCAGGCTTTGCCCAAAAGGGAAGAAGGGCCATGGGGAATCCCAGAGCAACCAGTGATGGCCACAAGTGGGGCTGCACAAAGGAGCAGACACTGTCATGTCTGTCACCATGCCTGCAGGCTTCCCACTGGTGGCTAAATCAGTCCTTCAGCACAATCTTTGCCAAGTTACTTCACCTAAAACAAGCTTCTGACAGGGATGACAGAGCCAAGGCAGCCCTTGCCTTTGCAATCACTGGCAGAATACTGCAGAATACTGCCCAGAGCACACAGCTATCTGTCAATCTGATGAAACCTGGTGTCACATGTCATACTGAAACTGCTCTTGAGTTATTTAAAAAATCTTTTAAAAAAATCAGGGCTTCACAAAATTTTTTATTTTATGAAGTTCAGCAGGCCTGATACTGCAACATCAACTCAGCAAGACACAAAACCCCAACCCCTATCTCTAGCTCCATCAGGTCATCTTTTTTTACTGCCAGGAAAGTGCCTACAAGCCTGAACATTTACATATGAAAATGTGAATGTAGATACATTTTTTCCAAAATCATTGAAGACCAAGAAGGCTCATCCTTTTGCATGCCCAAAATGGCCACTTTTAAGGGGATTAAACATAATTCCAAAAGCAACTAAGAAAGCAAGCTGAAAACTATTTTTCAAATGGTTGTTTTGGTGCTTGTGGTTTTTTAGCATTTGGAATAGCTGATTCTCACATCCCTCTCTTAGTCAAAGAAGTGGGAAGACTCATCAATCTGACTAATCTGAGCAACAGTATCTTGAAAAAAGAAGGGAAACTGATTTCTAAGGACTAAAATTGTAAATTCAGCTTGCACCCAGAAAATGCCCCCAAATTTTCATTATTTTACACTCTGAATGCCACGTCACTAAAAACTTAAGCTAGGGAGGAGAGAGGTCAGGACTCCTCTAGAGGCTTCAGAAGAGGAAAATGCTGGAAGAATTCCTACCTGTGCCCAACAGTTGGCAACACTAGCACAAGCTTAAGTAGGGCTAAATCTACTGCAGTTTTGGAGGAAAATCCATAAAAAAATTGAATGTTGTCTTCTGCAAAAAAGATACACTAAGAGCTAATGCATTTTGTGCTTAATAGTTGTTGAAAAGCAGAATTATGATAGTGCAGAAAATATAAGACACTATATCAAACACTATCTCACACAGCAAATTTCAGGTGGTTAAAAAATACAGTAAATCTCCCAAGTAGGCCCCAATGATGGTTTTGGCATTAAGGTGGGGTATTCAGTAAGAATAAGGAAGATATCTGTACAGGGAGACACAGTCCCGTGCATGACACATCACTGATGAGGCCACAGAATCCAAAACTCAGCCTTCAGTGGCAGCAGGGTTTTTCTTCAGATTCATCCACAGTTTCTTCTGCATTAGGAAAAAAAGAAGGAAAGCTGGAAGAGATCAGATGCCCTGAAATGAGACAAGCTTTGGAAATTGTTTTTGGTCCTTCAAGGAACATTTGAGTATAGCTTAGACTCTCCCTTGGAGGCATCCAGAAACAGCCCCTCAGTAGGACAGCGAGGCTTGCTTCAGGAAGGAGCCTGGCCATCCTACTTGGATGCACAAGACACTGCTGTTTTGCATGCTCCAGACACTTTTCATTCTTCTGAGATGCAAAAAGTTCCAAAATCTCCTTTGTGACCAGACACTTTGTACATTCCCTAGTGGATCACTCATCCTGGGCTGACTTGCTTATCTAACAAATTCTTCAGCAACTACAACAGACATTTCCAGCCCCACTGCTGATTGGCAGCATGGACCTTTTGGGTTAAATCTACCAGCTGAGAGCCTAAGCAGAGTCACTGCTGAGCAGAACCCCCCCTTCTGTACTGTCAGACTAGCTGGTGGAACTGCCAGGGCCCAAGTGAAATGCAGGCAGACTGTGCTGCCCAGCAGTGCTGCCGTGCGCAGCACAGGGCGTCTCCAGAGCAGGACTTACCTCAGGTAACCTGCGGTGCTCAGGGAGCACACAGGGCTCAGCAGGAAAGCCAAGTGGTCACGCAAAGTGTCACTGTCCCCTTCTGCACACAGCGTGCCCCTGAACCAGCAGAACAGCTGAACCCCTGAACAGCTCCACCTGGCAGACGAACACACAGACTCTGTGTGTCTGTGCTGCACCTCTACACAATCTGAAATGAAAAGTTACATCTGAAATAGTCCCAGATATTATGAAACCTCTTTATTTTTGCCACCTGTCATATTTTGTCAAAATTAGCAAGAGCTAAAGGGGTAAAAACATAAAAGAAAGCAGGCACTGAGCCTATATTTAATAATGGTACCTGAAAGGAGGGCTAAGGCAATACCCACATCATTGCACCATTTGGCATCATCTGTCAGCTCTTCGCAGCATGATGGACTTGGGAAGGATGCTGAGCACAGTTAGGGAGAAAATGAGAAGGCAGAGCTTTGACAGTTCTTCTCTGACTAAAAGAGAGAGCATTTGAAATAAAATTGTAATCATTGTAAACGATACTCATTGACCTTTTCAAACACTCCAGATAAGGGGGAAACACACAGAAAGCTTTTTTTTTCTTGTGCACTCTACTTGTGGGTTACATCCCACTCATTTTAGTGAAAACCCAACGTTCTAACCAGACCTTGGGGGAAGTCTGCAGAACTGAAGAACTGACAGAAGTCAGTAGCTGGGTAACACACGGGTTTATTTCTTGGTAAAGAATTGACCTTGAATCTTGAAACAAGTCACTCATACCTTACCCCAGCAGTCCTCTCCTGTCCACAGCAAAAGAGAGCAAGAAGCACACGCATGTGGTGCCTGCGCGCTTCTGCCACTGAGACAGCAAGAAAGGGCAGGATCCTTAAGTTCATGCACATTTTTATTGAGTAGTAATATAAAATGCTTCTTTCATTGTTACAAGTGCATGCTTTGATTGCCAACATTTCGAAGTCAAATTACAAAGGCAAGGCTGTAGGCTGTAGTGAATTACTTGGGCACTTATACAATTGTTAAAAAATATCAATGGACTGTTTGTTTTGTTTCCTTTTCTTTTTTAGAATGAACCAGTTGAAACCCGTAACTGATATACAAAGGGAAAAAAGTGAAAAAATTACACATTTTGTGGCACATGACAAAACAGAACAAAATGACTAAACCATTATGACATTAACAGTTATCATGCATTTAGAATTTCACATGTAACTACAAACTTATTTAAATTTCACAAGGTTTGCTAAACATGCTACCCATCTATATGTGCACTGACAAGCTTATGTTAAAAACTTTAAGAATACTCTCCCCCCTTAGATTTTTCAAAGCTTTTTTTGATTACAAAATTTCAAAGGCATTAAGCATTTTCTTTTTAGAGAATATAAAGTACGCCAGTATACATACATTTCCAGTATAAGTCAGACCACTAAGCGCATTACAGTCCCATACAGGCCTATACAGCCATTTTTTCTTAAAAAACATGCATAGGCAGATTTTTACAGAATATAGATGCTTTTCACTGCACTTAATATGGTGTCTTGTTCACTATACTTAAAAATGCACCACTCATAAATATTTAAATTTAGCAAGCCACAACCAAGACTTGTTTTACCAAAAAAACCCCAGAAAACCTCCCAAACCAAACCCCCCTAAATATAAACAGCAAAAAAAGATAAATGTTATTATTCCAGTTTTTTTTTAACAAAGAAAAAGATAATTGCTGCCAAATTAGTAAGGTAAGTGTTATATTTAAAGAAGGGCATTGAAGCACACTAAAGAAACCTGAGGTAAGCATAATCTGTACAAAATTAAACTGTCGCTCTCGCTCGCTCTCTCTCACTCTCTCTCTCTTTTTTTTTTGGCATTTTAAACAAATTTCCAACTTTTTTTTTTTCTTTTTTTCTCTATATTTTTAAAGAGTGCCTAATTTATTTCATAGCCATTGTCTGACAAGAGTAGCAAAACATTATCAATAAATAGTCCTTATTTAGTTTGTACATTTTGTTAAAAATGTTTCGATGTTGTAGATGTTGAGTGCTGCAACTGTAAACGTACAATAGTTAGTAAGAAATTAAACAAAGTTTTCATGTCCAGTAACATAATAAAAGGCCTTTCAGTAACACAGCTAGACGTTCCCAATGTAGTAGGAAAACATGTTCATTCCCCTAACTTTGCAATATATACCAGCATGAGCTTTCATTTTTCTATAAGCATTTAAAGGCATATCCAAAGGAGGTGTGTCTCCCCCACCCGCCCTCCCACCAAATTAAAGTTGACGATCTCTTTGTTGATGATTTTTGTAAACTGAATCCAACACCTGGCCCCCAGAGCAAACAAGCTATTATCAGAGGCAAGAACATCCCAGTGCTGACGTTCAGCCACCCCATTGCGCCCTGCAGCTCACCCCCCCTCCCGGACAGTGGTCACTGGATATTGCTGCTATTACTGCCGTTGCTGTCCGTGCCATTAGTCTCTGTGGAGATTGCCTTGTTGATGGAGTTAAGGTTGGCATCGGATGGCACGTCTCTGCGCGGAGGCATTCGCTCATTAATTCGATCTAAGCCTTTGGCCTCTTCGAAGCTAGTGATCTTATGCTGGGGTGAAAATCCTTTGATAGCTAAATAAAGGATTATTGAAAAATAAAATTAGCAAGTTAAAACTCTCAGCAGCTTTTCCCCCAATTTAGCAACAAGTGCGGGAGTCCTTCTTTGGGAAGGCAGCAACGAGAAGATCTGACACCACCACCAACTCCTTACCACGCTCAGAAAGAGCTGGGGCTCACTGCCACCATCCCTTTCAACACAACTATTGTTTTCAACACGATCAACTTCCAGTATTTTGTTGTCCACTGGGGCTCTGCTTCGAACACGAAGACGCTGACATGAAACTATGGTTTGCACTTTGGAACCATGTTGAGGGCACAGCTGTGAGCTGGTGAGTTGGCATTTGCTGTCATCACTTACAGCCTTACGGACACCATGCCTTGCCCTAGTGCTCTTCATCAGGCAAAACTCTCACCTGACTGCCAAAGATCATGCAAAAAGTGCTGGCTACTTCCAGATGGAAATGACATGGTGAGGCCACTTTGTGGGATATACATGAAAGCTAGGGAAGATCTGAGGTGACCCTACAGCAAGTTGCCTTCTGTTCTCAACACAGGTGAGCTGCTTGTTGATTGCCTGGGGCAATTATCCTCCCTGATACAACCCTGGACTTCTAGAAAGCAGCTTGAGTCAAATGGCAGGAGCACTGTGCAACATGATCAGGGATATTGTCATTTTGGAACAGCTATACAGTTTAGCTCAGGAAATGCACCGACAAAGGACCAAAGTTCCAACTGAGGATTTATGATCTGCCCTTTAGCAGTGACATTGGTGAGGCCATACCAACCTCAGAAGGAAGCCACAGGCTGAGGAATGTATTCACAGACTGCGATTTTTATTCTGTCTCTAATTGAAGTGTTGCACATCTTTAGATTTAAAGCAAAAGAGAAAAAAAGCACTGTAGGCAAACAGCAGGTCACAGCCCCGTAAGAACGGCCTTCTGTGTCTTTTTTCTCTTATCTGTACCAAATCAGTGCACTGCACTTCCAGAACTGGAATTTCTGCTAGGTCTCTATCATAACATGCCATAGAGCAGAAATGGTGCTTTAGTACCAGGAAACTGCAAACTCCCTGAGGTGAAAATGGTAGGGGAGTTTCAGGGATCCAATTCAGTATTCCTTCTCCCCTTTTCTCTTCTCCTTACCCCCAAATCCTCTCCTTCCTATGTCGAGTCCCGATTCTGGACAAGCTGGTAACTTCAGTTAAAAAAAATAGCCTAACACGTCCAAACCCCCAGAACATCCCTGGTACCAAGCTACCACTCCTTGTATTTAGTGGGGAGCAAGAAAAGGCATTTTTTCATGCTGATTGTGCCAACCTTTCCTGTGTAAAATGATAGATCCTGTTTGCCTCAGGATTTAGTTTAGCCAGTTTCACAAATGTTTCATTGGAACTTTGTGAAGTGCATGGTTTTTAACATGTATTATACTTCAACTCAGAAAAACAACAAGATAATGGTGATTAGTCAAGTGAGCAGGGATGGAGCAGTGAAAACAGAACAGGTTGTACAGTAAGTTTTCTTAAGGTTTGCCTTTTGGGTTGGTTTTTTCTTTTAATTTACCTTCTTCTACAAAATGAAGACGTCTAACAAGCACCCATGCCAATCCCTTAAAGCAATAGTTTAATGGATGGCTGCATTGAAGCTGAAGCAGTTGCCATGTCCTGGAGCTTGCCAGCAGCACAGCCCAGTTGGTGTTATTGAGCCCTGAAGGAGAACTGGTGAAATTTCTCCTCCATCAGAAGCTTCACCTGTGTGGAGCAGTAGTCGTGACTGTGGTGACAGTGTCTAACTAGCAAGGATGGCAAATCAAGAATGAACTTGAGGGGTGCATGTTGCTGGCATGGGGGCACGTTAAGGGATTGTATTTCCAGTAGACACATTGTTGTCTGTAACACTAAGGAAGGTGCTCTGCTGTAGTTGCTGGTCAGACAACGAATATTAGCAGGTTACATTGAGAGTCTACTAAAACACAACACATAGTCACAGAAAATCACAGAAAACAGCCAAACTGTCAACAAGAATGCACACTGCAGATTAGAGATTGCCGATAGGAATAGATAATTCCAACATAAATAGCAGCTTACTCACTGCTATTTAGAAAGCAGTTGTATTTTCTCTTACTTGTTTGTTCTGTAATTTTAATCACTGCTTTAAAAATTTCAAAAACAAATTCAACTGGCCCAAAGGGCACATCTTACCAAAGGACAGCAATCACCAGATTTTTTTTAAAATTAGTTAAAAAAAAATACCCACAGAAAATTTAAGAGGGGCAAGAACAAAATACAACTGAAGAATTTTGTTTTAAAGGGGAATTCTGAAAATTCTTCTTCCAAAACTTTATAATACTGAACAAATATTGAACATCTACATTGCAATACATGGTTACTTAGATTTTACCTAAAGTGTTCAAAATTGTTAAGGGTTAAATTAGAGGTCTGTCAACAAAACACCAATTTTCAACACTGAGCATTCAGAAATCTTCTAAGGCAGCCAGTCACTTTATATGCAGCTAAAATGGTGCCTGTGTTAATGGTTGCTCTAATGTAAATATCCAGTGTGTAAACTGCCACCACCAAAAGAAGCAGAAGACATCTTGCAGACAAATGTCTCGTGTTGTTTTAAAGGGAAACAGAAACATGCCATACTATAACAAAAGACCAATAAAATTTTTTTATTAGTGACCTAAAAGAAAGGAAACAAACTGAAGCATAAATAAAGAAAAAGCAGAAAAGAAACAACAACAAAAAGAGAGAATATATAAAAAGCTATGTGTTTTCTTTGACCAGAAATTGCTGAGGATAGTTTGAGCCAGCCTCCAGCACACAGCTTTTGAGCTATGTGTCACAAAGCATTTATGAGCTGCTGCCAAGTTATGTCCCGTGAAATCTGAGTTCCCTGATCTCCTCCTGTGGCATTACTCAGTGCTTAATTCAACATACAGCAATTCCAACATGTTTGTAACTTACAGAAAGAGAAAAACCTCAACAGCAGCAACAGAAAAAGAAAAACCAAAAAAACACTTTCCCCTTTAAAGCAATTACATTTTGGTTAATACCGAGCCACAATTGTTAGCCCAACACCCACACAATCTGTACAAGCTACAGCAAAATGAATACACCCAGCAGAGCCCTTATCTGTTGTGGCACCAACAGAAAGGGGACTGGCCAATTTACCTTCATCAGCCTCAATAGCCTCAACAGTAGCTGAAGAGAAGAAAGGGGTAGCAAAACGAATGAGAAAAAATGAGCAGAGGATTTCAACTCTAAGAACAAGTCAGTGAATAGCAAAGGAGCTACAACACTAATGTTACTGTAAGTGCTGGATTTTGGCAAAACAGACACACAGAGAAATGTTTAGACAAAAACAGTAATTTGCAGATTGAATTAAGCTAGAGTTTGTTTTAAAGCAGAAGTTTCACAAACTAAAAGTTTTTAAAGACACATTTAAAAAGTTTTCTTTTGACTCAAAAGAACTATAAAATGTAAATGTCTTCCACATTGCACATCTGACCTGAAAAGGTCATTATATAATTGTCCCAGCTCTCAGTAAGAACAGTTTGACTTGCTCTGTCAAAAGAGAACAAAAAATGGCATAAAGCCATCACAAAAATTCACACAACTTACAACATCAGCCTGAAATATACTGATGCCAGTACAAGGCAAAGGAATTCCATACACAACTTAACGGAATTATTTTTTTCTCTCTCCTGACTAAAAGAAACATCCCCACAGCATGGGATCCTCAGAAAACTTGGCCTTTGCTTGCAACCTTGCCCAGTCTGCTCCATCTGTAAACATTATTTTTGTCAACCCAGTCTCGGAAAAACAACATTTTCCTAATATTTTATTTAAATCAATGGATGCAGATGTAAGATTGACTGTTGGACCTCCAAAGTTGCAAAGCCTGGTCAGAGAGAGCAGAGCTTGTAACTGGGAGATTGCTGCAATGTTATGAATACTATGTTACCACTGTTATGAAATCATTAATGGTTCTTAAACACATACTTTCATTTGAGTTTTATCCATCAGCTTTGGTATGCATTCTGTTTTACAGCCAGAGATTTAGAAGCTGATGCAAATCATTAAATGCAATCCAATATAGCAAATATTTTAAAAGAAACTTCAATTTTCAAGAATTTCTCTGGTTTAGAGAATAGTTCAAGAAATCAAGTTTTTAGGGAGTTGTCTCTTCTTTTCTGTCTTGTTTCCCCCTACGTAAAACCCAAACTTTTTTTTTTTAAAGTTAGGATGTCAAATATGGATTAAGATATATTCTAAAATATCTATACTATTATCTTGCTGCATGGGGAAGTGAGAGGATTTAACCCTCATGCACCAAGGTAAGCCTATGCCTCTCAAGCAGCAGAGCTTGCCAAGAGAGATGGCCAAGAAACAAGGAACAAAACCAACGCAAACTTAAAAGAAAAGGAAACATGATAACTAGGATGAAAAATTAAAATGAATAACCAGATCCAAACCAGCACTGACACATTAGAAAAAGTGAGGACTAAAATGTATACTTCCACAACAGAACATACTACTCATATTTTCTGTTAATACATATGGCAATATGCGTGCTTAACAGAAACTATATGAACTTCAGAGTATTTGGTGAATGGGGTACTGTGTATTAACTAACGCAGAAGCTTGTGTATAGTAATGTTTTACTGAGCCAGAATACTGCAGTATGAGGAGATTTTCCTTTTAGCCATTGTAACAAGAACATTTGACAATTTTCTCGAATTTATTTCTATTCCTAATATTTTGCCAGGGCAACAATAGCAGTTTCCTTGGACCAAATTTTCTGACAAATGTAAAGCAACTATGTGGAGAAAAACCTAGAAGACCACAAACCCATTAAGAAAGGCCTCCTGTGAAATCATATTGCAGCATTTCCAAAGCAGAACGTTACTATGTCCATCACACACAAGTCATCAACAAGAAACAAGAGAAGAGAAAAAAGTGGAAAAGGAGGTTTACCACCATATACCTGAATCTTCTAGATAAAAGAGACAGTAAAGGGAAAAATACAGAGAAAGAATGCTCCAGGAAGGAAACAGGAAAACAAGAGGCTGAGACTGTGTCAAGGTTATTAAGCATTTCTATTTCTTACATCTACTGCCAATAGAACCTCAATAAATGGGAGACCTTTATGCATGCCTGCAATATACTCTACAGTAGTACACACAGGAAAAAAAAGGAGAGCTTCAAGTAATAAATTAAACACTTTGCACTCCTTATTCCATAAGGAAACAAAGGCAGCACTACCATAGACTTACCAATTTCCTGTAACAAGAAGCATTGGTATAAAACTGACAATCTGTATTGTGTTTGTGTACAAGGCAAACACTGTGTTTGTAAGAGCCTCCCTTCACTTGGGCTTAAATCAGAGTGGAATTGTTCTCATGTTGTTGCCTAGAATTTCTCGGAGAGAAAATCAAATTCTAGACCTATTTTCTGCTGGTGGCTCTCTATGAGGAAGAACAAATCAGATAAAATAAGAGTTTTAGTGTCATTAGCTAAGCTGAACCTTCAGTACTCCATGTATCAAGGACTGCTCTTTAAAAAAAACAAAAACAAAAGATGCTCCGAACTGTGGAAGGAGTGCACTTCACATACAGTCCTGAGCTACCATTCCGAACAGTTGATTTTCAGGGGCTCCGCCCTCCCCCCTTTTCTCTAAAAATTGATGATAAGTATTAAGTCTTGAGATGTGGCCTTACATGAACTGCTCACAAACGCTCCAACACAACAAACTGCCTGGTTTTTTTCTGTCCTTTGTTGTTTTTTTTTCTGAGACAGCTGTGGTTACTTTTCTTAGGTTCTGCAGTTGAAAACCAACTGTTTTTTGTACACAGGACAAGACACACAGGCAAGCAGGCTTACCGCTTTGCAGTGTTTGTTTTCCTCCAGAGAGCACACCACTGGGCAGCATTCCTGTCGGAGTCAAACCTTTCAACGTCAGCACACTCTCACTCTCTTCTCTGCAAAGGTTAAAGAAGAAATGAAAAATAAAACCACCAAAAGTAAGTAAATGTCTTTGTTAAAAACACAGGATATGTTTTAGACATCTTAAGCTATTAAGATATGCCCTGCAATGATTCTGTCATCTCCAATCTCCTTGCCAAGATAGACTGAATTTAGTGATGACATCAGTACCAGTGAAGGCTCCTTCACTGCTGTGTACATGGTTAACCTTTGCATCACACCATATGCAACTCCAACTGCAGTTAACACTATAACCTGTGCCTATGGAACAATACATCTGTCAACTCAAATCTGACAGGAGAAGGACCAGCAATTGCCAACAATGCATCTAGGCATTTTACACCGTGTGGTCCAGAATCAACTTAAACTGTTAGTTTGCTCTTGTCTGCACTAGCAGACAGGTGCATTATTTATTGATGACCACCAGACACTTAAAGAAAGGCAGCTAAACGCTCATTAAAATTAATAAGCACTTCCATCCTTGCTAGTACTGTCCTTAATTTTGTATGCTAAAAATAATATGGATTAAACAAAATTATTTTATGAAACTGAAATATGCTTTGCTGGTCTCCAAATACATAGAGTTTTAAAATATATGGCTAGAGGAATACAACAGCTCTATCCAGAGAAGCCTTTAAGTAAAGCTTTCTACAAGGACTGTGATGCTGCCTATGATGACATACTTGCTCAGCAGCAAAACTGACCCCAATTCCTTAAGAGAACCTATTTTGAAGCACTTTACTTTGAAGTATATAATGACATTAAGCTGGAGGAAGCAAATACAAAGACAGAATTTAGTTCCACATTCACTGAGGATAATGCGGTTTTGTCTATAAAAACTGTCTCTCAGCAATTCTACTACTTACAATTTTCTTTGGACCTACATGCCCTGAATAACTCATGTATATGAAACAACTCTTGTTTACCTACTACGTATACTCTTCCAGTTCTATTTTTAGTTTGAAAATAATTCTGCTTGTGTTGCACTCATTTTTTCATTATGTAATAGTCAAAATCAAATTGTGACCATTTTGTTGCGCAAGTTTCCCAAACAATTAAAACTAACGTAAGAGCAAAATATTTTCAGAATTAACACAGTAATTTTATCATCAACAGTTACACAGCAAAGCTTTTGCTTTCTCTCAATTATTCAGTACATTACATATATATATATTTTTTTTAAATTAAACTGCAATGGTACTTTTAGCTTTACCCTCATGGGTTAAGTTCACTGACTGTATTTTTATTATCTTTAAATTGAATGTGTACAAGAAAGATGCGTGTCACAAATACCATGATGTTTAGCCTTCAGTGTTCCTTCATTTCTATTCGATGTAATTTATTTCTATTTTAACAAAAGGATAATAGACTGATTACGTATTTTATTTATCTCCTTCCAGTCTAAATACACCGAAAGAAAAGTCAGACTTGAGAAACAAAGTTGGAGAGAGTCAATGACAAGGAATCACGAAGTCTTCCATTTAGCTAAAGCCAGACTTTCTACAATATCTATTTTCATCAAAGCTCATTTATAACATTTGAAACTCAACACAACACTATTTTGATACCTAATTTTTTACACTAAAATGGCTGAAATTATTTCAGCTTTACATTCAAGTTACATCCTCGAAGAAAGGGACCACTGCAGCCCAAAGAAGAGATGACTAAGTTCTTTGCAGATGGTCAGATTAGGTGCTAATCTTTCAGAAAGATTTCAAGAATTAGTGAAATAAACTTCATAAAACACGATGACTCGAACAGGAACTTCAAAGATTTCCAGAGCAGGTTGGTATACAGACAGATAATAGATGGTGGCACTGCTGATTTCTTCCTAGGGTTACACACAACTACCTGACATTTGTGTCTTATGTGGATTATGCTGACAAGACAGAAAAAATATCCCAGGCTTTTCTACAGGAACAGTATTTGCAAGATTACCTTGTGAAATTTTTACTGCCTAGCAGCCTGCCACCTAGCTGAGGAGAATCAGCCTTTCTCAGAAAAAAAAAGATAACAGGTATCCCAGTGGTGGCTGGGATGAAATGTCACTCATCCCCCTGGAAGACTTGTCACCAAAACCATGCATTGCAGGTACCTGTTTATTTGCTGACCATGCCTTGGATCACAGTGAGGATGTGCTCTATTTGCTGGTTAAAGCTAAGGGAGAACAAATTACTCTTCATCTTCAGTCTTTCCTGCAAAGTTTTCAAGGCCATCAAGAATCAAGAGCTGCAAAAGGCTGTGGTGGTTTTGCCTGCGGTAGACTTAAGGTTTGAGACTTATGCGTATCATTGTAGAGAGAGCACATGCAGGAATTATTCTGTATCCCTCTTCCATCCTTGAAACCATCAAAAACCTTCTGCCCTACAGATACCTTTGAAGAAGTCTGACACATGGCTGATGTCAATCATCTGTGAGTTGTACAACTCCAAATATATGAGCTGATCATGCAACTTCAGATCCTTCTGCTTAATAAAGTTCACAACTCTTGTGGACTAATCCTATATTTTAAAAGGTGGTTCACAATGGAATACAGTCAATCCAGAAGCTGTGGTTCAAGGTTATGGGAGAAAGCCAAGTTTCCCAAACTTTGTTTGCTCAACTATCATTAGAGGAAAATAGTTGTGCTGTTTTATGAAGGTGGTAGCAGCCACCTCCAGGCTCTCTGCCAGGCTTGGTACAGAGAAGCAGGTGGAAACATTTGATTGCTCCCCCATCTTGTTTAGGGAAAAGGCATGATGCCAACCTGTTTTTTTTTATGGGCACCACTTTGAAGTAGCTCATGCATCACCAGTAAGTCTGTTGTAATACTTTGGGATCTCCAGGTACAAAGCCCTGCATCTCAGTTTGCTATTTGAAGCTATGCTGCAAGGCGTGGGTGAGCTGCTGTGCCCATGCAAAGCCCTGCAGAGAACCTACCCACTGCTGGCATGCTGCATTCACAGCAAGCAAGCTGGACATTTCCACTGAAATTAAATAGTGGATTCTTCAAGTAACTATTTTATTTATTCTTCTTACATCAATCATGAAATCATAACAGTAAATGTTTTAGAACTCCCATGATTTTTCACTAAGCATAATCCCATCAACTGACTCCAGCAGACCAACACACAGCTTCCTGAGGAAAAAATCACTTGCTGAAAGGGAGGGAGAACTGTATTTTCTATATTTAAACTTCAGCACAGTACAGCATGTTTTTGCTTCTGCTCAGAGACATCAAATGGAGAGTTCTAAACATTGGGTAGCAATTAGTTACTCATGTTCATGTGTTTGGTGGAGTGCAGCCCAAAGGAGCAAGTTGCTGTTGCCTGCACAACCGTTTCCTGGATTTCTAGGTAAATGACCCTAATGCTTTCATCTTTAGTCATCATTACTCGTGGCTGTAGCAACATCTGTGGGTGACAAAGTGTGACAGCTGACTTCTTTTTTAATGAGAGGCGATGTATAACATACCCTTTCCCCACATTTAACGCTTGCCTCACAGGGGCTAGAAGTTAATTAGCACACCTGGTCAGTAAAAGTTTTTTAAAATGGTAATTGGAATTTTTTTTGCTGATGTCTTTTGTTTGTTTCATATTCAGCAAAAGCCCTGAAGAAGACTATTCAGAGCCAAAATAAATAGCACCATTGCATAAATAAAACAATCTCTAAAAGGCTGCAGTAGAACTCAGTTGGGTGGTATACTAAAATAGCAAATTTGCTGTTTGATTAACTGTTGAGTGCTCTAAGCAACCATTCAAAGATATCATTCAACACTAAAGAAACTAACCCAGCATAAAGCCTTACCTTAACACTGAGAAAACTCTAGCCATTTTTCCTATTGCTCGTATCTTGTTCCTTATAACCTCCTTTCGAGCAGCAGCTGTTGCACCTATGGAAAAGATATTAAGAACTGTTATAGGGATTTGTAAACAATTTATCACTAAATACTTTCAACACTAAATACAAGAAATGTCATATTAATGCTACAGTTTGCCAAAATAAGCCACATTTGCAATCAAAACTGAAAACACTTTTTCTCATTCTTAGTTAAAAATTATTTAAAGATAATAAAACCTAAGGACAGAGTCCTGGAAATGAGCAGGAGATGATAGGGATTGTGTTGGCTGGCCAGTGGCAAAGAGTTCTACAGAGCAACTTCCTCCTAATCACTGCTATGGACTGCTCAAAATCACAATTGCTTTGAAATTTGTGAACTCATGCAATACTCTGCCTTTTAAAAAAGCTATAGTGCAACACAGACTACAGTTTGCCGGAGTTTCAGGTGTACTTGTTACTTGGGCATCATAAAAATCTGTACATGCAAGGGAGAACCACCTGAATGGAAAAAGCAAACAGGACTTATTACAAAGGATCCTCCACGTCCCCAAGAAAATGTTCTGTTATACTCAGAAAGCCAGTTTCATTAATTATCACAATCAGAACCACATACATCATGAAGATTTCTCCTAAAGGTTTCTGAAGGATGGCTAACCTTGACTTGTGTGGATGCTGCCTGACAACTGCCTGTTCAGACACCACTACACATCACAGCACCGCTTCCTTCTCTGTTACTCCAGAGTTCAAGGGCAAAAATGAAAATTTCTGTTTTCAAATCCTAACAAATTGATCCATTTTGTAGAGCCTGTCAGGGAATCTAAATCAGTAGAAAGGGGTAAAAATGAGGAGGACAACATTAGTGAAGAATATGCTTGGATGAAACCAGACAAGTGGCGATGGAATCAGAACTGGCTTCAGCGTGCAACAATCCAACACCTCCCACCATCTTTCCTGCCCTGAAAAACTGTAATGACAGGAGCTCAATGTCATGGAATTCATGAACTCAATGGACTTTTTAAAGGGATAGCCCATAGACTAAGGGAATGATATCTGTGTGTTTATCTACCAAAACCAGGAAAGGTGATGGTGTACTGGAAAATGTGGGACCTGCTATGATATACCAGGATACTGTCCCGGTTTTAGGTGGAATAAAGTTAGCTCTCTCCTTAAAAGATACTCAGAATGATGGCTTTCAAATCTCCCACACATAAAGATAAAAATATAGAGCAAATATTAAAACATATAAAGATAAAAAGAGATATGAACACTTGGGCATAAATGTCTAATTCTAGACAATAAAAAGTGGGAGAAACAGCTGTAATTCAGTTGTAACTGAATTAATGTAATATACTTTAAACAGCTTAATGAAAAGTTTTAACAAAACAGCACTGATTCAGCTGGGTTCTCCAGGAACAGAAAGTGGTACTTCCTGCCTCAGTACTATGATTTCACAGAACTGTACTCTCAAGACAGACAAGACATGGTTTTCAGCCTTTCCTATTCCGAAAACACTTGAGCATGATTTTTCTTCCTTTCTTACCCCTACGGATCACAATCCCTGCTTGCTTATTACAGGTCCACACTGTTCTGGTGTATCTTAAAAGGATATTCAAAAAACTGAACAGCAACTAAGACTGTAGGATATTTGACAACTGAAAACTGGAACTGTAATTTATGACTGAAGTGAAATATAATGTCCTACACTTAAATACAAAATAGGAATAGAAAAAAAACCTTTTCTTAATCATAAAACACAACAGGCTAAAGGGAGTATTTTCTATCTCACTGATACACATAAAGGTTACTAAAAAAATATACTTTAAAATTAGAGTTTGGTCTCCACTAAATTTCCTAATGTGTCACAAATATGTGAAAATGACATATGTTTAGTAAACATTACAAATAATTTTATTTATCCTCTTTGGCTTTATTAACAAATGCACCTGATATTCACAATGTTTTATTGCTCTGTTAGTTTTGACTGAATATCACTAACCTCACAGTATGTGGATTTCTTAACTATTTATACATAAATCTTAGACTCGCATTCCAAGTGTGTCTAGTTTAATATTTTGAAATTCACTATTACTGCAAATCCTGATGAATTACTTGAGCTATACTTAAGCACACACCTATGTGAAAGTAAATGGGTCAAAACCTGAGAACTGGCTATAGGTAAAAGGGTTAATTTTAGCCCTTGCAAACATTGCCTGATATCCTCTTAAGATTCTACCTTCTTTTCTTGGAACCATAGACTCATTTAGGCTCGAAAATATCTTGAAAAGATATTCCAATATCTAAACAAACTCTTTTTGAATGAAGGAACTTTAAAAAAAGAATAAAGTTGAAGTGTAAAAATTATTTAGGGGGCAATATAAAAGCTTTGAATCTTACTTCAGTGATTTAACAAGTTCTATTGGACTTTGGATTGCTATCAAAACACAGAATCTGCAAGCTGGATATGAAGGATTAATATAAAAGGTAATTTAAATATTCAGGTTAAGAAGCACAACAAGGAAAAAAAAGACTGTAAATGCTGACAATACTCTGAGACGTAGGCTTGAACAGATTTAAAACAGTGCTGAGTAAAAAAGTCAACCCCAAATCTCTCACTGGTATCCTCATATATATTATGTAGTTAAGCATTAGGAAAATTAATAAAACTTGAGCCTTCCAACTTATTGAATACCTTTCTTCTGTGCATAAATGGGATCTTCTTATGAATTCCAAAGAGGGGAAAAGAAAAAGATCAGTGATGTTTGTAGAATGAAAATAAAAAATAATACAGAACATTTGACAACATCAACGGAAGTGTAATGTTTAAGTAAAGTCTGAAAAACAGAAAAGAAACAAATTAAGCAGAGAATATCCAAAAGGAAAGAAACAGATTGAAAATGAGAGGGGAAAAAGAAAAAAAAAAGAAACCTTTTCAGCTGAAAGCCTTGTTAGTAGGTTTTTCAGGGAATCAACATGCAGGCAGGAGACCAGCAGCGGTGTCACCACCACTCCAACACAGACTTTCTCCTGCTTTGATAAAGCTAATCACTTCTCAAAACCAGCCCCACCCTGGCCATATGGGGTGTGCCTGTGTGATGATGCCTCTTTTGTTAAAAGGGTCAAACTGATTGCTCCAGTTCTCTCACAGGGTAGCTTACTGTCACAGCCATGTCTGCCTCTCCTAGAGCATCTGTGCCACCTGCTGCACACCTCCCTTTGTCCAAATGCTCCAGCAGCTCTCAGGCAGCAAATGCCACCACCGTGCAAGGTACTGCATTTTAAAATCAGCTCTTTGAAGGCAAGACAAGTGCAGCTCTTGGTGCCCAGGCACAAGTGCACCATGCTCTGGGGACACTGGGCACCTAGTGCAAGCTGCTAGGTTGGTCCAGAGGCAGAGCACACCGATGTGCCGCAATGCAGCTCACAGGAAAATGCTTTGGGCATGGAAGCAACCACATCTGACCAAATCACAGAGTGAATAATAAATACAAAGATTACATTAAAATGCCACTCTGTCACCAACTCACAGAAATTAAGTATGCACTGCAGCCCAGCCTTACTGGTTTGGAGGAGAACAAATGCAAACCACTGGGAAAACCCCTCCGTTTCTCTCCCAGCTAAAAATCAACTCATTGGCAAGCTAAGACACTCTCATCAGGTAGTACCATGAAGGTCTGTATCAAGATATTGATAAGTAACAGACCTAAGGACAAGACCCTTGCTTTTGGCTCTCTCAGTCTCTGTTAGTTGCTGCTGAGCTGGCTCCAGGCACAGTTACTGTACTGAGATGTGGCAAATGTCACATACTACTGGTTCACAGCAGGACCAGGTTATGATTGGCAGGAGATCTTTGACTTGGGAATTCTCTTTAGGTTGGAACTACAGCACTGTATTGGGAAGCTGTTTTCCAACAAAGGAATAAATGCTGTAGCTAATGGCTCTGACAGTGGCTTTTCTGTGAGAAGGCTGAGAGCTACATTGTTGAAGGCAATACAAAAAAAAAATTGTAGATAATTTAGGAGTGTCTTCATGCCAAATCATGGTAAGGATGCATACCATGCAAGCAGTGCATTTGTGTCAAATTGTTTATTGCATTATTGTACCCTTTTAATTAGCAGTTTAGTTTATTCAATCAAATGCATGAGGCCAGAAATGTTGCTAATTAAAACACAACAGAACTCTGACTGCATGCTTGCTAGGTAGAGGTATTTGCAGCTCCTGTTGCTAAGTGATATGTTTGATGCACAAACATACAGCCCATGAACTAACATTTGCCCAAGACATTTTTTTCTGGATCAGATTATATTGCAACCACCACAGCAAACAGAAAAGAGAAAGTACAGCAAGAGGAAACTATCAGAGATAAGGAAACTTGACCTATCATGTTCTCTCATTTTTAAAGTGAGTGAAACCCAAAGGCCAATACAGGCCAGCAGGGACATATGGGATAAAGGGCATTATGATATTTAGGCTTTTTTCACAGTAAGCTTACACAGAAACTGCCTACAACAAATTGATCAGATCCCCATGATGTGTTTCCTTAGGGGGGAAAAAACAGTGAGGGGGCAGGGAAAAAAAAAAAAAGGAACACATGCTGTTGAGCATCCTGCTCATGGCTAGATGCAACACACATGACTCAGAACTAAAAATAATAATAAATAAAAAAGGGCTCACAAGAACACCATGCAGTGAAGTCAGGCAATACTGATAGGGCTTTGTTTTGAAGGAAGGAATGAGAGGGGAAGACAGAAGGCAAGAAAATGTAAAAGAAGGTAACGAATGATCAGTGCAAACCATAGTGATGGACCATTCTCACTACATGTGGGAACCCAGGTCAGGGCATGTTCAAACTGCAAGGAGAGAAAGGAAATCAGCAGCGAGCCCTGAAAACTATTGATGATCTAAAAATAGCAATGATTTTTAAGAATCATTCCATAAAACAAAATGCATCTGCTGTTGCAGATATCAGGCATTTCCTACTATGGGAAATACTGCTAAAAAAAATCAGCCGGTAAACAGGACTAGTCCTCCAAGGAAGCTGGACAGCAATTACTGAGGAAGAACAGTGGAAATATTGAGCCACTACAAGACTGTCAGCAGACAGTCCTTACAGAAACAGCCTTGATTAAGCTGGTATTCATTCTGGTCTGTTTCACTGAGAAAACAAATGAAACACATCTTGTACTTCTCTTCCCCAAAAGGCAAGGCTTTAAAAAAAAACCAAACTAAAACCAAAAAAAAGAGGGAACTCAACTTGAGAGAAAGAGAATTTTTGTTTGCTGCACAGATAAGAAATCAGAACCCACTATGAAATCATTACAGATATCAGCTTCCATTTAAACTTAAATCAACCTCAAATTTACTTCTGTGTCAGAATCCTTCAGTCTCTTCCATGTGCACAATCCCCATGAGCCTAACATGTCCAACGGGCTGTAAGTAAAAGTGAGAGCCCACAGCAAGCTGCAGTACCAATGCCACAGAGCCCATTTTACAGCTCCAAGGGGACTGATTACCTGCGAAAGCAGACACAAACATATGCCAGCTCTGGTTTTTAGCTACACATGCTAAAAACAACTACATTTCTAGTATCTTCCTTACCATAATGTTTTACACAGAGAAATCATTCATACAAATAAAACTGAGAGCAGATTTAGGTAACTGTATTAGTGGTACAGCAGTAGGAATGGTTTAGTTATTCCTCAGCTGGAAGGAAACTTTACTGCTGTTAGATATTGTTACACAGTACACACACATGCGAGCCCAGAGCATTCCAGCCTGTCTCCCTGCTCAGACACCTGCAATGCTGCAAACTCCAGGTGTGGAGCAGTGCCATGGGAAAACTCCCAGGGAGGTGGGATGGGGGTTCACTTGCTTCTCAGAAAAAACACAGTACATACAGAGACCTCCTACAGCTGGAGAGAGCTGCTGCTCAAGACCCCTAACACCTCCCTATTTCTGATTCTGCTTTTGAAAACATGCCCCTGAACTGTAACTTGGGGATGGGAATGATGACACTCCAAAGTTTTAGAAAAAGAGTACATAGGCATTGGCCTGTCTATGCCCAATGGAAGCTTAGAGTACAACTTTAAAAGGCAGTACTAAGCCAAGGCTGAATTAATTTAGAAATCTGTCCCATAAAGTCTTTGCTTTGGCATTGCAATCAGTGGGATTTCAGCCTGTGCTTAAGAGCTTTCTTGAGCCAAGGATTTTAAGCACATGGTTTGTTGCTACTGTATTTAACTTGACACAGTTTTTACTCATCGTATGCCTCCACACAATTTCACACACTACTTTAATTACACAGTAGTGACTTATTTAAATTTCATGAGGAAAAAAAATTGGGCACAATATTCAAACAGGTGTTTTCTTCTCTTCACTGATTACCAGTTTCAATAATTCAGTCTTTGTCCCAAGTCCTGCAAGATAATTGTTCATGTCCGCACTCTGTGGCCAATGCAGAACACGGAATTCCATCTGGTTTTTCAGAATAAAATCAAAGTACTATCATCTATACCAGTCTTCTCCATCACAAAGGAAACATTTTGCAAAACCTGTGATCTAGCTTCCTAGATTAAAAATAAATACTTTGAAAGAGAATCTTAATTATTAATTACAACTTCATTAAATATTTGTCTTACTTGAAAGATCTCCATTTGCCTAGTTCATTCATTCTGCCTAAAAACATCCTGAGAATATTCAGCAGTATTAGATTTTTCCAGGTTCTTCTTTTTAAAATTATTTCTTAGTATTTCTGTCCTTTTCATATGTTATTTTTGTTAGACAGATTATCTATGATTACTTTCCATAGATTTTTTTAAAACACTGAGAGCATTCAGAGTAAGAATGTCAGGGATACATGGGATTTTTTTCAGCTTTTCTCAAATTGAGAAGGGACATTTTAGACAGCTGCTATTTATTCTGGCAGAGCCTAACAGAAAATTATGTCTAAGAAAATAAACTGACTTTTAAGAATCTACAAGTTTTAGGATACAAAGTACATTTACAATCAAACCAACAGATACAGGGCAACTAATCATCATATTAACTTCAACCCAAAGGGTAACAGAACTGACCATTTCTCTCTTGGCAGAAATGCTAGGTTAAAACATTTTCTATCTGTGTTTACATGTTTATTTTTAATGATTCTATTCCCCTTGAAAGCCTTTAAACACTAAAGTGCATCAAAAGAAGTGACTAAAGAAATACCTCAAGTACAAGTCTTCCAAAGTCACACTACCAACATTTTGGGAAGGAGCCCTGCAGGAAGCAAATTTCATTGACATAATGAAACTCACTATGAGAATACCTGTGATCTTTTGCATGAAATCATCTGCCTCCTTCATGACAACATAACCCAGATTTCATGGAGGGAAATGCAAGTTTTTTAACCAGAAGAACGGGATAAAGAAATGGTTTAGTTCAGGGCAGAGCCATTAATTCTTTCTGAAGCATAATGGAAGCAAAACCATTGAGTCCAGAACAACAGTTGCCTTCAGTGGCACAGAACTCAACTGGGACTCAGAAAACTATTTCATAGTTAGTAAATAAACTTTTAAAGCAATTCCAAGGCAAACAATCTCAACCAAGGGTAGAGGCTCTTACCATCAAATCCATCTTCCTCTGTTCCCAGTTCATCATCTGAGCAGATGTTCAGCACGTTTACGAGCATCTCTGTCACTAAAATGGAAAACAAGTGCAAAATGTTGATATTAAGCTTCCCTGGTCTGTCAGAGAGCCAACTCCAGCTGTAGTAGTGTGAATAAAAATTCAGCACAATAACAGCACCCACTTTTTAAACAACAGGACCTGTAATATTAGAAGCTGAAAGTGTCCTGTGTAGCTAATAAAAAGCACAAGTTTCCACAAATATTTTTCCAAATACAATGAACACAACAAATAGACTTAAAAAAATCCGCTAATGATCTCTCTTTTTGCAACTGTCAGTGATGTAGGTAACATTTGTTTGTCCCCCTCAACACATTTTTTTGCTTTACACTCAACTTGGATAACAAAATGACCCCTCTCCTGCTGCTCCTAAACTGCAATAGGATTTGATTTCCCTGCCCAGCAAATGGGAACAACATTCCAGTGGAAAAAGGTACAACAAGAGGGATCATAGAGTATTTCTTTATTTATCCGGGCTTTGGACACGTTCAACAAAACATTAACCTTTGTAAGATGTCCTCAGTGTCCCTTGAATTCAAGGGACAAATACAAATAGACCATACAGTGTACATTCCTTAGAGGTGGAACTATTCTATATTCATCAGATACATCACTATTGGAGAACTCAGGCCATATTCAGCTTGTTTACTTTGAAACTTGGGCATGAAAGGGTCAGCCACAGACTATCCCTACCCCGGTCTCATTTCTTTCCAGAGAGACAACTGTGAGACACTAACCAGAGAGCATAGAGACTAAGAACAGTGAAAAAAAACAACCCCAGCTAAAACCAAAACCAAGAAAACGCAACTTAGAGAACAAAAAGGCCAAAGTTATGACATAAAATGTGAAGCAATTAGCAGATAAAGAAAAACTTCACTACAGTTACATGTAGTAAGCAACATTTAAAAGTGTTACCAGGCTTGTCTACCCTTGTACTGGCTACACAGGTTGAAACTTTAATTTTTTTAGTCAAGTAGTTATTAAAATCCTCTTCTGTAACTACTATGAAGGCTTGGAAAATTAGAAGGGTGGGAAAAAGCTAGATTTTTTCCTACTTTAGTGAAGGATTTAATATTTTCCTCTGACAGTATTAGTGGAAAGACTCTCCACATTAACAACAACCAGTGAAGCTAACAGCTTCCTACCTTGGTTGGCCTTTGAGGGAAAAAAATCTATATTAAAAAAAAGGAAATAAAGAACAAGTTGTGTGGAACACCAACTCTTACATCCTTGAATATTGCTTTGCATAGAAAGGAAAATACTGATTTCACTTCTTTGGGCTCTAAAATTTCCAAGAAAATGGTGAGTGTGACCACTGGAAGAAATGAAGGAGGGAAAAACACCCTCAAGACATAAGAAGAACGAGGAACACCATAGTGTCAGTACCTCAACAATTCTGGCCATGCGTCCTGCAGCCCCACCTAAGCAGGCTGCTGATGGGAAGCCTCTGAGAAGTGACCTTCCAGAACATCTTACAGGATTGAAATGTGTGTGGAGAACATGCCCAGCCTAAAAACAGCCTGGCTGAGTTTACAGCCAAAGAAAATGAAAGCGTTTTATCTGCTTCAGAAGAGTCTGCACACGCCTCAGTGAGGATTATGTCATGTCTCCATTAGTGCAAGCAGCTGCCTATTCTTTGGTAATCCCTGTTTCATTGTCTATCTGCTTTGTCCACAGAGACCTCAGGTGTCTCACCAGCAGCTTTCCTCAAACAAAAGAGTAGCTCAAAACAAAGCTGGTCATGACTGCAGGTATGAGACACAGCTGGCTGTATTTCCAGCTGCCTATTAAGAGAGAACTGTTATTCCAAGCAGCTTTTAAGAGTTTATTAGAGTTTTCTGGCAGTAATTGCTGTGGCAGCAATGGCAGCAATACTCTGTAATGGATGGATCAAAGCAAGCTTCATCTTGGGCACTGAATAAATGACTTAGGGTTTAGGCAGTTTGTATTAATTTAATATGCTAGACCAAAGTGTTTTCATGCCTTTTGTGTGCTTGCCATTCACAGCATGAAGCTGCATTTAGGCAACATCAAGAGCATCAGGTTTCAATAAAATATCATTTGTGGTCTTTAGACTCTTCTTGCCAGCAATGAGGCACCACATGTCCTGGGCAGAGAAGGGGCTGAGGAGCAAGTTTTCCTTCCTGCTGGCATCCCTCTACTCTGCCCAGGAACAGTTGGTCAAACTGGCTCTTAATATCACCAGCTCTGTGTTTTCTGATGAAAAAGCAACCCACCCATAAAGGTAATGTGAGTAAAGATGTAACCCCATGTAGTGAAGTCTGTTGAGACATCCATTCAGCAGTAAGTGATATCTAAGGGGATGGTCAAGAGCTTATAACAGAAAAACAAATCAGAATTTTTTTTAGTGAATGCACCTCTGGCCTGCAATGCCATAAAATCTATTTCTGCAGCAGAAAGATAAAGGCATCATCACCTGGAAAGAGTGGAAATTATAAAAAAATATGAGAAGTGTGATTAACCACTGGTAATCGCTTGCCCCTCTGAGCCCCGTTTCTACAACTTTGTCTTCAAAAACAAGACACCTGTCTTCAAATTATTCTTGTCCTTTAAAATAAATGAGGCCACATGCACAGTGACTAAGAAACCATTCTGCAGTCTTTATGAACAGAACTGATTTACATACATACCCTTCTCACCAACAAATGGCAAGGACCAGGTAAACACATCCATGAAGTTTGGAAGCCAGTATGGATGGGGAGAGCAGTTGAACTGCCTGATATTCATAACATTGTTCTCGTATTTCAATACTGCAGCTAGAAGGAAGAAAGAAAAGAAACAGAAGAGACATCAGCCATGTGTGTAACTGGCTACCAGATCAGGAATGTGGACAGCATGCCCAGACCACAGAGCTGCTCAGCAGCTTCCACACACTTGATCCGGTGGCACCACCTGAATGATAGTTATGGTAGGATAAAGCCTCACTGAAGTGGAAAGCCGTTTTCAGTCTGAAAGCAGTGTCAACAGCCTTCCCTGCCACTAAGATGGGCTGGTAAATGAATTAATATCTCTGAGTAGTCAAGAACATGAGCTCTGGGATCTGCCACCAGTGAGGAATGAAGCCGAGTATTCAGAGCCCCCCATTTCACACAGTTATCTGAGCTCCTCACAACCATGTTTGGGAGATAACAGAAAAAAGCATTTATGACTCAGAGTCTGAACACCACTCTTCTGATGGACATTTTCAACATATTTCATTCACAGTATTGTACCTGAGATGACACTTGCTTCTCACATTATGCACACTCTAGGCAGGCAAAAATGTGCTCCCTATAATACGAATCAATACTAATACAATTTGTCTTGCACCATTTAACATTCTCATCATTCTTACCAACACACAAACACACAGACTATGTCTGTTCACAGGCAGAAATATAGATATTTATGCCACACCCACTTTTTAAAGCACTGCACCAAGTTCAGTGTTAACTATTGTTAATGGACTTCAGGCTCATGTCTGAAATGGTAATCCAAAAAGGTAGTTTTGAGATTATCACCAAAGTGACTTAAAGACATGAAATTCTTTAAACAATGCAGTTACAGGAGACTGCATGCAGGATATTTAATCAACACAAGCAACAAAAACAGTCAACATAAGGTGTGTCATTCTATGCTTTCCCCTTTCCTCCAGCCTTCCCACTTCCATCTCCCCAGGGAGGAATGTAGATCCAGGGACTGGTTATCACTTAATAGCCAGCAATAAAGCTGCACAACTGCAATGTGAGACAGTATTGCGGGAAATGCAGTGTTGGCTGAAGGGGCTGAACAATTTCTTCTGATTATTTCTCTCTTTTCTGATTATTTCTCTGATTGTGTGTCAATCAGAGAAGAAACTTTTTTTATGCACTAGGCTGTTGCTTCACAAATATTTAATAGGATTTAAATGTCTTCCATTTTGTGGTCAATGACAGAAACCAGAGTGACCTGGGAGTTTCTGAAACATACTCCCTGACAGACACAGAAAGCAGCAATAATGTGAACTTCTGCCAGGCAGACACCCTCCATTTAAATAAACCACATTTGACTCTTGTCCATCCCAGTCTGACAAATAGCAGTCAATCTGCTGCTCAGCAGAAGAAAAAAATGGCTTAAGACAAGTAATAGCAAAAATGAGAAAACTAGTGTCAACGCTCTGAATATTTCCAACAGATTTTGGCTGAAATCACATGCAGTAGATCAAAATTCATTCTTTTTCTATTACTGTGACACAATTGCATAATGAAAAATAAATAGTTTGTGGCTTTACAGAAAAAATGAGTCAAAACCACACAAAAAGGACCACTTAGTGGTTGTAAAGACTCATTTAGAAGGACTAAAACTTCAAATTCATCATCTTAGTGAGCTGAGGTAGTTCCCCTTCCCACTACTTCTTCAATTTATCTATTAAGTCTACTTCTAAATTCTGTGAAATTTGTATAAAGAAATAATTTTTACAGGGAACTTTTAAAACTGGCCTCTGAAAAACCTGAACCCTATGCAAAACAGCTGCAAAACATAAAATTAAATAAAAATGGCTTTAGTTAGGTTGTTTCCTTTGAAAGGGAGAAAATTTAAGATTACTGTAACAAAAATATCCTCACAACACCTTGTTAATTTATATACCTGAATAGCTTAAAAAATAAAGTTCTGAGAATAGTATTACAAAAAATTCTCCCCTGTAAATGACCAGTGCATCTCCTCAACAAATTACTTCAAAACAACATTACACAATAAAGCAGGGTAATAACAGAGAAGCCTTCTAAAATAACTCTTCTCTTAAAAGAATAAAATAAAATAGGGTATCACAAAACCACTATCACAAATACTTTTTGGCATTTTAAATTAAAAATCTGTAATTTACAAGCACAACGCACACAAAATATTTTTATTAGGTAAGTAATGAAGATGATATTTAACATGCAAATCAGCTCTTGTTATGAATGTACAGTTCTGATTACTACTTAGTACTCAGAAGGGGAAAAGTTTGCCTGGATCAAGTAGAAAATGTTTCTCAGATAACAGCAGGAGTTTCCCTGAGCTTATCTGCCTCTGTGGTTTCTTTTGATAATAGCTTTCTTTTCCCTCTCTGTTGGCTCAGAAAAGATTGGGGGTTTCAACTCTGCTTCATTCCTTAGTCCTTAGTTAGCTCAATGCCTAAGAAGCTACAGGAGAAGCAGCAGCCCTGAAAGAGTACACAGCTCTTGAAGGTTACAAGAGTGGAGGTCACACAGTCGCTGATGGAGGAGACAGAAGTGGAATGGGCTCCTTTGGTTATGAAACTTGTAAGAGAGGAAAACCTGACTCTACCCAACATTTGCTTATTATTCCAGGCTGAAACCTCAATACTTTTCTTTCCAAACACATACTCAGACAGATGATAGTAGACCAAGCCATCAACCATTATCATGTATAATCACCAACCAGAGCAAGAATCTTATTTTATTTATTCTTAACAGACACACACATTTTAACCTAATTTTGATACTTGCTGTTGTAAATAAGTTTTAAAAGCTAATGTTTTGTAAAGTGAAGATGTGCAGATAGCCCAAATGACATTACACTTCTTTCCAATGGTAGTAAACTGAGATACTGGATGCTGAAATCACATCAGAGTGAAATGAAACACTAGTGCAGCAGGCAAAGGGCATTTGTACTGTTTAGCTTGAAGCATTTAACACAGCTACCCTAAGGTTGGGAATGTGGGTGTTGAAAACTGTGCAGGTAAGAAACCTCCTTCCTTTGGCTACAAATGGAGACAGCCCTTCTAACCTTCTCAGGGTTAGATGCAGCAGCTAGTGCTGCACCTCCTTGGTCTCCCCTCAGTTAAAGATCAGCCTGAAACAACTGTGTCACACCTGTCAGATCAGAATGGATGCCTCAGACACTCTGGCATCTCAAATGGGGCTTTTAAATATTATATACATGGAGGTAGGTTAAGGCCTGAAGCCATGTGAACAACATTAAACTGTGTGACAGACAGCTCAGAAATTCTCCAAGACATGACATATCCTGCTTCATGATCTGACAAATCGTTTTTCAGGGTAAATTAATTAATAACATTTCCATCACTAAAAAAAAAACAATCAGAGGGAAAAAAAAATGAGCTTGGTAGAAATACTAGCCAAGAATATTTTCAGATAAACCTAAAAATATTTTAAGCAAACGATTTAACTAATTTTCTTGTAATTTTCTTTCAGAAAACTCATCCTGCATTTAGAAAATGAATCAGTGAAAAGTCCCTCAAATTCTTCACACCTAAGAAAGAATTTCAATTTCTGATTTAATGCCAAATTAACTTCAGCATTAACAATGCAACTGGGAACAATGCCTTCTCAAGAAGAGTTGCTAAGTAACCACAGCATTTTCTGCCCAAGTCAGGTCAGGGATAAGTGTTAGTAAAATGAGTTTAAATATTATCAAAGGTCAAAAATTATTTACTGTACAAGGCAATGATCTAAATAATCCAGTACAGAAGTGAAGATAATTGTAGGTAGAAATATCTTTCCTTATACAATTTTAAAGATTTTTATTTTACATGTGCAACTGCATCTTGCAAAGAAACAGCCAAGTAACATTCAAGATTTAATCAACAGACTGCAAAAATCACTTTTGGCAAACTTCTCTGCATCCGCAATGAGATGGCCTAGATACCCTGACAACTCTTCTTTAAAAGCTTTTGTTTCCGTGACAAGAACTCATCACAGCAGCAGAGATAAGGCACTAAAGAAAACTGATAGGGCAAACAGAGGTTACATCTGTCTTCCTCCCCTCCAAGTGCTAACATTTCTCACAGATCATCCTTGTCTTCCAGCTATACTACTCTGTCTTTTAATGGGTGAAAATAATTTTCCTGTTAGATCCATCTGGATCAGTTACATTTCTTCATGGTATACTTCATGCTGATACTTTATACACTTCACTGATATATAACTTATGCTACATTAACAAGCATACAGATTTACAGATGTTTTTTCATTTCTCTACTATCCCAAACTCTCCTGCATACTAACTTTCTTTTCCTGCTTTTCCTTTAGGAAACAACACATGTATGTTGCAGCACGTTGGAAGAAACTTCATGCTGGAGATTTTTTCAATAACTTTGGATTCTCTGGTGGTTCTCTCTTCACTACAAAACCTAATCTTTTAAAAGTGTCCAAAAGATAATAGTCTGTATTTAAACAGCAAGTTAAAATTGCTCACTCAGCCAAAAAGCACCCACTTACTGAAGTTATAACCAGACACAAAAATGCCAGTATTACCAGTGTTTTACAAGTAACTTTTCTGCCTCTATAGAACTTGTGTAGAATCTTTCACTTTATTTTTTTTTTAATTTGTTTTTCGGGGGGTGTGCATAAACAGCACTACAGCAAGCCCTTATTAAGTAAGGCATTAAGAAATACTGAATGCAGGAATGAAAGTTTAGACACAATACAAGACCAGATCATATCACAAGGTAATTTTTGGCACCCTCTTATTCAGTTGCTATAGAGAATTTCTCCTAGCTATGGGCACCCTGGAGCCCAGGGGCAAATCTGTACTTACACAACTTTCTCAGAGTTTCGTGATCAGCACAGATGATCTCTAAGGCCCTGAAGTCACTGGTAACTACCACAATCCACTTAACATTTATCTTCTTGCATACGCTTTCTCTCCAGAAGCAGTAGTCTTAGAAGAATCACCAGTGCACTGGTACTTCTTGTAAAGAGTACTAATAACAATCTTTGAGTATCTTTATGCCTTTTAATAAAACAAATGAAAGCAGAAATGTTTGAGAAAGCTATGAAGATACTGAACAGTAGCTCAGAATTTGCCAAAAAATTCCCTCCCTTAGCCAATGCTTTCCATTATACTGAATATGGAAGGAATTAATAATAGTAATGGAGTAGGATAATAATGGAAAAAGGAGGACACAAGGCTCCCAATATTGAGACAGTTTCTGAGTCTTTGAATCACCCCCTGAAAGCCTCTCTCTGTGTCTCCCTTAACTACAGAGGGACACCCTGACAGGAGCCTCCAAAACCCCCCTCAGGCACCAAAAGCTGTGTGTGTGTGGCCTGGGGCTGTGACAGGAGCTGCAGCCACGTGTGCACCAGTGACACACACAGCCTGCACGAGGCCACAGCCAGCAACCAAAGGGATACAGAAACCTCCCTTTGGTGCCAGAACCCAGCACAGCCAGGAGAAGTTCCATGGTGGGTCAGCACTGTGAGACAGCTCATGCAGAGGCTCCATGGCAGCATTGTTAACAGCAGATTTGCTGAACACAGGCTGGTTTGGGTAGCTTATCCTCAGCCACTCCTGTCAAACCTTCTTTTGCACTGCTGCCCTTGCCTCCCTACTGCTCTTTGAGGACATATCTGATCCCAGATCTGATCCCATGGCTGCTCTCCACCAGGGACTGAAGGAGCTCCTGTATAAAGTTGGCAAACAGGTCTACTCCTGAAGTGCTTTGAAGAAGCTCAAGAAACTACATCTGCTTTAATGGGTGTAAGAACTATCAACCTGGGGGAGAAAAATGAGCATTCTTAACCTCTTGCAGCTTTTAAAAAATGTATTTATCCTAAACAATACTGCATTTAGAAATGACCCATTTAATGTCAGTGGGCGCTGAAGCCTCTCAGGAATTTATTCAGGGTGACTGTTGGCTGACAACCAGAGGAACGCTGAGCATGCATACTCAGACAGGAAGGTGCTTACTAGTAGGAGAATAACTCCTTTTCCAAGGACTGACAGTAACCAAACCTCCAGATGACCTGTAAAAATCAATCAGGTTCTGCACCAGTGCATGATGAGTCAGCTAGAGCAACACCTGCCCTGACAACACCTCTGGATGGAAATACCTTCCTTTTTCTCCTGATACCAGTCAGAAACTGTGCTCTAAGTAAATTCATTTGCTGCAAACCAAGGAAGCCAACAAGTAGCCATGTTTTGGACTCATTCTATATGATAGTGGGTTTTTTCCTTGAAGAGGGAAGCAAGCACACAGAGAATATCCAGATAAAGATGTATGAGCAATGCAGCATGATAAACTATGCATGATGTACTTTAAATGCCAAAAGCCAGTGCAATCAGTCACATGAAATAATGCCTCAAAACTTCTAATGAGAGAAAAGGAGGCAGATAATCTCAATGGAGATCCATTACAAAGCTGCTAAAGGTCAGCCTCTGAATTCACAAGAAGTTATATATTAAGGAGTAGCACACAGGTGCTGATGCGGCATCAGTGCTGATTTGCCTGAGCTCACTCTGAGCAGCTATTGCTGGCAGTGCACACCAGCTCCAGCTGTGGACACAGATAACTCCTCAGCAAATGGTGTACAGCTGTCCATCAAAATAGGCTTTCCACGACATGTAAGACCTGCCTGTCACAGTGGAGCATCCTGGAACAAGTGAAATGACCCTCTCTTTGGAAATGGTGATAAATAGAGAGGCAATTCTCTTTACCCCTCAAACTGTGGTTTCAAATTCAATGTTTTGAACATTGTGAATCATTGCTTTCCTTTTAATATTTGCCTTCAAGACAAAGTTTCACATAATTCACCCACTGCCTTCGTTGCACAGAACTGCTTCCATGCCTAAGAAACAAAAGGTGAGCACTTTCTACACCACTTTCCTTGTACAGACTTGTGATCGCTCAGCCTTCGACCCAAAGCAGCCAACCAGGAGAGTAAACACACTTCTCCACCAATACCAAGAAAATGAACACATTCCTCACTTCATCCAGCACTTCTTAGGTTGCTAGCAAAGTCCCTACATCACTAACTTTTACAAAAGTAGCTACTGACAGTTCTGCTTGCATGGTTTTGCAGAATAACATATTAATTTTCCCACAAGTTAACAGGCATATTGAGAAATCTGAGATGTACAAACCCCATTATCTAGCAGTGAAGTGCTTCCTTCCCTTGCATACAGTCATGGCATAAAAGCTTCTAGATTATAAATTTTATAACGTAAAATGATGCCTGAAGAAAGCTTTCTTTTCAAGTTTAAAGAGAAGTACTGCTTGCTTCCTCTGCAAACAAGCATCCAGATTAAAAACAGCCCTTCACAAGAGAAACTGATCTCTTTGCAAGGGAGCAACTTTCAAGAATATAATTGAGAAAGAATTATTTTACTTTGCTCACAGAGAAACACAAATAATTTTATCATTATGGGGACTAGAAGGAAGTAAACAATACTGCTCATTTGAAGATATAGGAGGACAGGTTTATCAGAAAACTTTATTTATAGAAACATGAATCTTTTTTCCAGTTCATTAGAGATTTCCGGGAATGCAATAAATGAATAAATTCAGAGAAGCTGCAAAGACTTGTATTCAGTGGAGCCTTTATACAGTGACCAGTGACTCTTTTTTCTGTAGTAACCTTTTTATTTTTTTGGCTATTTATATTTAATTTTCTACATTTCAGTAGTCAAGGATTAAAACCCCCAAAATGTAAAGGAAGTCAGACATTGATCCCACGCTTTATCTGCTCATGACCTGTCAAAGTTTAACTGGCTAGACAGTTTGCACATGCAAACTCCAATAATTTTATTGGAAAGAAGTAAGGAACAGATAATTAATTATAAGGAACACTAGGCTCTAAACATCTTACCCAGAGCGTTTCTTAATATACTTCTTCATTAATAGAGCTGTTTTAAATTTTGCTTCCCTTGCAACATTTACTTAATAACTTGCAGTCAAAATACAGAAATATCCTAAGGCATATTAAAATACACAGTTATGTTCAGAGGCATACATCTGCCTGTAACGAATTTAATTAGGTTTGTATTATATAATAAGTAGAATGGGCATGAACTAATAAAAAAGGAAGAAAATGGGCATGAACTGATAAATACAGGAATGAAAAGACACCAACATATTCGAGTACACAGAAGTACAGTCTACTGTACATGAACAGGAATTAAATTCTTACCTTTGTTATTGTATACATCTAGATAGTTTGGTGCTGAAAAAATTGTGATTAGCGAAGGGAAGCCTGTTGTTTGGCTTTTCCTGTACATACGATACCTAAGAAGAAAGAGAAGATACTAATTACTACCCAGTGTTGAATGTCTATTTGTCACTGGCCACATTCAGTGCAAAAAAAAAATGCCCAGTGCATTAGGGCTCTGGCTTTTAACACAAGCCAAGACTGAAAAACATACGAGCTATTTAAAAGCCACAGGAAAGAAGTCTTTCCTGCAGACTTTCTCATTACAACCATTTGACATGACCAGAAATCCATGCTTGAAAGTGGTATGTCTGTCTGAAATTCAGTGAGTCAGAGGTGGGATTTGTCGTGAATTTGTTCAGTGCCCAGGACATTGCCAGACTTTCCTTCTGGGGGACTGTGGGTGAAACAAGCACCAGCAGGTGCCTTGGAAGGGTCCTGCCTTCAGAAGGGAACTGCGTGTCCCCCATGACCCTCCTGCTGCCTGCCCTCTCCAGGCATGGAAGCCATGGCAAGGCCAGGGGACATGGAAGGGGTGAGAAGGGAAGGGGAAATGGGGCATCTGATACTTTCAATGCTGTGTCTAATCTTATCCACTCTATCAGCCAGTTTATTAATGTCTGTGGGTTTTCATTACCAAACCTTACTGCCTCATGAAAAATACAAGGCTTATTGGGCCAACAAATAACCAATCAAGCACTAAACCTGCAAGTAATTGGAAAGAAAGCAACCAAACAGTACTTAGACACAAGTACACCAAACACTGCTCTTTAGTCCTCAGCTACAAGAAACCTAAGAATTTAGCAAACATCCACAAAAGTTGCACTGAATCCACAAAAGTTGTTGTATAGTTTAAATGCAATCTCTTCCACAAAATTTTAATTTCCACCCTTTACTGGAAAGCAGTACAAGAAAAAAGAAATCTTATTACCCTTGAGTATTCCATGCTAGGTATTTCTGGCATAGTAATAGCTTGCTTTTAATTGCATTACCATATGGAAGTCACGACAATTCAAACATTCAGAATAGTTTTTAATATGCATAGTGAATATTGACCTTATTCCTACAATGCCACTAATTTATCTTTTATTGCTGTTCAAGTTGGCTAAAGTTTCTACCTCCAAACAAACACAATAATAATAATAATTTAGGCATGATATGCTAAGCTATTTATTCAGATTCCAATACTGCATTAATATCTCACAAGTATGGTACACTTCAAAGAAGAGGAATTTTTAAAGTAATTTAGAATTTAGCACTAAAAATTCTACCTTTATAATGACAATAGTTTCACGGGGAACCATCAACACTACCCGATGCTTGACCTGGACTGTTTTTGCATTCAGTGGCTTAGACTTCTTGAATTCATTAATGATACTCCTGCAGAAAAAATTATGTGCCTATACAGTTCCGCAATTTTTATTCTTTTTATGAAGTATAGAACCAGTAGGCCCAAAAGTTTTAGGTAGCTGAGAAAGTCCTAAAAGATGGCAGTTCTGGCGTTTGTGAGCCATATCACTTCTCTGACATCATGGCAATCAGTGTGCCAAAATACTCTGGCACATTTGCAAACCTTTTTCCGAAAGGAATTTGTTTTTCTTTCCATGTCTGGCATTGTTTGGCATCAAAAAACTTTGGTCATTTTAAATTAGTTAAATACACCAAGGTAAAGTAAGTGGCATTTATAAGAATTCATTAAATTTTGTAACTCACTAATAATAATGTAAAAGACATTGTAATGCCAGTGTGTATTTTTGTAGCATTAGTAAAAAGTGAGACCTGTTGCAACTTAATATATTCCAGTTCATTCTCACTCATCTGCTCTTCCTTTTTGTGCTCTATTTGGGAATGCTAGGCCATTATAGATAATTATTATTATTATTGCCCCCTCTCCACACATACTTACCCAGCATCCTGGGCTTCATGAGCTCGAAGTATCGATAACAAGTTATTGTGCTGTAGGAATTCACATACAGCAGGGTAACTTAAAAAAAAAAGTAATAGCACCTGTTATGGCATTATCAGAAGCAGCACAAACAGCTCTAGCTTTCAAAAAATGTATCATAAAACACGCATCATTCATGAAATTAGTGCCTGCTCTGCAGGCAGATTTCAGTAGAGACAACATCACCAGCAGTGTCTTTTTAAATCCCACCCCGTAACTGCTTGGAAAGGAATGCAAGAAACTCATCCATTACATAACAACAATCAGCCAATGGCTTGTCAGAAAAAAAGGTACTTTCTTTTATTCATCTAAGATTTAATGTATTCTAAAAAAGCAAAATGTAACACAGCAGTTGCTTGTAACAGAAAACTTCACCCACTGACTACTGTATGCAGTGGCTGCTTGTGGACACCAGAAAATAAAGAAGAAAGGAAAATCAATCTTCAGACTGGGGATGTTCATCTTCCTGAACTTTATCTCCTTGAGAAATAAATTAACTTTCCCCTTGCCAACTTAAAATCCTGTGACTTCTGAAACCCCAAAAATGTGTTCACTGAATACATCTGTGCTAAACATACTGAGCAAGATTTTAAAAAATAAATTAAAAAATCTCAACTATACATTACACAAAAAACCCAGGCATGGTCTCACCTTAAGTGGCCACTTGCAATCAGTTAACAGCCCCCTCAGTTTCTAATTTCATGCATGAAAAAGATGAAAACTTACATATCCCCCTCCCCCAATCTAATACATCATCTTCCTTTAGTTTATCCAAGAGAAATGATGCTACTTGCTTTCAAACCTTTCTGAGTATTTTGAAACTGAAATGTCATTGCAGCTAGAAGCTACAAACCCAGTGGAATGCTGTATTGCTGTTTCTGGATTTAAGTCACCTAGCATGTATTCTCAGATGCAGGTCTGGTATTTGGAATTGTCTAAAAAGATTGCCATTATAAAACAATTTCAATTCCCAAATTACGTGGGGTAACGTTTTGGCAACTGCAGTGATCTCAAATGCTGACAGGCTGCCATTCAAACCACTGGCAAATGAGACCTGATTTGCATACATTTCTTTTCATAATTAATTGTGACTAAATGCAGACTTATGGTACATTTTGTTTAGAAATTTTTACATTAGCTTCTGAAAACTGGGGTCTATCACGAAAATCTGATAGACAGTTGATTATGTTCATTATCAGTGCAGCTGCTCAAAATGGCTAGGCTATTACATTTTTTTCCTCCGTAGTATTCTTTTCATCCAGTGTTAAGTACTGCTTTTAAAGAAGACATAATGAAGTGGTAAAAAACACTCCTAAATAGATATGATAGGTTCTTCTTTCCATTTCAAGTACAAAAGTAGTGGAGTTTTTTATTGCTTAATTATCTTGTTCTTCATAAATTTGTGGAAAATAAGAATTCTGCTAGCAGAATTTGGCAGATTCTACAGGGCCCACACCTACAAAGGCAGAGGTGTCACACAGTGCTCCATGCTAATTTACAAAAAAAGAATCTGTCTGCCTTCTTTTCTTACAAGTGAATAGCATGGGACCTTCAATGTGCAAGCTGCCCTATTACCCAGACCACCACAACCCATGAGCAGTCTATCAGGATATTTTATTTTGAAAAAGGCAAAGCAACTTGCAGGCATTTTTCTTGAGCTTCTTGTTAAAGCAGAGGTTGGGGAGTAGCAAACTTTGCATCATGTGCAGCTATTACATATGCTTTCCTACATTTCCTTAGTATGTTAGCTTTAGATTAAATGTTCCTTAACACAAAAATACATGTCCTAAAAAGCAGGTAAAAATAAAAAGTCACACAAAGAGCCAATAAAATAGACATCATGGCAGAAATAATCAGAAACAAAATTTTACAGAAATGACTTCTGCTTGGAAATCTTTTTACAAATATTTTTTATTAAAATGACTGACTTGCAGTCAAATTCCCTACTAATTTTTCAGAGTGCTACCCTTCCAGAAGCCCTCTCCTCCTTGCCCTGCTTTACAGAGCCCAGACTGTAACTCAGATGAGCCAGAAATAAAGCAGTTGGCCAAGAGGGAAAACAAACAAACAGAAATCCCCCACGCAACAGGCTTTTCCAGAGCGCCCCAGCCTCCTGCCTTCATGTGTCATGCTGAATCACGGAGGAGCGGTGACTCACAGAGAAAACAAAACACCCCTCTCTAAGCTAGAGAGATGCTATTCCCCAAGGAGTACGTGACTGCGATATTCCCTACTTGGGCATCTTCTTTCATTAACATGCCTCATGCATAGTTTACTAGTTCTGAGGTCTCTTTTGCATGATATCTGATTACTTCTGACAGTTTTAAAAGAGAAGCAATACTTTGCTAACATGAACCAAAACGGCAAATGTTTTCAAATTGTTTTTCCACCAATAAGTGGAAAAAATAGATGGAGTCAACAGTTTTTTTCATGTCCCTCATCATACCATTAAAAGAGAGGCATAAGCACTTCTTTCAAAAGAGAACATTCAAATTTAGTCCAAAAAGCTTCTGTAACATTACATGCATATATAAAATAGGTTTCCTGCAAAATTCATTGATCTTGCACTTGAGTCTCCAAAGGCAAATGCTTTGTGTGTCCCCTAAGCAACTCTCAGAACATCCCTTTCCACCAGCTTTTCCTTGCTCTTAGCTGTGCTGTCTGCAGAGCTGCACTGGGAAGTGGAACGGGGAACTGCATTAGAACAAATAAACACATCTTTTTTTGCAGAGTCGTTCTTCCAAAACTGGATGCTTTCCCAGGCCTGATGGAGCACACAAGCAATTCTACCAGTACATCTGGGCAGACAATGTGAGGGTAGCAAGAGCCCTAAAAGCTTCTGGTCTGGGAGAAAGAAGAGTAGAAAAGTGGGCAAAAGAATCTGTTAAAAATGCTATTACTGAAAAAAAAAAAAATCATGCAACTGTGCTTCCCACCCTGAGCTGAAACACACTACAGTCTTCAAAAGCTTTCAGCAGATATTTCTTTAATCTTTGCATACTGACAAACTTAACTTGCATGTCAAGTGCACCACTGAAATCATTTGCTTGTAGGGCCAAAATTATAGCTCTACCCCAGAGTGTCTGCAAGGTTGAACCATTTCACTGTTATCTAAGGCTGGAAAGTGTTTCTTGAACAACTCCAGGGAAAGTGACTCCAGCACCTCCCTGGGCAGTCATTCCAATGCCTGAACGCCCCTTCAGTGAAGAAGTTTTTCCTGGGGTCCAACCTGTTTCTTACAAAATTGCCTGAGAGTTACTGTACCACTAGCTTATGAAATAAGTGCAAAGGGTCATTGGCAAGATCAGTACAAATTGCGAAGTGCAAATAAATATTTGCTAGAAAAATTCAAGGCAAGAACTAGATAATTTGGTAAACAGGAAAACTTCTTTACTGGCTGGATCAGCTGAAAAACTGTGTGCCTGTGGGTCTAATATCACAAGGGGACAAATTAATTCCCTCTTGTTTATAATATACACTGAACACAACATTATTTTGGGTAGGATGAAAGAAGAGCTTAACTCATAATAAAAGAACAATTTAAACAACCAGCATTCCATTAATGATTTCTACTTTTTCACAAAATTGCATCAAACATGACCATGACTACAAAGGAGGTACAATTTTAAACTTCACATAGGGAAAATGAAATCCCATCGCTATCACTTTTTGTTCTCTTTAAGGTACAGAAACTTTAATATATTTTCATTAATTCCTTACATTCCACAGTTAACATTTCACTCTGGCATTGTGCTATTTTGACAATCCACAGTACAAAATGCTGCTAGATGCTAAAGGTGTGCACTAAGTGTTGACTCTGAGCACTTCTGAAAAATCAGACTATTCTTTACGTCTTTAAATGACAGGTTATGCCTATGGTTTCAAGATCTGACATTTTACACCTAGCCATAGCAGTTTCAAGAACTCTTACATAAAGGGACAATTCTTGAAGAAATACTGGATCAGTTTGAAATTCAATAGGCTGTATGAGAGTGATCATGTAAGAAATGCAGTGAGAAGCTTGTCAGACTACTGTAAGCTACAGTATTTACACTGTCTCATAGAAATGGCCCAACATTTCACAAATGGGTTTTGGCTAAACGTAGAGGATTTTGTGCACTTCTGAGATGGAAGGTCCAGTTAACATGGTGCATGCACAGTTAAAAAGCCACATTACTGTTATTTTCCTCACAGCTACTGTTATTTTCCTCACAGCATCTTTGTATTAGGAAATAACTTTAAGTCAGAGCAAATTAACTTGCAACTTGTCATTATAAAGAACATCTCTGATAAATAAAAATTATTTATTACACATATTTCCTGCAATTGATTAGGAGACCTTAATCAGCTAGAAATTCTTTCACTTATTAGCAGGCATGACCGAAATCTTCCTGACTTTCATTCAAAATTCTCATTGCTATCTTTTAACTTCCCATTCTGGAAATGACTGAAGAAACTTAAGAAATTTTATTCAGTGAGAATAAACACAGTCATTATATTAACAGGCATTCTTGAAGGAGGACTGAGTAATTTAGTCCTTCCTTTACAAGCCTGTTCAGGGAAATTTGTTCCTTTACTCAGGAAGTAACTAGAAAAGGCAAGGAAAATTAGACATTCCACACTGATGGATACCTTTTATACCAGGTATTATCATTAGGCAAGCAATTAGTCATCTTCCAGGGCAACTAGGTACTTCTTTGAAAATGAATGCTTGCCTTCATATAAACTCAGATAACGTGATTCCAAGCTAGCCTTCTGACTCAATCATCAAGCAGTTATATGTCCCTCACATGACCTGATAAATAGCTGTCTTCTGAATAGTTCCTCTTCTCCTGAAAATGCACTTTTCTGAATACGTGTCAGCACACAGACTAGGTCTGATACATTTTCTGGAGGAAACTGATATATGTATTAAAGAAATTTTATGGCAACTGTATGGAGCAGATCTCTGAAAAAAACCCCAACCTAAAATCTAGAACTTTTTCCAGTATATAAACAGCCCTGTATTTAAGCACAAGCCATATCTGCCAGGCTATTCATGAGTGGAAAGCACCATTACTCCCCATGTGTGCAGTGCCTGGGAGTCACAGATACACTCCAGCATTTGCTGCTGCTGCTGAGAGGATAAGCAATGATTTTACTGCTCAGTCATAGCCCATTTCTGCACTGATCAATTGTTTGCAGCAGTGTGCCATCCTTTTCATGATGAGCCCAAACACACCCATGGAGCACCTCCCAGATGTCCCAGACCCGAGCGTGGCTGCCGGAGCTGCCCACCAGAGGTGCGTGCCAGCAATCCAGGCTGCAGAGCCAACTGCTCTGCTCTTCACTGGCCCCACGCTGCAGCAACAGGGCTCTGAGAAGGGAGCCAGAAATCTCATTTCTGAACATCAAACCATCTGCCACCTTCCTGATAACGTCACCAACAAGGAGGTTGATTCCAGTAGCTCTGTGACCTGGTTGTTGGTGGAAGCCCTTGAATTACTTTTGACATGTTACTAAACAGCTGAACATGTTACTGAACAGTCAGTGTTCAAGGTGAGATTTTCTAATGCAAGTGAAAGAGTTGGATTCCTCCCTTCCTCTGAGTTTGCTGAGAAAACTTAGATTTGTGTGTAACTAGCATGGGCTGAAGCAGAAATGCTTCACTTCAAAAAGTTCAACAACCTCTTAACATTTCAATAACATCTTCACATTTCTCCTGAACAAAAACGCTTTTTAAATTAATATTTCACTGAATACCTTGCTCATTTTGCCATTTAATCTCCTCCCCTGCTAGTTTTGCTACTCTGGTGTCCTTGTATGTTTTTCATAACTACCACAACAAAAAAAAAAGGCACAAATTCCCTAAAATCCCCACACTGTCAGGGGACAGTACATACATGTTTCTGCAGGAATGTTACAGGCACTTTTCTGCATTTCAGGTATTACTAAGTCCCATTTAACAAATGCTCTTTAAATAGTGAATTTCTTACTAAGAATTTCTTCCAAACAAAAAAAATTGATCAAACTGAGAGGAAAAAAAGTTTTCCTCTGTGGGGGAAATCACAATTTTTATTTACCTTGCAGAACAATAAGAAACCCGTTTTTCAGTGCTGGCATCTTTCATTAGAAATTATGTTTTAATTTTCAAACTAGAAATGCAGTTGCATACCCCTTTTTAAAAGTGACACATTCATTCTCTAACTTACAAAAACAGAGGCAAAATACACAGGCTTTGGTGAATAAAATTAAGTGATTTAGAGTTTTCCCACTGTGGCATAACAGAAGAGATTAAAATAAAGCAAGCATGAATTTTTCTGAAAACAAGGCAAGCCTGCAGAAAAAAGGGCCTAATTACCTAAGTAGTGCCACAAAGTTCAAGCAAACATTTATACTGCAAAAGCAGAACCAATTCACCAACAGAAATCTATTCAAAGTAGTAGCAATTACCTGTAGAAGTACGAGCACCCCCTGACTGTGTTGTGAGTGAAGTGTTCCTGAGTCTTCTCATTTCCAAAGTCCTCCAACGGGTCTGACCACAGGATGTCACACATAGGTCCATATGCAGGTGGTTCCTTGAATCGATCTAACTAAGAAAAATAGGAGACAAAGAAATACTAACTTCTTTCAACTATGTATCACAGAAACAATGAAGCAAAATTACTATTTTTCACTCCATGAGCAAGTGAACAAAAGACTCATAGCAATCTGTTCTTCAGCTTTAAAGCAAAGGAGTTTGAGCATCAGCAAAACACTCCTTGCAAACATTGATAGGGATAGAAGGAACAGATCTTGCCGAAAATTAAGAGATTCAGTGGATTCACATTCTACAGGAATGCTTGTTTGCTTTTTTTTTCCCTTTCTACTGGTTTTTGCAAGCATTCCCGTGGACAAGGGAGAATATAGTATCTCTGTATTTCATGATTTTTCAAACCTCAAAACATTAAATTTATGTAAGTGGGGCACCTCAAGAAAATATAGTAGTTATTTCAAAGCACGTTTCCATTTAGATTTATGTACATTTTCACAAGAAAAATGTATCTAAATATCAAGAAAATATCTCTGCATTACAGCATGTAGGTTTGACATTGCTGTTGCTCCTGTAACCTCAACCTTAATTAAGTAGCTGAAAACTTCTGTTTTTGGTCCTCTTATGGGTATTTAAAATTTCAAATTACATACCACAAATAAGATGAAGTATAGCAAAATCATAATGTAATAAAAATCAGTATTCTCCTGCAAGAACTCTAATATAATAACATCATCATTATCTCAAGAATTCATTCATATAAAAACAGCCCTGTTAAGATGGTGTATGAATAAGGCTTGCAGTCTGAAATATTCTCTATTTTGACCAGAAAGATTGAGTAAAAGATTCAGTAGCTAGTAGATACCTTCTCCCCTCAAAAAAAATCAAAGAGAACAAATTGGTGTTTTAAGTTTTCAACACTCAAAGTTTTACTAAGAGACCTCTACAATTTTACCTTCACGTTCTCATCTTGACATATTCACAGCATATCTACACTTCCTATTTCAGCCCTCTTCGATTAAATGCTTATATAATTACAATTCCTTTAAACAAAAATTCATAAATATGCAAACCTAATTTCTGCTGATTGCCAGAGATAAATAAACCTACTGGGTTGGGCAGGGGGAAGGGAAAGTATAATGAACCTAATCTAAAATCTGAGAGCTAAACAACTTTACTCTGCCATCATACTGTTGCAGAGCCAGCTAATTTTTATGCAGAGTATTTTTGTTTACTGAGATAGTAAACCTTTACCTCAGAAACAAAACTTTGCATTCAGTAATTTTTGAAAGTGCAGTTAATATCTTAAGCTAATTACATTTAAACCAAAACATGTAATTACTGGCTCAATTTGTTGTTGTTTGTTTTTAAAACTATATTCATTTCTTAGTACTACAAATTAACCTCAGAATATAAATTACCTTTCACTAACCTGAAAGCTCAGAAATAGATATCCATGTTTGCAAGTCTCAAACAGCAAACAAGAAGGATTTTTTTCCCTGGGAACACTAAGAATGAATAGTTTAAATAGTTCTTCCTAGAAATATTGACTGAGATCTCGTCAACAAAACATGTGAATAAAAAATAATCCTTGATAATATGCAAAAATACTGGATTATGTGAAGAAGTTGTTTGACATTGTTCTCTGAACTTCCATGAGATTTCTGAGAAACTTCTCAGAACATAAGGGTACAACAAGTGTGAACTTATTAAGCCTCAATTAGACCATCTGCTGGGCACTCAAAGACAGAACTATTAAAAATATGGTGGAACCTATTGAGAATGAAGCTCTTGACTATTTAAAAAAATACCAACTATATTCATTACAATCATATGAGCCTTTTTTGTTACATCTTTATATATTTTGAGGTTCTTCTTGAGCTCTTTTGCATCTTCTCCAAGAAATCACAGAACACTTAACAAGGCACAAGGAGCTGTCAGATGGTGCTTACATTGTGCTAACAGGTAATGCCTCCGAGACTTACTTTTCTGATGTCATCTAAGGTGTTGATCTCGGGAGACAAGCCACCATGTACGCACAGGAATTGTTGGTTCATCAGAGCAGCCAAGGGAAGGCAGTCGAAGGCATCCATGCAGGCATCATATACACGTTCTGAATATTTGATTTTACCTTTTAAAAATTAAGATGGTAACAGAAAGTGTCATCAGTATTTAAAAGGATTTCGCTTAATATCTCAAACTTTTTCTCTCCGGTATTGAGGAATATACCCAAACTTTTGCTTAATACAAAAATATCTTCAGGAATCCACTGCTGGAAAAATTCTTCCTGTTCTGAGGTGAAATTAATTTTTTTTTCATATTTTTTTCTAAAAAACTGTAAAAAAACAACTGAATATACCATTACAGTCTACCATTTCTACTCAGCAGGAAATCTGTAGAGCAAGCCTTAAAACATCTGCTGAATGGTTATCATCATTATCACTCAATATACTCTCTATGAAATAATTAGAACTTTAGCCCAGTCCCTTATAATTAATTATCTACAGAAATGCCACTATGAAATGAACGAGGTGGAATAATGAAGCTGAAATGTTAATTTACCAATATGCATATTAAACTCAGTAAACCATGAAGTCTTCGAGCCAATTAACATTTCCTTTATCCCCAGTGTAAAAAGAAAACACAGACTTATGGCAATAGTTTCATCTCACTGTGTCACAGGGAAAAAAAAAGCTTCATTGTGCAGGTAAAGGTCTACATCTAATAAGCTTTTATGTGTCAGTGCATCATTTCTTGCAACACAGAAAAGAATTCATATCAAAAGAGCATATTGAAAAGTTTAAGCCTACACACAGGACAAATGTGAAAATGCTATACCTAAAGGAAAAATAAAATAAAAATTCCTTGCATTTTTCTTCTGATCCATGAGATGAGACCCAGTGAGATGAGGTCCTCCTTAACTAGCAGTCAGGCACCTGTCACAGGTGCCAGGGCTGGTATGCCAGCAGGTTTTGCCTGCCAGGCTGCTGCGTGGGGCAGCAAACCCTTGGCTGCTGCCAGGAGCATCAGCAGCAGAACATACTTACCGAGAGCACCCAGGCCAGATGGACCCACAGCAGCCCCAGGAGTTCCCACACTCAAATCTGGGGAGGTGTCTAAGCCCTTCCATTCCACACCACTGAGACGTGACTGCCCACTCAGGGAACAGGGACTACCATTTAAAATCAATGGCATTTAACATCAAAATGTACTGATAGTGAACCAGTATCAAATATCTGCAAAATAACAAATTAAGTTGCTGAAAAAGGAGTTAAGAGGAGAAAGGTAAGATAGACTTACATTCTTGCTTAAATGTGAAATACTCTGTTAAATGTCTACATTCATGGTTCCCACGAAGTAAAAACAGTGTTTTGGGGTAAAGGATTTTCAAGGCCCACAAGTACAGCACACACTGTGAATCAGAAGAAGAAAGAAAATTAGAATTCATAATTAATGACAGAACAATTTACATTCCCCTCCATCAAAAAACTAGCAAAAAAAGTAAAAGTAATCTGTGCAAAGCATTTCTTTTCAACTGATTAACTTCATTCTTCATATGCGACGCTCAAACACTTCTCTGCATTTCAGCCTGGACTGGCTGAAACTCGAGTGGGTATATTCTGTCAGAGTTTTACACTTCTTGTTGAGTGGCACCTCCCTGGTCAGCCATGCCAGGCTGCCTCCAGCAGCCCCAGCTCTCCCCCAGCACTTGCTGTGTATCCCTAGAAGGAAGTGCACACTCTCCACCTGCAAGGTTAGGCAGAAACCTCCCGTGGAAACAATTCCACCGGAAGACCTGCATTTCCTGGCTTAAGGAAAATTTGCCTCAGAACAATTTAACTCACACTTCAGGAAATACCTCAGCTTCCAGAATTACACAGTTTTTACATGAGAGCTTGTTCATTTTTCACTTAGCGTTGTTCCCTACATACAACCGCGATAAAAAGATCCACAAAGCTCTTGCATTAAATGAAGTTACTACAAAGCTTTTACAATGCCTTTTCTCTTTCCTAAAGATTTCTATTTGAGATGACATTTCTTCTAGACGTGTTTTTAAAGATAAAAAAAAAAGACTTAGAGAGGCTAAGCTCTGCTCAGACCTCTCTAAACCACCCAATTAAAAATATTTGTTTTGAAAATGAACTCACAGCTCCAAGAAAGTAGATGGAAATAAGACCCACTCATCCCATGAGATGAGCTCACTGCCTGCAGGGACACTTTACAGACCACAATGTCCTCTCAAAACCCAGAAAGCTAGAAAAACTGTCTGAATGGTTTTTCCTCCAGCCTTTCCTCTCTTATATAACCATGAACTGCTGAAATGCTGCACAAGAAACAAAAGGTGTCAAAAACCCCCCACTTTCATTTACAACTACTTCCCAACACTCCCCTTTGTTCCACTGGGGGAAAAAAAAAATCCTTCCATTTAGCTTAATAATCAATAAATTGTAAATTCAGATTGTACTCTATGGTTTCAGATTAGAACAACAACAGCATTACTGTCAATGCAAGGCCTCTACATTATAGTGTGGACTCCCTTCTACAATTCAGTGTGTCTTGAAAAACAGCTGAATAATAAATTTAATCATCTCAAACATGTAGATTTCAGATCCCTTGTTTGCTACTTAGTCAGAAGAAAATCAGGAAAAGATGAAGGGATTCAACATTTTAGTGTTTGTGCTCACACTACCCATAGATAATCACACAGCAGCAGGAGTTTTATACTACTACTCATTGCCTTGAATTTATTACATGTAAACATCTGAATGCTCTGCCTGTCCTTTGTCTGTAATTTCTGTTCTTCTACTCAGAGGGGGTACAGACAGAGAAAAACAGCAAAAATACAGGCAGTATACTCAAGGAATTGTAAAACTAATTCTCCCTGTTGGAAACACACGGGAGGCCTCCCAGGTCATGCCAATTCTTCCACCTCCCTGGTGCTATTGCCACTGCAGGAAGTGAGAAGAGATGCCAGAATGCCAGGGAAATCATGCTAATGTAATCCAGCATGGAATTATAGTGTCAGGTCACAGGAATCATCCGTTGTGGCCCAAAACAACCAAAGGGTGTGGGTGGAGAAAGTCTTCTGCCTCTGCGTAAACTCCAGCAGACTTGGGTTTGAGGGTTTCATTCCAGGAGGCAAGAAACCTGAACTTGTCCACACCACCAGAGCAATTTTCTCTCTCTTTGATGATGACTTCATCATTCCTCCAAGAATTTCCAGAACATTCCACTTCAAACTTGTTGACACATGCAAAAATTTGATGTAAATGTTGTGAGACAAGAAGTCTAAAGTGACACCCCCATCCACACAAGGAAAGCTCCAGTCAAGTTACCTTAGAGCTTCTAATCCTGCCAAAACATTGCCCTCGTAACTAAGTTTTTCATTTTCCTAAAGCTCTGGCAAGATTAAAGCAACCACTCCATATTTAAAATATTGTCCAGACCTGGAAAGCGGGGAAAATAAGGAGAGATGGAATTTTTGACTTTTTGGCATTTAGGTACTTGTTTGCAGGTTGATTGCTCTATATTTGCTTATCATAGATTTATTTTTTCTTTTTTTCCTATGCTTCCTTTGAAGTACTCATAAGGAGCAGACGGAAGATAACAGAGAATCAATACAGTCTAGAAAGTTCTATTTCTCTGCCACTATTCAAGCAACATAAGCCCACTATTCACATTTTGTGTTGTTTTCAGCAGTACTATATCAAAGGCTTATTTTGTTTAGATGATTCCTTTAATTTTGTCCCTTTTCTTTTCAGCAGTTCAGTGAAGTAATGCTGTAATAGTAAATAAGAACTAATTAGAAGGTTTTTTTTCCGTGCAAACTAGAGCGCAAATACGAGGGCAATGATTTTCATGATGTTTTAACTTACAGTCATTTCCATACAAAAAACCTTATGTCCAAACAACAAATCATGAGCAAACATGCTGGTTTTGATTTTTTCTACCTGTGCTTCGCATATCATAATTCTTATGGAAAACAAAATATTTATCATAAATTACCCTTGTTGAAATCTGAGCTTAAAGTCTTTAAATATTACATAATATTGCTTCCCTGTTGTAAAATTTTTAAATACCTTTTCTTCCTTCAACATTTTAATTAAGAACATACTAAACATCAGCTCTGCTGTAACTCTATGCAAAACGTACAGCGGAGACCTTGTGATCTAGACATCTGTAAGGTATTTTTGCCTATTTCATTTCAAACTATCCAAAGACCCATATTTTGTATATATATATGTATTTTATATATACACATATATGTATCTAATACTTAGGACCCTCAAACACCTCTTACTTGTGTAGCGTCTTTCAGCTGTTGAAATAGCAGATATGTTAAGTTTGTAACAAAGAGGTAATCTGTTTACCTCCCAGCTCCCATAGTCAAGCTGTTTTCCTGCTGAGGTTCTGGCAGCCTCAGCTTAAGGAAAGAAAAGGTCTGTGCAATTAAGCACTGTGTAAGCCAAAGACCCACATTTTCAAAACAGACTTGGGATTTAACTCCACTGTTGCATGCTGAATTGGAGCATTTGCACAATTCCACATCTCAGCCCATCCTGGAAAGGAAAACCAAAGGTCCCACAGCTCTTCTGTGCATCTCAAGTTATGTGATTAAAACAAGGAACCTTGAAAAATCATCACCATGGCCACTTGAGTACAACCACAACATCACAATGCTCACTTCTTGGTGCTCTGGCACTGGTAGCGCCAGGAAGAGAGAGATGAAGCTCACTGCCAGTTGTGTGGCTTTGCAGGGGCCACAAAAGTTGAACTCCGCCTCCAAATGACTGACAGCACTGGGCACTCCTCAGCAGATGAAATAAAGTGTAAGTGTGAGGGTAATTCATACTTGAAAGGATCATTTAAGCCACACATTGCTAAGGTATCTACTGCTGCTCTGTGACCTGTGGAACTGGCATAGCTCCCACACTCTCTAACACACACCTCCCTGAAATATAAAAATTGCATTATTGTAGGTGCAGTGAAACAATGGTACCATCACAACATCTAGTACACATACAGCTTCCTAGAATGGAGTAATCATCCCAATGGAAACCATGTACCTTTTTACACACACAGCTGCATTCACACTACTGGGAAGAGTATTTATTACAGCATGATTTCAGAGACAAATAAAGACACATTGCAGCTGTAACCAGAATACTCACATGAGATGCAACTTACTGCCATTTCTGAACTACTATCCCTTGAGCACAAAGAAAACTATGAACACTACAGCAAATAAAGAAAAAGCCATTTTGTCTTCACTACAAGTAAGATTTCAGCACAATCGCAATATACTGTTTGCTAATGTTTAGAGCACATTACTCCCATTTCAGCCTTTAAAAAGAGTATCTGAAAAGTTAAAAAAAAATCCAAAAAGAAGTACCTCTTTTTCAACCAAAAAGTGACTAGAAAATTCTTTTTTGTAAATGTTCCTATAATTCTTATAGCTAGTACTTTCTAGACAGAGATGGCTCCTAACTCTACTTTTTGGTATCCTGTGTCTAGGCCCCAGCTGTTCTCTGAGAAGATGGGTCCCACAGAGAGATGGCATCAGTGCAGGGGAAATGGTGCCATCACATGCTCTCCCCCTGCAGCCAAAAGGGGTTCTTGGCATGCTGGGGACTCACACTGGGAACAGCTGGCACAGGACCAGTCAAGCTGCAAGGACGGCCCTGACACAAACAGATGTTACAGTCTGGGAATCTAATACATATAAAATAATCTGAATTTGCTGAATTTTCAGAGCTCTGAGGAGCAATGCCATACAAAAATGGGATCTCACAAGGTGCAAATTGTTGCTATGAAGAAAGATATTTGCTACTGGACTACAGAAGAAAAGGGCAAAGAAATTCAGGATAATTAAAGTCCTAGGATTTTCTTTGCTTTAAGAGAACTGAAAAAAACTATTGACTTCACTGGTGAAGTATTCCTGATCAGCCCAAATTATTTTAAATCAAGCTCTTTACTGGAAAACATTAATACACTACAGTAACAGACGATGCTGAAAGGTGTTTATTATTCCAATGAAGAATTGGAAAGTTCAGAGACCTGAGAGATAATAAACACAAAACTTCACCAGCACTAACTTCACCCACTGTTTACTAACATAAATGTATTTATGTGTAATTCTTTTCTTGGGAGAGACCATTTAATTTCCAACAGTTCACTGAGTTCAGAAGCATCTCAAGTGCCAGATGCTTTTTTTTATTGGCATAAGGTCCAGCGGTCAAATTCTAGACTCGCTCCAAACACCTCACTTTGTTCTTGCTGGAAATACCACAACACCAGTTTCACCTTCTGCAATGTCAATCTGTGCACTCAGGAAGGGAAATGTATGCATGTTCTGAACCTTAAAACATAACTCCACTTTTGTTAGTTTTGAACACTGGTTCAATTCTCCATATTTTAACTCTTTCCTCTGCCAAAAATGATCACTACATACCTTATGATGGTCAAGTGACATGTAAGACTGTATGTTGTTATATGGAATTAAGCAAGAAAATAATTCCAACAGTTGGTTTACATATTATTATTAATAATGCACTGTAGTTGGTTTTTACTCTGTAATTTTCCTAAGACTGTGATGAAAAATAGTCTATATGTACACTCCTCCCTATACTGCACAGCACTTGTCTGCTTTTCAAAAAAGAGTTTTCAGACTCGGGTAAAGAGATTAGTCATTCTTCCTTACAACCTATTCCTGCAGAACCACTTAGGCTCTAACTATTCTTTACATTTAAAAATAGCCCTCTGTTTTGATTATTTGGGTTTCTACTCTCCATGACCATAAAACTTATTTGACAGCGAAGACTAAGGGGTTTCTTCTACTCTGGAGTCAAACCCCTGGAACAGTGCACAAGCCGGAAATGTTATCAGTTATACAGCCAAGGAAACAAATGCACTGTATCAAATTGCAGAAATTTGGTTTTTTAAGTGAAGAAATGCCCAGGTTCTGCCAAAAGGTCAAAAAGAAAATAGAACACAGATATGGAATAAAGATTCCATCTGTGCAAAGAAACCTTGTCGCATTCTACTCACAACTTGACATTTTTTAACTTTACCTGTTGGAACTTCTCTATCAGTCTCTCATCCTCTGACTCATTGCTTAGAGCTAATATAAAAAACACAAAACGCACCTCCCCCCTTCAAGCAGTGAAGCTAACACCAGTAAAAATGGAGCATGCACATGAAGAACTGAGCCCTTGGATCAAAAGCTCCATAGAGCAAGGACCGACATTTCTGCTGAGTGCCTCATACAAATACTTTTCTCTTTTTCCCTCTGAATTATCAAATGCCTTCCACCTACCTTATGCAATTTCTTTCTCTGTTCTTAATGATAATAGCTTGCATTATGTAGTACCTTTCATCCAGAAAAATCCCAAATGCTTTGCAGCCCACAGAGAAGGATTATCTCGCCCACTATCAGAACTCAGCTCGGTCTAAGCTCAATGGTGTCACTTTTACACTAGAGATCACACAGCAATCAAGGGGAATGTTTTTAAAGCTTGTATTACTCATGATTAGTACCTTGGACCAGCCACTTAATTCTTTTGGAAAGACCCCAGAACTGCAATACTCTCCTGTCTCCATAGCAGAAAGGGAAGCCAGCAGATGGATGGAAGAAAGAGCACTGTGTGATTGGCATGGCAGAAATATGAACTGAGGCTGGGGCTGCTTACCAGCATGACTTCCCCAGCACAAAGTACTGACAAGAGTTGGTGCCTGATCTATGTACTTAGGTCCCCTTCTCCACCAGAAATATATTCCCCCTCTAAATGCCAAGTTGCATTCTTCACAATTTTCTTTCCCTTGTCACTACTTATTGTGCTGAGTTCATGCCTGAATGCACAGCTCTACATCTAAATACACTTATGAAACAGAAACTTGCCCATCCTTTCAAAGATTAATCTTTAATCAAGGTGACAGGTGGGGAAAATCAGTTATGTGACCAAAAAAAAGTAGTGATTTGAGAACCTAACATACAGAAGAAATAATATAAGTGACAGCTGAGATATTTCCTTGGTGCTGGCAGAAGCCAATACTGCTTCCAGTGAAAAAGCAATGCTCCTGAATGGAAAAACTGCATTCAGAATACAATTTGCTAAGTATGTATGCACAGGTTGCTAAATGAGAGATTTTATGGGGATTATTGCCTATACATAGGCTGTTGTCTTTGTTTCATATGGCTTACTATTTCTTTAATTGGCAATAGCCCTGGAACAGATTTTGGTAAACTGTCAGAGAAACAGTTCAAAGCGGTTCTATTTCTTTTATTAAAAGCCTACGTATATAGAAATGAAGACAAAAACTTTCCTCTTCCAGACACATCTTGTCTCAATCAAAGACTGCAGGAGATATGAATGAGGTTATCACAACTCAAAAATGGTAGTTCAAGACAGAGCTGCACAGTGGTTTAAAGTCTGTGCAGCTCTTCCTGCTCCTCCTTCCCAACCCTCCCTAAGCAATCCAGCATGGCAACCCACAGCAGTGATTACCAGCTCACTTAAAATGAAGTTTTAAAATGAACTAATAAAGGAAAAGTAGTTTTATTGAATCTATTTTTTCAGAAACTTCTTACTTTAAACCTAACACTGGCAAGATAATACACTGATCTGTTTTCCAAACACATAACTCAGGTGCTTGGCCTTATATACTTGTATACCAATATGGCAACAGTGTACTTTGATGTGGGATGTAGAATGAAACAGCAGTGGATGTGTTCTGACATGATGCCATCTAATCTAGTCACAGACACACAGACATGCATCATAGGATCTATACTGCTTCCAATAGGTAATGGGCATTCTGCCCTGACTCAGAGGGAATTCAAGTCTGAACTTTTCACAGAAAAGATCAAGAGTTCAGCAAGGATTTCTGATTGACTGTTCAATGACTAGATCAGCTATAACCTAGACAAAAAATACACATCAGGTTTTATGCAGTAGTCATGCACTTCATCCTGTCAGTTTGTAAAATCAAGCAATAACACAGGATAGAAGAAAACATCTAGTTTGCTTTACGAGCACTGGAACAGAGAATTTGGGTTTGGTATTTGACTCACTTCTAGTCAAAGCTGGCAGGTTGGATAGGACACTGTTTCTTTCACAAGCCAGCTAAAGAGGCCATTTGACCTCCACATTCTATGGCCTCACCTGGAGACTATGCCAGGTCTCAGCACCACCAACAGGGCATTTGTGCATCACTTCTCTGTGGATTCAAGTGCTGCATAAAAGCCAGAGATCATGCACTCCTGCATGCCATATCTAAACAGAACTTACTCATTTTCTCCAGCACAGCATGCTGCATGCTTTTTGTCCCATCTACCTCTCATCTAGTCCTTCCATTCTCCTAAAATTTCACATCCAGAAAACTCAGATCAAATAAGCCTAAAAGTCAAACTAAACTATGGGTCACAGGTTAAGTTTTTTCTGTTATGTCTCTTTTCTAATAGCTCTCATCTACTCAGGCTATTTAGCTTTTGCAAGCTGCAGAGCATGCTGCTTTCTGTGCAATATTTAGATGGCCACTAGTTAGCACCATTCTGTGTCAGCTTTCCAGCACAGATATAGTGGGATTTGGCTGGATTCCAAACAACATTTATAAAAATACCACCAGCAACATTAACATGGTATTTGTGAAGAGCCTCGGTATTCCTGAGCTAGTTAAGATATGATGGTAAATATACAAAACATGCTGCAAGCAATTTTGCACCAAAACCCAGAAATTAGAAACTTACTTCAATGCTGAAGTACCCTCTGTCCACGTAGTCCCCCAGGAAGAGGTACCGCGTGTTGGCAGGAGAACCCCCCACTTCAAACAGTTTCATCAAGTCAAAGAACTGACCATGGATGTCTCCACAAACTAGAACAGAAGAGAAGCAATATTTAGATTCACCATGCAAAAATCATCTTAGGTACACACAATCCAAAGACATGTTATGACAATTTTGTGCATCATTCACTAGTTAAACAGTTGAACAGTCTGTGCCTTCAGGGGAAGAGTTTGGCTCTGCTCTCTTGTGAAACTTCAAACTCCCTGGTGGGTGATTTCAAGCATCTGCAGGAAGGCAGGCAATGCATTTGGAGAACCCATGGATGTCTAAGAGTGCAGTGTCAAAACCTGCTTTGTTTCTTCTACTCAAAAGATAACTTCCCCCACACACATCCCATTTAGGGTCAAGCCTGGAGCTTTTATGGCAATGATCCTTAACCAAAGTGATGTTAATAGCCCTGACTGGTACTGCTTAAACCGGTTCTTCAGTGACCTAAAAAAACCAAACCAAACCAAACCAAAAAAAACCTCCTCTGATTTTCACACTCTAAGGGTGATTTTGAAGTAACTGAAGAAAACCAAGGGTCCAGGATAGGCCTTATCATGCAGCAGCAGCCCACCTTAAGTAAAACTCAGATGCTCTCTTTCAGGTAATGCCCTTGCTCCACTGCAGATAAGCAAACCTCACATTTGTCAACATACCTTGGAGAAGCTGAAGTCACAACTCCATATAGATACAAAAGGACTATATACCACAGCTGCAGCACCAAATCCAACAAACTCCCAGGGCAAAGTGTTCATATGCTACTGTCTTTCATCTCAGTCAAGTTCACTTTATAGTTTTATACTTGTATCACTTTTCCCTGAATGTATGCACTAAGATCCACATAGTGTCATTCCATCAAAAAAACTAAATACAAAAGCCAGAAAGAACCCCCATCCAAACCAAATCAACCACCCACCCCCTTTGGGTACAGAAAAAACCCACTGATATCTCAGTCACTGCTTTCATGAATATTTATGTGAAATTAGTGACAATTCATGATTCCTGGCTAGCTGACCATTCTTCTGTGATAGTGACATGCTATATTTTCCCATAAAATAGCATATTTCATCTTATCACCACTGTGATACACTGTATAATCTTTTTACCAGTTGATTCCCCACTGTGAGTTTTAGATGACAACTTTCATACTAAAAGCCATCAACAATTACAATTTCAACCTAAGAATAATATCTGCCATTAATTATGCAAAATAAATACTATTTAAATGTCCAAGTGGTATGACACCACCACTGTTTCTCTAAAAAAATGTTTGTACTCCGAAGGAAATTTTTTGGTAACATCTTTATTTGAACACATTAATCTACCAAACCAATACACATTTCTTGACTGTACTCCTCTGCACGGACACTGTGGGAAGATTAAAAACACGTGTCACAATTTGATGGCCAGGCAATCTGCTCTTCTAACTTGCAGCAGAAAAGCTTTTAGTTACATAACTGTACAGCTCTACCAATTATCGCCCGCCCCCATTTGCTCCAACTGCAAAAACCTGAAGTTGAACAAGACTTACAGATTTTTAAATTGATTTAACTTCTTTAGTTTCACTTAAAGCACAAAGAAACTAGACTTTTTTTTTCTTTTGGTATGCAGATATATGTGAACAGGTAAATACACTGAGCCCATTACAGAGAAACCAGAAAGGTTAGAAAGCTTTCTGCAAGGACCTGCACATCCCTGCATTTGTCACAAGTCAGAAAAGCAGTGTACAAATCAGTAAAAAGGACAGAAATAAAAAGTGCAAAGCTCTGCAATCCCACAAGTTGCAAAAGTCTGAACTGGTCTTGAAAATGGGTACTTGACAGATATTCTAGGCACTTTGCACAGAGCAGCCTACTTCTTTTATACTTAGCAATAGATGCTGAAATGTATCCAGGAAAAACAAAACCCACCCCCCCCAAAGATGGAAAACTGAAAAGCCCAGCACCCAAAACTCACCTTGTCAATTAAAATAGTTCCAAAAGAGAAACTTAAAATCAGCAGGTAAAAGTAGAGAGAGGAAGATGCTCAAAATAAGAGTTAGCATTGAGGTTTAATTTATTATGGCCTAATCCCAGAGTTCCTCCTGGGAAACGACAATGTTACATATACAGTTAATCCAACTAGTATTTTGCCTGGAATAGGATGGAATAGCTTACAGACTTTACACTTTCCAGGTTTGTATGGATAGGCTTGAAATGTCCTTGTAATGTAAAACCCATATACTCATATTCTGATGAATAGCCTGATTTACCAATTAATTAAAGGGGCAATTTTGCATGCATACACCACTATACTCAATTTATCATTTCAAAAGAACTGCAACTGCTTCTAAAGCTATAGTTCTGCCACCTTTCTTTTCCAACTCTAAATTCCTATGAACCTCTCAGATCTGGAAGATTTCCCAGGCAGTTGAATCAATGCTTTATCTTTCATTAGGTGGGAGAAAAAGAGACACAGCATTATATTTCCATTCATAAAGGCAGAAACATCCACCAGCCAATAACTCTAGCAATAGTCTTCCTGTCATGTTTCAGCTTCCTATCACTAAGAAAGAACTTGCAGCACTGTCCCACCAAGAGTCCACAGGAGAGGTTCCATATCCACACCACACTGCTGAGTGGACTACCTTCATCCTTCTTGTTACAAGAAAAAAAAATAATTAAAAGCACACTGGTTATTATATATTCAGGTTTACTCTCTTACAAGTATTAGCATTGAATCTGTTGCTCCTGTTAACTTTGCCAGACACATCCTGGTTTGTCACACCTGTGCAGGCCCTCTTTTGGTACTGGAGCTCTTACTATTAACAACACATGCAAAGAGGTATCAACATTCTTTCATCACTAATAACCAAAAAATCCCCAGCACAGTAAAGCAGGAAATTCAATTTTTAATGAAGATCTCCAGGATCAATGTACTTATGGATTTAAACTATGAACGCAGGGAACGTAAAGCATGGTTTCGATGTGTGCAGGATTAACATTAAAAGCAGCTGAGTTCATATGAAAAAAAAAAATCCAGAGGAAGAATTCACATACTATCCAATATCAATGATTTCACAGAAGTGCCGTCAAGTCATGGCCTTTGCACACTCATTCATTTATAATAACAACTAATCAGACAGAAAATTCTCCCCAAAGAAGACAGCACTGCTTAATTTACCCAGTGCTCTTCAACTTCCTTTGTATTCTAAAATTGCCAGCTGGAGAACAACAAAACTTTTTCTACTCACTTACTATTTCTGGGGTCAGTTCAGGCATCAAATTTGTTGCTTCAGAATTTGTCTATTTGAGCCTGTCAACATCCTACCTAAACTCTCAGGGCAGCAGGCTCCAGAACTGCACAACACACTAGAAATGTTTTGAATGTAAAGAAACTTTTAAGTTTTTCAAAACTAATGTCCTGATCTCAAAAAAGTAATTGCTGGTACAATCAGAAAATTTGAGAAACACTAGTTGTTTGTGGACTCCTTAGAAACGTATCTCTGTTGAGGAAGTTTTCAAGGAAGACATGGGCCCCTTAACAAGATTCAATTCATAGGACTGCCCTTGCAATTCCTGAGAAATCATGTTTCTCAGCAGCTTTTTCTACTTGTTATGATGGGTATTTTGATCCACTACACAACCTTTACCTATAGCAGCAGATTTTTTTCCAATTTAACTGTCTATAAAATATCATTCTATTCCAAAAATAGAAATTGGACACGGCAAGACACAGGAGAAATGTTTTTGTCATCCTAATACAAATTAAATTACGTTTCTGATGGCTTCACTGTGAGGATTTGTCTTTGATTTACGTCAAAGAACAAGCAATACTGAAACAGAAACCACTGATTTCAAGTGGTACAAGCAGCGAAGGAAATTTGAAGCTGAGCAGCACATGTGCCAGTTTGTTTATAGATGACAAATCACTGGTATAACAGTGATTTAGAGTGCAATGTCTACTGGCACAAATAAAATGTCTGTGAATGCTCTTCATATACCTTCCTTCAGATAATTAAATGCTCTTCACTATGTACAAACTCAGTCCAAAGATTATTCTATATGGTTTCCCACTCCAAATGGACATTAAAAACAAAATTTATATTCACACTACATTAAACATCATCAATTTAAACATTTTCTATCTGCAACAGTTTGGATATGCCGCACTTATTTGCTCATTTACCAGGTACACACTTAATTGGTGTAACATAATGGGCTGATAGTAAAATACAGTTACTGTTTCAAGTGAATTTTCATTCCATGTATCAAGATTATATTCTCATCTTCAAATCCCATCAGGTATTAGGAGCAGCTCCAGAAGCAGCATTTCCAAACTCATACATATATGACAATTAACAACAATCTAGCAAAGATATCTTTTAAACCACTGTGTAGGGAATAATATCCACCACTTGATCACTTGTTCTTTACATTCATTGAGCTGGAGATGTTTTTGCGCTGAGTTCCAAGACACTGTGCTTGAGCAAAGCAGCACACAATACTAAAATACCTAAGGGAGGAAAACTCCCTATTGAGTTACATTGTAGAATGCAGACTGTAAATCCCAAAGGAGGTTGCTTTGTACAATGTTTTGGAAGCATTTAGCTGCTTACCATTCCATTAGCGAGCACATGCTTCCAAGAGCTTACTGCTTTGCAAAGACAACTGATACTTACAAAGCCTTACTGACAAAACAATGATTGCAGCATGTAAACCTGTGCATGTCTGAGCAGAATTGTGGCTGGTCACTTGTACAGATCTACAATTAGATGGTAAAGAGGCTGCATGTCCAATGAGAAGTATGCCCTAAACATTTCTCTTGGCAAGGAGTTTGACAGAATGGTAAGTTACAAAAGGCTAAGTGAAGAAGCCAAGTGGGAAGGAGCACTTACAGTGGCCACACAAAGGCAAAGCAAAATCAACTAAACCAACTTCTGTAGCTCAGTTATCAAAGACTGGGTTTCCTCAGAAAACTCAAACATGAGGGAAAACAACTGCAACAGCTATGCATAAAATTCTCATGTGCTTCAAGAACAACCACTGCATTGTTTTTGAAGGGTTCAACTATAAGCCAGAAGGCTCTGATTTTCCTCAAAATTTAATAACAAAGTCACATATAAGGGTCACATGTCTTTGACTACATAACCTTACAGCTTGAATGAAGTTTGTCAGCAAATGTGTATCTGAGGAATATTATATATTGCCATAGCAATATGAAATGTTCAGAATAGCACAGTTTCATTCCATTTTTTAAATCACTAAGGAAAGCGTAATTTTCTTCCTTATTTTCTGGAGAACGACAAGGAAGAAGTACAAAATAAAAGAAGAAACTCTAGAGATTTTTATTTGCATCTGCTCAGTACAGGGCAACTCAAGACACAAAGTTTGTGGTTAAGTTACATACATTGTTTCATTGCCATGCAATTCTGTTCCTGTTTGTGAGCTGTTTAAAGAACTTGCAGATTTCATTACTTACTGAGATTAAGGTCAGAATCATGTAGACAGCTCACTAAGTAACTCTTCCAAAGAAAACAAGGACAAGACTCAACATAATGGGCTTTAATATAAATGTTTGTTATACTAAGTCTATTGAACAACACAGCTCTATTTTCAAAAGAAGCATGATCTCATTCATATTCATATCTGGTTATCTAACGTGATTATAATAGGCTTTCATCTATCTCTTCCCTTCAATCACTGCATGCAAATTGATGAGTTTATACTACCAGAGTGAAGTGGCATTAACAAAAAACTTCAATCATGTATTTTCATAAACAGGCCTGGTTAGCCGGAGATAAATCTGGAAACCATTGACCATACAGGTACAGCAAAGGAAACCACAAAGAAAGCATCAAGGCCACATTTGCCAATGTTATTTGACTGATAAGATTCCTTCCTTGCATAGAGGAAAAAATGGCAAGGACCATCTTGGGAAAATCTGTTTTCTGTGCAGCACATGAGGACACTGTACTGTGTTCTGCTCTGCCAACACTTGCAACTCCAGTGTCTGTAAAGATCACCCACGCTCACTCCTTCTAATGGGAGTTAGTTTTCTCCCACTATCCCCTGAAGGCTAGAACAAATTAATGACACTTGATTTGAAGAGGCAGAGTGAAAAAGAATAGAGAAGGGAAAACATCACATCAGAAAAGACCTTCAGGACAACAGTCATTAATATTCTCTGATGGAGGAAGCAAAAAAAAACCCAAACCCTAACCCATGCAGCAGAAGCCCTTCAAAATGCTAAGCCTAGAAAAATGTCTTCAGCACAAAGTCTTTAAAAATGGCTCTACATATTAATTTTCATGTCACAATATTATTTGCAGTGTCTCAAAACAAAATACAAACCAGTATATATGCTTAGCAGGCAGAGGAGTGCCTTTGTGTATACAGGAAATACCAGAAACAAGTATTAGGAAACAGGCTCTACCAGCTGCTGTAAAACCTACACGGGCAGAGAAAAAGCCCTTCTCCCTATGCCTCTACCCCAGCTGAATTTTTCAGAAGAGTAAGTTGGTAGTACTTGTCAGTAATGAGGTACCAAATGAAAATTATCAATTCCAGATCAAAGCCACTTAATGGAATGGTAGTAGAAAGGGGATGGTGATTTAGTGACTGTTTTACAGATATTTTTTTACAAGATCAACATAGGTAGGTGCTTTCATCACATATACAAGATGCCGAATGAGGTCACAGAGGGAGAAACAAAGTGTGACAGGACTAAATCAGCATTCATTCCCATATCCACCAAAGAAACAACCAGCTCTTCCCCTGCCCCCCTCCCAAGGTCAGCATTGCCCCTGAGGATCCTCCTTAGCAAATATAAAAGCAAGTATACTGTCATTGCCTCCTGTTAATGCACCCTTAAAATCAGGGAGCAATGCATATTCCACAAATAACCCCATCAGAAGGATTATTTGTGAGGAAAGTGTTTGGGTCAGGATTTCCAGCTCATATCCTGAGATCAAGGTTATTTTTAGCAATAGGAAAATTCTCTTATCCTCAGTTTTACAGATGTGAAAAACAAAGGCCCAAGGAATTTTAACAGTTTATAAGGTCACAGGTTCAGTCAGCAGGGATAGCCTGAGAGGGAGCAATGCACATTTATATTGCTGCATCCAATTCAATGCGCCAGGAGCAGACAGCCCTTTTAAGGAGGAAGGAAGATAGTGCAGAAGAAGCAGGCACAGCCTGGCTTTAAACACAATGTTCCAAATGAAATTTAGGGAAGGTGAAACAAGGCAAAATGAGAAAACGACTTTTGAAGAGGAGAATCTCAAATAACAGGATTTTTTTTTTCTGATTATTTAATTCAACTCTTAGGAACAGGTTTCTCTACAATTAGTATTTCTCTCAGCAGCACTAATCCCAACCCCAGTAAAGCTAAAACACAGGCACTGGTATTACATGGATCCAGTGAGAGTTACATAAAGCCCAAAGAAAGCCTCAGTTTTTTACAGGGCCACAATGGAGAGTATAGTTTTCTCTTCTTACTAGAGAATTTTAGAGCAGTATTACAATCACAGACTGCAATCCAATCACCTTCCAAGCACCCAACAACGTACAAGATTTTACAGGCAGCAGTATTACCATGTCAAGCTTCGGTATATGAATGCCTACTATCTAAAAACCCAACCACAAAGCCTTCACGTTGGCTGGTAATACAAGTTATCCGTTTTTACCTAGGGATAACATTTGCTGTCACAGTTTCCTCATTCTGCGCCATCACAGCCCTACGCGATGCTTTACCCCACCCCTACTAAGTGTTTTATTAGGAATAAGAAGCAACACTATTACAAAGAGTATCCTCCTTCCTTCAGTGCAACAATTTATCTTATCAGTGGAAAACAAACATTTGCCCACAACGAAAAACTGCATTTGTTTGTTACCTTTGTATATGTAGCACTCCGTACGTCCCAGAAACAGAAGGGAAAATGAAATTTCTCAAATTCCTGTGCTCTTAATTAGCAACCATCAGTATCAACATGGATACTCGTATGCCTCCTGAGTTGGAAGAGCCAGCACAATTAGCTTAAAGAAATTCAGTGAAGTGTAGCATTTGGGCTATATTCAGAGCCATGAATGAAAAGAACCAGCAGCAAAGACCTACTGAGCTTTAAATGTCAGCTTTTGCATCCATCTTAGTGGGCTTGAGCCATCACTGTATCCAGCCCTTCTGTACTAGGGGTGTTCATGTGATAGTATATGAGTATAATGTAAAGGAAAGCAAGCAACGTACAAGTTCCCCAATTCTAGTTTAAGACACAGAAAATTACTTTTTGAAATTATATAATCTAAATTATATAACCAAAGTCTTATGCAAATATAATTCTGGTGAAAAATGCTTAAACTCTGAGAAAGAGAGCTTTCAAGAGAAAGCTCTCCAAAGTAATTTTTTGTCCTGGTAAAAGCTCACAGAATAATTAGTTAGGAGAGTCAGTTCAAGGAGTTGACCGCAATGATTTCCCCTTGATTTCCTCAAGATCATAAACATGATCTTGAGTAGATGGCTAAATCCATATGCTGATCTTAAATCAACATGAATTATAGGATGGTTGGGGTTTAAAGGCACCTTTAAGAACACCTAGCTAAGAATACCTAGCTGTAGAAACAAACTGCTATCACTTAATGATCATTATGAAAATAAACACAAAGAAGTCATGTTGATGAACTGAATAGCCTTAATTATGTTTCTTTGCATAACCTTGTTATTAGGCAGAGTGCAAGCAAGTTAAAAAGGACTAAGGGCAGCACTAAGGGGTGTCAGTCAGGCAGATTTGGGCTAGCTCTTGCTCTGTGCTGCTCAAGCAAGCTAACCAGCCCCTTACACTATATTCAGAATTGTTTTCCTAATGTCTGGCTAGAGAGGGGAAAAAAACCCAAAAAGTCAGAAGAGGGGGGTGACAGGAAAGAAGTATTATTTTAGCAGACAGCTACCAACCACATCACATGCCTTAAGCTGTTCTGAAAGGTAAGAGAGTACTGCTGTTCAGAAACAGAGGTGAGAAGAAAAGGCCACCACCTTGCAGAGAGAGTATCAGGTGAAAAAAAATTAAGAAAAACTCTGTTACACTGAATTGGCATTTATGGCACTCTTCTGGTCTGTAGTCTACCAGTAACCTCAAATATGACATCCTTTCAGGCTCCTAATGTAGAGTTAGTAAATATATTTTAATGATTACAGACCAGACATTCCAAGGGGAGATAAGTGTTTAATATGCTGCCTATTAGTCAAAATATTTCACTGACATTTGATAAGGGAATTAAGCGTACATGAATTCACTATCTCCAACCAAGGATCTCCACACCTTACACTTTGCACTTGCAGGATAAAGGATTCTTCTGCTCGAACCCCAGACAAACAGATAATACAATTATATGTAACACAATCCCATCAGAGCACACAGCAAAATAATGCTTGAATGGAGCAGTAAGAGATGAGCATTTCCTTTTTCCCATTCTATGCAAGTTGGAGACTAGTGATTTTTTAACACAATACTATGCTCACACAGATTGAAGATGTTAAACCTTTATTTCAGAAGAACTTTCCTTTTTAACTCTCTTGCTCCCTAGAATGACTCACTTTTCAGAAAGAACATTGTCTGCTTTTGGCTGAGATCCAATACATTATCAGTTTAAATCATAACATAAAATGTTCTTTCCAACTATAATATACTACAATACTAACCCCCAAACCAGCCATAGATTAGTTTACTTGTGTCCTGAAAAAAGAAAAAATCCTTTCCATGATATTAAAAGAATTGCATTTCTCTTCCTCATCTCTCTTTAGCATGCATTTCCTGCCATTTTAAATTCAGCTCCCAGCTGTAAAAAACAAGGACCATGAAAACATTCCTGGTGAAACATGATTTGACAAAAGCCATCAGTTAGAAATGCTCACAGTAAGAGTATCATTTTTACTTGAAATTTTAATGTAGCATGTTATTAAACCATTTATGATTCCCCATAACCACTAAATTTCAGAGAGAAATGCCACTTTTCGCCATCTCTTACAGGCTGTGAGGTTCCATCCTGTGAGGGCTGGTGACAAGCTGACCTCTGCAGTATGTGCTTCTGTTCAACAAAGCAGAGTCAAGCAAAAACCCAAGGAAGTGCTCAAAACCACTGACCCTTACCAAAGCAACTCCAGGAGGCTCTCTGACCAGAGTCCTTCACTAGAACAATGATATCATCAACCAAAATGGTGAAACATCATAGGAAGCTGAACTTTCACTAAAACAAAAGTTACTATTGCAAAAAAACAAAAACCAACCTCAAAACCCAAATGCCAAATGAAAAGAGTGAACTTCTCCACAGAGTCAAGGTAAATGCAGTAAACCCAGCAGTGTTACTAATTTTCTGGCAATAAAATTGCTGTCATTGGTTAGGAAAACAGCCAACACACAAGATGCCATTGTGTTTTTAAGCAATCATGTCTGCATCTAGCCTGGATTTATATGGCTGTATAGGTCCCTTGATACTTACAGATGCTTAGATTTTACACTGTTGCTTACTATCATCCACATATTGTCAGACAGAAAGTCTGGACTCCAGCACCTTGAAAGAAATCATAACTTGTAATTCAATAGTCCATTGCTACAAGGAGCGGGTCCACTCCAATTTCTTGTTCATTCATTTCTTTATTGATGTCTAATTCCCTTTGTTTTCTATAATGAGTAGCTTAACAAACTGTCTTTTTTACAGGAGAAGAATAGTGAACCTGGTATCTTCTACATTGATGGCATTTATATTAATTTTCATGCATATTTCTAGCTATTCTATTCCTTGCTTGCAAACAGGCAAGAGGCTTTATTCCCAAGAACATGCTGCCTCGATTTAATGAAACAAAATCCTTTGCCCTCATTACACATTCTGTATGAAACACCAATTGCTGCTGCTGCTTCTCCCTTGTAATGGTTTTGCAAAACTGATCGGTCAAATTTGGCTTTCAACAGCCCAACAATTTTAGGAAAACAATTCTTTTCTGGATTTGATACTGTCAAGTGACAAATGTGTACTAAGAAAAAAATATGCTATTTGCACTTCACAGACTTCCCAGGCTGCTTGCTTCTCTTTTGGACTGCAATAACCTGGTTATTTGAAGTGACCCAGAGGCAGAAACCTTTCAGACACATAAAAATAATAAAATTTTAATGTATTCATATGTTTGTTAGAGCTTGCCTGTGCTTCGCTGCAACTGTAGATATTGCTTGGCAGTCTCTCTTTAGCCTTTTATATCTGGCTAAGTAATACAATATTAAAAAAAAACCCTCTTGGATTATAAATCTGTATTTATTGTATCTGAATGTTTTCATGTACTCCAGAAGTTTTATAACTATATATTCATTGAAAAGTTCATACAATATTTTTGTGTATCTATATTTCAAATTGAAATATTTACTAGTGAACTTGGTAAAGAAAATTCAATAAAGACCTTCAACAGTCTGTCTACTATAAATAGACTGCTAGAAAGCTGAAAAGCATGTGACCAAAAGAAAAAAGAAGCAGCAAAATCAACAGAAGCTTCTTATAAAAAAAAGAAAGACATATCATTGTGACAAAAAAAAATATGAGTCAGTGCAGACAGGACCTTATCTTCAGAAAGCACACAAGGCAATCAGGCTTTAGAAGATCATCACCCACAGAAGAAGATAATAGTGTGTGTGTCTTTTTGGTGACCAAGCAAGGCAGGGATATCTATGCATCACAGGAAGTCGAGCTGATTAAGGTGCTATGAAATAACACAAGTCAAAAAGAACAGGCTTTCAAACCTATTTTTCTCTTTTTCATGCTGTCTCTAAGAACAGACAATTCTAAAATTAAAAAAAAAAAATTTAAAATCCAACAACTAATTCTCTTACCTCATAAGAATGCACATACACCTAGGAAATACTTGAGGTTTTCCACCAAGGAACAGACATATATGTTAGTCCTTTGTTTAAGAATTATACAAGTCTAAAAGACTATTTTAAGAATTTTAAAAATGAAAAACGTCGTATTTGTTAATTTTGAATACTTTTCCAGCTTTGATAAAAGGCTCAGTGAAACTGGACCACATAGAAAAGACCTAAAACTCTGGAAATGTTTTGACAATTTCTCTTAGAGGATGGAGGATTAGAAACTTGCCATGGACAACATTACTTCCCATCAGCAGTGGACAACAGTTCATCTCTTCCATTGAGGACTGATCCAGTATGTGGTTACAAGGGATCCCAGGACCTGGGCAGGGTCTGGAAGATCCTCCTTCAATTCTGGAAGCTTCTGAGTTGTCCCTTCCAAGATGAGCAAGGAACAATTTCCAGTCCTAAACTTCAGCAGGAAAGGAGTCAGGACTTTCCTTGAGCCCCTCTCCTTGATCTACTTTTAGAAACAAACAGCAGCAATAAGGGAAGTGAAAGAACAAAGTCACAGACTTCTGCAGCCTAGCAAGGCTTCTGCGGGCACAAGTCTTGCAAGTCCAGAAAGCAGTTTTCCCCTTTTTTTCCTTTTAAAATTGTTGTAACAAAGTTCTACTCCAGATATTCATATCTCTGATAAAAAATCCCAAACCAACAAAACAAACAAATAAAAACCCCAACAACAAACAGCAACAACAAAACCACACACAAAAAAAATCTATTTAATGCTATTTAAACTGGAGCAAGTTATCAGAAGCAGCATGGATAACAGTAAGGATCAGATGTGCTTTGCATTGGAGCAATAATTCTTAATATTCCCTGTACTCCCTGCCACATAGATCTCATTTGCATACTAGTGTCTCAGAAAAAAACACCTCCAGGAATACTTGCAAAAGAGAACAAAATACTTAAATAAACAAGCTTTGTTTTCTTTGTGGGTTTGGTACTCACAGTTAGTAAATATCATTGTCTTGTTTTGCTTTAATTATACTGTCCTTTTGGGCACAGAGGATGATGATGTGAAATGCTAAAAGTCTCACACCCTTGGAAAGGCATTACAACATAGTGTCATTAAGAACTGGACTAACACTGTCATCTTTCCATAGATCATTCATAATCATGATTTGTGGGATTATTTCACACCTGACTAGCCAAAATGCTTTTCTGTATTGAGGTTCCATCTTCAACACAGGTTTTTATTTGCCACCTACAAGAACAGTATTCTGTGAAATTCTTTTTTAAGTAAAAGGGTAAAGAACCATCATTTAAGGTATTTTTTTCAGTGGACTGCAGCACTGCTGTGGTTTTCAAGGCAGCCCTTGAACATGGATGCTGCTCTAATTATCTAGGCTCATTAACTAGAAAGATATAAATCATCATTACAGCAGGAAACAGAGTGCAACATTTAAAACTCAATTAGCGACAATGCAAGCAAGTGGTAGGCTGCAAAACCTGGCTTTTCTGTCAAATTAAAGATTTAATAGAAGTATCAGCACCTGCCTCTCTTGCTACTTTAGTCCTGGATTATCAGGAGATATTTCTCTGTTGTAAACAGCAACAGTAAAAGAGTTTATTTGGTAACTTAAAAGGCCATTTCCCTTGTACCTTTACTTGAGTTTTTATAATTCTTATCTACAGTACTCTAATATTCATTATTGGCTGATGCAGTTTTTGAGCTACTAACCAGCATGAAGTCATTTTGCTAGCATTTGTAAAAGCAGAAAGCTATTTAATATTAAGAGTGTATGCTGGTTTTAAAATACATTAATTCACTAAACTTCTAGCAATGGAAAATTCACATTTTGAAATTGATGATGGATACATTCCTCAAACCAGAGAAATAGAGTGTCAAGAGAAGAGGAAAGCACAAGGTATAAAATGAATAATTTCTAAACTGCAAGAAGTCATTTTACCTGTTCTTCAAACTCCCTTCACAAACAAAGTGATCATTCTACTAAAAAGAATGGTAATTTTCTGCATTCAGGAAGAAACAAAAAAGGCTGTATTTTTCTTCAAAGAGCATGTGTATCCTGAGCAAAATACATATTAAATAACATAAAAACATTTGTTTCTGCTACCTGGTTAGGTAATAATTATAGAATAAAAAGGGTGCCTAAATACAAACAGAGGGAAAATATATTGATTTAATCATGGTTAGCTGTCTTTTCCTGCCTGACTGTTTAGGAATGGAGACAGTGAGGGGTTCAGTGTGAAACATTAAGACTTGGCAAGAAATTACCTAAACAACACTAAGGAAAAAAATACGATCATGCAAATATATCTATAAACTTTTGAAATAAAATATAGGTACAGTGTTAAAATTGTTCTGAATACATCCTTTGCAGCTGTGATTTCCTACTTTAGCTTTTCTCTTCCCCTTGTGTTTAATTTCACCTTCTTTTTCAATATGTCAGGACAAAGACAGGAGAGCTACAACAGGAGAGAAGGAAGGGAGCAGTTTTCTAGGCCCCTGGTTTGTCTTGACACTGGGACTGCATCAAAACCTGTGACACACAGAATTGATTCCCAGTCTCAGTGCTGGAACAAGTTCATGCTTAACTGAAAGGTCAAGAATAAATGAAGTACAGATGTGAAAAAAAAATAATTCCTGAATAGAATTTTGAGACAACAGATGTCATCTAATAATCTACCTGGTTTTACAGGTAAATTATAAAACAATAAAATACACTGTATTTTAATATTTTAAAATATTAAAATACACTGTATTTTATTTTTTAAACTAGGTAAACTAGAAAAAATCTGCCATTCTAAAAGGAATGAGTAAACAAAATCAGTGCATATTCCAAGTCAGAATCAAGTTTCGTGCTTAGTTCAAGACGTTTTTTACAGAAAATTGGTCCTCTGTAATCGTCAGTCTAATGCTACCCATGTACGTGAGTCACATACAGATTTTGGATCCCAGACAAAAACTCTCCCTCATTGCTGCTGTATTATTAGACAGATACTTATTTCAACAGAAAACAAAAACAAAAAGAGAAGTATGTTGTGGTTTTCAGTGAAAACCATCAGGAAAAAAAAGGTGAAAAATAGCACATGAGGCCGCAAAACAGCATTGAAGTTTAATACCCTCTCCAAGGCTTTAAATTCTGCTAAGTCCTGTAATTCTTATACTTTATCTATCAAGAAAAGGTGCATCAGCTCAGACTCTGATTTGGTATGAATCAAGCATCTGTGTAAGAGTCAGCATCAAGGCCTCCTTATCATGAAGGCAGCATCCCCTCTTGCACTGGACTTACACTGCAGCACCACAGTGACATGCTCATGGTGGCACTGCAATGACTGGTGTGCAGCCAGGTCATCCCACCTTGTGCTGCTGGGCTGAGCAAGGTCCAGACTGCACAGCCAGTAGCCTCAGGAACTGCTGGGAAACATCTGATGGCCTGCAGCAGATGCTATTCCTTTCCACAACTATCTACATCTCCTTGTTTCTTGTTAAGAAAATAAAAACGCTTCTTCAGAAAGACTTTGTGCTGTTAGTTAATCAATGCATAGTACTCACAATGTGAAATGGCTGTCAAACATTAGGCAGCTATTTTGCAATAAAGTAAGGCAATATCTGCTGGCTGCACTTCAAATTCATTTTTAAGGATTGTGAAGGGCAGTGTCCATGCTACACTGAGGAGCCCCATTTACACTAGCCACTAAACTGAGCAGGTGTACAGCCTACAATACAATACACTCAGCCCTCACTTCAGAAACCCATGCAAATTATTTTTCCTCTCAATTCAGCTTTATTTGATTTTCCCACTCAAACCTAATTCTGCTTCTCTGCACCTCTGGGGGAAGCAGTTCCAGCTGTATTAGGTTTAAAGAGGGCATGCCTGATGTTAATACTGCATGAGAATGCATCAGACAGACACATTATTAGAAAAGGATTTACAGCATTTCCAGTTGAAAATAAACAATGTAAACCAGAAATTACTAAATCTAAACAAAACCTGTTTGCAAGATGCCTTGGCATGAACAAGAATTAACTAAAGCATCCCGAGTTTTTACAACTAATTATCAACAAGTGTCATTAGATAATTTCCTTCACCTCAGTTGTTCATCTCAAGGGTTTACCTTTGGCAGAGTGACAGCAAAAGGAAGCTTAAAAAATCCACTTACTCCAAGCTCAGAGTCAACTTTTGCTCAGAAAGCTGAAGTCCACAGCTTAAAATACAATCTACTGCATAGCACAATAACTTTAAAACAGCATTATTATTTAACTTAGACTAGTAACAATTACAGTGAGTATGACTAAAACCCCCAGAAGGACTTGAGATACTGGAAAAAACATCATCTGATAGATTTGAAATAAAGGAAATGAAAGACCCATATGGTAAAACTTTACTATCATAAAGTAAAGATTTAATATAATCAGTGGCATAATCAATACAGAATTTAGTACTAAGCAAGGTGAGCTGTCACAGACTGAAGACAGATCAAGAGACTGTACAACTAAATGGAGAGTTCACAGGAGGTAACATGCTCCTCCTGCTCCAATCTCCTCTGTCCTGTCAGTGCCTCTCAGATGCTCTCATCCATGAATGGATCAAAGCTGTATTAGAGATTAACAGCAGCTGGCCAGTAGGAATAGGGAATCTCCCCAAGAAACAATGTAGGTTAGCCCACCTGAAGCTCCAAACTCTGCAATCAAACCAGTGCAGGTGCCCATGCTAACTTGTTTGGCCAATGGCTCCTGGTTTCCCTGCAGCAGAGATCATTGCAACTGCAGGTAGGAAGAAAAAGGTCTCCAGGTGGGAACTTTCACTCACAAGTGAGAAGTGCAGACTGAGGGAGGCACCTAACTCCAGCGGGTGGTGGTGGGGATGGCTGGGTTTTGCCTACCCATACACTCACTAGTAGGGAACACACACAAGTTAAAGCAAGCAGACTGCCAGCAAACTGACAAGCTCCAAACAAGCATATAAGCAATGACTAGAGAGGAATCATTCCCCCCAGTCTTATGAAACACAATCCCAGTTACATCAGCTCTGTAGAATCTGGACAGTGTTACTGAATGGTATGTTGCTCTGTGCAGCTTATGTTGCTATCCCTCAAAAAATCTCTTCTCGCACACTTCTAAGATGGAGAAGAATCCCATTAGCATTTCTATTAAAAGGGCTTTGAAACCAAATTCTGGAGTTAACAAGCATGAAACATCAACCACAAAACACATCTAAAAAGCTTTTGGTTTCCCAGGAGGGTTTTGGCTTTTTTTCCTCGCTACTTTCCTTAACAGCAAATCAAATAATAATAACAAATGGTTCTGATAATTAAATGCCTCCACATGTTACTGGAGGCGTTCATCTCATTGCACTTACACAGAAGTACAATAACTGTATGGTATGCTGCAGCAGAGTTTATTCTTCAAGAGTACTCCTCATGTACTTCCTCAGGAAAGAAAATTATTAACTCACCAGATACTGACATTTCCCCATTATCAGGATCAAGCCAAAACACAACATAACACAAATTATAATATATTAACCTAAACTCCTACATTAAAGAAAAAAAACAAAAGTTATAAACACAAAGACCTATTTCTCACCTGATGGTATTTCCTAACTATATATCCCTAGAACTGCAAAGGAATTTCAACAATATCTTTTTCAATTCAAAGACTTAACTCACATCTTCACGTAATAGCTTCTGCTTGGACTCATAAAAAGGACTTAGTAGGCTATGTTGGCTTTCCAAAACAAAAGCTAGAGATTAAAAAAAAATCACAGAAGACAACATGTTGCCTAATGACTCCTAACAGAGGACTAGGCAGGCTACAGTAAAGGACCAAAAAAAAAACCAAACAAAAACCAACAAATCTAAGTACCACAGAAAACATTTCTTCTTCCATATTATTATTGTAAAGAAAGTGTCCATGACTTTACAACACTGACAGCCATAAGAGAAGAAAATAACTTTCAAGACAGAGCCTAGAAAAGTGCAATGACTTTGAAAGCCTCATAAAATTAATAAAAATGCTTCAAAAATATCAGTATCCATCTTCTTACTACTCTTAATTACTCATAATCACTGTTACTTAATAGTAAACAATCTTACACTGGAATTTGTCCTCTATATTTCCCTTACTGAACTGACTTAATAAATTATATACCAGAACTGTAATTTACTTCATGGGTTGTAAAAAGCTGACTTCCTTTCCACCACCTTTGACAACTTTGCATCTTTCTGACTCATGGTTATACAAGAGCACAATTCACTCGCAGAAATAAATCTGTATCTCCTTGAAATAAGCTCCTTGCAATTCATTCCTCCAACACATAATAGCAAGGTTTATAACCCCAGCAGGAGGCTGGGTTAATAGCACTGCTTTTCCCACATGGGAACGGCAGCTGTGAGAACATGTGTACTAGCATACTCAAAACATGCAATTATTAGTTTGAATAAGATACCAAAGTGTTAAAATACCTTAATGGGGAAAAAATAATTTCACTTGGATGTTGAATGATCCACAGTGAAGACATATCATTTTCCTTTTTTTAACTCCCAAATTGATAGCATCCTCTTCTGGCACAAATTGTTGTTATTAGTCACAGAAGCTTTTTTAAGATTTATTTATTAAGTCAAGTTTCTCCAGCCAAGAAATCACAGGGATGTAACCTCATCAGCATGAAGAACAGATGGACATTCCCAATAGGGTCTCCTATTCCTCCCCAAGCCCAGCCTCCTCTTCCCAGCATGGTCAATATTCTTAAGTGATGGGATAGAGGTTTGGCTGCCAGCACTACTACCCATGTGCTCAATTTGCAGAGTGCCCACTCCAGTTACCTGGCCCACTGAGTCATGTTGCAGGAGCCAAATAGCAGTGACTTACACGATGTCAGGCTCCTCTCATTTTCCGCTGACAAAGTACTACTGTTCCTTCACTGGATATGTACAGCCAACAGAGACAAGAGTAAATAAAAATAAAGCAACTGACCTAATCTTTTAATATACCTCCAATAGCTTAAACTACAGTTTTCCATACAATAGAAGTTCAACCCCCTAAGTACCTCACCAGTTTTGAAAAGGAAATACTACTAAATTAAATCAATAGCTCTTGGACCCTTCTGTTTTTCTTCTTAATTCTGCTCCATCTCCAGTGAAACCCTGTAAATCAGGCAGAAGTACCAACTCCCACCCGCACCTACAACTGGAAGACTTCACAAGAACAGACTTGGGCTTCTAAATTTTCAATATACTGAAGCAAATTTACTTTCAAGATTTGTTGTTCTTCAACAGGCCCTTTTCTCACTATACTCTAAAGCTATTTCAGAGATACTTTAAGGAGGCTTTTGAATTTTTTTTTTCAGAATCTGTATACAGTTCCATCTTGGAACTGCAATATGAAATCTCAAAAGAAATCACCAAGAATTCTGGCTCCTGTGTTAATTAAAACAAAAAAAATCACACGGATACTTCTACCCTAATGTTGCTTTCTGAAGCCCTCAGATGGCTAACTAAAGACTCAAGACTTTCCAGTGATATCACACTATGGGAAGATATGCACGCATTGAGAACAGTTCAGTCAACTGTGCCTCTCATCACAGACACGGAACTTTTCTTCCAATTCCAAGGTGATCTTTTATCGTTATTAATAGGCAACCACCTTTTTGTACCACCGCTGTTTTTTAAAGAAAATAAGCCATTGCTCTTCTGGCTTTTTCTCCTCAACCTTTTCCATATGCACAGTTCTATTGCTTCTGCATCCTTCATCCTTGGAGCACTTTGTCTATACTTGTTTTTGTCGAATTTTAACTTGAATACAATCAGAATTAGGTTCGGTATTCCAGAAAAGCTTAACCAGGGCTTCTAACCACACATGGGTGAAAATCAGCGCAACACTTGCCTGTGTTTATTAGAAATGTCTTCTCAGACAAGACAAAATTTATCTTTTTCACACTTAGCCATTCTGCCATTAACTGTGAAAGCCAGGACTTTCTCTTCCACAGACAAGATGATGAGCAGGATGCTAACAACAGAAACAGTCAACTTCGTGAGTAAAACTAAGGACTTGATCCCATTTTTACTACTGCAACCTTTAATACATTCCAGTTCTTCCCTCATTTCCAGTGCTCTGTTTGACAGTGCCACCCACAGAGCGTCCTCAGTAGAATTTATTAGCACATGCCCACTCTCTTATGCCAAGATAATTAATGAAAATATTATATACAATTTGCTGCCTGATGAAGCTCTAAGCCTTCTGGAAAGTGGTACTTCCTTCAACAGGGCTCAGGGCACCTCTTTTCAGCATTGCAGGGTTCGCAGAGTTTTGGTGAGAGCCACAAGCCTGGTGACCTCAGTCATGACTTGACTTCCTAGATGCTCAGTCTACACCAAAGCTCTCATACAGGCATAGAAAAAACTGGCTGCAGCATTACAATGGGAGTACCTTCACCCTAAGTTATGGTATCCTGTGATGTGATACTCTCCTGAAATGAATTGTTATGCCCAGTACTAAGCTCCAGCTTGGAAGGATGTGACCTAGCAGCTTTTTCTGTTGCTGTTGTGCTTTTTCAGAGGTGTCTCCCATCTCCAACACCTGTACAGAGACCAGCAGCTGCACTTGCATACGGAGAGTATGAACAAGATAATTTTGCAAAATGTAATGTATCAGCCACTATGCCCGCTTACTTTTCTGGCCTGGCTTACCTCTTCCTTCTGATCAACGCCTTTGTTACCTCCCTGTTACATGTTGCAAGGGCAATCACTTAGTACTTGGCAAGAATGCTGCAGCCAGCTTTGTAACAGACCACCCTGATGTCCAAACTTCCAACACCTTTTCTCCTTAACTCTGCAATCTGTGATCAACGTTGTCCTCAGCATCCTGCCCTTATTAAGATGCTACCTGTGTCCAAACAACAACAGAAAAATGAGATGACACAAGTGCATTGACTAAAGCAGACAATACAATCGTCAGTGCAGAATTGCTGGGTTACCCTCCGATCAACACACACCTAAACAAGGTCATAACATAAGAAAAGGTGTGTAAAAACATAGCATTGTATTGGTTCTGAAACTGTAGGGAAGAAACTGTAGTTCACACAGCTATTCACAAGACACAAACGTGTTTCATCTCCTAAAGTTACCATTAAAAAACATCTACACACAGCAAGCCTAAATCAGTCAGAGGGATGGCCCAGGTAATCTTCAGAGGTCCTGTCCAACCTCAGCCATTCTGTAGCAACATGAGAGCAGGATGCCCTAAATATCTTAGAAATGCCTAAAATTTTGCCTCTCCATCTCCCCTCCTCCCATTTGCTCTAGAAACATAGGACAGCTGTGACATCTCAGATGCATAATGACTGGCAGCCACAAGCCTTCTAACTACTGACCATCAGTCCTTTTGTCTTTGGAAACAGCATGGTACTGCCAACACAGCTTTGGCTCAATAAAAAGCTTTACTAGCTGTGGTACTACACAATGAGTATCATAAATACAGGAAAAAGTAATAAAAATAAAAATCAAAGGAAGTCTCAGGAAAACTTTTGCAGCACCTATTAATTCCAGTGAACCACAGCAGCTACAATGAAGCAGAATAAAGGAGCTCCTCTTTTTTCTTATCTGCCTGCCAGATACCTGCTTCCAGAAAATGTTAACAGCTTGCTTTACCTCAAGCACACACAAAATTATTAATTGTACCTTGAAGACCAGCAAGGTTTCAAAGATGCACTGACAGCATCCTCTTAACAGCAGGCAAAGCTCCTACACAAAGGCCTGCATCATGATTCGTTAGGATGACCAAAGTTCAGCTGGCCAAAGTCCAGATGGACAGCAAAAGCCACATCCTTCTTCTAAAAACCCTACAAGGTGATTTCCTAATTGCACACTTCTGCAATGTCCCAGAGCTTCTTTTAATATCTGCAGAGAAAAGTACCTCGTCCTCCCCAATGTTTGTAACCCATATGTTCTAGATCATCCCAGGTTTGACACATACTCTGCTCCTGCCAATCAGCACTTACCACAGGCAAGAGGCTTTGCCCAGGAAGACGACTACAACTCTTGACAGCTGGTTGACCCTTTTGACCTTATTTCTGTTTGGTGCACCTTCAGACAAGAGACATTGCTGCTTGCATTACTGCCAAAGCTGCTGGTCAAGTTCCTATGAAGTTCAACCAGGGAAAGTGCTGGACTCTGCACTGGGATGGGGCAACCCTGGACGTACAGACTGGGGAATGAGATGCTGGAAAGCAGCACTGTGGAAAGGGACCTGAGGGTCCTGCTTAACTGAAAGCTGACTATCAATCAGTGATGCCTTGGCAGCCAAGAAGGCCAACCATGTCCTGGGGTGCAGCAGGCACAGCATCGCCAGCCAGGCCTGAAATTGTGTCAGGGGAGGTTTAGGCTGGATATTAGAAAAAGGTTTTTCACCCAGAGGGCATTTAGGCACTGGAACAGCTCCCCAGGGCAGTGGGCACAGCACCAACCTGACAGAGTTCAATAAGTGTTTGGACAATGCTCTCAGGCACGTGGTGTGACTCTTGGGAACGGTCCTGTCCAGGGCAAGAAGCTGGAGTTGATCATCCTAGAAGGTCCCTTCCAACTCAGCATATTCTATGATTCTGTGATTTCCTAGCAGCACATCAGCTGTCTGGCATGACACAGCCGCCACACAGAAACAGGGCAAACTTGGCACAGCATCCAAGTACATCCCCTGGCAAGGAAGAATACCGTTCACCAACAGTGATCTGTTACCTATTTGACAAAAACAGCAGCAACATATCCTGAATCAGGCACCTCCATAGTGACTCAAGAGAGGAATTTACAGGTTGGTTTGTTTTTCTTAATGTTGACACCCAGGCACAGAATCTTAAACTCTATCTTCAACCCCACTCTGTGTGAAAAGCACCCCACAGCACAGACAATCTCTCTGCAGCAATAAGCAGCACGGGCCACCCACCCACACCACTGAGCTCACAGCTTAGAAACTGTTTAACCCCTCTAGAAAGAGGCTTGCACTAAAATACAAGTGCATTTAATGCATTGTTTGGCTAGCCCTGGCTGGTGAATGTGCAGACAGGCATACTGCCTCTTCCACACAGATGAAATCATGGCCAAGGGACTCTTCTGCTGCTGTTTGAGTAATACAGTCTAGTGGATTGTTTCCCTGCTCATGATCTTTAAGGTCCTTTCTGACCCAAACCATTTTATGACTATGATTTCAGTTGTTTTCAGTAGGTGCCATGCCTGTCTCTCAAAAATCCCTCACCTATATCTGTGCCAGGCAATGGCATCCTGCCCTAGCAATGCACTACTGACATTTTAGGGCAGCCCCTGCAACCTCAACTACACACCGAGGATCTAAGTTGTGCTCCTCAAAGAACATGCTAGCAAAGACCAATCAACTGTTTGTATGGTTCTTAGATATTTTTCCAAGAACAGCATGTTTAATTATTTCAGTTTCAAGAGTCTAGTCATAAATATTTGGTGTACATATCCAAATGTAATAACACAGTGTGCAGTAGCAATGAGGATGAGAGTGATGTAAAACAATATTTGCTCTGAGAAGAGCAAATTCATCTTTTTCCATCAGATTTAGAAATCCCTCAGGTCACTTTCATATGCATGCATTTTGTTGAGATAGATCATTGTTAGTTTCCACATTAGTCCCTTTCTTTAAAATTCCTTGATTCCTCTCAATTTTGTTTGCAGATGCTCAATTACCCTGCAGAAATGTAATGTATCTGGATGCAAGCAAAAATCATCATCTTCAGTAATGGCCTCTTGAAAAAAAAAGTTTGCTTGAAGATGCACATTAAAACTGTGAGACTCAATTATGCACTGTCAGTCATTCCAGTAGCTTCCTACTGTGGTAGGTGTCTGGGGATAAAGAGCTGGAACTAATTTTTCCTTTTAATTCCATTTTAAAGATCTCTATAATCTCTATATACAGTTCTTCGATGTTCAGTGGCAGTACCAGTTATACCAGCCAAGTTTGCAAAAGTTGCCTTACACCTCTGCAGAACCAAAATGGTCATCAGGTCCATATACTATAATCTTGACATAATTTTCATGATACTGCCTATATTGAAACTCTAGATTTAAAATCTGATTGAGACAGTGGAAATACCTTAAAATCAAAAATTTGCAAACATCATGGCAAAGGTGCTTAAAATAGATTTTCTAGAAAGCATGAAACTGAACTGTTACATATACGCTAGATGTCTTTTTGCTGGTTTTATACCACAGCAGATTTATCCTTCTCTTTCACGTAATCATCTCAAAGCAGAATCTCCTCTTCTGTGACATGGGCAGCATCACAGATTACTACAGTCTCATAGCTGAAGCTGAAAAAATTGCATAACTATTTGTCCTGGTTTCAGCTGGGACAGACAATTTTGCTGTTAGCAGCTGGTGTAGTGCTGTATTTTAATTTAGTGTGAGAATAATGTTGGTAACTGCACCAAAATTTGACAAGTAATGTAATACAAAAAGTGTTTTCCTCCAAATGCTGTTTAGCTCAAACTCTTATCCCGATTACTTAGCACCAAAAAGGACCCTCTCACCCCCAGCCTACAACAGAGGGGACAGTGGAAGAGATTGATTTGTGAAGCAGATATTGTCTTTTACTAGATGACTGCAGAGAGCCTGGCATTATGCTATTGCAATCTGATTAGCATGGCTCACTAATTCTTTTATTAAATAATAATTTACAATAACAAACCCTCCGATGACAGAGATTAAAATAATTCAATATTATAGTAAATTCAGGTGGTACTAAATACATGACCAAATTTGATTCTCAGAAGAGATTTTGTGATACATTATGTGACCATCAGGAATTTCCTCCTCTGAATTCACTGCTCTGTGTCAGTGGTGTGTACTCCTCACATCAGGGTCAGTAACCCCTGTTGCCTTGCCCCCATTTCAGCTATCTCACTGACATAGTGACACACAGACACCCAGCAGCAACCTTCCCCTGCAGTGGATATATAGATAAAAGGAAGCCTACTCATCACCCCAAGTCCTCTCCTTCACAGGCAGCCCAGATGCTCAGCACTGTGGAGATCCAGTGCAGCAGTTAAAGGTCTGTTCAAAATGAGAAACAAATCACCCCACCCCAGTGCACACAACAGAAGCCCCCCAAGAGAAATACTTGTGTTTCAACACCGTATTTAGCCCCACAATCACCTGCAGAGTCACCTAAAGCCAGACAAATAGCCACCACCAGCAAAGCTTTGACAAGAATCCCATGTATCCCACCAATGGATTGCACAGAAGGCCCCAAATTCAGTCATGGAAAAAAATAAATATTGGTAGCTGCTCTCTCAAATGTTTCAATATAGGAAAATGAAAAAGTCTCATTCTAAACAAGACAATAAAAACTCAGATTTCTTTCTGACAGTCTTGCATATAGATACGCAAAAATATACATAAAAGCAAAATATTAAAAAATGCCTCATCTAGATGGTAACACACACTTATAGATTAATTATATTTCTTTCCATCATCAGCTGCTTGAAAAGGACAACTGCATAGATCAAAGCACTCTGTTATACACCAGAATTTTACTGCTGCCAAGAGAATTAATTCAAAATGAAAACCACCCCACTCGTCTTCAATTTTAGGCTGGAATAACCATTAATCTCAATTTTCATCAAGAAATTTTCTCCAGCCAGGGATGGTGTAAAACACATTCCTTCTTGCTTTCACTCCTAGTTGAGTGTCCATCCACTGCCAGACTTCCACCAAACCTACTACTTGCCATGGAAATATGAAATTAAAGCTTGCCTACATTTGTAGCCTATTCTCAGAGATGCAAACCCATCCCTCCTCTCAGACAGGACAAGGAAGCCCCCTGAGGGAAAGCATGATGCAGATGTGCCAAAGGAGATGAAAGCAGCAGCTTATGCAAGCAAGCCCGAATTTCTTATGCAGAGGCTTTCAAGTTATACTTGCATGTCTGCTAAAGAGAAAGGAAATTTCCTCAAAGGCTGAAGAAAAAAATGCTCCCACATTGAGAAAGAAACAACCACCATTTTGATACAAGGCACAGTTATGTTATTTTCAGGAAATTTGGCAGTTTAGATTACAACAGAAACAGCAGGAAAGAAATCCCTCACATAAATGAACATGTGACCTCAGAAAATGATTGGATTCTGCCTTCAGAGAAGAGAAGAAAGCAAAAAACACAAGATTTACAGAGACTGCTCTAAGACCAGGAACCGAGGTACTCCTTCTACATCTATTTGCTGATGCTATGCAAACCACATATTTATGGGTTTATCACAAAATAGGAGGCATGGATTTTAAAAGCAGTTGTCCTACCCCACTGTAATGTTTAGCAACTCAATAGGTAAAAGCAGCAAATTAGCCTCAAGCACAATTAAAGATTTAAAATTAATTCTCGCCTGTTGCTATTCAAATATTGCTTTGTGTTCCCCAGTAAATAATCCAGTAAATTATGTTTTGCCACAGTTTGGCCTGTGACCATTTTTCATCTGTTAATTCTGGGTTATTCCTGTTCTGCTTTTAAGGCAAGCTCAGGCAGCAGATTGTCCTGCATGGTCTGGCACCATTAGATTGCACTCTGCAATTCTGCATTTCACTCTCCTGGGGAGAACCATCTGGTCTACAGGTTTTAGATGCTGACCACCTGAGTGGAAGCAACTTCATTAAAAACTTACGTCAAAAAAAAAAAAAAAAAGGAAAAAGTACTTCTGCACAGTACTTCTATTCATTTAGGATGCACCTGTAGAATAAATACATACTCTGTTTTTAATACATGACACATACACTTTCTTGTTACTACAGTGTTTAGTAATGAAGGAGTTCTTGGTTATTTTATTTTGGTTCAATTTACTATATTTTGCTACAGTGCTTTAAACTTATGCAGAAAATTGATGGATCTTTTCACATCAGCACCATTAACTTCTCATTGGAGTAAATAGAAAATATACATATGAACAATCTAAATTAATTTAAAATTCCTAAGGTATAGTCAATAGTGAAGTCTGAACAAGTAAACAAAATATTTATATTAAAGAGAAGGAATTAAAAAGGGATTTTTTTTTCAGTTGAGAAGCATAAACTGCATATAAAAATTATGCTCTAAGCTGGGAAGTGCCTCATTAATTTTGTCAGCATGTATGACAAAATTTCAAAACCTTTTAACATCTGTCTGATTCTGTCCCTTGTAAATCCTTATCCATTTCAGTAGGATGAGACAAAGGCCTAGGCAGACTACTTTCTAAATGCCTTTGGCTACAGACAGCCCAATGCACTCATCATTATACACAAATCCTCAGGGTGGAATAAAAAAATAGAGTACAAGGAAATTAACTCAGTCTTCATATCCTACCATTTGCTGGGATGTTGTTTCCTGGGAGCTCATAATCCATTTCAATTTACCTTTTTAACCCTCAAAAACTTCTCTTTTCTGGAATGCTACCATTGTAATTTGTTTTGTTTGTTTGACACTGTGTTCCTTTGAATAGTAAATAAGCAAACTACATATTTCATCCATATCCCACTGCCTGCACAGAGTACAACATGTGGGCCAACTCCTCACACAACCTTTCTGACAAGCACCAGATTAACATACCTTCTCAAAGAATAAAGCCTCAAACCTCCACATACTTCAAGAGAATACAAATTACCATGTAATTTTCCAGGTTTTTTAGCATATTAGGGTTTTTAAATCTTCAGCACAAATTGGAGCAACAAATCTAGCCATGCTAAAGCAAAAACATGTCCTGCTGTTCCCAGAGGTACGTGTTCCTTTTCAATTCCATCACAGTGTCTGAACTGGGTCAGTCTTTAGCTCTTACTTATCCATGCTGGTAAGACAAAGTAGCCTAAATGAACAGAACTAGTGGGAGTGGGGGAGAGATACACACATACTAGAAGGAACTTAATAAAAACTAGAGGTTAAATACTACTGAGGGTTCATCTGCTCTGAACAGTATAAAACAGCATTTGTAGCCTCTGACTATGCTTGGCCTCAGCGTTAAAGAAGGGGAATAGCAATAGCAATCCTGTCAAAGGGCAGGATCACCAGATATCTTTAGGCTAAGGAATTAACAGGTTGATGTGTTCTTCTTAGGTCAACTCACAAAATAATGTTTTTCTTTTTTTTAGCTTTCCTTAGAGAACTTCCAGTTAGTTTATTAACCAAATGTTAATTTTCCCAGTGATTACTATGCACCCATATTTCTGCCCTTCCCCAGAAATGGCTGCATTAATATGCAGTGTCACTGACACAACCACAACAGTGTTCAGCCACTGCTCCCCCTGCAAGCTCTGGAACTCACAGCTACCACAGACTTAACTCAGCCTATGAGAAACAACTATTTTCTTCTCCTTTGAGAGACAATCGAGTGACAAAAACATCATTACAGGAAAGATGTTCAATAATACAGCCACCCAAAACTGCGTTAGGGACCAATACAAGTGGTCGTTTTCATAGAGGATACTGTGGCAAAGCAAAAAAATTACTGGCTACTTATGCTAAGAACAGCAAACAGCTGCCAAGAACTACCAGTATGCCCAGGCAGTATATATAGAGCTAACAAACAAAATAAGGACTGGAAAAGGCACAATACATTTCAGAAAAAGTTGCTACTAATGTAGGAACCAAAATGATATCTCCTGCTACATACCACAGCCACCTCGTGGAATAAAAGAATTAAGAGAATTCAGTATCACTTTCTCTGACTTCTAGAAACCCCAAGCAGGACAGTTGTACTGCTATCCTGTACCTTGGGACAGAAATAACTTAAACAACACTTACTTCAAGTTTGTGCGTATGCTATTACAAAATTAGGAGACACCGAAGAGATGTTTGACAGAAAAATATTTGGAATAAAATGTTAATAAGCAAAAAAAAGCACAGCTGAAAGCTCTACAAACATCAGCAGTGACACAGAGCGATTTGCGCTCCCTCTGTCAGAGTTCACATGGGTACTGAGCCCTTAAACCGTTCCCAAGACCAGAGCCCAATTCATGAAAATTCTCCAGCAAACACATAATCTCTGCCTAGTTATGAATTATTAACTACAGCAAAACTCATTGTTCAGGACTAACAGCAGCCATACATTAAGCAGGGGCCAAGCTTTATGTTTCCTTTGAGAACCACAGCAAATAGCACTTGCTGCCATTCTTATCTGAAAAATCCACCTCACTAAATGAATTAGAAGTTTATTCTTCCTCAGATGGAAGAAAAGAACACAAAAGCCCAATTTCCAAGAGGGGAAAAAGGCCTTTTGACATCTAATTCCAGAGAAGAAAAGACATTAAACTTCCCTTTAAATGAGATGACATACTAGGTGATTCTGTGGTGTCACATCTGTTACTGAACTCTATCCCCTGTATGTAGTGTCTAAAATCACTACCTAGCATTATTCCATCATTTGCTGCAGTACTACTACGAGCATTACCAAATGCAGAAAATGATATTTCAGACTATGGGACACAAGATGCAAAAAAAGGCCTAAAAGCTTCAAAAGTCCAACCAGGAGCTAATACAGTTTACCTATTTAATTCCAAAACTGCATGAGTTGTAAAAAAAGTCTGAGATGAAAACTGTAGCACATTTAAGTTCCTTTGTAAACAGAAGAATTTTAATTGAACTTAAAAAAAACCCTCTCGAACTCACAAAGTTTAATTATCTAGTTATCCCTAATTCAGAGACATCTAAAGCAGGCTCCATATTCCTGGAGGGAAGAGACAGGCACTCTCCTTTACTCCTTTACATTATAATTTTGCCAGCTTCTCTTTTTTTAATGTTATATCTTTCTACAGAATTCACTAAAAAATTTTAACAAACATACTTGAGATTAAGAAATGCATCTTCACATTTCCTCACACCCTGGAAGTCAATTTAAAAAGGCTGTTAAACTAAAACTTTGTGTTACTTTCATGCAGATGAATATTCAACAGGTACTAAGCCAGCTCTATGAGATTCACAGTGAGCCTATTGAAGTGACCTGGATTGAAGGCAGAACTAAAAAGAGATTTCTTTTCTTTTTAAAATGCAAGTCCTTTCAACTCTGTTTATAATGAATCTTCATAAAATCTATTAAAATAAGAAGTAAAAACTGCATTTGCATTGCTGCAGGTATAACAAGCTGCTACCATAGTAAGGGGCTGGAACTTTTCTCCAGCAGTTGAGAGGTGTTGTGTGCCTTGAGGTACACAAGGCACCTGCCTACATCCAGGGAAAGGGTGTCTCAGCCGTCTGTCTTTGGAGCACCTTGCCCACAAGGACACTTCCCAGACTTTAAAGGGCAGATCTGACTTTCTGAGGCAGGGCACAAGTTACTGCCTTGCTCCTGATTTTAGACTACTGAGCTTAATAAGTAAAAGATCTCCACCTTCTCCATGGGGGCTCTGTTGTTTTAAACCTCAAATATGGACCACAACACTGATAAGGAACTGGTGCACTGGTATCAAAAATCTGCAACTCAGTTTCACAAATCTAAAACACTTTCAGAGGAAGTCCTACATTATCTATATATCAGTCCTTAGACACAGCATTTAAAGGGCAGCTGAGATAAAGTGAAAACTTGCATGGATTCCACATGTTTTTGAGGAAGGGAAGTGACCAAGAGAGGAAGGGAGCTCCAGAGAGAGCAAAGAGAAACAGTGGGAAGAGCCAAGTCCAAATGCATTGAGGAAGCAGAGATGAGTGAACAGAAGGTTGGTTGCTTTTACCTTTGAAAGCTGATGCATGAGGGAGATGGGGAAGAAGACAACTGGATGAGAATTTGCAAGGGGTTTTTGACCAGGCAAAGGTGCTGTTCTGCTTTCAACATGAGATGACTTAGTACCACACAGATTGCTCCAAAAACATGTTGCATGATGTTTAAGAAACATATTTCTGAATGATTCAGATTTTCCTGTCTGAGAGACACTGTTTCTAACCTAAGAGAGTACCTGAGAGAAAGTGCATCAAGTTCTCCCCAGAAAGAGAAGTTTAACTTTCTTCCCCCTCCCCACACTGTCAGCAAGAGGTTCTGGTGAAAGAAAATGGGATTTAATAAACAAATTTAAACAGACTTGAGTAGTTCTTAGTCTGGGTATTTAAACAGTCTTCACCCAGACATGAAATAGAAACAGACAATGCTGAGTGCCAGTACCAGGAAGGCTGAGAATGCCACAATAACTGCTTAAGATTCTGCAAAAGAAGACAACAGAGAGAGAAAGAGACAACATCAAAAAAATCACTTCAAGTCTCCACAGCCTAGATCAGAAATAAGGCTTCCCACCAGAATTGAATATAAAGTTAAATACATGCTGGCATTCCTTAGATGAGGTTAGCTGGCAAGTTGAGGGCATCCTGGTCTATATGAGCAATAATGCGGCCAAGCAGGGCTAGGGAAGTGGTCATCCCCTGTTCTTGGCACTGGGGAGGCCACCCCTCAAATCCTGGGTTCAGTTTTGGGGCTGTCCCTACAAGAAAGACATTGAGGTGCTGGAGTGTGTCCAGAGGAAGGCAATGGAGCTGGTGAATGGTCTAGAGTGTAAATCTGATGACAAGCAGCTGGGGGAGCTGGGATGGTATAACCTGGAGAAAAGGAGGTTCAGAGGAGACCTTGTCACTCTCTATAAATGTCTGAAAGCAGGTTGTGCCAGAAGAGGTTTAGATTAGATATTAGGAAAAATTTCTTCACTGAAAGGGTGGTGAAGCATTAGAATAGATTACCAGGTTTGTGAAATCACCCTCCCTTGAAATGTTCAAAAATGTGTGGATGTGGCACTTGAGGACATGGTTTAGCATTAGAACACAGTATCGCTGGGTTACTGGTTGAACTCAATGACCTTAAAGGTAGCAATTCTCTAATTCTATGATAAAGATGATCCAACCTAGAGCAAACATATCCTTTATCGCCAGAGACAAAAAGCCTTCACAATCTTTGAAAAGGAGAAAAAGGAGCAAATGGATGCTAAGACACCAAAAATTATTTTTTAAACTGATACTCCTTGGAGCATCACAAAATGAAACTTGCAAGGATGCTATTCAACACACTGGAAAAAACTGCAGCAAAATATGGACATGCCTCATTAAGAGATGCATGCAATAAATAATCAGCTAGTATTTAGTATACAAGTAACAAACACAATTGCAATCCACACCATAATTCTGAGCACTGGCACATGAAATGTTGTTTCTTTTGAAGAAAAACATTACCTTATTTTCTATAAACATCACAAATACAGAATCACAAACTCACAGAATGGCTAGAGTTGGAAGAGACCTTAGGAATCGTGTGGTTCCAGTTTCCCTACCATGGAGAAGGACAGCCCCCACTAGATGGGACATTCACAACTTCTCTGGGCAGCCTGTTCTAGTGCCTCACCATCATTCGAGCAAAGAATTTCTTCCTAATACCTAATCTAAACCCGCCCTCTCAGTTTAAAATCATTGTTCCTTGTTCTAACATACCAACATAATATACAATATCTCCTCCTCCCTTGTTTTTATAAGCTCCCTTCAGGTACTGGAAGGTGCTGCAAGGTGTCCCCAGAGCCTTCTCTTCTCCTGGGCTGAACAGCCCCAGCCCCTGTCTGCAGGGGAGGTGCTCCAGCATTCTGAGCATCTTCATGGACTCCTCTGGACCCATTCTAACAGATCCAATTTAAAATAACTTCCAAGTGTCAAATGGATACACTATCTGATGGTTCACCATGATAGAGTGCAGTAAGTGTGCACGTATACAGACAAGTGCCTGAAACCCAGCTCAAAGTGTGTAAGCTTTGTGTCCTGAGTATTTCATACACACACACTGATGTGATTTTCTTTAAGCCTCAAAGTGAACTGCTCCTCCCTTATACTGGTTCCACAGAGAATTATTTCCATGAAAACATATTCAATCTTTTCATGTTTTGACCAGATTTCACAAGTACAATTTGGGTATATTTCCCAGATAGAAATCATAGCAAAGAAGCATCATGCTGTACTGAATTGATGACAAAAGCATCACACTTCATGCGACACAGGGTGACTCAAATACAGAGTTTAGTATTATTCTGCAAGTATTCAAAAAACATCAGCAGATTTTCCATTTAGTAGCAATTTAAGGGTCATAGCTAATTTATTTTCAAGAAATGATACATTACTCCTATAATTTCACTATCATAACATAGGAAAATTTTAAAAGTATTACATACACACATTTTAAAAGCATTACACACAGCTAAAGTGTATTGAACATGCCCAGACTATACATTTGACTTTACCAGGTACTGATATTGATTACCAGGTATTCTTTCTCAAGCACTGAGAAAAACACTCTATTTTCAAAGAAATGACAGAATACCTTCAACTTCCCTAATAAGAAAATGTCATTTCAGCCTTTGGGTCTGTGGCAGAAGGAGCCAATCCTGCTCCTGGCCACTGCAGTTCTCCTTACTCCAGCTCCTGGTCTCAGACATCCTCAAATGAAATTAATTGCTTAAGTGTACTAAACCAGCAAAAAGCTAGGCACTACACTGATTACAGGACTTCTGCCAATTTAGACCTCAGTGGGCTTAGCAAGCTGGGAGAGTGGGTCCAAGTGAGCCCCCAGCCCAGGGGTCCAGGCCAGCCAGTGGGCAGTTCAAGCTGCTGCCACAGAACAGCCCAGCCAGCCCAGATGGCCACAAATGCTGCTTAAGAGGTCAACAGCCATGCTAGAGGAACAGCTCACTTACACTGGCTCAGCATTACAGGAGGTGAAAGGAAAATGGAGGATCTGCATGCCCAGGTCTGCTCAGCTGAGGAAACATCTTCTGCAGGTCTCAGTTTGCTCTTTTCAACCAACAATATTTATAATGGCATTAGAATAACTCGGTGATTACATCAGACCAAAAAAAGCATTTGCAGTTATGTGGCTAGCAAACTAACAGCAGTGACAGTACAAGAACATGCTTTAAACTCCTTATGTAATGAGCTGAATTTACTACTACAGTCAGTTTTACAAAAATGTCTCAGCATTTTAACTTGAAACCCCAAAAAAGCATCAGCATGTAACACAAAAAAAAAAGCATGAAGAGCAATCTCTTCATACCTCTCAAAAAAGGAAGCAATTAAGACTTGTACTTTTTCCGATATTATCAAGGACACTGGAAAATTGCAGAGAAAATAAGAAGATTGCCAGGAATTAGACTACTCTGGTAGATGAAAGGATGGGGAAGAAGTGGGAGGAGAATGAGCTATTTTCCACCTTGTGCCGTTAATTTTCCAACTGAATTATCATTGCAATGCTTTAACTTAAAAGTTTACCGCACAATTGCAGAGACATGAATTGCTATCAAATCTTCCAAATGCAGCTCATATTTTCAGTCCAAAACTCATTATCATCTTTATGTTAAACATCACAAAATAAGCCATTATGAAAACTCACAGAAAGGTGAGGTTGCTCCAAACCCCAGTGTGACAAGCATGTATTGATCAGCTAGTTTCTCTCTCTGCTTTTTCTACCCAAAAACCGAGGGTTTTTTTTTTTTTTTGCTTTTCTATATCTAAAATCAAGGCACAGTCTATTAGCCATAACCATCAAATTACTGTACTTGACAGGCTGTAGATCACATTATGTTTTGGAGGACAAAGTTCTCTCTCCAGCAAAAAGTATCAAACGCTACAGAATTTGGACTCAAAAATGCATTTATGCAATGGAGAAGAAAGTGTGGAGGGATAACAGTAAAAGACCATCAAGCATCAGCATTGTCAAAATCCTCCTCCACTAGACACAGCTTGACTGCATCTGCAGAATAAGAAATTGCTGAAAAATATACACCTGCATGGTATTTAAAAATACACTTGATCCAAGAGTCTTCCCCATACCACATTCCCCTCAGTTTGATTAATGTATTGACATAATGTACACAGCAGGTAACATAGAGCCATGGAAATGAAGATTTTCCACATGTGGAAAACATTGTATTAATATACTAATTATTTTTTCACAATGATATTTAAGCCTTCCTAAACGGTCAGAATAATTAAGGAAAGAAGAGGAAACAGCATTTTTTCCTGTGATTGTATTAACCTTTTCTGCATGATTAAGCTAAAAAGACAGCCATCGTTTATCATGTCTATCAAAAGATTTACAAGTCACTGAATCGCATGATGATAATAGAGAATTAAAAATTCCTCATTTCTCAAATAATCTTTCTTGGACTACCTCACCCATCCCTTTATCCTCAGGGAGAGGATAAAAGGCTCATGTGCTAGACAACATTGAGTAAGTGAATTGCTGGCTTCCCTTACATAGTTTATTAAGAATGAAAATATAGTCTCAGTTTTAAAACCTTTTCATAGCTGAAAAGACTAGGGTTTTCCTTTACCACATGACTTTCACTATGTGGTTTTTCTTCTCATTTCTTACTGATTATTTTAAAACCAAATAATGTTTTATTTTGACATAAAACACATGAAATTTCAGCAAAAATTATGATTAAAAAATCCTATGCTTCCACCTAATTGCATCATAATTAAGAGTTTTGTTCTGTTTGTTTTACAAGTTCTGTTGTCACAGCAGTGAGGAATGCACACTGGGAATATCTGATGGATCAAAATTTGAAGAAGTTGGGCAGAAAGTTACTTCTTCTGTAAGAAGTGTCATAAGATAAAGGTTTGGTTTTTTTTCAAATACATAAAACTATGAAACTTTGCTCTTTCATCTAAGTGTCAAAGCACATCATATAGTTTAACTACAGAAATCTCTAAGACCCAAAATTTTGTGACGAGGCTTTCAAGCCCCATTACTCAACCTCTGGTAGATTTCTCAGTGAAAACTAACAGAGCAATTCAAAGAATCAGCTTTCTAATTCCTATTGGTTAGGTTTTCTGAATTATTCTCCTTTTCTTTCTCCTTTCTAATATTTACTTCTACAACAGGCCTTCCATGCCTGTTTACAAATGACATGGATACCATGTCAGTAATCTCTTCTGTTTGAAAATGTAATTTATTTTAATTGGAACTCAAAACCTGATTGAGGGGTGGCAGGAGGAAACTGTTCCTATTTCCTGCTATAGTTCTCTCAGCATCTAATTACATCCATAAAGAGAAACAATGGGGAGGCTGTGTGTTATTCAGTTTAATGTCATTAATTACACTATACCCCCTATGCATGCAAAGACACCAGAGCCTCATAACTGATACAGCACCCACACAACACATTTATCAGCTGTAACAACTGTGCTTTGAGATCACATATGATACACACTCTAGATATAAATACTTGTTTACTGGAAAATACTTCTAGTTCACAAGAAAACATGTAAAATGCAGCAGAACAGACACCAAATAAAAAATTCCAACTATTAGGATCTGTATTTAACATAAAATTCTTGTCAATATGAATTCAATTGCTGCAACCAAAAACATACTCCTCCTACTGAAATACCTTTCTCCACGCTTTTCTGTGAATAAGATACTTTGGGGAAGTCCTTTTTTTATACCCCGATATCCCAGTATACTAACAGGAGTTTAACCAAATACTTCACTTCCAAAAGTTTTAAGAGATTTGTGGCACAGCAGAATGGAATTAAGGAACCAGTCAGACCTTTTGCATGACAGATTCAGCGTCTAGGTGTCCCTGAGGACACAGAATAAATATTTTAAATAATATCTATCCCTGAGATAGATTCAGTTGGGACAGTGACACATCAGCTGAACACATCTTCTTCATTATTACTCTTTCTTCAAAGTTATGCTTGCATCAGCAATGGTCTGTGAGTCCAAAGGCAGACAGAGGGTAGGTACTCAGGAGGTGTAGATGAAATAGCAGCTGGCACCCAAAACAGCCTCTGAACACTCTCCTCCGTACACTCCGGCAACGGGGAAGAATCATCAGTCGTACATTGCAGAGCAATAGCTTTTGGTGACAGTCTAAATGTTAACACCGCCCTTCCCACGGAGCATGAAAGGACTTGGTCTTGAGAGAAAAGACATCTCAGTGCTCAGACAACTACTCTTCCAAGGCCAGATTTTTTGAATACAAAATCACCAACAGAAAAGAACAAAAAGTTAAAAGGAGCTGCATATGGTCCTTCTTCTATGAAGAATCAAAAGAAATATTTCAGAGGCTTAGAATGAAACCGTCTGAGCTCAGATGAGTCATTGGGGTTCTTGGAGCAAAACAGACAATATGGATAATTGATAAAACAGGGACAGACAGTAAGAAGCATAGTCATGAGGGACAGTCGTGATGCTTGAAGAATATGATAGCTTTTGTGAGGAGTTAACCTCCCTCAGAACACAGTTGGACTAGTAGGAGGTCTGTTCAGAAACATCATGTTACGAGGGAAGGATGAATGTTTGTAAGCTGGAAAGAATGAGATGGATTAATTAAGAAATGGTAGCATTTACTCTGATCTACCTTTGAACCTGGCCCTGTTTTGAACAAAAGGCAGCACAATGTGATTTTAAAAGGTATTGGTCAACCTGATTTATTTTAAGAAAAGGGCTTAATGTGGGAAGAACAAAACAAAAATAGCATTATCTTCATTACTGAATGAAACCTATGCTGAAAAAAGCTGCATTCTGGAGAGTAGGTCACCGGTGCCTAGGGAAAAAGTGTGATGAATTAAGCGCCAAAGAAGCTGCAAGTGTTATGAGAAGATAGATGTCTTTTGGCAGCTTAATGTCTTGATTTTCTTTAAACTACCTAAACTGAGTAACTTAACTTCAACAGCACAGTGAATAACTGCTACTGCTATAAAGTTTTAACCTTTACCCATTCAATTACTGTTAGACCTGAAAAGTTCTCCTCAAAGAAAAAAGCTTCACTGAAGAACTAGGAAAGGTGATATTCATATTCCAGATATTCTTAATGATAAAAGAATATACAGACCTTGAGGTTTTAGAACACAGACACACACACCCAAGCTTTGTTTATGCAGTTGAAACACATTTCCTTTTACCACAAAAATCTGCAGCAAGTAAAGGCTTCAGATCCTCATCATTTCATTGCTGCCTCAACCCAAGAGAAGTCCAGTTTATTCTTCACTGCCACCCCAAGTAAGATAATCTGAAATTTTTGCCAAATGCTTATTTAGAAAATGAGACTCCAAAGTAAAAGGCTGACTTGCATTAATTGCTTATCCTTATCTGCTCTCCCACAGCTGTGGTCATCTTCCAGCCTGTTTCCCTAGCAACAGCTGGAGACCTCTGTGTTCTGGCCTTATCAGTGTGGTTACTCTTTCTCTCTTGCATATTGAGAATATATGGCCTTGATGATAGGTGCATCAGGAAGCAGTCAGACACACCAAACACATGCCACCAGATGGCATCTTCAACCAGCTACATCTTAAGATCATGCTTTCAGGAGGAGTTCCTGCATGTGATAAGAGCCTGCATATTCTGAAGCTTCAAGCTTCTCGACTAGAAAAAGCAAAAGCACTAGTAAAGACCTAGATTGGTGTCACTGATCTGAAAGTATTTTCATTGCTAAAGTCATCATTTTACTGAGGATACTTTTGTTCCCACAACAAGGATTCTGGGAGCCAGAGCAGTATTCTGCACCATGCCCGATGTCTTCTCCCCACATCTCCTTAATGGTGTCTCTCTAATTTTACAATAAAATCTAGGGGCAATGCACTGGATTTTCAAAGAGGGACTACTGATTTACACAGGATTTTATTGCATTTGATACTGGTTCCCTGTTCTAAACAGGTGGTTTTGGCCATAACTAACCTCTACATATATTTGGAAATTTCAGTTTTTCCGCTATAATGAGAAAGTTTATTTCCCTTAGCAGACATCTCAATGAAAACAAGACAAACAAAAAACCACCCCTAACTCCAAGTAACTCTACAAGAAGCAGTAGACTACAAGCCTGTCCTTAATCTGCTGCTATCAATCATTACAGTAACAAATGTAGCACACAAACCACACCCAAACCTATAACAATGCTTGCTTTATTGTACTTAGAGACCAATCAAGTCTTACCTCAACACCCTTACCACACTCTTCTCCTTTCAAGTACAATTTTTGGTTATTTCCTGCCATAGGCATTACTAATTAACTGCCTTTTAGAGACAAATATTTTCTTATTTGTCTAGAATCTAAAGATTTTCTCGACAAAGGAATTTTACCCTTTCAACTGAAATTTTTTTGATAGTTTGGGGAAAAAATATAACCTAGATTTATGTATGCAGGCTGATCTCACAAACAGTTCTTAGGTCTTCCTCTCTACACTTTCAGCTGTGTACCTGCACTAAGACTAGTTCTTTTTCCTCCTATTAAAGACTGATGAGAACCAAAGGAAATGAAGTGGAACAAAGAAGCTACATTAACTTTCATAATTTATTGCTCTAGACAACTCCAACTATTGCCTGTGACAGGAATCAAGCCAAGCAGAAAGCAAATGAAAGTGTTCTGCCACTGTGTCAACAGCTGAAGCCGCAAGATTCATTTCTATGGCCACCAGCAATGTCCCCAACCCCCGTTGCCACTCTAAGCTCTTGACCTGTATGTACAGGGGGCACCAAATACAAAGGAGAACATGCATGAAAAATGAACTGAAACGTGTTATGCGTTGTTTTCTTCAGGTTTTTTTAAATGATACATTTAAGTGCTCTTAATACAGGTTAATACATAATAAATCTGACAGTTCACTGAATTTTATCTCCTTGGTTATTCAGAAGAATTTTTTTTGTTTAGATGAATAAACTCTTGTAATGAACTCTCACAAGCCATTCATTTTGACATCTAAATTCAACCTATTCTGACTGAAGCAATAGTTTTGTGGTATTTTCCACCTGTAAAGGTAAATTTTTTTGCAGAAGTAAGTTAGGAGGTGTAAGAATGACTGCCAAAAATTCAACAGGGCAACTCTCAGAAGTACCATCTGAAAGCAGTAATGCTGGGACACTTAATGAGCAAGAAGGATTCTCCACAGCACTTTCCCTTGTGCTGAGCACCATGGCTGGTTTTGACTCTCACAAAGGCTCTGAAACTGGAGCTTAGTCCATTGCCATTTGCTCTTGGGTTGCCTGCTTTAAAGATGACATAGCTGAATCTATGAAAATCTCACAGGAAGGAACAACATTAACTTAAACCAAGCAATCCAAAAGGTTCAATACAACTGCTAAGTTCAGTATGCAATAAAGGGAAAGACAACATGTCATAGGACAGACTCCTATTGAAAATTCAATTAATGCTGAATCTTTAGTGGATGAGAAGTAAGGTCCTCTTCACTTATCAAAAACATTTTATCAGGAAGAAATTAGCACCCCAAGTGGTATCAATACATGAATTTCAACTAGATTTAGATGCCTAAAGCTGAGAAGAGAAAAGCAGGAGCAAACAGTCAATGCAGAGAGAACATTAAGGAATAATTTGAAACTCACCATTTAACGTCTTAATGCCCTACAAGATGCACATAATGACCCCCATGTCAAAAGAAAGTGTCATGGCTTGACACGCTACCAGTACAAATCATGTACATTATTGCCAGAATACCCTGTGACACTTCCCAAGACTTTCTGAAATCAACTGCAGATTGAAAAGATGTTCCTGTTGAGCAAAACTGATCTTCCTAACTGGCACATTTACTTGGAGATCATGGATTTTTTTAGGCTGTAAAGAACATTTTAAAATACTATTTTTAAAAAATGAATTTCAATGTTTTGAACTATAGCAGTTTTCTTTTTCATTTAAAAAGGCAGTATCTTCAGAGGATATTATATACACCTGGAAATTATTCTATAAAGGTTTTCTCTAGATAAATGCAGAAAACCAAATAAAGAAAGCATCTGTCTCAGCTCTGGTAGTATTTCTTAGAATAATTAAAATGCTAATGCAAAAGCATGTAAAGGCAGGAAGAAGTAGAAGAATCACCTAGCCCAGAATAATGTCCTTCTATAAGTATCATTTCCAACTTCTAATGTTCTCTGATTTATGCTCTAAGTGATGACAGGTATGTTTATAGTATCTCTTTAAGGAGGAACCTATTAGTTATCTCCTTTGCACTTGCTAGGGCTTCTCAGCAGGTTTTGGTGAAAGGTTAGACACATAAAAATAGGGCAGAGATGAAGGCAAGAGACAGCTGGTGTTAGCTCCAAATGCACAATCAGACTCTGAACAACAGAGGCACACCTCTGCACAGCAACTCCCAAATCAGATTAACATGATGGTACCTCCAACGGCAACAATCAGCTAACACAAAATGCTGTTTGCTCTGACTTGCTATTAGTTCACCCCCTCACACTCCTCTGACTCCTTTTCTTGATTTCTGTACTGCAGCCACTCTACAGCTGTTGCAGGTACAGTGTGATTAAGACCAAATCAATCCCCCTTTCAGCCTCACACACATATAAATCATGACTCCGTAATTATTTCACATTCAAACAAAATCGGGAACTCTGTTTTGTTCACCTGTGACTGGTAGATTTTTTATTTTCCAAGGGGGAAGGCAAACATAGGCTGGAATTTCCCTCTGCCTCCTTCTAGTTCTTACTCATTTCAGTAGCTCCCTCATCCAAAATGCATAGGAGGAGGAACATGGGGGGGCTGTGATTTCAGCAGTGCTCCCACTGCATTCCCACATCCCTTACTAATAGAGACTACGACCTAAGATTCAGTTAAATTAACCAAGGTGAGAATCAAAAGGAGGAGTAACTGGGCAAAGCTAAGAGAACACAAAAGGCAAGAAAAAAGGTTCACTCTCCTTAATGAGGATTACACCGTACAAACATTATGGTCATTTTCAAAAAAGAACTCAAGTGTCAAAGACCCAGGTCTAACTCAAGCTGTGCCACTGACTACAAAATTGCAAAGCAAGTAAAAACTCTGCTTTACAAGTTGCAGATACATATTTGAGAAGCTATAATAAACATCACTGCTATGATGTACTCTGTCTGCTTGGAATAGTCCTAGAAGAAATGCTAATGTGCTATACTGTGCTGTCAGTATTTACATGATGAACCACCCACATGCTAAATAAAAGATGGCAAGAACAAAGTCCTGAAGGCTTAGGTGTTTGCAAGCAGTTGTTTTTGTATTTTTGCTGGTGGTTACTTTTTTAATCAATACAATTTCTGTGCTAACTTGAAGCCCAAAATATATTTGATCTTCCATTTCACAGCATCAAATTAAGCTCCGTATCTGAAGGAAATCTCAGATTCCACAAATTCAGTTTGGCTTATTTGACTACAGTTTTTGCACCAAATAAAGTGAACCATAGATAGATCATTTTTAAGAACAACTGAGGTAGTTGTAAAGAATACCATCAGTAGTATCCCCTGTCTTGGCAATAACGATAGATTTAAGCAGCTGCTACTAGAAAAGATCATCTCTGCCAAAATGTCAGATGCTAATGGCTGAAGCAGCTCAATTAAGCTACAAGACACAATTGCTTTGTTCTACCAGGGATGCAGGCACACATATTTCAATCTATATCTGGAACCAACAGAAGCACTTAGGGAAGGAACAGATAAAAAAAAAATCTGATTATATACAGCATTAGATCTTCACCTTCTTACAGAAGAATCAGATTTTAAGCCACAAGTGATTTGATGCATTATGAGTTCTCAATAAAGCATGCAAAATAGCTGGAGTAGTGTCAGTTTTAATCAGCAACCCAAATAAAGGATCCAATCAAGATCACTTTATCTGTTCAACAGTATGTTTATATGGTAAATTACTTTAAACATAAGTTTAAATGCAGGTTTTCTGTAGTTTAATGACATTCAACAGTAATAACGTAATGGAAAATAATTGTGCAACAGCAAACTGTGTTTATGCTACATTGAGAAAAGAGGATATCTAACACATTTTAAAAAATTATGTCAAACATTTCTTCATAAAGTCTAATTAATTTGAGAAAGCATATCTGCTTTCTTCTTGCTGCTTCTGCTTCCTTCTTCTGTCTGCTCTTATATAGTAACAACATGTCAAAACGACTGGACTATTGTTTTCAAGACAGACGCAAGAGTAGGGGGGGCTATTAATACTTTCCCTTTCCTCCACTTCCCAGTTCTAACCTGTTCTGCTGAAATTTCATCTACGCAAATGAGATTGTGAATGGATATTAAGAAAGAAACAAGTAAAAGTTCACTTCAGACATTACCTCACTTCAGGCAAAGTTAACTTTCCTATGATGAAGGAGAATTAACTGCAAGCTACTAAATCAGAGGGTGAGACTAATTTGCAGAAATGTGTCCAGGTCTCAGGTGTTACTGCTAAAACAAAAACTCAAACTGATACAGTTATACCAGGAGCATTTGTAACTCTCATGTATCTCCAAGATACAGAAAAAACAGTTGTACTGTAACCAGCATCCTGTTCTGAGGGAGGACCCCATCACACTCTTAGTGCCACAAACAAAATTAAAGACGCTTTTTCAAGGTAACTATACTGAATGTCCTATGGCAAAGAAGGGAAAAGTCCAATTCTTATCCTCAAAAGTTGCAGGTATCTATGCTTCAAACCAGCAATTAAGCTTTAAGACTCGTGTGTCTGAAGACACCAGCCTTATACCACTCCACAATTTGATCACGTATGTGATTTTTTTTTCATGGCACATATGTAAAAAATTCAGTTATACATATTCTGGGAATTCAATAGTTTCTTCAACAGTGATCACAGTACATAGGGTTTAACTCTAAGTATGAAATAAATAAATTTCAACTACAATTACTTTTACTGAACTGTTAATTTCAAATAAACACTGCTGTGCAAATATGGATTGATCTAACAACATTTGTAGGTCTCTAATAAGCAACCTTGCTTATTTTCCATGCTGAAATTTTATCCTAAACTGCTTCAAAGGTAAGAACTAAACCAGTCAGAAAGAACTGGTTTAGTTTGACTCTCAGATTGGATCAGATCATTCACATGCATACTAAATTCAATGTAATTTTAAATGCTATTCTCTTTTACTATAATGTCACATAAATACTTTTATTAACTCATCTTAACATTGATCACTTTAGCTAGAAATTCTTGCTGTTTACAAAGTTTTAGCCTGCACAGCACTAGCAACCTACTAATATCATTTCATGCTACCAAATGAGAGAAACTGGGCAAAAGAAAAATATATGTGGTACATAAAGAAAAATTCAGGCCCAGGACACCCTACCATTCCACGGAATAATGTACCCAGAGAACATCTGGAAGCCTCACATATCATAAAGGCACATGCTGGCAGGAAAGGGCTTTCCCTCTAGTTTTTATGGACATGTAACGCACAAAAGTTTCCAAAGGTGACCCAAGTCGTCACAGTTGCTCCCACACAGGCTTGTCCATGAATGCCGACAACCTTTTCCATCTCATCAATTTAGAGTTTGAATTGCAAAAACTCTGTGTGTTCACAAAGATGCAAACATTACAAGCAATTCAAGTATTTGAGCTGGATCTCCATAATGCTGTGGCTTCAACCAAGCCAATGGAATTTTCCACCCAAAGACACTGCAATAATAGTGCAAGTGGGTGTTATTTCCCCTCAGCATGGACAAAGTTAGTACTTCCAAACCTACAGGATACAAGCACCCTACCTTACGTTATGTGATGCAAAAGGAGTAGCCAGGAAGGCTCTGCAAACAGCAGTGGTTTCCTTGCACTTACCACAGCCATAAACATTGAAGCTGCAAAACACAGGACTAGGAGAGGAAAATATGGCCAAGGAGTCCTGCAGAGAGTGAGACACTTTCTACATTACAAGAATAAGCTTTTATTCTGTCTTCCCTGATGCTCTCCCCTCTTCATCTACCAAGCTGCATGCACCTGGCAGTTCAGAAAGCTTTGCACACAGGCTAACACAGAGTCAGGACTTCCTCAATGAAGCATGTTTAGAATGAAAGTATATACTGTTTTAACCTATTTCCCATTTTTTTCTAAGTGAAGGAGTAACAGATGCTGGGTCCTGTGCATAGCCTGGCAACAGCCACCAAGCCAGAAACCACTGTCATGGACACTGCTGGTGGGGCAGCCACACAAACAGAGTTGAGAACATCTGTACACAGACAGCTGCCTCAGTAATATTCACGCATTACATTTCAGTACACATACTAAAAAGCACAGTTTTATAAAGATGTATATGACTTAGGTTTTAATGTTCTTAGTTTACTGGAGGACACTCGCATTAGTACTGACGGGCAAAACTAGCTAAAAGGACTGCACACTGAGCACAAACAATGAGATCTATCAAGTGTGACAAGAAAAAAGAGCACAAATTAATTACTTTAAATATAGATATCAACAGGGAAAAAAGACTTATCTTAAAGCACCAATACATATCTTACAAGCTTATTCATTTGTGCAGTCATATGTACAAAAGGTATGCTATTTTCATTCACTATCTGTAAATATAACAATATCCTCAAGGGAAATCATCTAAAGTACAAGCAAAGATGTGCAATGATAGATATTAAATAAATATATCATTTTACAGTTCTAGGTCTATCCTGTAGTTATGTACGTCATTATACATTAAAGCACAAAGCGAAAGTTACACCCATGCGCTGAAGTCAAAAGGACATGCTTGGCATGCAATTAAGAATGGTCAGTAGCCAAGCAGCATATTTTTAGATTTGGGTGAGCCCATAAAACCGTGCAGTCAGTCATCATGCAAAGAAAGGGCAGTGTATATCACTTGCCCAAAATCACTCTGTATAGTAATGAACCTCTGTAATAAGGCTACCTAGTCAATCATAAATCTGGCATTCCCAAGTGTACTTTGGAGTGTGACTTCAGTATATATTGCCATCAGAGTGATTCAGAGACATACTTTCTTAGCCTTCTAGAAAAAAAAACCCACTAAAAATGAGCCAATTTCCCCATGTGTCATTATACTGTTATGAACACAGGACTGGAAATCCTAAGGCTGCCATAAAAACATCTGTCCACTGAACACCTGTAGTCAAGTGGTAGATCAACCTCATTAAACACACAAGCTTCAAATGAAGTCTGCATTTCTCCAAGTGAAGAGGTTACAGAGAAGTCAGTCAAGACAACATTGCCTCATCACTTCCCAGATGCAAGAAAAGTCCTGACAGCAGGGCACTTGGAGTCTCTTATTTCAGGCTCAGTTCATATTCCTACCACTGAGCAGGAGCCCGGTGTAACTGCAGGAAGAGCTCTCTGTGTCTGTAAGCCAGACCTGCAGTGCATGCGTGAAGCAAACAACGACAATTTGAGCTACACTCACAAATGAGTTCATCAGGAATACTTCAAAAGGCTTATAACCTTGCCAAATTTGAAAATAAAATGTATTAATTCAAATAGCTATCACATTGATAGCTCCAGCTAACCACAGATACAAAGTTTTATACACAAATGCAAAATAATTGATTGCGCATGTCACATTCAGGCTCTTTGCATGACTCACACCCAATTATCATTTTCTTGCTCAAATTCAAGCCTTGTATGTACCCACCTCATTGCACATGACTTATAAACAGAACTCTGATACTTCTTCTGAGGACAATTTTATCACCCCTTAAAATAAAAAAAGTGAAATTTCAAATGACTGGATGGTTGCACAAGGCTTTAAGAAAGAACTTTTCATATTCTTTAACACTTACCAAGTATATCACTCTAATAATCCACAATGCTATTACTTCTACAGTTACACTCTTCTGTTTTTCTTCTTTTTGATGATTGCCATCTTATAAGCCAGTGACAGGAATATATTTTTAAAGATGAATGCCTCTCCCACAAAGAATCCCATATTAGGGGGGTTTATTAGTGGTTTATTACTATCATTCTTCAAAAAGATTGCTTCTCTTGTATTGAATGCTAAAATTTATTTTCTTATCCACTCTATCAGTGGTTTTGTTTGTTCTTCCCAATGTTTGAAAAAAACTTTCCTCTACTGCATAGCTATTTCCTGACTGCCTGCATACCTGGCACTTCCACTACATCATCAGACAATTGATATTCTCTTTATCCAGTCACCTGCTGTCATACTACTCATACAAAGAAAATTGTCAGGCCCACAACAACCATGCCTCACAAGCTTTCTCAACCTCCCCCTCACAATTTAAGTTCGTCTTTCTTTTGATGATCACTTTCATAACTACAGCTTTCATGTTTGTTCATACAGAAGATTAGCACTTTCTCAGCTACCCTGCTAACACACATCAGGAGCCCAGCTTTCCTGTGCTAGCTTAAAAGAAAGTAGCTACCAGCCACCCTGAAAAATACTGCAGTATCACAATCACTGCATGAGAATAATTTCAAAGGCAAGAACAAAGCAAGGTGTAGGCTTAACTGAAAAAAGAATCAAAGACTCATAATATATCAGTGTTATACAATGGGGTAAGCTTCAGGAGATTAATCCCCAAAATATAATTCAGAACAATTCCAACACCTTCAAATGCATTTAAGAAAAAAATTGAAGAGAAAAATTAAAGAGAGAGGGAGAGAACATTAAACACAGGCTTATGGAGATCAGCTGGGACACAACACACCAGAGCTGTCCTCCTACAGTCTACATCTCTCAATGGATTAAAAAAAAAAAAAGGAAAAATGACACCAAAAAAAAATCCATAAAAAGATAGAATTTTCTGTGTGTCTGACACTCAGTTACGGACAAGGGTACTGCACCTCTACAACTTCTTTGATTTATTCTGAAGTGTCAAAAAAAATATATCTGCAGAATTTTATTTTCAGTCAACTAAGGGTCCTTTTATTCATTCTTTCTGTTTTCTTTAGTCATCCATGAGCTGCAACATGATTGACATCTCCATCAGAACTGTACAGCAGCATGACAAGCTAATTATTACATAAAAAATGATACACATTACCTCTCCAGGTCAAGTTACAATCCTCTAGTTGGATGTCATTTTAAAAATTACAAGCTTTAATAAATAGTGCATCACTCTAGTCCAGACACTACACTCAGCTTCAGAGAAGGTTTCCTGATAATGAAGGGTTTATTATTTCTATGTAGTTTTTGGTGACTGCTACCAGTATTGCCAATAAAAACTGGTGACCCTTCCTCTGCAGTAAATTACTATTTCTTGTACTTTTATCAGGGCTTTCAAGAAGCAGAAGTGATGAAAGCACCTGACTTCTTAAACCAGGTTTTATACTTTGGCTTCATAGTTTAAACTGGCTGGAATTAGATATCTTTTTCCCCCCAGCTAACTTTCTATGTCACAGATCAATTAGTTGTCAAAAATGCATTCATATCTAGTAGCAACAACAAAATATGGGAGGACACACATTAGAGCAAGCAAATGCATTCATACATTCAGAATGCAGGCAGAGGCAGGAGACAATTAGAGAAGGAAATTCAAAAATAAGGCATTTCCTGAGGATTAATGAGTGGGTGGTAGTGTTTGATAGTCAAGGGCAGGATGGGCTCTGCAACTGGCACAATTCATTAATCCCCCAGGCAACACAAACTGCTAATTTTTTTCTGCATTTCTTATTTTTCTTAACATCTAATTAAAATTTCCACTAAATTTGACACCACAATTGCCTCACAGACTCCCAGAATAGTTTGGGTTGGAAGAGACCATAAATATCATCCAGTTCCAACCCCTCCATCACAGGATGGAGCATCCACAATTTCTCTGGGCTTGCGCCTCATCACCCTCATAGTAAAGAATTTCTTCCTAATATCTCATCTAAACCCACCACCTATCAGTTTGAGGACATTCCCCCTTGCCTTGTCACTATGAGCTTTTGTAGGAATTCCCTCTTTCCTGTAGACCCCCTTCAGGTACTGGAAGGTTCTAAATGGTCTCACTGAGGTCTTTTCTTCTCCAGGCTGAAGAGCCCCAGACCTCTCAGCCTCTCTGCAGAGAAGTGCTCCAGGACCCTGAGCATCTTTGTGGACCTCCTCTAGGCTTGCTCCAACAGGTTCATGGGCTCCTTATGTCAGGAGCCCCAGAGCTGGATGGAGCAGTCCAGATGGGGTCTCCTCACCAGTGCAGAGGGGCTGGAAGAGAATCCCCTCTCCCTTGCTCTGCTGCCCACGCTGCTTTTGATGCAGCCCTGGCCACAGCTGGCTTTCTGGGCTGCAAGTGCACATTGCCAAGACATGCTGAACTTCTCATCTACCAACATTTCTAAGTCTTTCTCATCACCTCTGCTCTCAGTCCATTTTCTGCCCAGCCTTTATTGGTGCTTGGGATTGCCCCAAGCCATGTCCAGGTTCTTACACTTGGCCTTGTTGAACTTCATGACATCCAGAGCCCAATGCTGTCTGTATGTCTGAACAGCCCTACTATGATAAATAACATCTATACAATTACAGAATTAATAGCTGGTGCAAAAGGCCAGGTAACTTTTCACGTTTCAGAAAATAGTTGTAATTTTCTCCTAAAGACTAAAAATGTTCCCTGCCTTAGAAACAGACAGGTCTCAGCAGATGTAATCCTTTCCTTTCAATTACAAGCTGCTTGATGGCCTCCATTATCCAGTGGTAGCAGACAAAGAGCGAATCAAATATTGGAGAGAACAACTAATTTTCAAGCTGCCTTTCAGTGCCTCAGGAAGCCACATACACTAACGCACTACCAAACATATCCTAGCCAGCACTCCTTCCTCTCCATCACCAAAACTCCACACTAACCTGTGACAGGTGCATCTATGTCCAGCAAATTCTTTTCCTGGCGGAGAATCGAAGCTCCCTCTGTTATTATTCTCAGAGCGACGCTCTCTTCCAGTCTCCCTTCTTTCATAAGGTGTGCCTTTAAGATATCCACACGAGGTTTTCCATCATTATCAAACACTTCCTTAGCTGTGAGACGATGACTTGGAGGAAATGGGACAGCTACATGAAAAAAACCAAAAAATATATGGTCACTCTTTACAGAAAAGCTTCTATTACTGACACATTTCAAAACACATCTCTGCTGCAGAACAATGTTACCAAAGATTTTCTACTCCCTCTTACAATTTGTGGTTTAAATTGTACATAGACTCACAAAGATACCATTAAAGTGCATGTATTCTACAAGATATATTATTAACCCATGCACGAAATAATTCATGCTTATAAAAAAATTGAGAGGAGTATATTTAGGCCATAATTACAGGTAGATACAGTCAATAAATCCCCCAAAAGGCATGGGAATACTAGTGAAAGGAGGGAACAGAGTTTAAACTGCTCTGGTAGAAATAGAGAACATTGGCATCTCTTTCATTAACGGCATAAAATGCACAAACAAGTGCAATATTTAATATCTGTGTGTGGACATGCATAGATACACTCCAATTAAAATTCTAAAACCAAGACAGAGCTCTCTCTAATGACTTTGGGTAGAGGGATGTAAGATGTTTGCCCTGTATAAGTAATAGCCTGCTGCACAAGATATATCTGAAACCCATCAGTGCTGAAGAGACCATTCCAGCACGGACAGGGCAGAGGATGCATCAGACTGAGGTTGGAAATAAATGGATAACTACAAAGCTTGTCCTGGCAACATGGCTGCAACTTGCATACTGTCCTCAAGTAAGGTCAGAGGCATAAACTTGTATGTTCCTGCTCTCCTGGGGCCAGTTGGAGCAAGAAGGCTCAGAGGTGACGCTGTCAGTTGCCAGGATGAGACTGGAACATTATCCCAGCTTAACCCCCCACCCCATCGCAGTTCAGTTAGCGTGGCATTAGGCAGCGCCCACTTCACCAGCCACGGAGTAATTATCCTGATCCCTACCACAGATGCAAGAGGGTCAGGTTGTTCCAGAGCTCCAAGCAGGGACAGGAGGTGGCCACAGGGCTGGTTTCAAGCTGGTCACATCTGCAGTGCAACCCTGTCCCTGCCAAAGGGTCCCCTGTGTAATATCTTACTGGCAGCTTCGCCCCATCACAAGACATGAGACCCTAACACAGCAGATGAATATATCCATTAGCTTCAGTTTTCTTCTACTTTCACCAGCAGTGGACTGCAAAAACCCATAACTCACACTCATTATTTAAAGTTCAAACCCAACACTCTTCTCTTACACTACCAGAAGTAACAGCAGAAAATAAAAAAATTTCACTTTACTTTACAGTTTATTTACTTTACAGAAAATAACTTTACAGTTATTTTCCACTGATATTTTTGACAAAAACAGCTTCATAAAATGCCTTTCCCCCCCACCTCAATCTTGTTTTTGTTCCTTTTTGCTGCTTCAGCAGTCCATTCACTGAAATAATCTGGTGGGGACTTATGAATGTGGGTATCCGAAATACACTGAAGCCTGACTGCTCTCAGACTTAAACACAGGGCAAAAGGGAGGAAAGGTGAAAATTTATGAAATAAACAATTTATTATGCAACACAGAAAAAGAATAGTCTTTTCTGATAAACAGAAGGTGAGGGATAGCTCAGCAGTTCTCCAAGCCTTGATCCTTTTTTAACAAAAACAAAACCCTGGAAGACTACCTAGTCCTAACGATTCTGCATTTCCAGCATGGAGAAAGGAGGAAGGGGAAAAGTTGGTACATATCTGCAATCATTTTGGCTGGAAGCAGCACATACCACTAGCTTGCATTCCTTAACAAGACAACAGCCACTGCTCCTCCTTAAAGGCATGATAATGCACAAACCTATGCACTGCACCAGTACTTTGAGGTAACTACCATATATGCTTGTAATGCTGAAAGGAGATTTTTACATTTATAAAGACAGAGCAAAACACAGATGTAATGACAATAGCAAACAGAAGCTATGACATAAAACCTACTGATACAGGAAAAAATGACACATGCTGCAGGACTGTAAGAGTTCTGCAGGCAGAGCTCCAACAAAGATGTACCCATACCTAATTAAAGAAAAAAGATACTGTTCCAATAGCAGATGATTCATGATTAATTAGCAAAAACATGAGTGACTGAATAGACCACAAATTGCATCTTCCATTATGAGAATATTAACTTTGAATTATTAACTTTGAATGTATACGTACACAGAGCTTCCACAGAAGAACAAAGTAAGAAATGGTCACATTCATGCAGAAGTCAGTTAAACATAATTTTTACTAATAACACCCACAAATGCGGTATCAACCAAAATCCTTTTATAAATACAACAAACATTTAACTTCCATTGCTTTATAGAGAGCAATGCTACCATCTGAATACACAGGTATCCATCTGTTTCTCCATTCCTTTTTCTCTTTTTCTGCTTTTTTAAACCTATCGTATTAGCATATATAAGTAAATAACAACGAATGCAATAAATTTGACTCTTATCAGAAATAAACCCTAGAATCTCATCAGACACCAACTGTGCACACAATACACAATGAGGAAGAGCACAGAATTGGGAGAGGAGGCCACCAGGGAAAGGCAGGAAGAGGAAGGAGCAGGGTACTGAGCTGCCAGCATTGAGCTCCTCGCCACGGCGCAGGCCCAGGGGATGTTTTTGTAAAAACAGGCAGGAATCTGTATTAAGTAAAGGCCATAAAAAGGGAGAGGCAATAAAATGTGCATCTACATATAAGACATATTTTTAGAAGTTTAGAGACAAATCTCACTACAAGACCACCACACAAGACTCATGCATGCCTAATCATACTCTGTAAAACTTAAAACCTGGACCGGTGTCCATCTCATTTACATTACTTTCTTTATACTGGCATAAAAAACAAACAAACAACTATTGGCCAGGCAAAATACTACCCTGGTAGTTTGGTCATAAAACATGGACCACAACCAAATGCAAAGAAACAGAGTTTAAAACCCTTGACCTCAGCCTGTCAGTAACATTCTCCTGAGATCCTAAAGCACAAGAAAATTCTCTTTAACCATTTCATAATGAGGATTTTTCCACTTGTGCTTTCAGGTCTCTTGAGCATGTTCCAGCAAATGGAGGAAAAGATCAACCTGTTCTTTTACTGTCCTTGCAGGCTCCTGCAAAACCCATCTCATCACTAACATAGCCACTGCAAAGGTCAGACATCATTAGTGTTTCTCTCAAATATTAAGCAGCCTCTCTGGAACAAATAAATAAACCATAAAGAGCTCTTCTTAATTAGAGTGGACCATGTGTGCTTGCATAAATAAAATACAAGCATGTGGCAAAGCAAGCATTATTTTGTTTATATATTATTCATTTTAAAATGAAGCTGTACACTAAATTAATACTCTCAGAGGAGGCTGCCCATAAGAAAAACTATCTTTCATCAATGTTCCAGTTCCCAAATTATCTCTCCTTGTAATGCTTGTCCTGTAATTTTATGCAATGGCTTATGCTACACGGCTGTACATAAGTACAGCACACCATACTTTTATGACAAATATATGCTTGCTTTTTTACTTGCAAGGAAAACACACCAATAACATCTGCTAACATCTCAATAACCCAATGCACTGCATTTGTCTGACAGCAATTTGCAATTCTCCATTTTGAGAAACATTTGCACTACAGCCACGCCTAGAGCACAAGTTATTAAACACATTGACACTATGCCACAGGTGCAAAAAAGTTAAAAGGTCACTCGGAAGCTTTGGGTTTTTTACATCTACTTCTTCATAACCTTCAGACTCAGTATGCATAAAAGTTTCCTAAAACTATGATAAAAATCATCTCCAAAATGCCAACAAAAGTGTATTTTTTAAAGACAGGAACATTTTTAACAGTTAACTACAGGTTTTGCAATCTGACTTTGAAAATCTAACCCATTTCATAATGTGTTTGAACATAGAGCATAACCTTGAGCATTTCTGCTGACCAATAACACCCATACTGGAGTTTTTACTATTTAATCAGAGTTCCGCATTTCTGCACCATATTGGGTCTGACAAAACCTATGCGGTAACACAAAGATGCAGCAAAGATCAACTTTTCAACCTAAAGACATGAGTTTAACATTACCTAATTCCTGTACATTTGCCTATGAACTTCTGTTTTACTTGCTTTCTATGAACCTAAGGGGAAGGAACAATGACATTGTTTTTCAAGAACTCCACTTAATTCAGGTGACAGACTGAAACAAGAAGATGAGTCACTGCCATCCACAGCTGCTAAAGGGGAACAGAGTGAAACCCCCAGGCAGTGCAGGGCTCACCAAAGCAGTGGAAAAAGGAAAGGGAACTGCCAAAGTTGCTCAGCCATGCAAGACATGGAATTCTCATGTGACAAACATCCCCCCTACACAGATTTCCTCAGGCACCACATGGATAATGCTTTCATCTCCATACACAAGTTTTCTGGAGACAGATTCAACCATTCCAACACACTGAATCACTGCAATCTCTTTTTAACCTGCATATTACTTCCTTAGCAGGTATTTTTTTAGGAGTACCGTACAGTAGCTTGAGTTACTCAGAAGACAAAATTTCTTTTCAACATAAAATTTTGTACTATAGCATTCATACCATATGCAAGTTATTAGTTTTTTTGTGTACTTGGCAGGGAAATATGTCTACACCTGATAAAAAAAAAATAATCCAGCCATTTATATGACAGCAAAAGAGCCAAACCAAAATCATCTCAGTGGAGCTAAAATGGAACACATGTTCTGATGTTTCCTAACAAAAACTATCAGGTTTCATTTTACATTAGCTACTGTCATTAGAGTAGGCACTGGAATTGGCAATCTCTCTCTAAAAGATCAAGCTTTTACCTGCTATTCTAAGACATGACGTATTTGAGGACTGTTTTTACTAAATCTGCTCACCAGATGGTGAAAGTGTTGGAAATTAGAATCTGGAAAATAAATCTACAGTATGAAATAAGAAGCCTCTATGAGGATTCCTATAGAAACTTAGCATAAATTTTTCTTCATTGCCAACAAGTTCTTGCAGTGTAATCAGAAGAGCTCACAACCGTATTTGCTAAAAGACATAACTAAATTAACATCACTCATGAGCAAGGCTCTTTGCTTCACAGAAAACTGAGGTTTTCACTGGGCTAGCCAGTCAATACTGCAAAAAGAAAGAGTCCATCAAAAAGAATGTTACATGAAGACACTTTTGAGTAACAGCACCTCTATGTGAACCAAATTGAGAGCAGACAAGAGAGTCATACCTCAACAAAGCCCACATATACCAAATTTAGAGAGAAAAGAGAGAGGAGTTCCTTTCACAGATATCTCAGCTGACAACACGGAAAACAGGCCATTTGACATGAGGCTATAACACCTGTGGCCTAGAAAAAGCAGAAGGTACTACAGGTTGGCAAGGAAACTGCTTTTCAACAACACTGAGATGAGCCATGCTGGCATTTTTTTTTTGATGAACAAAAGCTCAAACTATAAAAATTTTTAAAAGTAACAAAAGACACTTCATCAAATACGCTATTTCCAATGAATATTTTTAATACATTCTGACACTTCAGTCATAACTAGGGAACGTAACAGCAAAGACAGAATTGCCTCAGAGAAGAGTGCCTAACTTTGGACAAAAGCTGTGATAGGACAGTGTTTGCAAAAGGAAGGGTTGTGCCAACCATGTACTGATCCCAACACGCTGCCATGTTGTTTCCAGACACTAAGGCTGTGGCGTTCTCATCAGTAGGCTTCACTCCTTCAGTGAAATGTCCCACTCTAAGACAACCCATTCCAGCACACTACAAACAGTCTTCATGCAGAATAACTCCATGACACCTCAGGAAGCACAACACCTTTACAGGATTTGAGCCTCAAACTCACAATGGAAGGATGAAGTCTCAGCCCTGTGCACCTTGTTACTTCACAGGAGGGCACTGCCTCTGACCAGTTGTGGAGCTGGGACTGACTTGCACGCTGTGCCGCGAGCTATGCCAGTACATCTCAACCACATGGATAAGTTTTTGACAGGATGATCTCTCAACTACCTCTGCCATTTTAATGAACATACAGGGATCTTTTTGCATCAGTGGCACAGCAGAAAGGAAGGACAATAAAAGTAATCATTAACTTGGACCAACAGAAGGGGGATGAAATCCTGTAATTTCTGTCTAATTACCAAGCTGAAGTACGATGGGCTGCCCCTGGGTGGATGCCAGGTGCCTGTTCTTATGGGATGAAAGGCTAGAGTACTACCACTTCCCACCATTTCAGGAATTGCTATGGCCTTTTCATAGCATTACTGGACTCCTCCAGAATACACAGTACCTAACAATAAGAAAAGTATATAGCAACGCTTTTCTTCAACTTTTTTAAAGAGCATAACCAATCTCCTCATAAATTCAGGTCAAATTATACTTGCAAAGAATCACCACAAGTAGCTATGTCACCCTTCAGTCACTTAAAAAAAAGTTAAAAACAACACTCACTATTTTAGGATTTGTTTTTCTTTATATTCACCTCAGGAAGCTTTAAAACCCTGAAGAAGAATTTACACAAAGACGTTCTTCCAAGAGGTTAGATAGAGCAGTGGCCCAATATTCTTACTCGGGGCTCAAATGAAGAATAGTTATAAAAACCACCAAGGCCTGGGTAAACACAAGATTCCCTTGGTGGTTTGACCCTTGACTGGCGAGTTGATTGACTCACTCATCTCAACCACTCTTGAACACTTTTGTAATAAATTGTAGTGTTGATATCAACAACATAGATAAATGTATATCTCTGTAACAAGCCAAATCTAACTCTAATTTTTAATCCTTATCAAGCAATTAGCAACAAAACTGGTTTTCAGTTTTTCAGAAAAAGTCAGAGAAAAAAATACATCAGAACTTTTACAGGCAACAGACACATCAGAGAGCATAGGAACTCTGAGAATCTTGGAGGAGGTACAGGCTGGAAAGGGGAAGGGAAGGAGGTACACTTTAAAACAACTGCAAGAAAGAAAAGCCTCCTAATTCAAAGAAATGGGTCTGTATGAAATATCAAATTGTAGTGGACGTGGTTATACACCGGCAGCATTCCCAGAGTATCTTTTGGCCAACTACTGTAATAAACAAACAAATCCTATCAGTCTTATAGAGCACAAAACAACACACATCCCTATAAAATATTGCAAAAGAATATTCTTTCCTAATGTTTGAGATCATATGCAAGTATCTTTGACATTTATGATCTGCTCTTATCCACAGTCCATGGATAAAAAAATCAACTACAATATAAAGTGGAGGGGAAAAATTCAGTTCAATAGGAAACATTCCCAGTTAGGACCAACACATACAGTAAAAACTGGAAAATGTGATCGTAGCTTCCTGGCCTCATCAGAAAAGTTTGTTTTTCTACTTTGTTACACCCAAGTTTTTCCATAGGCCTCTAACTGAATACTGTTGAGCTTTGTTTTTATTAGCTTTTGGAACAGAGAACAATAATTACCCAGAGTTTAAATTCTTTTATGAAAACAATTCATCTGGAGAAAATAGTCAGGGGAAAAAGAACCCTGTAACAATGGAAAATACCAAAGGTCTTCCAAGACTTAAGATAAGGAATCAGGCACAGTCCTCCATCCCCCAAAACACTTGAGTGACGGATAATTTCTTTTCTATGGTAAAGCTTCACTATTGTTCCTAATTTGAAGCAATTAGGAAGTAATTGCATTTTTTCAATCTACAGGGGGGAAAAACCGCAAACAATCAATTCTAGGACCTGGAAAACCTTCAGGTTTCAATACAAATTTATGGCACCATTTTCTTCTGATTTTTTGGTTCAACTTAAGTCAGTTGACACTACCAAATTTCAGTCTTATATAGCAAAGGCAGCTAAAAGAGGGACTGCAAATAAACCCTCACCTACAAAACAGAATTCCCTCTCCAACCTTCTGAGCATAATGAGATACCCTTTACCAAATTTTGTCAGAAATCAGCTTGGCTTTGAGGACTAACTCAAAAGTTTCTAGTGGCATGCAAAGGGGCAGAAAGAAAACACCATTTCCCTTCCAAAGTGTTCTACCAGGGCAACCAAGATTTAGCTTCAAAAAATTGACCACTGTACACAGCCTGGCACTTGTCAGACAAATTTGTTAAAACAAGTCATAGACTCATAGAATGGTTTGGGTTGGAAAGGACCTTAAACAGCATCAAGCTCCAGCCCCTGTGCCATGGGCAGGGACACCTTCCACTAGATGAGGTTGCTCAGAGCCCCATCCAGCTTGGCCCTGAACTCCTAAAAGGAGAGATGAGTAAGTGCAAGTAAAGCAGCCTTTATTTGGAGTAATTCTGTTTCCTAACACTCCTTAAATGCCACATTACAGAAATTGCTCTGCTTAAATGTCAGCCTGCAGAGGTTGATTCCTGGAACGAGAAACACCAGCACATCCCTGGCTGCTACAAGAAAGTTCACTGGGCAGAAGAAATGAAAAATTCCTACTAGCATTACTAAGTAATCATTTAAAAATATACATTTCACATTTCAAATTTAAGGCTATTTGGCACCTAGCCATTGATAACTTTATGTGCAGCCTAAGGACAAAGGACAAAGACAAGGGGGCAGGGATGCTAACAGACCAAGGTAGTTTAGTGCCATGTTGACCAAAGGACTTGCAAGTAACATCTTTGAATCATATAAGTTTTATTTTATTTGAAATTTTTTTAAAAAGCTCCGTTTTGGTGAAACAAACAAATAAAAAACTCAAACACCTTGCCTAAGTCAATAAATATCAGGATGGGAAAAAACATTTAAAACATTAATGTCTGAACTATGCCCTATGAACTAAATAAAGACATGGTGACCTGTAAATGTTCACCTGTTTTATTATTTTGCTGACCATGAGACATGCAGTAAGCAGCAGATATACACCAACACCTCATAAATTAGTGAGTCAAGTCTAAGGAATAAGCCTTACAAATATAAGTATGTGTAAGGACCAAGTGCAGCTGGAGCCAAGAAGTTGGAAATAGCAGTTGATGTGTGGGTGTTTTGTTTGCTTCAGGTTTTGTTTGAATTTTGGGATTTTTTTTTAATCCCAAAGAGCTTTGCTTATTTAGTAGCATTCTAGCCCTTGACAGAAGTTTTAAATCAGCATACTTCTGGATGAGTGAATATATACTGACTCACACTGGTTTAAGGTGTACAAGGAACTGGCCAGCCTCTGCACTTACTAGTGTGAAAAACATAATTTCAGAATTCCACTGAAACTGAATTCTGCTTGTTCAGCCATAATCAAGAGACAGGAAATACACATGCATTAAAAAAACCTGCATCTGATTATATAGTAAACTAATTTGTACTAGGCTACATGTATTATTGATCCAATAACAGCCCCTTCTTATTTAGGGGTCAGGTCATACACCTGGAAAAACAGCAACATAAAGAGGTACTAGCAAGTTCTTTTTCTCCCATGCAGTTTAATGTCTAGATACCAACTAGTTCTAACAGCATGGTTTGGCTTTGTCTGCATTAGGATTTAGGGGCACACACTTCATGTTACACAGAGCCATATTTTAAACAAACAAACAAAACCCCCATCTCAGTCTTCACTATACTCACTGAAATGCCTAGTTTCTCCTGGAACTCAGCAAAGGCTTAGCACAATTTGTTTCTTCTTGCCTGATATCAGAGATACGGCTTACCACTCCAAACTAATACCACAGTTCAAACTAGAACATTTAACAGTGGAATTCAACCCTTCAGTTTACAGAAGGGGCATAAGCAGAAGGCAAAGTCAGCCCTCCACAGACCCTGTAAGCACTGGTGCCTTTCTCTCCTGATGAAAAGAATTCAAACTCTTCCATGGGACTCCTATAAATAGTTTCATATACAACTTGTTCTTCTTCTAACATGCCCAAAGGACTAATTTCCCTGTGATGTTATTAGAGTTCACATAGATCAATACTAAAGATTATGGACCACATTCACCACTGTGCTATGCTGAAACGCCATTAAACAAATACCCTTTCTAATCCAGCATTAACAGATCACACTGAGATTTGAAACTGGGTTCAGCCTGCTCACAGTGTCTAAATAAAACTTACCAAACCAAACCCAGTGACACTGACATTAATCTCAGCAATGTGGCTGTGAATCAGCCCTGGTATTTTTGTTTGGTTTTCATGGCTTGCCTCTACCAGCACTTGTATCATGGAACATCCGCATGGAACTTCTGCCTTGGACTCATCATCAAAGCACATTTATTTCCATCAACTAACCTGCACTTCTGGAAAAAGTCGCATTGATTTTAAAAGTAACACAAGCAGAAATTTTAAGAAAAAAAAAAATAACATTTTTAAAATGCAAGTTTTTGTTGATTGGAACATTATGTGGTTTGATAGGCACTTGTTTTTAAAACTTTTTTTTTTTTCTCAGTACACATGGCAGAAACAGTTTCAAAGCTCACAGTAAAAGCTTCTAGTCCTGTATCTAAAAGGATACTTAACTCAAATGCTCCTTTTATTTATTATAGATGCTTTTATGTCTTTTGTAAACCATATCTTCCCTCAAATCTCAATTGCTGCTTAATAAATGTTAGATAAAAATAAATCTGTCTAAATTTACCATTTTGCTCATACTCTCTGAAACATCCTGTTCTTAAGCAGAACATTGGAGTTTAAAAAAAACAGCTTAATGAAGCAGTGAGAGAACCAGACACCTGTGCTTTATTCCCAGATCTGTTGTGTAAAAGCAATAATTTTTTTTGCCAGTAACTAAACATAGAGAACACACAGAAAGAGCTCAGCACTGGGGTGCTCAGGTCTGTCATGCACCATCATGTGTTGGCCATGGTGACTCTGTGATGCCTCTATGAAGACCAGCACAGCACAACAGGACTCAGCACACTTCCCCCAACAAAAAAAAAGTCACAGAAGGAGCACAGCTACCAGAGAGACATCAAGAAAACTCTCATTTGAGAGTTTGGATTGGGACTCTCTCATTTGCTAATGGTTAAGTGGCATCAGGCACTTTCGGTCACATCTTGGGTCTCAAATCCTTTAATGCAGAACAGGTCACTATTATTTCAAACCAAGATCAAAAGAGATTTCAATCAGCCACTTATCCAGCGAAGTGCTGGCTGAGAGACCTTAGGTCAAAATACCATCTTCTTCTACCTTGACCAAGACAAAAATATTTTTCCACAGATGACTCAAAAGCCATGGATCAGATAGCAAGAAAGGAAATGTGATGCTGCAGCCTAGGCAGCTGTGCAGGCATCAGGGAAACTAAACTCATGCGTTTGGCTACCAAGGCCACTTTCACATTAGATATTCACTCATTCCCTAGAACCAGTAAAAATGGCCTCATCTATTGCAGGGGCAGGAATTTTGATGTCAACATTCCCCTACTGCACATATATATTTTTTGGGTCCTAAGGAATCCAAATTCTTCTTTTACACTAAGCAGATAACTTTTTGAGACAAGCTGAGGACACTTTTTTCTTCCAGGAAGAAGTAATAGAGTGTTAGTGCACCTTCCCAGAGATAAGAACCTTTACTCCTCCTTGAACTCAAGTTTTTTCTAGCCTGAGATGAAAGTATGGCTACAAGATTAAGGGGGGACAAGAACAGAGAGACAACTGTGCAGGTTTTCGCTGCAATATGGCAGTATTAATATCAATAGATATTAGTATTAATAATGAATATTTGGACAAATAAAATTAAGATATTTTTCACATAAAGAACCATAAAAAGCAAAAGCAGAAAACAGGATTCAAGTGCTCTAAAAATATCTCAAGTTTCTCAGATTTCTGCTTATACACGAAAGTAAGGACCATGAGCCAGAGGAGAAGCCTCAGATGGTATTTATCATGGAAATTATATAAATAGGTCCATTCACTAATGGATTGCAAATGACAAGATACAGCCTACACATTTCACTGCTTCTTAATCTCCCAAGTTCATTAACTCACTGCATTATCAAGAAATGAGCTTACCTGTAAGGTGCATCAGAATTTTTTATTAAATTACCTTAGCAAGAAACAGAACTTCACCTGTGTCATATATCACTATATCAACATTACTGATCTAATATAGCTGACCTGCTTCATTAGTACATATTATTATAATGAAGGAAAGCAGGACCTGGAGAAACATGCCATAATCACAACCTAGCACCAAAAAGCCATCTGGCATCTACAATCCGTGATGTGCTCCTCGGCTTTTCTCACTCAGAGCGCTGCACTGTTCTGTTTTGTTACATGCATTACTTCATTTCAGTGCATCATCCTGACCCACGAAAAACAGTTCTGACTTAAATGGAACATGGGGTTGTTTCCTTCAAATGGATTCAAAGATATAGTCCCTGCTACTTGCAAATCAAAGCAGCCTCTTTCCAAGAACACAGTCACTTCCCATGCTGAGCAATGGGCTTGTACTAAGTGTATTATAAAGACCTGCAGATAAAAGGCAGATTTCATGAACCAAATGATGGAGTACAAGGACAGAGAATTCACTGTTCTTGCTTCATGCAGACCTCCCACTGTTACCAGAGAGGCTGCAGGAAGGTCAAAGATGTTCAGGGAACAGAATACTTTTTAGCCTAAACAAGCAGTGGGAAACAAAAAATATTTCAGGCGCACAGCACTACTCGAAACATATCTGTAGCCACACACACGAGACTTTCTCCTGTTTGCTCAACTCTTCTGCAATTTTATGTAGCGGTTTGAATAAAGCCTAAGGAAACAAGGATCAATAAAATTACTTCTCACAGACTTCTACACAAAACCATCTCCAAGACCTCTAATACTGCTGGCCTCCAAAATCAATGGAGTAACAATATCAACGTAACAATGGATAATTCCCAAGGCATTCAAAATTTAGGAATATTAAGGGGTTTGTTGCTGTCTCTTCTTGCATTCTGTTTTAAATGTAAATTTCTAATGCAGCACACATTCAAAACCCCGGCAGGGCCTCACTGTGTTGTAAGCTCAACTTGTGGAAGGCAGAGTCAAAATCTATGCCTTAGTGAGCTGAAAGGTAGTGGCAATTTGCACAGTCAGTACCACTTCTTTTTGTCTCACATGTTGTGACCAAGGCAACAGTCACTCTGGGGACCAGCATAACCGAAGGAAGAGCCTTTACAATCTGCAGAGGTATCCCAAACTGAGCAATATTCCTTACACGTCTCTTATATCAAGAGCTTTTGTGGAGGGTTTTTTCAAATACATTCAGCTCTGCATCATTAAAAATAATTGCAAAAATTACAGCGATTACACTTCCTGAAGTGATTTCTAACATGTTATCCTGCACCATTTGCAGCAAAAGCATTAGTACTGGTGTGGAGGACAGAGACAGCACACAGACACGAAGTATTTATAACACTCATCTACACACAATTATTCTAAACAAAAATCTCTGATACGCTTTGTATTTAAAGATAACCTACCAAGGAAATAATACACACCACGGCAGTATCAAGACAGACTGCTGATGGCCTTATTACACACTCTTACATGTTTAATAATAAAGAAGTGAATTACGATTACAGAAATTGAAATTAACTTAAATACTCACCAGTGTGTGTTTGCATGCACACAAGTGAAAACTCTGCAGATTACAGACTTTATCTCTTAAAGCTAAACAGAACTAGAAAGAAGTACCAAAGGATACCCTGACTTGTAATTCCTTTTCACACAAAAACAATCCACATTGCACACAGCTGAAGAAGTTAAAATGCTTTTCCAGGTTTGCTGACAGGTAACATTACATTGCATTGATGTGAACAAGTGGTCGCTTCTGACAGTGCTGCCCTAAGAAATTGAACTAGTTTTGTAGAAGTTTGGGTATGTGTCTTAGAAGTCTCTAAGACTTCACACAAAATTCCATCTGAATTCAAAAGGTAATGGACACTAATCCACATGCTCCCAAAAGCTTCAAGCCTCATATTTAGCCAACACTGAATGGCTGCAAGGCTTCTAAACTATACTAACTCTTGATCAATACAAATACAAGCACAAATTCCCAAAAGCACACAACCACCAGAAACATCTATTCCACATGACATGTTTTTGAGGGAATAGTTAAAAAGAAATGCATCTCAGGGCTGTGAGTATCCCAGACAATTTGGATCCTCAGAACCTTCTTATATAATGCATTATACCCAAAGTGTATACCAGAAGAAACTCCTCAGTATAGGCTACATTCACCTGGACCCAAATCACTACACCAGCCTTGCCTCTGTTCAGTTATCTCCAGCACAGCCATTATCTCTCAAAGTAATATTGCTCAGAGAGGAAAACACAGGAATCTCCCATGTTTTATGGGCAGCCAGTGGCCAGCTCCAAGCTTGAAGTACTGAAATGCTATCTTTTATCACCAGAGAACTTGAGGGAGAAGATGGGTCTTGCAAAAGCCCTTCCTGTTCCACAAAAAAAAAAGCTTACAAACAAATTAAACCCAGGCAGACATTGCAGGTAAGGGCCCTCTGAGGGACAGATGCCTGTCTCCTCCCCACCCTAAGGACTGGAGAGCCAAAACAATATTTAAACTTGCTTCTACACTTTTTAATAGCTTTTTTAATATTTGTGATGAAACAGATAGTAAGCAGAGTGAAATGTCTGCTTTTCCTGACTTAACTGCAGCTTTCCAGAATGGCCTAAAGTACTTCCTTGTAAATGCAGCTGAAGAGCTGCATTATTAATCTATTGTATGAACTCCACAAAAAAGATTAAGTATTCCAGTATAAAAAGAAAATAGCTTAACGATAAATAAATTTATAATTAGTCAACAGAGATCAATAACCACCTCTGCACTGAAACAAAGTTTTTTTCCCCTACAGAGTTTGCTATGAGCAGATACACAAAACTATTTTTCTATACTTGTTAAAACTAGCTCCTTGTAAACTATGCAGTAGATGTGAGAACAAAAAAAAACCAAAAACTGTTTGAGACCAAAATGTTCCCAGTCTATTAATCAGGTTCCAGTTCTAATACAGAGCAAAGCCTATCTTTTGCCATTAACTTCACATTTTTCTAGTAATATTCATCTAAAAACCCTACAAAACCTGCCTCTCTGAGACTGCTTCCTCCCTTCCCCATATACTAAAACATCAAAATTACCATAAAAGACAGTTGTATGTTTCACAATGCTTATACTGTATTGCATCAGACTTACTTAACAGGACTGATTCCCGTCACCTAACACAGAAAATCTCAATGGGAGCTGCAAAGGCCTAAGTGATTTTCATCTAATTTGGTTTTGAAAATGTATCATTGTGTATCTTCTGAACACTGAAGTCTGATTTACATCTTCTTATTGCAATGCAATAAACTTCTGTGACCTGGGGGTGTCTGTGTAGCCATTACTTCTCCAAAACCCAGCCAGCACTTCCACTGTAACTAGGTTCCATGCATTCCACTTATCACCCACCAGTGGCCACCTAATCTGTTGGAGTCTGTGAAAAAAAAGTCCTTGGTGGGATGGTTTTGCTGTTGTTGTTTTGGAGTTTTTTTCCTATGTGGGGGAAGAATATATTTCAACTGCCAAAAAAAAAAATTAATTTAAACTACAAAATGATACATTTAATTACACTCATTATTTGTTTAAAAGTTTTTGCTTTCCCCTATCTAGCTCCTTCAAACTCTGTTAATCTTTGACTGTTTTGTGTTCCTGAATAGCTTTAAAGAAGACTCTTTAATAAAATTATCACTATTTTATTAGGCAAGAGTGAGACTACTTCCTAACAAAAATAGCAGCAAACAAAAGGGAAGAAATTTGCTCTGTTGAAGATAGGTTAATATTTCTAGTGTTGTCTTCTGGGGAAAAAACACAGAAAAACCTACACTGAATTAGAGTCACTAAAGAAGCCCTGAGGAAAAACATAAAAAATTTGTGGACATGCAAGTAATACAAGAGTTACCTTTTTCACTCTTTCTACTGCCAAGAGGATGCTAATGACTGGGATGATAACTGTGAATTCAGAACCAGCACCAGTTTGCCTCCCAGCAAACTACAGTCTATTGAATTTGCAGCAAAACCAATCCCAACCTTTCACGTGTTGTTCCCAACCTCTCTGAGTTACTTCTACAAATGAATTAAAAGACACCTGTTAGGAAAATCAAGAATTCATCAGATGTTGAATCAATTATTAACCACCTGGCAGCCAGCAATATCTTCCTCGTATTACCAATTCAGTGTTCACACTCGAAGACAGAGATTAATGCAACAAATACATTTTAGGTGCACATTTAACCAAATGCACCATCAGTTCTGAATTGAGTCCATAAATGGCTTACTTTCCTGCATAATTCACATTACAAATAAGATCCACTGACCTTTAATAGGGTGCAGGAAAAAAGAGCAAACCAAAGTGTGATTTAACTACAACTTTCTGAGCACAAGTTGAAGCATTTTCAATTCTTTTATCAAATACTCAGTGAAACAGAGGAGATTAAATTAAGTGCACTTCAACAGAATCATTTTCTGCAGAATCAAGCAGTCTCAAATTGCTCTGCAACTTGATAAAGAGTAGAAAATCCTGCATGTAAGTGAAAAGCAAGTACAAATGTATTATATATTATATTTGTATGACACAAAGATTAAGATTAATATTATCTTAGCATTAAGAACATAAAGATACTAATGTGTACTAAGTAGGATTTATCACACAAGAAACAAAATCCTTTGTGCTTAATGTCTTGAATGTGTATTAACAAAGTCTAAGACCGCCACTGGGAATTTCCCAAAGCACCCAAGAATCCATGCCTTATCCAGATGCAAGAAATTCAGAAAGTTCTAACTCCAGTTTTTCAAGTTTTATCACTGTCCATCATGTTGTCACAGAACAACTTCCACATTTCTCCCGGTTCAAAGATTAGACTAATGATAACTTCAAAGATTGCTGGTTTAATTGCAACATCATCCATAAAGGAGAAACATGGATTTAAAAGATCTATCCCCCTGCTGCCCTAGATGCACATAATGTTATAGTTCTCAATCTTCCTCATGCTAGTTCAGCATAACATGTCCTAATTAAACCTTAAAAGTTAAACACATTAATTTTTACTAATATTTATCTTTGCTCTTGCATTCTTACTATCTTCTACCTGAGGTACCATCAGACATGTGCTTTGGCAAACTCTGCATCATTCTCAAGAGCCCTGCTCTGATATTATATGGTACAGGTCTAATCTTACTAAAAACCAAGAGACTCAACTGCACAAAGGCTTAAAACGGCTACCACACTTTTAAGGCCACCGAGTTCAAACTCAAACTTAATTATTGTGTTCTGTGGGATACATTAAAGAAACAGAGTACACAGATATTCAGTCTTTTTACATTATCTGAAGATCTTAAAACCCATGTTCCTGCCCTAATAATTTAAAGATACTTAAATACTAAAATGAATATGTAAATACTAAATGAAAATGTAAACTCGGAAGGAAATTCTACATTTAAAGCTTTACAATCAAACTTAATTGCTTCTGATTTAACTCCTTTGGGGAAAAGACCTACCTACTTACTAGAATCTCAGTTTTACAAAAAAAGTGATCTCTAAATTACCCAAGTCTTATGTTCATATTTTGTATGTTGGTGATATCACTGTCAGAATCCAAACTGCTTATAGTCGGGGCAGACACACAGGAAACCCATTAATCCAAATTCACACTCTTAACCAGCAACCATCAGTTGAATCAGCAACCCTGGCTGACAGGACAAACAAAACACTACTGAATTTATGATAGTATTTCCCTCTTCTGCAGGCAGCCAAAATAATTTTGACACATTTATGTACATCAACTTTAGCAGCAGGTGTCAAGTGAGTTAACTTGTTTGTCTATTCCCCATCCATCCCAAGCTTAAACCCTTCCAAATGGAATCCCAGAATGTTTGCTGGCTAGAAGCTATGTATGAAGCTATGCTTTCAAGATGAAAAAAAAGTATAAATTGTTTGGGCTAATCCAGCAAGCAAGAAGAAAACATTGTTCCTCACAGCACATGCAAGGCAGGGGACGAAGAATGGGTTTTCTGAGGTTCACAACATCCCAGAGAATGGAAACAAAATATTGTATATCCATCTTTTTCATATGAGGGACTGTGATTTTTTTATATTGAGACAACATAGATAAAACATATTATGCCTTCCTCTATAAATAAAAGGCCTTGGCAGAGATCCTGCGGAAAAAAACGGATCTAGTTTCCATAGCAGTCCCTCTTACCTCGAGCTTCACCCCGAAATTTTTCGGATGCACGTTGGACTGCTTCCAAATTTGCTCTTCTCTTTGGAATTTCAGACTCAATAATGAGATTAACATTGTGAAATCACAACTCCAGCAATGCTCAAATACAGCAACTTCAAAATGAGTTTGTTGTAACTTGTAGACATTTTAGCACAGAAAGGTTGCTTCTCTGTGCAAGGAACCAGGTCTATAAGCAAGGAATAAAGCATCACTTTTCAATGGGTGTGGAAGAGCTGCATTGCATGAAATACTTAACAACTCACTCAGCTGAACAAAGTTCTTACATTTTCCAGCAAAACACAAGTCAGAAGCACACTGAAGATGTATTTATTGCGAAAATCTTGCCACAGGGAAAATAATAACTGTCAAAAAGCAAAATATATACTCAGATATGTATATGTTCATGGAAACAGGTTAAAACCCTCTCCTCTAGAACTCAAAATGAACCTAAAATCACACTGCATTCTATTTTATTTTTCCATCACTATGAAGTCTGCCATTCGCATCATTTAACTCTACCTGGTTACCTGAGAAATGAGATTTCAAACACAGTCTTGGCTTCTCCTTCCAGTGTTCAGAAGCACATAATTGAAAAATCCTAATGGTTAAAACACAAGCACAGAGTCAATGCATCTATGAGGCAAAGACAGAACAAGAATGTGCATGTTTCTCTGAATAATAGGCTGGTACAATTAATTAATAATAGAAAAAGACACACTAAAACCACATCCAGAAACAACAAATAATCTCTCCTGAAGCAGTAACAAACAACACACGATTTCCAAACAAATACTGAGGAGCTCTATAAAGATAAGTTTATCCATGACGCACAGAAAAGGTAGCATTTAAAGAGGAGGCTGTATTATCTGCCTTTGCCTTTTATTATTAATTATGTTTCTCTCCTTCCCTTATATCCTTTTTGTGAAGGCTTGGGCCCAAGGAAAGGCTTACCCATTTACAGAATTGAAAATAACCCCAACATCTGGTAGATTGCATTAGCTCAGCCTTTCAAGGTTTGCCACAGAGCCAGGCAACATTCACCCTCACAGGCTCCACCAAGAAAGTTCTCAATGATTTGTTCCCCCTTAATATAAGGATTGTAATTGGAATATTTTTATTCTTATGAACAAATATTTGTAATATTGCATGTCAGCCTGCAGGACTTTATAGCTCTCATGGTATGAGAATAGCTGGAGTTTGGATGAGGTTTGTTTGGATTTTTTTGAGGTGGACATTTTTTTGTGTTCTAACATTTCAAAACAAACATCTAATACCTCACTAGATTTATATAAACAAGAACCATCATCATAATACAGCCAAGCTTTTTGGTAGATTAGGATTAATTCCTACTTTTAAAAACAGAGGAACAGAAAAACCTGGAGTTGAGGAACTTTCTAATCAATGGATTTCTGCCAAATTAATGTTTTGAATTCTCCCATTTTCCTCATGGTTTACCCCAGCATTCAGAACAGTCTTTTAGTTTAACTATGCTGTTTGGTAATCCAGAGCTGCTCCAAACACATGAGCTGTAGGCACACACTGCACAGCCGTGTCTTGGAACTTGCCCTTTGTCCTTCCCCTAGTGACATCAGCCTCTCCATTTGCTGGGCACTACTCAGGTCTACTGAGCATCAGGCTCCTGGCCTTCCCAGAGTGACCCATGGGAAGATGATCCTGGAAATAAAAGGGACAAGAGCCAGGTCCAAACTTAGCAAGGCAGAACTGTAATTTTCTTATGTTTTCCATTCCCATGGGTGCACTCACATTTATCTACATCAAACTTCATTTACAATTTTGTGGCTTAGTTAAGCAGGACTGTAAGAGTGTTGTGCATTTCTTTAGAGCTGGCCCTCAACTACCCTGAATAAAGTGGTACTTCATTACCTCACTGTTCACCTGCTCTTCAAAATAATTTATACAGCCAACACAACAGGGAGTAGAAATCTCATTTTTTCCAGTATGTTATTACAATGTTTCCAGCTTTCCACAGTTGATACTGCGTATTTCAAAATTTATTTATACTTGAAAGTTACTGTTTAATTTGACATTTAGGGCTACAGAACACAGTGCATTTCTGCAGGGGAAAAACACCCCACTGTCTTACTCATACTCTTCATTTTTGGCAGACTCTCTCAGAAACACTTTGTCTCATGGCAGAGATCATTATCCTGAGATGATGCAGCCTGTGTGCAGGAATGAACTATGTGCCATTATGACTCTTGCAGTAACAGACCTGATTCCAGTTTCACACTGTTACAACACGTCACACTTTGTCCTTATTTTATTGCTCTTGAGTCCATTAAGAATGACAGCTTGATCTATTATCAGGGACTTGGCTCAAAGGGAATGTAAAATAAGAACTCCAACTTCAGCCTAAGTACTGCACCATGCTACTTAGAAAACCAGAGCAAGCTCGTTTAAATGTCATTTCAGTACACAAAAAGCTTTTTCCATGTTTACAACACCCATTTTGGCTTTTGCTAACATCCCATTTTATAAAATTTCAAGTCAACCTGCTATAGCAGCTTCACTGCAAGATGAACTAACAATCTGGTGGGCCTCCTGTCCTGATGACCCCTGAAGCACAGGGATTTATTTTCAAGAGCTAACACAAGTTAACAGAATACAGAATGCAGACCTGGTGAGACTTCACACATTTAAGTAAGGTAGTAGGTAAGAGGAGAGAGGAAAAGTAGTGAAACAGTTCAATGCTTACACTTGTAAAGAAATCTAACTTAGCAGCTTATGCCTAGTAAGGAGACAGTGAGAGGCCTGCAATTCAGTTACTGAAGATAAATAAAGGAGGAAATTTTTCATAAACTTGAAATATATGGCCAAAGCTTAGATTAATGCCCAAGACCTAACAGAAGGAAGATGAAATTAACAGCCACCAAATTCAGGAATAAGACTTCCAGTCAGCATATCTTGGTTTCATACAATGCCTTAGTTAAAGATAATAATGGATTTACCTCTGTGCCCATCAGCTTCAGCAACTGATAATTTTTAACACAGTAAAGAGGAAGCAGAAACTAAAAACTGAGCCTAATTATAAAAACAATATGGGAAGTGACAATCTGCAGAGCAGTAAGAGGTTCACCTGAAGCACAACAGCAAAAGGTGTATATTACATATATTACATATACAGCCAAGCCAGGAGGAAAACAGGTCTCAGATGAACTGAGAAAACGCAAATTTTGAGCATGTAAGTAAATACCTTGTCAAGTATCTGCATAAGTCAGGGGTGTGAGGAGGAAATCAAGGGAGTGATTATTCTCCTGTACAGTGAAGAGTCCCAACAGTTCTTGTTATCTTTTCACACTACACAAACATTTCAGAAGAAAATACGAGAGGCTAGCATAGGAGGGCTGGAGTCCAGCTCACTACAGCTTACCATGTCTCATTGCTAGAAACTGGTTTGAAGACTGAAACATGAAATTAATCTCTATTCATAATACCATCTCCCTGTACTGTAGCCATTTAGCATAATTAATTAGCAGAGATTTCCTGAAATATTTAAAGAGGAAGATAATGGTAACGTGGGATAGAATCACAGACAAATGCAAGCAACTATTGTGAGTTACAAGTTAATTATTTCCTAAAAAAATCTCTTCCTTCTGAGATTTTCTTAGTGGTTTTTCAGCTTCATCTGCCTGTTCAGATTTTAACAGACATTGCTGCTTGGACTAGAATGCAAGAGAGACAGTGCAAGACCTCAATTAGAAATTCAAAGAATGGCTTTGAGGAAGATGGTTTTTCCTTTTCTAACTCTGAACTCTACATTGCTTTTGTCTAACTTCCTCACACAGGTAACTTATCTTTCCCTTCCCTCCCCCCCTTAATTACAAAAGACAGAAGTGGTCCTACACCTCTGTGTGCTCTTTTTTCATTTAACTAATTGCATTTCAGACTCAGGAGCATTTCAGAGGCCTACATAAAACAGTTGGCTGCCAAAATACTTGCTTTAATGATTTTTCAAACCATTGAAATGTGCTTATCCCAGTATCATTAAAAATCTCTTCACACATAACACTTTTGCAGTCTTTCACTGGCAATGCATCTTCATAGGCAGAATATTTTCAGCACTTCAGTACTGGGAGGAAGGGAGAAGAAATCTGAGAACTGCAAGCACGCAGCACAAAGAACACAGGCAGCACAGGATACCCAGACCTCGGCTTGTCAGAGGTGCAGTGTCTGCACAGCTCTCTCCCTGTTCACCCAAAGTATAAGGCTTCTGACAGTCACCCAGTGATGCTTGTTTGCTTGTACATGGATTGAGACAGCCCTAGCAGCACCACTCTGTCACTCCACTCCAGTAGTGAGGGGAACATCAGCTAAGGGAGACTGCAGTGCAAGACACAAGGAAGTCCAACAGGAGGAAAGAAAACCAGAAGAGGCAGCAGCCTGTGCTCCAGTCTCCCGTAACTCCAAATAAAATGACTGCAGAAAAGCCTGCACAACAGCATTAATTGATAAATGTGACTAAACAACCTAACCTAAAGCAGAAATCTGTACTACTCTAATTTGAACCTTAGTCTCCAACATTTTCATTAATCTTGCCTTATTTATCATTTATATCTTTAGAGTCTCACAGGTGGGAAAAATTCTGAAGCTAAGGACTGCATGGACAGTTGGGTGCTGAGCAACTCTAAGGATGGAGACTCTACAACCTCTCTTTACCATGCTCTCGTTCCAAGGTGACCAAAAGTCCTAGATTGGTATCAAAAGCTCAGCTACACAGGGTACACTCAGCACGACTGAGGGAGGAATCAATTCAAAGAGAGAGACTCTTTGATTTAAATATACCGACAGAAGAATGAAGTGAGGGGAGTATTATTTCTGAAATAAGAAATGAACTAGCATGTTCTTGGAAATTAAAATTAGGTAATGACAGGTTTCAGGTGTGATACTGCTGCCTCCAGAAGAAGGCCAGTGAGTATTTCTCATTTTCTGTTTTAACATATCCTTGCAGTCAGTTACAGTGAGAAGGAAAAGATGTATCAGACCATTCACAGAGCTGTATTCTCTACTGCCCGACTTTCTAGGAATTATCAAGAGAGTAAAATGTGGTCTTCCAAAGCCTCTCTCTTCAACACTGTTGACTTGTAATCACAAAACTGGGTGACAAACATGCATATACAAGACAGAAGAACTTTATCCCTTGAATACTTAGCCTTTACAGTCAGTCCCTTCAAAATCCTCGTTCTTCAGTGACCACCATCACTGGCCTTCCCAATCATATTTAATGTAACTACCCATACACTATGAAATTCTCTTTAAAGGAAGTCAGCTGCAAGAAGCCATGAGAAACGTCATTTCTTTGAGCACTGACATTACTGTCCCTCCTTAACAATCAATAAAATAAATCCCTGCACGTGCCCTTCACTTGGCCACCATCAGAAATCAATACTGAGAGGAATGAGGAACCATGTGCTCACCCGCCCCTCTCAATGCTGCAGCCAGGGAAGGGAAGAACAAGCTGTCTGGAGGACCCCTGGCAGCTACTTCACATCTACTTTCAAAATCTCCTGCAGGTGCCAACTGCATAGATTACACAGCTTTTAATCTGCTTTACAGCAAACAAAGCAGTTGCCAAGATAAAGCCACTTTGCAACCCAGCAGGGTTACAGACACACAATGGCAAATTTAAAAGGTAATAGGAAAAGCAATAACCTACCACTACCCATTCTCTCCTGCCACTGTCAGACTAGGCTGGAAACCAACGACTGACTCTGACTCTAGTAAAGGGATGAAGAGAAAAAGTGGATAATCTTCAGGTCTTTATGCAATTCTGCTGTACAGACAGAACTGTTCCCTTCCACTCTCATGTACTTTTTTAACATTCCCACATACAAGGGATTAAGACAACCCACTTCCACCAGCAACTCTTGCAAATATTAGCATTTGAAAATTAAGTTTAGATCATGCAACAACTCACAAAGGCACAAACAAAAATATTTCATCTAACATAGTGCTCATTCCAGTCATTTTTTCAATAATTTTCTTTTTCCTGGTCAGATTTTTTTGGGACTAGGATAAAAGGCAAGCCAACAGAAAATGAGGTTTTAGCCCAAACCCCAACTATGCCTGAATCAACCAGCAAGATGTCTTCCTATCCCTGAAATCTCTTGTTATCCCCCATTAAGGACAGGGATTTACAAAGCAGAAATTAAATGTCAGGTTTTTGAAATTGTACCAGTTGTACACTGGTTTCAACGTGCTTTCGTCACTGTAAATCCGTTTAGCTTGCTGCTGTGCCCATGACTTTCTTGCAAATGCAGGTTTCCAGTTTGGGTTTATGTCTAACAGTAGCAAAAGCTGTCTGTTTTCTGTGTTTGGAGACAAAATACAGGAAATTATGCATCTAATCTACAGATTAGCATAAGGAGCATAACCATTTTTTCACAGCACTCAGGAGAAAGCAGCTGAAACTCAGATGAACATACAAGATATGTTAATTTCCAAGTAAAATGCAGAGGAAGTAAGGGCTTGGTCTGAGCTCTTTCACATAGAAAACAGGAGCAGGGGGATGCACTCAGGGTTTTTTCTCAAATGTTGGACCTCCCTTATTTTATTAAAGGTCTCTTTACATTCAGTATACTAAAACTAGGATGAAAAACAAACTCATCTAGCTCTGCCTGATGCAGATATGAAATTATAGTTAGGCCATATTTAGACTTTTGGAGATTACCTAATTTACTGAACATCAAAGCTAGATCAGCCTGTTTCTTTATGCTTTGTTAGATGAACCTAGAAGTTTGTTCAGTCAGAGGACTGGTTGTCACATGCTCAAAGCATTTCTTACTCTGAGAGGAAGCTGCTCCATGACAGCAAGCAAATTTCACCACTTTGCCATACACTCTTTCTTTGCCTACTCTGCATTTTGTGTGAGAACCCAAGAAAACCATAACCCAGATCACAAAACCATCTGGGTGACCATGACAGAACTATGTTAAAGATCTTTTCAAGTCTCTTTGAATTTTCCATTGACGTAATAAACCTGAGACACTGGTCCTAAAGTGAAACATGTTCTGGAGCAAAGACTTCAACTGCAAGACCATCCAGGCAAATCTCATTCCTAACATACAACTGCCAACAAACGTGTATGACTAACCCAGTATCTTTAGACTCCCTCCCTACCAGAATTTTGACAGCACAATTGAGCTCTTTCTATAGTGCGAATCTTAAATAGGTTAAATTTGCTCCCCACAAGTGTGTTGCTCTCCACATCCTAGAAAAGGAGATGAAGGCAATTAACTAAGGTAGAGACAACAGGAAAAATGAATCCAGACCCTGGTCTCTACACATCTCCCATAAAATCACCTCTCCTCTCAGCCAAGGAGCTACTACCATCATACATTTCCCACAGTCAAGCCAATTGAAAGATTTGAGTCAGCAGAGCAAACCAAAGAAACACAAAACCCCACCAAGTCACAGTCCATCCTCTGACAGCAGTACACATACACCTCTAACTGTAAAAGCTGGGCTGTCCATCCATTTGCTTTGAACACTTGCATGACAGTAAGGAGATATGAGAAGCCTTTTTTCCCTCCTATCTATGGATCTTTCTGTGAATTTCTTTTGAAGATTGCAACCACACTACCCACATGCACAATGCCTACAAGCTGAAGAAAGTGTCGATTTCCACCAGCCTCCCACCAGCACAACTGACACCATCTGAGCTCTGAAGTTTAATCCGATTCAAGTTAATCAACCTCCTGAACCACACTCGCAAAATATATTTTACATTTTCCCTTTCAGGAATTCCTTCTCCCCTCCCAAGGCTTTAGAACACTACTCAGAGTAACTAGCTCTTCTGAAAACAGATTTTTACAAATGACATGACAGACTGATCTGTGAGGAAGGCAAAATTAATGCCCTCAACCCATATACTCAAGATGTAGTTTTCCATGTCTTCTACTAGACAGTAAAAGTAAGTATAAGACCCTGGCAGTATGATAAATATCCTTTCTAGGTAATAGGTATATGCTGAATGCAAACTTAATTAGAATAGAATTGAAAAGTTAAGAAGCCATAAAAAAACCCATGAATAAAATATTGTCCAAAGGTACAGATAATGGATTTAAAAAAAATAAAATACTCTTTTTCTCCCTACACCTTCACTCAAGTCTTTCTTTAAAGTCTGTTGCTTTTGTTTTACAGGCATGTTTTGCTCCATCATGCCTTTGCTAAACGCTGAGTGCTGTAAGGCTTTGCTCCTAGGTTAAAAATCCGAGCTGATTTCTTGCTCTGGTATAAAAAGCCTCCACAACAAAATAAATTCTAAGAGGGCAGAAGTAGCTTTCTACTCCACCTCATGGATTTTCACACAGACACCTCCCAGCTGTGGGACTCTAAATGAGGATCCCTCAGAAAGAGGATGGTGAAAAACTGTAGGAGCAGTACAGTCATACCGACACTTAACCTTCAGCCACTGCTTTAAAAAGACCTGCTGATGCAACCCCACATTTGAATTACAGCAAGTGTCATGTTCAAGTTGAGGACTGTACAATTTACAGGCTAATGCCTTGAAAACATAACAAAACAAAACTAGCCTTGCATATGAAATATTTTTAAATCAGGAGATGCATGACTAGACAAGCAGTAAGTTTTCTCAGTATTTCAGCTTTACTTTCAAACATGTGTTATTTTTTCTTTTAAAGGTAATAACAGATATTGGGCAACAAGGGAGAGTTTTTATAGAGGCTGTCAATATAACAGTCTGCATTTCCAGCTTTCCTCAGAGCTGAAGAGAAATCTTGTGTGTTTCTACGATGTAAGATTAAAGACACCCCAGCCTCCCGTAAAAATTCTTGCCCTTAATGAGCGCTTCTTCCCCTGTTTGTGTTCAATTACTACAGCCCAGTCAGAGTTCAGAAGCACCAGTGAAAGTAAGAAAAGGTATCAATTATCAGCACTTGAAACAAGCAAAATACTTCATATGTAAGCAACTCTCCATTTCATTTGAACATCACAAAGTTAAAGCTAATTTATTAATTTAGTTTAAGACAATGCAAAGTTTTGGAGTAGCTATCCTATTTACTTATTTCTCAAAAATCTATTATGAAAGTCTTCTTTTATGCAAATGCTTTATTTAATCTCTTGCTCATTGTTAAACTTGAATGCCAAAAGAAAAACAAATGCAACTTCCTGCTACTGGGGAACACTATGCTGAGGACTTTTTGTATATTTCCCTTATACTTACATTCTTACAAATTATGTATGTGAGAAGCAGATGATGAGCAGCAATTTGGCAACACTTCACCATCTGCTATTTGCAGATCTAGTCAAATTCAGAGTTAATTAAAGATTAAAAACAAGGACCAATACTTTTGAAGCAAAGAGCCATCTTCCTTCCTGGCATGACTGTAAATAAATAACTTGGGTAGGTTGTTCCCACTCACTCCAACACAATCATAAATCTGCAATATCATAAGAGCAACACAAATGGCACTCATAAAATACCTGTATATCTTCTATTTTAATTGAAAAAAGATACTAAAATCATGTCAGCTTTTTTAGAATGCCCCAATCACAGTAGGCTACGTAAAGCCCTATTCAGGAAAAAGTCTAACTATCAGTAAGAAACATAAATTATCACTGAAAGACTGTTGTAGAAAGGGCTACAGAAAACATTAGAGAAAAAAAATTAGTCAGCTTGTAACATGTTTTACCTTTTATTACATACATATTTAAGCAAGTAATATTTAATTAAGGTGAATGGGGAATACAAAGACCCTGATGGGTCCCTTGCGTTACTACACTGATAGCATGCTACCTTCCTGTTGTCCAGTCTACATCTCCTATGCTGCTTCTGCAGGAACCAGCTCATGTCAGAATACCCACCTCCCTCCTTGGGGCTCCCAGACCCTCTTCTCTACAGCCTTACTTCAGCTGCCTCCCTCATTTACTGAACTTTCTGACAGAGCTGGGAAAGAACAACAAAAAGATACGGAACTGGAAAGGGTGCAACAAGTCGTCCCAAGATGCTGGCTCAGGTGTATGAAGCAAAGGTTCCTGCTCAGCTCTTAAGAGCAGTAACCCGAGCTTGGTGTTTCAGAATGGGTCGGAAAGCTCTGCTCTGTTTCCTCTGCTACCTGAGCCTGCAGCTGAGCTGTGCCAAGCCCAAAAGCTCACCAGGCTGCTGCACAGCAGCTCACTGTGGCTGGCTGCCAGGGAGAGAGAGCAGCACTGGTGGAGCTGCGCTCCCTGGGATGCCGGCTGCCAGCTGCCCCTGCCTGCTGCTCAGCGCTCCTCAGCCAGCTGGAGAGCGATCCGTGGAAACACCACAACTGCCAGGGTGCAGGATGCAGGGGTATGGAAGAGACTCAGAGATGGGGAGCCAGCTTGGAGAATGGTGGGGAACAGAACAGGAGCTCTGAAAAAAATGGCAAACTCTATCCTCTCCCCAACAACCAGAAGCTGGTGATGGATTGAGAGATAATTACTGAAGAGTAATTATACTAGAAACAGACTAGTTCTGCAGATTGCAAACAATTTTTTTTTAATTAAATGTCAAACATCAGTCTTCTTGCTTTCTCCTCCTCATTTTTGCAGCAGTAAAATTTTCAGAACTGGTTGTGCAAGCATCATGGCAGCAATCAAGCTTTGGTTCACCAGGACTTCACTGAAGCTTACCTCCTGCGAGACTGTTACACAGGAAACAGGGCAAATAGGACTTTATAGCGCCTGATTTGGGTTAAATCCAATTTTGTTTCAACTAAGAAAAGTTGAACCAATGGAAATTTTATGTCAAAATATTTAACTTCTAAATGCCACCATTAAATTCTCCCCAACTTTTAAAATATCTTTCTGTAAGAAGTTGCCCCACACAGCTGGGGCTTACTCAGTCCCCCCATGTCAGGATAGGGGAGGGAATCGGAAGAGTAAAGTGAGAAAACTCAGATTAACACAAGAGTAGCTTAATAGCTAAAGCAAAAGCCATGCACACAAGCAAAGCAAAACAGGGAACTCATTTACCACTTCCCATAGGCAGGCAGCTATTCAGCCTTTCCCCAGAAAGCACAGCTCTACCACACCTAACGCTGAATTGGGAACGCCCAACACCATCACTATAAACATTTGCTCCTTCCTTCTTCCCTCCACTGCATATGCCAAGCAAGATGCCATTTGATGTGAGATATTACTGGGGTCAGTTGGTGTCACCTGTCCCAGCTGTGTCCCCCTATTTGTTCACTCCCAGCCTCCATGCTGGTGGCGTGGGATGAGGAATAGCAAAGGTCTTTAGACTCCGTGCAAGTGCTGCTCAGCAGTAACATAAATATCCCTGTGTTACCACAACTGCTTCCAGCACAAATCCCAAAAAGAGCTTCATACCAGTTACTGTGAAGAAAATTAACTCTATCCCAGTAAAAGTCAGTTGGACATTCCCCCCAAGCTGCTGCACTTAGAGACTTGGTGTATCACATCTAAGACCACTTTTTTAAGCTGTGTTTCCACTGCAGTCTATTTAGCTCATACTGTCTCTGTAGAATATTTCCTGAATGATATATTCAATGATGATATATTTTCAATGATATATTATAGAAATATTGAGGTTAAAAAGGAAATGCTGATTGCATTACTCAAAACATTCTCCTGACAGGGCATGATTTCAGCTGTTTTGCACAGTCAAATTTTAAAATATCAGGCAGCAACTTGTAAAATTATTCTTGTCACTGATATCAATTTATCAGGAGAGGTTTGAGGGTCTTCTGCTTTCTTCTTTACAGACTTCATTAAAATTATTCATTTCATTAGTCAAAGTTTTATATTTCTATTTCTTAAACATTCTGATTTCAGAACATTCATTGGTTCCAGACACTCAGCATCAGGTTATTCCTCATTAAGTTAGCTACGTCCATTCAGCTGTTTAGTTTCTAAATACATTTGAGAGAGGGGAAAGACAGGTAGTAACAGCACAAATTATTTAAGGTGTATAACCCTGGAACAGAATAGGACAGACCTCCAAGATCAAGTCCAACTTTTATGAGGCAAATTTGAGATGTTATAATTGGGAAGGCTGTGGTGAGCAATCAGTGGGAACACCATCCACAGCCCTGGCGACCTGCAATCAAGAAATAAACTCATACCTAATAGGCGCAGAGCAGGGCTGTGACAATGATAGCAGGAACACTGCATCTCTTATGAGAGGCTAAAAGAGTTTGCCTCTTTCAGCTAGGCAAAAATGAAGGTGGGGGGAAGATAGGGAGAGGATGGCTCTGTTGTCCCTACAACAGGCAACAAAACGGGAAGAAATATGGGGTGCTGGAGATAAATACAGGCAATCTGGGTGGACAGCGCTAACCAGAGAACAAGTGGTTTTTTATTATTTTATTAATTGGGTCATCAGTAAGAAGCTTGCCAGACATGAGCACTAAAGAGGTCTCCACACAGTCTTTGAATCCAGGTAGACTGAGAAATAAATCTCAACAGTGTAGAAGTGGAGCTTGAACCATTTTTGGAGAGGGCTGCAAGAATGCTAGAAGTGACAAATGAGTGGATTCAGTGCTCCAGAAGAGGTCTTTCCCAGTCTTATAGTTTCTCCTTTTTGCAATTTTAAAGCAATCCCTCCAGACTCTCCATCAGCTGCCATTAACTGCTCCACTAATTTCATCCCTAGCGTCATGCATACAGTGCTCTGATTTCACAAACAAGCCCCAGAGCTCACATAAGCAGCTCCCCAGAGGACTAGCACCTGCTTGTTCATTATCAACCAAGGAATATACAAATGCAGAGACACGGGAAGAGCCCTAACAGCCATAAGCTGTAAAGCTGGCAAGGCACTGAACAGGTCATTCAGGGAAGTTGTGGATGTCCCATCCCTGGAGGTGGTCAAGGCCAGGCTGGACAGGGCTTTGAACAACCTGGGGTAGTTGAAGGTGCCCACAGCAGGGGAGTTGGAATCAGATGATCTTCAAAGTTCCTTCCAACCCAAGCCGTTTAAATTTTTTTAAAAATAAATTTAAAAGCAGCACTACTACAATAGAACAGAGAGGACAGAGGCTCCAGATTTAGAGGCAGGAATTTCTTTGGAAATCAACACTTACAGATACAGTCGGGCTGCAGCAATACTGCCCAGCACCTAGGCAACCCTTAGGCAGTTGTCACTCTAGCAGCTCTACTTGATAGTCATTATATTTAATCTTATAAGTATTTCCTGTGTGTAACTTTAATAATTTCTTAGTGTGGATATATATGCAATGACTATGTATTTATATATATAAAAACATTCTTATCCAAAAGTTAATAAATATTTAGGAACATACCAGTGTACAGTAACCTCTACTAAATATAGTAGAGGCTGAAGACTGTTCACATACAGCTTTACTGAAAGAAGAATTCTTATATTAGGTATAAAAGTATGAATAAATTATAGATAGTTTTACAATGTGGTTTATATAATATTATGCTCCATGTGCCTTTCCTTAGAGTGCTTTCTATAAAAGAATCCATCTTGTGGAGTAAGACAGTTGCTTTTTGAGCCAGTAAGTCTCTTCTAGCTCAAAAACACAGAAAACTGCCTTTTCTTTTTCCTATTTATAATAGATTAACTTCAGTTATACTCTTTCTACTGTTTCCATTATGAAATCCTGCTATGTGTTAGGTACTGCCACTTCAGAAAACTCATCTGATGTAAGAGGACAATTATTCCCACTTTCATTTTATCACATGGGTTATTTCTGCAATTTAACGCACAGATGCAGGGAGAACTAATGATCTCAAACCAGCATTTTCATTCAGGTATTTGTTTATAAAACTGACTGCTTCCAACTTATATTTAAGTCTAACATTTTGGAACATCTTTCACCACTATACATTTTGTCACACATAACTATGAAAATAAAGAACATTTCAACAGATGTGAGCTTAAAAATCTTAACAAACAAAAGTTCAATGTTCTACTATTTATAATGGGAGGATAAAAAGCTTTCCACTGCATAGAAAACATACTACCATGTTTCTCTGAGAAGAGCTAGTTTAGGATTAGGGAATGTGGGTTTTTTGCTTTGTTTTGTAGTTTTTTATCACTAAGAGTCCTACAACAGCTTGAAGTACACTGAACACCTTGGGTTTAGAAAACATCAATATTAAGTATTTAAAGACTATTTATGCCAGTAGTTTTTTCCCCATGTGGAAGCATTTCAAGTTCCCTAATACATCCTATTTGAAAATAGAGACATCTTAAGACTTTTCTTTTGCTAGACTTTTCTATTGTTTTCTTTTTCTTAGCAATCAATCATCCCTACAAATACCTGAATTAATTCTAACTAAATTTTTAACAGCGGCATATTTTTGAAACCGCATTACAGTGATTTGAGAGTTCACTCTCCAAACTGAAATGTTGATGAACTTTTCAGTAAAACTGAGGTGAGTTCCTTAATAAGATGGCAAGAGAGAAAATGAAAATTGCTCAGAATTGAGCATTTCTGTGTTTACAATTCACATATTTCCTTTAGCTCCCCTTCAGTTCCTTTTTCACTACAAAGACTGCACACAGAGTTATAATAAAATATTTTCTATGTTTTGGGTTAAGGGTTAAAAGAATAATGGTTTACCAGTTTAAGAAAGGAAAATAAACCATATGTCTGCAGAACAAACAGAATAAGCTTCCTGTATAGTCTCATATTTTGCACAGTTCTATGAACTAAAAAAAAAGGCAAGACAGAATGATGGCCTGCATGCAGCCACCAACAGTAAGCAGATACAGTTTTGAAGCCTATACACTGATCAAATCTCTTCTTGTAGGAAAAGTTTTCAAAAAACATACAACAACAACAGAACGCCACAAAATAATGAGATCATCCAGGTTTGTTTCTAAATGGATAAGGAGGAGAAGGGGGCCTCCCTTGTGAAATATTTTCCAGCAAGGACAGCTTCTGTGCTACGTATGACAAGGATTACAAAGGTCTAACTACAGAGAAGTCTGAAACTAACAGATGGCATCAGTCTACTTTTTTCAAACTCAACAGGAACAAGCAAATCTAAGCTAGGAAAGCAAATACTTAAACAGTGCTAACAATTATCTGAGGAAAGAACGAACACAGATCAAAACACCCACACATTCATGTCCTGGTACATGCACAGCATGTTACTGCAAATGTGACATTAAGAAACCAAGGGGGGAAAATTTGGTTAACTTTAGTTATAGAAATTATTAGAAAAAATGCCAAAAGAAAGCAAAGCACCAGCACTCAGACAATGAGACCAAGTAAATTCTAAGTATTTGATCCTGTAAAAGACTATTCTGAGAAAAAGACATTATCAAGAAATCACTTATACCTTTTTCCATTCCAGCTGGAGAAATATTTTTACACATATTTTTACCATCCTGTATATTTCATATTAAAAAAATGAGGTGGCAGCTTCATTACTGACTTCAGGAAAAAGGTAAATAACTGCTCCATCCCTCCTTTCCTCAAATTATTTCTAGGATGTATGATGTACAAACATTCAACCCGTACTTTTGATTTCAAAATGCATTTAAGCCCTCTATATTTTGATGCAATAACACATTAATTTCATATTTAAAGAATACAAAATAGTAAGCCATTATCATCATCAGAACTCAGAATGCTACAATTTTTTTCCAAAATGTTTTGAGGCCAGATACAATTAAAAAGTGTAAGCCATAAAAGGCAGAAGCTCATCTTCTGTGGCCTTGAAGTAGCTTTTAGTGACTCTATCCAGCTTGATATTAAAGAAGTCCTGAATAATAATAAAAGCCATTATTTTTAGTTTCAGACTCCTACCACACTATTAAGTGAGGTTTTTTCTTTTAAATAGACGAGGGGGGATGTTTATGTAGTATCTCCCCTTACAGTTTTGAATACAAATGGCTTGAATGTGAGAAGTTTGACTTGTCTGTATTACCTTCCCAAAATTATGTTCACTGCAGTTACAGCCTTAAAATGCTGAGCCTGCCTGTGCAGAGCTTAGCCACTCTCTCACCTCTCCCTATGCCTTCCAGAGGCTGAAAATTACAATACTGCCTAATTCCAGCCCTGGACTCGGCACTTCAAAGTTGATTTGCAACTTTCTGTATTTTGCTGTTCTCCACCAGTGTTTTTGTACACACAGACTAGAAACAGGCCAAAGAGCTACACTGAGCTCCTACTGCACTCAGTGACAGAACTGCACTGCGAGTGTAACATCGCTCGCCGCACGTGAGTGAGGCATGCTAAATCAAACACATTTTGTACACCCCACAAAGCATCTCTCCTGCGGCCCAGCACTTCACCCCACACAACTGCACTTAAGCAAAATGTCCCTCTGAAGCTGGAAGGAGATGTATCTCGTCCCTCATCCCAAACACACAGCCCAGAAGGTCGCTGGAGCATGAGCAGAGGTGACCATGTGTGGCTGAGCGCCCCGTGTCCATGGGGCTCGGACCCCCAGCTGCCCCCACCACAGGCACTCGGAGCGCCTCGCTCTGCCGTGCTGTTATGGCAGACATCACTGGGTGGCACTGTTAGACAGTGTTTGTGTCCCTGTCAAGGTAAGGAATATCCTCTCTCCCCACCTTGACAATTTTTAGCAGCTGGCAGTGCAGCTGTGCAGGTTTCCCAAGGATGCTGTTGCAAATGGCAGCAGCAGCGCTGCTCTTCGACATCCCTACTCCCATCACACACTTGGGAAAAAACAGCACTTGCTCATCAAGGAAATGAAACCTGGTGCTTTGAGAAAATCCCAGATAGCAGTTTTGCTTTTTTTCCACTTTCAGTAATGTACGTGTAAAGTGTTATATTTACAAGTCCCCAAATACAAAATAGTTCTGCTGAAGTTACAACATTATTCCCCATGATTGTTTTGTCAATAAAGTCAAGTGTCTCAAAAATCTAAAAAGCTGATGTCTGAAGGGCTACGTGCACTAGTGCTGTTAGAGATGCCCACAGTCTTATTGTGCCTGCACTCCAAAGTTCAGTTTTGCCCAACCAGAGAAAATACTTAACAAGTATTTTTTATTGCTCTGCTCTTTAAGATGCTGTCACAATTTGCCCAGAAAAGCTGCGAATGCCCCATCCCTGGCTGTGTTCAAGGCTAGATTGGATGGGCCCTTGAGCAATGTGGCTTAGTGGAAGGTGTCCCTGCCCACACAAGGGTTGGAACAAGATGATCTGTAAGGTGCCTCCCAACTTAAACATTTTATGATTCTGTGATAATTCTTAAATGGAGGTAACTTAGTTGCAATTAGAATGCTTTTAGAAATTAATTATGAGAGTAATGTTCTTTACAAGTTAGATTATTTTCAGTAATATGCTCAGAACTGCATTAAGATACCGACTGAAAGGTGGTAAGGCTATACTCCTGAGGGTTCAAAATGTGTGGGCTAACAATTATCAGAAATTCTATGCAGGTTTTTCAAGCTCCAGCACAAACTGAAAGGTTAATGTAATACTAGAGGATGTGGAAAACTAGAAGCCAGTCCTCGATAACGACTACACGGCTTCAAATACAGCTATTTGGCTTAAAGTGGGCTGGACTCACAAAAAAAAATTGCACCTCTACAAATACGTCTGAGGGTCAGAAGTTAACTATTGCATTTCAGATTGCAGATGATACAGTAGTAACAATAGTAAAAGCTTGCTTAGTACTGTTAAATGTGTTCACATTTTATATAATTCCATAATCAAAACCAATAGCTCTGCAGAAAAAAACACCTCTTACTTTTCCAAGAAATAGCATGGGAAGGAGGTTGAAAAATTATTTCAAGATATAACAATTTGACAGCTAACAGGTTTTCAATGCTGCACCATGTACCAGGAATTTGGAGAAGGCAAACACTGAATTCAGAGCGGCAGAGGCCTCATTACATAAGGTCACAGTGAATGGGGGTATTAGAGAAGTGAATGATGAGAGTGTGACAGCCTTGGTCATTTGAGGATTCCACCACAGCTCCAACAGATATATACACTGGATATTACATATGGTATTCAGCTTCTGTGGACAAATACGGCAGCTTCTGGGTGGCTTTCACAAAATCAGAACCTGATGTCTTGATACAACATAGAGAGGTTTGTTTTAAATTAAAAGAAAACTATGAACTTTTATACCAAAACTGGTAAGTCACTGAAAATGCAACCTTAATTCAAAAGGTAAACAGACCCTTAAAATTTGTTTTATTCTGGTTTTTAACTTCAAAGAAACCAAACAACCGAAAAACAAAACACACAAAAAACCCAAAACAAAATACCATTGCTTCAATAACTGGAACCTTTAAGTCCTCCTACATATTATCTTCAAACTACTTGGCATCTACCCTTTGAACAATCATGTTGTACCATGAATTCAGGAGTCCAGACCAGTAGCTTGCATCTCAACACCAACGCAAGCTGCTTTACATGACACAATGCTTTCATTAACCAAAGCAGCTACAAGGAAGAGCTGCCTTTAAAGCATGGTGAAAATACTTAGCCCTCTTGCTTTTCCTCTCCCAATTGACAAATGTTTGCCTTCTGCCTTACATTTTTTTCAAGATGGTCAAACCCACAAAATTCTGACTCCAAGAAATTGTCATCAAGGACAAAAGGGCCACTAGCAGAAATTTTTTAACAAATAAATATTCCAGATCTAACAGAATATATATATTAAGGGTCTATTTTTAAAATAGACAGATGCATAAGGAGACACCTGTGCTTTGTCAGAAAGAATAATTACCTGGTTTCCACACATTTTCAGGTCCCAGCAGGGGAATGCTGGCCTTCACACCAGTAAAAGCTGTGCTTTGCGTAGTTATATTTGTCTTTTCTCTCTTCCATTCTTTACCTCTTCTTGAAAATATAGGATATATATAAAAGCCTAATAAAAAATTCTAAGAAGCTGCACTGTACATGGCCCATTATTCCCTTTATTTTAAGGTTCATAAAAACATCAGTTTCCTCACAGAGCAAAGGACTGGGCTGCACAGTATGACTGGCTGAAGAATACACTCAACTCAAAGCACACACTCATGGCCCAGCGAGATGAAGAGGAATTAATTGTTTTCCCTCCTCGGGATGGCTGCCAGAGAGAGTGCAAGGCATGCAACACATTTACAATTTCACTTAACTTAAAAGACCAGCATACAAGTAGCAATAAATGAAACTCCTACTGATGTGCTTACTTGATCCTTCTCCCTCCCTCCCCCTGAAATTCTGAAAACAAGTAAATTAGAATCCCAGATTGATAGAGCTTTGCTAATATTGACAGGAATTAATATATTCATTGAAGCAATTAGCAAGTTAAGAGACAAGAGTTAATCATGACTGGAAGTAAAAGAGCCTGAATACAGACTTTATCTTACACAAGTAAATCTTATTTTGAAGAGTTTAAAACTGAGGCTTTTTTATTCTGACATTTTAAAAATGCTTTTCTTTTAAGGATATGTAAATCACTGTGTTAAGTGGTAGAATCTACACAGCAGATTCTACCAACTTTCAGTCAGCAGACACCGTTCTTTTGCCCAAGCTTAAACCACACAGGCGTTTTGCAAACTGTCCCTTTTATCTCTCCTCCCCTGGGCACAGGCTTTTATTAAAAGCCCCGAACTGTTGCCAGCGTGCTGGTTTAAGCACCGCCACTAATTACACTGGAGACAGATGATTTCTTGTAGGGCAGCCGGCCAGGGCAGGGTCCCCATGGGGCGGCTCTGTGTCCCTGTCGGGCACCAGGGCTGGCCGCTGCTCCTGCACACGGCTGCACTAAGTAGGTCAGCTGTCACCTGTGCCGGGGTTCAAGCTTCTCACACAAGAGTACATTATCAGTCCTATCTCAGGATCAGTTTTCGACAGCTGAGACTGAAATCTTTTTGCCTTTAGAAAACCCCTGTGTATTTTTCAGCCAAGAAATCCACTTTCTTCAACCCTTGGTTTTGACAGCAACTGGAGGAGCGCTCCAGGCGCAGGGCTGACCACCTCCCTCTCCCCCTACCCACCTCTAGGCATCTGCTTTGCACGAGAATCGAGATACAAGCATACACCATTTCAAAGCAAATAAAAAACTAACACACGTGGTATTTTCAAGTTTTAAAACATCCTAACAGCAAACTTTATTTTTCCCTCTATATCACTTTGTGAAAACAGAACCTAACTGGGGAGGGCAGTCATACTTGTTATTTCAAGTGACTGCCTAAATGCTTCTCCATTTGATAAATATCTATACCTCTCCCAAACTACATTTTCCTCACTTGCATTTCTGAAATACACAGGTAGGTATATTATTTTTAAAACAACCAACAACTTCTTGTTTCCATGGTTCAGTTACAGTTTTATCCCAAACCCAATTTATCATAACAAGTCTCTAGAGCAAGCACTACCCCAAACTTGAGATTGCTGGACCACTGTGGGACAACAATCAGGAAGGTGGATTGGAATTCAAGTGTTCTGGCACTCAGGCAAGTGAATCAAGGATACAGTTGGTGAAGTTCAGTAACTCCCCAGCTGCTGCTCCAGCCCTGCCATGCTGCAAATCAAAAATCATTCTGGGGTGCCCAAGTGCTGCTTTTGCTGAGTGGTCACTGTCCCACTGCTCACCTCTGCTACAAAGCTGCAACAAAGCTGCAAATAGCAAATGCAGAAATTTGTATCCCATACCATTTAGGGGGATAGAATAATTCTTTGAAAAAATAAAATGTCCATGGATTTGTCCACTCCAAATCCTTATCTGCAAAACAGGACAAGGTGGCTTATCCTTCCTCATCAGGTACCTGTACTTTCCCTGAAAATTAGATCCATATATACCTCTTGTAAAAAAATATTTTATTACATACCATGAATAGGAAAAAAAATGTTGATTTCCCTTTTCTCCCTATAGAAAGCCTTTTTCTTCCTCATATAAAAAAATATAGGCAGTAAACAGCTACATATGGGCTTCATGTACACTCACTTCCCCTAACGATACTTATCTAATCATTAGATATGCAAAAGGAGAGATGCTGAGTATCCAAGAGGACCAATAAAATACATATCCCCCTTTGCCATACTTGCAACTGAATGCACATTTATTGTCAGAATGAAACTTCTCAAGTGCCATCCACTTGGAAAACAAGGAAATTAAAATATCTTCTCTCTTCTGTTTGCTTCAAAAACCTTTTAAGTTCCACTTGAAAAGAAATACAAAAGAGGCTTCAGGACAGAAAAGAGTGGGTGGACAGTTTAAAAATTCAAGACCAAGCCTGCAACAAGAGTTTTGAGACATTATTTCTTCAGGCAGTAAGAAGCATGTAAGATACATCTTTGCACATATACTCTATAAAAGGCATTTTACAAGCTCTCTCATCTCATCTGTAGTAATGGGGTTTTCCCTTCTTGCCATGCCAGCAGGAGACTGCTGTGCAGATGAGATGATGTCACCTCCTGGAATCCCCCTCAAGCCCTGCCAGCTCAGTCTTCCCAGTAACAGAGATAATGTCTATAAATAGTTATCTGGTGAAAACAAGGTTAGCTAGGGAATTGTGAGGAAAACAAGAAATTATGAAGACCAAAAAAAAAGCCCCCAAAACAACAACCCCACATTTTAAAAGATACCGGTCTTCAACTCTGAACATCAAAATTGAAAATTCTTATGAAGAGAACCTTTGAGAGAACACCTTTGCCATGTGATAACTCTAAAAAATCCATCATCTAAATTTGCCACTGTTCCTAAAATGATCCCAGAAATAGAAGCAATATGAATGTACACAGGGTTATATTCACATAAATGTACTTCTGTCATACAAATCTGCTATTGAGAACCATCTCTAACAAACAGGGATATTGCACACTGAGAAACATCACTCCATGTTTCACAACCTTGAAACACAAAGCTGTAGGCTGAAAAGCCTCATTTATGTGAGTGCTGTACTGTTTTCCCAGCATGGCATAATTTTCAAACACTACCTTTGCATGCCTTAAAGAGTATTTCAAAAGTTCTATAAAACTGCAAACATGGGAAAATGTCTCTCAAAATATATAAAGTTTTAGTAATTCAGAAAGCCTGGAAGACATTCTGCAGAGAACTATAGAGAACTACAGGTTTAAAAGCCCTCCTATGCAACTGTTTTAGTGATTACAAATTGCTGTTAAGTACATGATACTCAAAGAGGGACTGAAAGTAACAAAGACACAAAGAATTTCAGAAAACTTCTACCATGCAGGGGCTCAGATTTGTAAGACATACAAAGATATACACTGAAAACAGTGTCTCAGCATTAAGTTTAAAAATCAGTGTATCAAGGCATATGATCTTTAAGGAGTATATTTACATCCTGCAAAAGTAGCAGGCACTGCTGGTACATACAAGCCTATCAGATGATAAGTAACACATGCCTTTCACCTAAGGTGAGAAGTGTTCAGAGTGGTTTAGGGGGATTTTCACAAGTGCTGGTGTGCAGAAACCCATGCAGAGCTCTGCCTAGGCTGGCAAGAGAAAAGTGGTCTCATTTTAGTGCACAAGCCTATGTCAGACATATATAAAATATTTTTGAAGCCTGAATTTACAACACTGAAAACTATTACTTCAGGTTTTCAGGGAAGTCAATATCAAATGACACCATTTGATATTACAACTGCCCAATTCCTTGATGAAATACCTGCTGCACCTTGTGAGAGCAGAAAGTGTCAGAAAGAAATAAGAGAATAGACTACCATAAACCAATTGTCTTAGCAAAGAATTGGCAAAACAAGCCAAATGAATTAATGAGTTAGCTTAAGAGGACAGTGTCAGGGTAGTAAAAATATCCTCTTCAGTGCTGTACTGACTAAAGGAAACAGCTGTCTAAATATTTGAGTTTTTCTGAAAAAACATTACTATACTATGGCAAACAGTGAAGCTAATACTTTCACACAGTGAAGAAAAAAGAAGTGACCAGAAGCAAAGGGAACCCTCACAGTGATGTTAGCTAATTAACAAAGCTATTTTCACTGGAGAAAAACTGCATGAGAAACTTCTGTAGGTATTCTGTAAGGAAACGAAATTAGAACAGACTAGGCTAATGCAAGGTGCTAAATGAAGGCGTCGGTTCAAGTGAAACCAGCCTCACTGCTGACAAAGTGCACTGAAAGAGCTCATTAGAAGAGGGCTGCCATCGTTTAATCTGCATCTCCATGACTGCCACAAAACAGATCTAAGCCTACCTGGGAAAATCTTTACATTATTAATTTTACTCTGAGCAATGAAATGGAATTTCAGTGAAATCCTGGAACACACTGAAGAGGCAACTACATCAAGTGTTGTATCTCAGATCTGGAGCTGAGATACAGAGACCCCAATAAAGAGAAAATGTGGGCATTAAGATTAGTCTTTATTTTATGCCACAAGTCATGCAGTCTGAATACCACCAGGTCCAGCTGCCAAATGAACAAGGTTTTAGGTTTTGCAAAGTAAATGAATGCTCCTTTCTCCACCAGAAGCACCTGAGTAAGGAATTAACAGCAACAGCATGGAAATTACACTGGACTAAAAAAAAAAAAAAAAAATTACCTCCTGTAAATTATCCAGAACATGTCCGTTCCATACCTGATATTTTAATTTGACTTCCCTGAGAATGAAATGGCAAATGGCCTCAATGTTGAAAGTCAATGTTTTCGGTTTGTATGCTTTCATTTGACTAAAATAAAATAACAGAGGTAGAAATTTCATGTTTGTTGCACTGGGACAATCACTTACAAAGTGACAAACTTACACAAACTTTAGAGTTTTAAAATTTTAGCTCCTGCAAGTTACATGATCAGAGTATAATGATTGAGTATAAACATAATTTTACTTTTAAGCACTTTCCTACCCCAAGAATAAATTAATTTCACAGAAGGCTCATATTAATCTTCCCCTCTCAATTTACCAAAATAAGCATTCTTCTTATTTGCAATAGCACCTAAATTGAAAGCAACTTCACTGAGTTCAAAAGCTGATCTCAAGCATGCCTCAAACTCCATACCTTCTATAAGAACTATTAATTTCCTTTTCCTCAAAAAATGTCTCATTCATCCATTTTTGTGCAGGTGTCAGGATATCCATTACAAAATATCATATTTAAAAGGCAAAAAAGTCATTAGGATCTGTAGGATATCTCACTCATCAGCGCAAGCAGCCCCTACTACAAGTCACATCAAAAGGCCAATAAACCATTTCTCCAAGTCCAGTGCTCTGTGCAGTTGGATAGATCAGGCAAAAAGGACAGGACAGGAAAAAACATTCTGCCTCCAGCTACAACCCAATACTCCAAACACAGTAGTTAACATTGTCAGGCTGGCTCAAAATGAGTAGTGCTGCCAAATACAGGGCAGAGGAAAGACTGCCTTTCCCTGTACCACAGGGATGGGGAACATGCCCCAGACTCAGGTAGGTCACTGCTGCAGAGACTCCCAGGCCACTTCTCAGTGCATCAGGCTCAGGTACCAGAACCAATTTAACTCTTGCAGCACAAGCAAATGCAGCCAGCTGAGCAGCTAACCCTGAGCTGACTCAGATGTGTACACTACAGCCTGCTTTGTTATTTTACCTGCTTCTGAGCCGGCTAGTGACAGCCCCCGGCAATCATCCAAGCCTGCTCTTCCCAGCCTGGGAGGTGCAACTCTCCCTTGAAACACTGCAGAGAACAAGTGAGACACGAAGAACCTTCCCACTCCAAGAACCACATACTATAATAAGACAAGAATTTTCAATAGTAAAAATTAGATATGGACTAGAAAAAGCTGAGAAACCCTGACTAATACCAGCCCCTGCACACTCTGCCATCTTTAGACCATCTCTACCACGCACAGCGTAATTTCTCTGCAGAAGCATTGCAGGCAGCTACAGAAGCAGATATCCCTGGCTACATCAGTGTAGCTCTAAGGCTGAGCTGACAGGCTCTCAGCAGGGTTAACTTGCTGCTTTGTTGCTTTCAGAGTTCAGCTATGACATCCATTTCCATGCTGTACACCATGGCTAGGGGACCAAGAGGGTTCCCTTCTTAGGGCAGCTTTTATTTGTGCATCTTTGCAATGGTGTCAATGTTTCATCTAGCTCTTGTGAGTCTCTGGAGTATTTTTTTCAGACTGTGAAAGATATTTATAATTGGAAAATTTCAATCTTGTGTAATCTAAAGCTCCACCAAAGCAAATTAAACTAATTTATTTTAGCTTCAGTAGAAATGAAGAATACAGAATAGTTGATCTGTATCTTTCTTATACCATCTTTTTGAATCATTTAAGATTCAGACATTCTCAAACCTTCTCATTTTCTAGACTAAAAAAAACTCAAAGCCTTTACATATTCCCTATAGGCTGAGTTTTTCAAACCTTGTGTCCAAGCCTTGTTGGTGCCATTGAGACCCTGTGCCTTTATCTACCACATCCTCCTTTAATTTTAAGTCTAAACCAGAGGCTAAAAGCACAGTGCTGAGCACAGAAGAATAATTAATCTCCTCTGCCATTTATTTGACATGTTTCATCACTTATACAGCCCTAATGAAATCTCAGTGTAATGCACACCACCCCTGACAAGTTCAGTTTGCAAAGCCACTGTGATTCCTGGATCCTTCCTGGCCAGCATGCTGCCTAGCCCATTTATATCTGTACATTTGATTTCTCCTAAGCATAACACTTTACAGTTGTCTTTATTAAATTTCGCCTCATTGATTTCAAACCATTTTTCCAATTCATCTTATGAAATTCTAAATCTGTTCTCCTAACTGTTTATAATCCCTTTCCACTTCATCTTCCAAAAATGCTCAAATTATCCTCTTTGACAGCGATAAATGGATGATGAATACTGAGAATATCGACTAGTAAACAACTTAAGCCAGCCTCCTGCAGGAATTAACTTAATAGTCTGAGAGCAAACAACCGAGCCCAGCTCAACATTTCAGACTGATTTCTCAGTGGGCTGAAGCATTGCCTGTCATCATCCAGGCATTCAAAAGAAATCATTTCTCTGGCATCTGCTTTAACCAAACTAATGCCATCTCATTTCTGTGAATGCTTCTTTCCTCTCCTCTATCCTGTAGTTAGAGTTTTAAATGCTAATATATAGTTTGGTGGTCAGAGTTTCAACAGGGCCTATTTTTACAATCATATACCTATTTACTGCCTTAAAGAACATTATCATTGCCAAAAGTATGGAATTAAGCAGGAATTTTAAAAAATACCTCAAAAAAGAAGTCACTGTTTAAGGAATGAATCTAGCTACACGAGCTGGAGACCCCTTGTCAAGTTTTCAGATGTAAGACAATGCTTCCAAAACCATGTGCTCCCCTAAGCAGGGAAAAAACAAAAACCACCCACCCTCCCCAAGCACACAAAAGACAGAGATAATAAAAGTATACTAAATGATCCATGTGCTTCAAATAAAGCAGAAATGCATCTATGTAGATTAGAAGAAGATTCACTTAGATGAGGAACTATTTCATGTTTGCAAAGTCCCAAAAGAGCAACTATTTTCAGCCAGAAAGCTATGCAAGCTTTGGCTTTGTCAAGAGAGATCAAAATAATTTTATTTAATTAAAGACCTACATGTTCAATTTAAATCACAGAACCTTAGAGAAAAAGCCATATAAACAAACTACAGTTTAATCTATCAAAATTGTGTAGCATCAGCAGTCAACTGTAACATTATACAGAGATCACTTCAGCAGGAGAAGTGCCAGGCTTTTCAGGAGCTATGCTTATCTTCCTCTTGCTGCGTTTGGCACACAAATGCTCAGTTCTTCCTTCCAGTGCCCATTATTGGCACCACTTCTTGACTCTACAACCCCTTAGAATTGCTTCTGGGTTTAAAACAAGAAGATAATGAATAGCACCCCTTCTCATAGCTCAAAACCTGATCTGTGAATTCCCTCACATCCTGAATTTTATACACAAGACACACTAAAGCACCTCTGCTTGAATCAGGAGGGCTTGTGAGAAGCCCAGCTGCAGGTGCCTTCTGCAGCCCACCCAGGATCCAGCAGCTCTGGCCAGGGCAAGGCTGCACGGCACCCAGGCACCCTGCCAGACACCAGGCACAAGCTGCTTCTTGTTGGAAAACACAACACAGGAGAGCCTGGCAGAGGGAAAAATACACTAGCCATGATTTCTCATCCTGAGATGGAGTCCAGGTGTAACTGAAACACGTACACGGTCCTGGGAAACTACCTTGATCCCACCACTTGGGGTGAGCCCAGGCACAATTCAGCTCCTCATTCTTCCACCTTACCACTAAACCTTCTCTGCAGTTTTGGAGACTGCGCAAAGAAGTCTCTAAAATTGTAAACTTAATTTATAAGTCACTTCAGTGTTTTTAACAGTTGTTATACAGTGTTGTAATTTTGTAGTTTGAAGAAAAGCAAAAGCTTTGCATTTCTTTTTCCTGTTTCACGCAAGACTGACCAAGGGAGAACAGTAATGTATCTGTTACATTCTAATAGGAGGCATACATGTATAAACTAAACCCTGTTCCTTAGGGGAGCAATTAAATCCTTATTTATTCACACAAAAAGAGAAACACACATTTCTCACACTTCACTCATACATGTTTTTTCCACAAGTTAGATACCAAAAGTACAATTATCACCTACTACTAACTAACTAAATTATGGTCATCCATACTTCATTTCCTTTGAGTGAGGTAAAATAAAGAAGTATTTGATAATTCACAATATCATGTATCATAATAAAAGTAAGCCTTTTCATGAACCTGTTAGGGAGTTCTTCAAAATGCAGAACAAATAAGCAAAGTCATACAAGTTGGCAAATTTGCTTCAAAAGGATGTTTTAGGTCACGTGAATCTTGCCACTGACAAGTTAAACACAAAATAATGATAAAACAGGAAACACATGAACACTGGTCTTCCTTTTCAATAGTTTCTATTTCATATCACTATGCTTCTGTTTAACAAGGTTTGAAGTCCACTTGCAAAAAAAAGAAAAAGCATCTAGCAAAAGCTTGCTTAGAGTTTAAATAAATTTTCTATTCTCAGTTTCTACAAACTTCATTTTAACTGTTAACAAGTAGCCACCTCAGCAATCACAAAAATCCCAAGAGCACTGCTTCTTCTTGTCAATCACTAATTGCATTAATTATTTTTATTTATTTTACTTTTAAGGTGAGAAACAACATTTATACAGAGTGAGCAGCAAGATAGCCACCTGAAAAGAAATGAAACCCCATTTTCTGGACCAAGCCAGGTTTTTCATTTGTTACATGCTTCATGCCAAGGCTCCCTCAGGCTTCAGGGAGAGCCAGGGCTTTACACCCAAGTTGTTAAACACATATAGTAAAAATTTATCAAGGAGAAGGCTTTCACAAATGTGCAACTAATAATATCCAAAACTACTCTCAGAGCATGTCAGCATCTGCATTAATCTGAAAGGCTGACAGACAAATGTTCAACAGGTCAGGTAGCTGAATATCCTCAACAAAATATCCAGCAAGAGGCTCCTGCTGTGCTGCCTGCCTAACCATACACCACTGCCACTGTCCTGCTCACCCCCTTAGGGCACAGAGCCTTCATCTTGACACCTCCTACCATAAATACCCAAGGCAAAAGTCATTGACTGGCATTACTGGCATCACTGATGACCCATATGCTATGTTACACTCCACAGGAACAACTCTCCCTCCCTAACCTTTGCTTCCATGCTGTTGTCATTATATTGCAAAGGTTCCATATTGTTGTGTCCTTATTGCAAGAGTTTCATACCTCCCCAATGTTCCTCGTAGGCAGCTCCTCTAAGCACCGACTCTTCATTCTTCCCACAGTAGCCAACTGACTCCAGCTCCCCCTCAATCAACCAATCCACTCTTTTATAGCACTCTTCTTCTCATTGGCTACAGCTGTGGCCCATTAAAGTCAGGCCTGTTCCTAATATTTAATAATTAGCCCAGCTGCAACTTCTTAGGGGTAAGATTACTTTCTATACTACCTTTATTTTCTTAAATTCTATCCCCCTACACCATACCATGATTACAGCCACAGCTCGAGAAGACACAAAGCCATGTATCAAGAAACACAGTGTACTTTCCAATCTGTGTCCCAGGCAGATATCTCCACATTTAAATGGAAAATGAGTGAGGAAATCTACTGAGGCATCATCCACACAACCCAAGTGTGGGAAATATTTCTGTCTTCTGACTTCGTGACCAGGAATACCAGGCACCAGAGCATGGTGTTCAGAGAAGGGTGGGAGATGCCTGGGAGCAGTTGGACAATACTCAACAGCCACTGGACCATCCCTGGAAGGAAGCACAGGTATGCAAAAGAAGGGTGTCAGTATCCCATACATGCCATGCATCCTCCAGTCTTCCAAAAGTTTCAAGCTTTTCAAGCCAGTTTGGAAGGTTACAGTATGTTGTACATATAACTGATGCTACATTAGGGTGGATAAATTTGTTCCTTTTTTTTTTCTGTTTTGCAGTTAGCAGACTCCAATGGACCTTTAAACAATTCCATACAGAAATAAGGAGTAAGACCTTTTATCTATCAGATTCACGTCTTCCAAGTTTTATATATAATGTTAGAAAAACTAGGAAACCTGGCAGACTTTAAGAGCATTATGTGAAATATATTCATACTGCACCTGTAGACTTTCAAGTACTGTCATTTTTTTGCTGAACTTCAAAGGACAGAGTCAGTGACTAAAATTGTAGAATATGCTAAGTTGGAAGGGACCCATCAAGATCATCAAGTCAAACTCCTGGCCATGCATGGAACACCCAAAGAATCACACCATGTGCTTAAGAGCATTGTCCAAACAGTCCTTGAACTCAGACAGGCTTGCTGCAGTGACTGCTTCCCTGGACAGCCTGCTCCAGTGCCCGCCTACCTGCCGGGTGAAAAACCTCTTCCTGATACCAAACATTCCCTTGGTCACTGGTCACAAGAGTGAAGAGATTTGTACCTGCCTCTCTGCTCTCCCTTGTGAGAATGCTGAAGACAGCAATGAGGTCCCCCCTCAGCCTCTTCCAGGCTGAACAAAACAAAGTGACCTCAGCTGCTCCTTGTAAGGTTTCCCTTCCAGACATTCACCAGCCTCTTTACCCTCCTATGGATGCTCTCTAATAGCTTAATGCCTTTCTTATATTGTGGTGCCCAAAACTGCCCCCAGGACTCAAGGTGAGGCCACCCCAGTGCAGAGCAGAGCGAGATAATCTCCTCCCTGGCCTGGCCAGTGATGCTGTGCCTGATGTACCCCAGGACATGGGTGGCCCTCCTGGCTGGAGAGCATTGCTGACTCATCTGCAGGGACTATGAGAAGTTTTCCCAGCATCATAATTCCAGCAGAAAACAGTGTTGGTCTTTTGTGATTAGCTAGTTTAATTTTTGGTTCTTCTGCTTTGGAGTTCCCTTGGAATATTTCCAACATATGAATGACATGTACATTCTGTATTTAAAAAAAAAAAAACTGATCCTAATGAGGCACAAATCATCAGGCCAAATGTAACTTCGGTTCAGCCTGGATTATTTGGTCCCAAAAAAGAGAGATGGATGCAAAAAAATCAACCTGGAAGCCTAGGTGTATAATCTTCCATGCTCTAACCACTAAGGATGTCCACGATTACAGACAATTCCTACAAACACAAGGCCCAAATAATTCACCCTTCAGTGAGCAGGAGACTTTCCCAGGGGAGGTGGAAATCACTGCAGAAGGTCAAGAGGCAAAGGTCTGGCCAGTGGCTCAGTTTTCTCCACTATGAACAGAGAACACCGCTGGGATTTCCAGCTGGGTGAAATTCAGCTGACCATGGACAGTGACAGGGATGCTATTAGTTTCCAAGTACCAGTCAAAGAAGCGTGTCTGATTAATTCAATTTTGCAGCCCTTTGAGTGATGTTAGAGGCAGCTGCTTGTCTCAAGATATCAGATTAAAAAAACACCATAAAACCTCCCATGTTCCCACCCACAAATATGGATTTGGATCTATTTACAGAGGCCTCATTCTCAGTGTTGCACTCATAAACAGTAAGGATTATATTTTAAAGTCACAAGAGCCTATGCTCTGAACACAGCTAGAAGAAAGTTCTGCTGCAACACTGGTAATGAGATTTACAAGCAAATGTTCCTACACTACACGTGGACACACATTCCAGTGTAAGGGCAGCTCTGCATCCATTCAGGAGTTTCCAGTATAGGAAAAGATTTCTGTATGAAACCAAAATGTACAGCATATTCTATTTAAAAGGCAATATAGCAAGTCTACTTCCTCCTTTGTTGATTTAAAAAATGCACAACTTCTTTGTCACACTTCATCTTTGGAGAATATAATAGTTCATATACTGCATGTAGTTATTTAAAAAGCTGAAATGCTCAACCTAATTAAATCTTTTTAAAGAAGTTACTTTCGTTTTTCAAATATGCAGAAGTCAACAAAAAGGGACAAGCACATCAATACCTGTACTTCACAATTTTCAGATGTGCTATCAGATGTTGTACAAAACAGTCTTATGATTCTTCATTTTAAAATAGATATTTAATAGTGACTTTAGTTAGTTAGTTTGTTGGTTAAGTAGTTAAACTTGTGCCTTGCATCACAGATGAAATCATTCTAAGTTTTAGCAATCAGCTAATGAGCTTCACATTGGGAAGCAGAAGCAGAAGACCCTCAGCTTCTCTCTTTCCTCCTTCTACAGAAAGAAAAACATTTTAAAGCAGCACAGAGGCTCTTAATCCTACACATGCAGAGGATCACAGGTCCTTCCTAACATGAGGTGAGAGTCTCCTGACCTGTATTATGTTACAGGAATCATGGCAACAGCACCAGAAATGCTGAAGCTGCTCTGTCTGGATGGTGGGAAACTACAGAAGGAACCAGGCCATGAGCAGCAAGTCCTGCTCTCGCATGGAAGGGAACAACAACCAAGACACCCTTGGCAAGCAGAGGTTACTGGTATTCAGTAGTTAAGAAAACCTGGGCAGTCACCCTCCATCGCCCCCAGAAGAATAGGTGGATGTAGAATTAATTTAACACATACTTTTTTTTTATAAATTATAAAGCAAAAAGCATTTCACAGCTCAAAAGAAAACAGATGACAGAGATGTTCCTAGTACTTTATATCACCAAGTTAAAGCAAGAGGATGACAAAATTTAAAAAGAACTGCAACTTTTATATTAATCAGCAAGACATCCTAAGATGAGACCTGGCACCAGTACCAAAAATACAACATTAAGTTACTAAACCAGCATTTTGGACTTGGCTTTAGGCAAGATCCTGAGAAAACAGGTCATCTTCTAGGCTTTGCAAGAAAATTTCAAGGGTTGTACCTCCCTCACAGGCAGGATACTATGCCTCTTAATTATCTTCCAGCTGACCATGGAACAGAAAATGAGGTGTCAGCAGGAAAAAGCTTTTCAGTCCGACTCCACTTCTACAAAACAACAAAGTATCAAACTCCAGCCTCTTGCGGATGTTTACAAAAGCACTACACTGCAATTGCTCTTCTAATCATTCTGAGTGCATACAAGTTTTTTAGGTATTGGTAATAACTTCCATAAAACACCAAATTACATCATTCTGGAAAAAATAACTAACCTTTTAAGAACAGAAAAACAAAAAGAGAAAACTTGGTCTTTGAATTTAAGATTCCTACTACATTTAATTAGCTTGTCTCCAGACCACCCATGTATGATTTTATGATTTACTTGAGAACTCACCATCACAGACAAGTAAACTCCTTTGGCCTCTTGAACTAATCTAGAACTAAATACTTTCTTTTCATAGAACTCAGTGAAGATCATTTACCAGCAGCCATTTACAGAAACTGTTTAGGTTAACAGAGATAAGGCAAACGGTATTTACCAGTCTTTAAGTGAATTTACTCAGCCCTCTATAAACTGTTTTGCTTATCTGATACATTTAGAAAGGACTGACTGCTGGTACAGAGAGACCCACAGCCAATGTGTGGAGTCACTGGTTCCTCAGCCATACCGCAAACCTGCATCAGCAAATGAAAAAAAAAAAAAACTTAAAAAGGGGGAGGGGGAAAGAGAAATGGCTGCACTTGTCACTTCAGTTAGCTGGCTCAGGCACAAACTCAGGCAGAAGCTTGTCACCCTTCCCCAGGGAGGTTTTCTTGCACAAAGTCCAAGTAAGCCACAGAGGCTGTGCTAAACCACCCGTCCTTGTGACTGCTCTGCACGCTTAGCAGCCAAACCACTGCCTCTTGCAGATATGCACCCACCTGACAGCCTTCACTGGCCCTTACATCAGTTGAATTAAAAGCAAAACAGTCTCTGTACAGCTGAAGCAAGTACTTTATTAAACAAGATTAAAGAGACTGGTCCATTTCTGCTCATGTCCAGTCCAGTATGGGGAGGCTTAGGAATACTGCTCCAGTATGAAATACTGAAAAAGTTTTATAAACACCCACAAATATCCCCTTCAGCTTCTTTTCAGCTAATTGATTTTAGACAGAAAGTTGCTTCTTTGTAAAAAAGCAATACTAACTTAAAAGTGACATATATATAAAAGGAATCCCAACTTAGACCTACACAACTTTTTTTACTTCTGTATGCAAATATTCCCATAAGGATGATTCTCCTGACAGCACATCTCAGCTAGAAAAGTGCTATAAGAATATAATTTTCTCCTCTTTTGCAGTGACCAAAATGGAAGTAGTCTCTCACATAATGTTTAATCTGATTTTCTGTACTTGCTAGAGTTGGGTATTTTTCCAAAAGCTTTCTGGCACCAGATCTCAAAGAACACCAACCTTTCGATACACTTTGTTTTCATCATCTTTGGGATCATGTCACAAATTGATACAGTTCAGTAAAACAAAAAAGTGGGGGGGAGGATGGGAAGAGGCAAGGGATAAAAGTGGAAGGGAAGATGAAGTGGCACAAGGGCTCCTCTCCAGACAGCACTACCACTCCCTCTGCACGCCATCATCTCTAACCCACAGAACAAGGTGTTCTGCAAACAGACAGGACAAATCTTGGTCCTTCTTTTCACTGAATGCACAAGTCATAAGCCTTCATGAATAGCAATGTCAACTCCTACTTGAAATGCAAAACCACTTTTTTAATTGTTGCCATGTGATCAAAGGTAAAAACATGAAAAATTATTTCTCAGTAGTTCTCCCTAATGCTGTAAAATTATGATGCTTTCAATTTTAACAACACTTTATCTGAGAAGTTGCAAGCAATTTATTCTCTATATACAGCTCTTCTATTAATTCCACACAGATTTTCTTGGGGGAGAACAATCACCACAGAAGATTCAGATCTTAAAGAATAATCACTTTGCCTTAGGAAGGTATGTATTAGAGAAAATAAAACCTCTTCTTTCTAAAATTTTAAGAGGCTTTTCGGAGAGTATTTGTCTTAATTAATCACTGCTATATAAAAACAAATTACTGCAAACTATACTGGGATCCAAGCAGTTTTCAAGGGTTGGGATAATCTGTACTTGGCTGAGTGCCCATGAACATCCTCCAGGTCTGAAACACCAGAGCAGTGCACACTCGGTTCTAAGATACAACAAAGCCTTTGGAGAGTTAAGTGACTGCACATCTGAGTCACTGTCTGAATGAGACATTTTGGCCTTTCACACACTTCTCAGTGCCAGAGACTCTGGATTTCAGTGAGGTTACAGCAGAGAGAAGACGAATCAAAAACAAAAGGTGCTGCAAAAGCAACAGACTCAAACTTTTCTTACCGTAAACTTTTAAATATTACTCTGCAGGCAGCTCCATTACTTTCCATCCATAACAATTCAAGTAAAGTTAATAAAAGATAACAAGTATTGTCATTTAAAAGGAGACAAAAAGGGGAAGCTGTGACTCCTCCAGAGAAGATGGAAGAGATTTGGTACTGAAAACACAACAACTGACTATATTTGGAGTCAAGGCTTTACAGTAACAATTCATGCTCTCATTTAAAGATTAAACCTTGCTTTTGTTCCAGAATCCTAGTTGTGGAGATCCTATTTCCTAGACCTGAGGAGAGGTGGCAGGGAATACATATACTCTAAGTTAAGAAAAAACCAAAACTGTACAAGTAGAACACACATGTATGCATGCCAAATCCAATGCTTTCACCAGACAGGTAATAACAAGTGGCACTATTCTGACAGCAATATTGACTTAACAGATTGGAGCACCAGATTCCAAATTAGAAGAATAAAATGCCATTTGTGACTTTGCTGCTGGGATTTTGGAAGACTTATTGTAAGGAAAATAAAAGTCAACATTGGATTATATTCTGCACAAGAAGAAATAAACATGATTTGTGACAAATCTTCCTGGCTGTTTTACAAGGCATAGGAGTGAACAAAACCAAAAGGGAAGTAAAAGGAATACCACTGACCTCACTGCACTTTTCTCCTGGGAGAACTAGTGGGCCTGCTTCCACTATTCTTTAAGAAAACCTTGAGGTAGTTTTTGTACATCAGCATACAAAAGGCAACCTTTAGGGGAGGGGACTGTACACCTAAAAAGAAAAAATAAACAGCCAGCAAAATCGGAAATTCTCAAAAAGAGATTAAAAAAACCTGTTACAGCCTGTTAGGGAAGACAGACTGCACAGCCCAACAGGGCAGGGCACATCACTCAGCCAAGCATGAAAGAGAAACCCTCAGTTCTCAAGGAAGACAAAAGCTACATGGCCACACATCCACACATGAGGGCATGATTTTCTAACAGTATTTGTTTTCACTTCTTGTTCTTACATCGTCCTCTTTTTGCAAAAAACATGAACTGAATTTTTTTAAAAAAGGCACTTCACTTTTGGTACAAGTTACATGAAACCACCCAGGTTTAAGCAGACTATAGACTGCATGAGAAAAGGAAAGGTCAAACAAATGTTTTACACAGGTGCACAGAGCATAAGATCTAGGATCACCCTTCATCCAAGCAGGAAAAAGGAGGACTTTATTCCACAATTTCAGTCTACCTGTAAAGCAAAAATCCATATCCTCTTGCTGTGGCTATTGCCCTCGTGCCAGGAAAGCAAAACCACTTACAACAGCCTCATTTTAGAGCTCCAGACACCAGCATAAAAAGTTCTACAAGATCCCCAGCAAGGAGTAATCCAAGTTTCTTTGACTACCACTGAGTGGGCACATTCTCTAATGCCTCCTGCAACAGATGCCTGGCAATCCAGTTACAGGAGAACACCATCTATTAGTGCCACCCAATCCTCTCCAGTTTCATGCCCTGGACTCAGTCCAGGTATGCCCAGTTTAGAATCTGGATTCAATTAAATGAGTCTGTAGTCATGCTTTAGAAGGTTTTCTGTGAACTTTGCCTATCAGACAGGAAATACTACAGGTGTAATTATTCTGGGATACCTTATTATTTCCCATTGGACGGACTATCAGGATCTGAAACAAGAAGCAGGACTAGTGTCTACAAAGAATTGGCCTTTTTAGCCAAGCATGGCACCAACTGATCACAGCTCTTGCACACAACAGAAACAAAACAGATCAGACCAACAGGTCTTGGCCTGAAACTCCTCTGCATCTCACACCTACAGAAAATTACATGGATGAGTACTTTTTTGTACAGGCTGGTCCTGGCCATTTGAGGTGTCCTTCCAGAGAGGCCTTTCCAGCAAATCTGTTCCAGGATTTTCTGCTGCTCAATTCCATTCACTGGATCCGGAAAAGGTTTTAGACTCTTGACAGACAAGCCCCTAAAACAGAATTTGTTAGTTTCAGTAGACATTGGAGTGTTTGGTTTTGGCCTGTGAACTTCTTCAAACTTTGCTCTTTTCTCCTGTTTCATTTCACTAGGATATTCTGCAACTGTCCACATGGCAAACCTCACATAGCAGATAAAGAAGTTCATATTTTATTCATTTTTGCCAAGTACCTTAGATAAAAGCAAACCCCACATGAGATTAGCAGACAAATGAGGATGTAAACTTGAAAGGCCAAAATATATAAGGCTGCTACAGTGTGTGTGTATGTGTACATAATAAGCTTTACTATAATCACGGTATTGTAAATATTTCAAGTACCCTGATTACAGAAGTTGATGACATGCATTCCAGTCATCACTACTTTCTTGGTACAGGAGAAAGGCATGACATTAAACAGTCCATACTAACACAAGTTTTATAGCAGTTAGGCCACCAATGCAAGAAAACATCCTTTTTTTTTTGAAGACTCCAAATTTGCTTATAAAGGGAAAGAAGAAAAATGCAAATATGCATATTTTTTGCATAATTATGCATATACAGATGCATAATTTTTCTAAGATGTTTGTTGATTTGGGGAGAAGGGTTTGTATATCTTAGGTTTGGCTATTTTTTTCCTTTAATAATTAAAAAGCGTTCAGTTAACTCAGGAATTAGAGTTAGTAACCTGTTACCCAAGGCTCCTACAGGCTTGAAAACAGGCAAAAAGTCTTCTAAAGCTTCAGAATCTTTTCAGTATGCGGCAAAAAGTATTAATGCTTTTGCCTCTGCAACACCTGCCTGGCGACACACTACCCACAGCTATTTCCCTATCTGAATGGGAAGTTAAACACTGCAGAGGAAATTAGTAGAGTTTCAAGAAGAAAGCTTTTAACACTCACCTTTCCCTTACAGAGTGGTTCTGGTTCACATACTCCTCTCCATCTGCAGTGCCACTGAACCAGAAACAGGCACTCTTACAAAAGCAGGGGATGCTATTCTGTCAGAAACTAACTAGCAGCATGCCTTGTGTTTACTGTCTAATCACAAACACCCAGGATTTTTCTATTTCCAGTTCTACAGTAAAGTTTAGGAGCACCTTTTGATCTCAGGAAGATGTTCATAGGATAGTACAGTCCTACTGTGAACAAACACATTACCTATATGGACCATTTTTCTGACGGTTTCTTTGAAGAGAAATTAGACCTTTGACAGAGACTTCTACAGTGCTGCAGATACACAAACATGAATAAATAACTAACTATCCTCTCTGGGTCATTTATCATACTCAGCAGTTCTCACTACTGAAGGTAGTGAGAACCTTTCCTACTCACTACTGAAGGTAGTGAGAACCTACTCCTTTCTCCTTTCAATTACCTAAATGTGGGGATGCTGAAGAAGAAAACAAAAGGTAATTCAAACTCCTCTTGTGACTTTTCCCTAACTTCAAGCAGCATCCTTTCTGATGGTTGTTGTATACTGAACCAATAATAAATTCAGCCTGTTGCTTTCCCAGACTCCTACAACACAGAATATTTCAGAGCTTCTTTCATGGGGATGTATGTTTGCCCTAGATTTTAATTTATGTTATCATTTATACTACACCAAGGCAATTCATGCTTTAAATTACAGTATCTGTCTCTTTTTCCTCAAATGTATCTAATCAACTGAGCAACCCTGGAAGCTACACTTCCAAAACAAAATATTAGCTCCATTATCCATATTACTCATCCATGAAGGTGATGCCACCTACAGAACATGCTCAAAACTTCTAATATGGCTGCTCTACTAACTTTTCTGAAACAATCAGCATAATTCTGTCATACTCTGAACTTTTCCAGATGCTTATATTCATCTTCTGTTACCCATATCAAGAGATTCCCTTATCTCAGGTTTGATTTTAGATTAACACATGCAAGATTCAGTTTAAAGGGCAACTTAGGTTTAAAGGGCAACATTCACCCTCATAAGGAAACAAACATGAGAAAGCAGCAAAGGAAAAATATGCCGGGGAGTGTCAGTGCTGAAAGACAACTGCCATCCCTCTCAATTTCAATTGTCATGCCACTTTGAAAAAAATCTAAACCAAGGACTAGGGAAAGATAACTACTTCCTTCCAGTAATTAGAACATAGACCTTTCTGAAAGTCATATTAGAAACACTGGCAGTAACTATGGAAGATTTATATAAAAGCTTTCTTTCCCTTTTTCTTACAGTTGTCCAAAGTGAAGTAGAGTGCTCATACTATCTGTCCTGCTTCCAAGCTGCACCAAACGCCAGAGCTGCACATGCTCAGGAGATTCTGAAAATTCTCAAGAGTGATCTGTGCAAATCTTTTGCCAGCAACACTACTAGCTACATATGGATGCATTAACTCATAAATATATTTATCTTTCCAATGCAACATATCTTGCTGCTATGCCAAGATAATTAGTTACATGGTGGACCCTCAATCACACAAAGCATTCTTCCTGTAGAACACCTTATTAGCAAACATAACTTTGCATTTTTAAGGGAGATTTCTCTATTTCATGTTCGGTTAAAAGGTGTCTGAACTGATCAAGCGTTTTAATTATCCACTTAAGAGAGCTGAGTAAAAGGTGATCACAGAAGGGTTGAGGTTGCAAGGGGACCTCTGTTGGTCAGCTGCTCCAACCACACCTGTCCTCAAGCAGGGCCAGCTAGAGCCAGCTGCACAGGGCCCCATCATGATGGTTTTTGAATGACTCCAAGGATGGAACTCCACAACCTCTGAGCAACCTGTGCTAGTGCTTGAAAAGCAGAAAGTTATTTACTGTGAGAGCTGTCAATTAGTGCCCATGACCTCTTGCCCTGTCACTGGGCACTACTGAGAAGAGCTTGGCTGCCCGTTCTCCATTTCCTACAATGAGCTTTCATGTAGCCAGATAAGGCCTCTCTGAGCCTTGTCTTCTCCACACTCAGTGGCCCTAGCTCGCTCAGATTTCCCAGGGCCATCTCTGTGCACCAGTACTGAACTTGTTCCAGTATGTCCATGTTTTTCTCATACTGGGAAGACCAGAACTGAATCCAGCACATCAGGTATGGCTTCACCAGTGCTTAGCAGAGGATTTACCTCTATCAACCTGCTGGCACCAATTGTCTTTATGCAGCCCTGAAGGCTCTTGGCAAACTCTCTAGCACAACCCATAAAAACCTCTGTCTCCATAAATCAAGGGGTGAAGGCAAAGAGTCTAACACACTTTCAGAAGCCAGAGCAACTGATCTAAAGGGAAACATCAAATGCTGGAAATCAACAGAATAAACAACAATAACCAAAAAGATATCTGCAGAGTAACTTGCTGATGGGCAGTACTTCTGAGATCAGCCAAGGTTATACCAATAACCTACAGCAAAATATTATCTGTTACAATAGGATACAAGATGTGAGGTTAAGTGTACAGAAAATTCACATGCATTTAAGATTTCTGTTAATGACAGCGATATCCCTCATCTTCTCTGTGGTAAACAAACAGTATTTACATGTGAGGTAAGTCACCTGAGAGTCAGAGCTCCAGGGAAGGAACAGTACCTTGTTAAATAGATTAAAGTATGCTATTCCCTAATGTACAAGCTCTCTATATGCATAAATTAACTTCCATGTACTTTCACATGTCCCACAAACTGTAGGAGATATGGACCAATTACCAAGAGCCCAGCAAAGTGCCATAAAGATGACTTATGGGACCAAGGCATCTCTCCTGTGATGAAAGGCTGAGAGAACTGGGGCTGACCCAGATGATCTCCAGATGGTCCCTGCCAGTCTTAACTATCCTGGGCTTCTGTGAAGCTGTCAGAGCTTGTGCTTTTTCATTGAGAGTGACTGAGAAAGGTACTTTGACACATCATTCATAAAAATTACAGATACACTATTTCTCCAATGAAGTGGAAAGAAGATTTAATGATCGGGGGGGGGGATGCAGGGGGGAACCAAAAAACCAAATCAAACCATACCCGATGAGGTAGTCAACAGCCCAGAAGCTAAAACTGATCTCTCAACTGAAATGAGTGCAGGTTTCTCCCCTTTTGTAGTACAAGTATGGGATTTCTTTTGAGTTCACTTCTTTCCTACAACTACCAAAAGTAACCTTATCTCAGGATGCTCCAAACACAGCATCCTCAAGTCATTTTCCCCTCCTTCTTACTGATAACATAACTACAGATTAAAAGGTGTTATGGTTAACAAAAACTATAAGCACTGTATCTCCGTAAACTTTTTTTTTTAAATATGGAGAAAGTTCATTCTCTGACAACCTAAATCAAAATTAGGGGTATACACACAGAGTATATGACTAACTAAAAATTTCACCAACTGCCTTTGCCAGTTCTCTGCTTGTTGAAAGTAAAGTTCCCCAGAAGTTACCACTCAGCTTCCTGCCCTGCTGTACAGGCACCTCCAGGATACTCACCTGAGCCAACAGAGCTTGTGAGGCAAAGCAGTACCAAAACAGCTCTCTTTGCATTTTTGAACTACCTTGGTTCTAAATTCCCTTAAGTAACACTTCACTGCACTGAACATACACACCCTTGCCCACTGTGCTCTTCATTTCTTCCTCCCAAACTCTCCACCTGTCATCCCAATACACCATGTTATGCCATTAGGCTCCCCTCTAGGAATCACAGACACCACCACCCGGGTGACACACAACAGCAGGTTTCTCAGGGAAGTGAATAATGCTCTACATCTTCGGTACTACCCATAAGTTACTCTCTTATAGCTGAAAAATAAGTTAAACAGATTTTATTTAAGGTGACCCAAATGTGTTCATAACTAAAGAAAACTTCTTTATAAAGGGACACAGAAAGAACACATATACATGAAGTCTTCTGCTTGTTTTTCCAACAATGAAGAACAACCATATGCACATACACAGAACGCATTTTAGACTACACTTCTGAAGAGAGAGCAACAGTGAGGCAAACTTTCTTGGCAAACCAGCCACCTACAAACAGACAAGTTCATCCTCACTTGGTAAATGAGCATTGCAAAGTAGTAAGGCACTTAGCTCACTCTTAAAGTAAGTGCTAATGCTGTAAAAGATCAAATATAACAAAGTAGTTTAAACCAAAGAGAAATCATGCACTGAAAAAGGAAGGCCAAAATAAGAAATCCTAGGATGACAACTTGATTCACAGTTTACGCAAGTTAATGAAAGACTCCAACTCCCACAGATTTCAGCGGGTTATGAAACAGGTCCTGCAGAGGGAAATGTTCCAAGTCACAAACAGCAATGCCGTATTTTGATACATAATTGCCACCAGTGCCTCTGAAGAAATCCCTGGTGTAAAATAGAGAACAAATACAGTAATCTTGCTTTCTCATTTTAAAAATGGCATGAAAGAAACAACAAAAGAAAGTTATTGAAGAGAACTAGATTGTTCCCAGCTGTTGTCATAAAATACTACAGCTGTTCATGTCATTGCAGCTAATGACCAGTTGCACTTTTTTAAAGACTGTAACACAGTATGACCATTGTAATCTACATCAAACTGAAACTTGGCAAGCATCATGGAAAAAAGACTAAGAAATTATTTAAATCCTATTTTATTTTCTAATTTCTGTTCATGGGTTGGTTTTGAGTGTTTTGGGGGATAGGAAGGGATTTTGCATGAATGATTCTTTATTCAAATTGTCAATTATGCTAAACTACTTACAAAATCATGGTAAATAACAGGTATTAAATTATCAAAATTGTCTTTTCCAGTAATAAAAAGATAATTCAATTAATAAATCCTGGTTTGGTTTGTTTTTTTGGTTTTTGGGGGTTTTTTTGTTGAAAAGAGGTGTGCTGCCTGAAAGTCTCAAGTTGAAAGATGATGATGAAACATCTTTTCTCTGGAGCCAAGAACAGGGTAGGCATCACCATCTAGAAGCTTTTAATTGCTTTGTTAACTGAACTACACATGACCAAATCAGACTTTTTCATAAAGATTCAAGTACACAAATGCAAAGAAAAGGTTAAAATAGAAAAATTCATATATATATACACATATAGATGCAGGAATAGTTTTCAGATACAGCTCTCTCCAATGGAGCATTACTCCTTGACATATGGAGAAAAAGCTAGAGGAAAGCATGTGTTCCCGCATAAAATCTCCACAGAACTTGAAACATACTACTTCAACTAACTTCATGGAATTTCTCAAGAAAATGAGAGAATATAGGTTCCTCTCTAGCAATGTGTCCTCCCCTCCAAGATCATCCATACAGAGCTATAGACCAGAAAGAAATCACAATTCTGCACTGCTTTTTATCTTCCTTATAGTTACCAAGAAAATAATTCATGAAGAAAATTAGAAGTCATTTTACCACATTCTCCACTTTAAGACACAAAAACACTGCCAGAGAAATTCCAAATACTTCGGAAAGATGATGACCTAAACATACACTGCTTTGACCTATTTTCCTGGCAGGGGCCTGGGACTCTGTAACAAGTAACAAACACAGCTGCAACAAAAAACCTATGACAATGAAACTTACTGATCCAAAGGAAGAAATAATTGCTAAACATGTACTTATAGCCAACTTAGCAACAGATAACAAGTTAGAAGCTGAGACTCTTTTCCTCACTTTGGGACATCTATCTAGACTGCAAAGGATTTCTTTCCAAATGATGGTTACTTCAAAACACAAACAATCCTGAAACTTTATGCAGCAACACAGTTACTTATCTGCCACTATCAGAAAAAAAAAAAAAAAAGTGGAATTGTAAACCCTACCTTCAAATACAAAAGTCTAAATTAAAAATAAAAATCTTATCACACACAGCATGAGGCCAAAACTCTAGTTTTGGATAGTTTGGATTCTATTAATTAAGCCTATTGAACAATGCCCAGAGTGACTGTTGTAAGACTCTCTGTAGCCTCACATCTGCATAAGCCATTATTAACACATGTTATTTTCACCATTCCAATCAGAAGTTCAAAGTGCACTTCCTTTCTTATAGCAACATTGTACAAAAAGATCAAGTCTGCACAATTAGGAAGTATTAGATGAACATCGTAGCAGAATTTGCTCCATAGCAATTTGGGGTGGGTTTTTTTTCCCCCTTCAGCTCTGCATTGTGCAAAAGTCAAGATAATTCAAAATATTTTGGCCAACAGCAATCTGATGCCATAAAATGCCTAAGCTGAATGCCTCTAAATGATGGGATGGAGAAAAAGAATATAGGATAGAATACTGTTACACCAATATCTGTCTCCATCAGTACATGTTTCATCACATTACAGCACTTTTTAATTTTGAAAGCTTGATTTTATTAACCCAGATATGCCTTTCTCAAAGATGAAAAAATTGCTGCTGCTTTTCTCAAAGATTTTATACAACCCTTTCAGCATGGTTTTTTCCCTTTCTTTTCCACAAAGGTTTGGTACAGTCTCCATACAGACTAGGTTCTGCACCTTTTAATCCTAAAGTTCAAGGTGGGGGTTTTAAAATCCACTCATCTGTGGTGAACCTCAGGATTCTTCTCAAGTATTACCAACTTCACCAAGTCTTACCCTTCATTGCTAACTAACTCCCATGTCTGATTATAAAAGCACCAAAGCAGGAGGGCCCATACCACCTCCCTTCCAAGTTAACCGAGAACACGCTGTTCATGCTGGCTTTCCAAACCATACAAGTTGAAACTAACAGTCATACTATGAGTGTTCAACATAAATTGCAAGAAACCTGCAAGCAGCAGCTGAGCTGCAGAATAGAGACATGCTTCTGTGACAAGCTGGGTAGAGCTTGAGCAGCACACTGACAGTGGAGCTATTCACTGAAAAGAAAGCTACAGTCAGCAGCTGGCTGCAGAGTTACAACAGAAGTCTGAGAAAAGACAGAATATACTCCCCCTGTTCTCACAGGCTCCCCCAGGCACCTACAGATGCACCAAAAGGAAAGATACAGTGTTTCATGAACCTCTGCCATTAAATACATGCATCCAAATCACTCAAATCTACCAGGCAGCACTTAGGCTCATCATACTTAGCAATAAGCAAACAAGCATAAGAGCAATGAGGAAAGAAGAGTTTTTAGAAATTCAGGACAGGAATAGCCAGGAAAAGGGCATTTTGAAACATGAGAAGGGGAAAGCATTAAAAACCCAACTTGATGACAAGTAAAAGGAGCTGCAACAGAAGTTCAGCACAGCTTTTAATTACAAGTAGAATGAAGTTTGATTGATAGACAGTTTTCAAATGAAATGTTTTTGAAAACTGGTTAAATACACCCTAAAGGATGCTATCTACACCTTAGACACAAGCACCCCAAGACACAAAAGAACTAACTTCTAATTAAAACCACCATTTCTAATGTGTGGCGTCTTTCCACTCTGCTTCTTTTCCTCTCCAGCTCCAAACATAAATGGTGTTAGTTGACAATTAGCTGGAGATGATGCTGGCATCCTAAATCAATCTTAAATAAGACAGTCATGTTCTCCTCATACAGCAGTGTTGCTGTATCAAACATTACCATGCCTAAGCTCTCTTATAAACAGAGATTAAAACACATAGATGACTGTCAAGGAGGTACTACTCTGGAGGTGTTATTTCAACAGTGGCAGCTTTCTGGGGGAAGAGTAAATAGGGTGGGAATTAGTCCAGATTTTTAACCTTTAAAAGAATGATTTACCATCATAATAGCACTTACTGTCTTCCCGGCTTTCCACACATGATCTCTGGTCTCTTCCTTCACTCAGTAATTATAGGAAACCATTGAGTATGTACCTGGAGTACCACCTCCAGCAATTACACATCTCAATCTACAACCCAAGTGGCAGACCACTCCGTGAGCCACACACTTAGATGAATGTGCACACTTAGGCTGCACATGCAGTATAATGGTTTACAAAACTGGGGTGATATTTTATGTCTATTCAGTAATGGTGGAAAGTGATCTTTTACGGGAGAAAGTCAAAGTAAATGACTGATTATCAGAAGAGGAAATTATTTGAGTGTTCAGCTGAAGAATGATTGTGAAATCACAGCCTATATTTGATTCATGAAACCACATACAAAAGAATATAAGAAGGTACCTTTTCATGAAGATGATTTGAAGTGGCTTTTACTTCAGAAACTTGTGGCTTCTTTTATGGCATGCTTACAGTAAGTGTTAAGCAGTATCTCTCCATCTTAAAATACTTTTAAGGAAGTACTTTTTTCCACATTCCTTGAAGCTATGAAGAAGAAACTAATCCCCACTATAAACTGCTTTAACATCACTTAGAAGCCTAAAATAAGTTAATATTCACACTTAAATAGAGTAGCAAATTTAACTTATAGTCCTGCTTTTGTACTATAAGTAGGAGCCACTCAGCAAAACATAAGAAAATGGAAAAAAAAAAAACCAGGGAAGATGAGTTGGCAGTATCCAGGTTACAGGTACTTATTTACTGACATTACCCAAAATTACTTTTGATAGAAAATCCCTTTAGAAATACCTGTCAGAAAACACTGTGCAGAGTTCTAGAAGCCTAGAACTACAAAAAAGATAATTTAAAATACCAAGTTAAATAAATAAAGGTAAATATATTTTACACATGATCTTCCTGCCACAACCTGCACTGCAATGCAAGCATATCCACGCAACAACTATCATCTCTAAGTGGGATACATGTGATGGAAGTAAATACCATTCAATTTGGGTATGGATAACAGAGAGAAAACAACTGTTCTCTTCAACATCCCCCTATAGAAAATGACCTCAACTGGCTCATATCTTCCAATTAAGTTAAATGCTGATATCATTCAGTATGTACTCCTATTTCAAGATTACAAACAGTGGTATTAAAAGCACCAGCTCCCTACTCAGGCTCAGTCAACAGAAGGCAGCTTTAGCCAACATGGAATTCAGAAGCATACAAAAGGTTTTTAACACACAAACAAGGCAATTTTGTGCCTCACTTCACATCAGTCCTACGACTCAGCACACTCAGCAAGCCACTCATCATACAGAGCACAAGAAAAGCCTCCCACCTATGCAGTGCAGCAATAACTCTGTAAGAAAGGCACCCTTCAGCAAGTGCACAATTTTCCTCTATGCCTATACAGCAAAAGACTTGTTTCACTAAAGGGCTTATTTACAAAATGATCTTAATGACTAAGAGGCTCAGTGAGTTCATAAATTAAAACAAATCACCAGCTTTATTACACATAGTCATCAAAGACTGTACTTTGGTTTTGTTTCAGTTTCTCAGCACCACACTCATAATCCCTCACGAGCGTTACACACATCCCACATACACACACAGGTTTGCACAATGTAAAACATACAAAGACTGCAACACCTAAGTGTCATCCAGCTGATAAAATCTATTTATCTTACAAGTATTAACTTAGTTTGGACATGAGGTAAGAACAAATCAGTTACATACATAAGAAACCATAACACAGCAATGTTGTTTTCTGTCCTAAACAACCATAATATCTCTCCAAGTATATTCAACTGTTTTCTGCTCCTAGGTGCCTCTCACACAGCTTGTTTCATAAAGGTACCTGGAGATTTGCAACTATGGAGTACTAAAACTGAGGTGGACGTACACCTGCTCCTTCAAATGAAGGTAATAGTGGACAAGGAACAGAATCAATCCCCAGCTGTACCAGTGCCACCTTTCTGGCGTAGCTGTGGGTGGATTCTCTAGTTAATAGTACACCTTGAACCCAGATGCAGTCTTCCTCAGGACAAGCAGTATACCCCTAAGTACTACAACAATAAATTCATTAAAGTCAGCTTTCCTATGCCAACAGAAACAGCTACAAAGCAATTCCTTCTTTTTCCTCATGAGGATCAGACAGACACAATCTTCAGCATCCTCAAAAGAGAGGCCTATCATCCTTTACTGCATCAGACAGTTAAAACTATTTAAGTAACCCTTACAGTCCCTGTCATAAATAAGCAATACCCAAATTTACACCAAAATATACACCAAATCCACCAACATTACAGATGTTCAGGTCAACACAATTGCTCAAAAAACACTGAAGCACTTGCAGGACACATCTATGCTGGAAAAATTGAACTCGATTCAGAGAGAGACAGAAGCAGGCTTCTGCAATTCACCAGTGCTGGATTCCAGCCTGGAGCACAAGCCTTTGGTGAATATACACAAGTCTCCCTGGACTAATGGGAATTACCAATGAAGTTTAGAGTTTCCATTATTGACAGCAATTTTACCTCTCACAAATCTGAAATTAACACTGATGGTGAGATATCGATTGTGAGCTGGCATTCATATTACATTACAAACAACTGTCAGCCTGCACTTTAGGAGAGCATTAACAATGACACAGTTTGAAATCCAGAGACAGCAGTGTCTGGTTTTATGGTGTGTTGTCAATTGCTGATATAACCATGTACACCTCCCCATGCAACGCACAAGAGGAAAGGACAACACCAAGGATCACAAGCCATGGCTACAGCCCTTCTAAACAACTGAGACAGAATTATTTCATTAAAACTCCACTTCCAATAAAAAAGCACCAAACAAAAAAACCCACACAAAAGCATACAACCATCTGACCTGCCCAGAAAAAGAATCAAAACAATTAGTGTACCTAACTAACTGCAAGATGTCCAAGAAATACTGACTTCGCTTTTTTTGTACTACTACTCCAGTTGACTGTCAAAGGTTTTACTTAGGATTACTATGCTTTAGTGCAGTATTCCTCAGAGGCACTAATGCAACACAAAACACGTTGAGGAGGTCAAGTAACATGATATATGGCTTTTCCTTCCCCCTGGGTGGGGTTCAAATCCTGCTAATGTCAGTAGTGAGCAAAAGCTGTTGACATCAGGCAGCTGAACCATGTGAAATGAGCTACTATCCTCAGTCCAGTTTTCCCTGGACAGGTATTCCTACCTTCACAAGAACAACCAAGCCTACACTCTGGCTGCCAAGTCTCAGGAGTTAGAAACAGCATGGATAAGGAATAGCTTCCTCAGTCCTGAAGAAAAACACTAACTTTTAAGACAGGTCTGTTCAAGTGAAAGCTGCACCATACCACTAACAAAAAGGCAAGGAATTTCAATTAATTATAAGCACCTCAAGTCAGCACCTCCTGCAACAGTATGGTGTCCTGAGCCTTGATCCTGTAAACTTCTGAATGCACCTGAATATACAGTTTATCATATTTGCAGTCAAGAGACCAAAGCGTTGCTCTTCTACAGCATGACAAAATTCAGAGTAAAGATGAATTGTGTAATTTGCATCACAACATACATACCACCTTCAGGAGAGCACCAGAGTAAAATGAAAGTACCCCTCAAACCATAACTGCATTCTCTGGATTAATTTTACTTTTTTCTTTAGCCCAACAAAACAGACAGTTTTGTCAATTTTAACTAGAGTTAATTTGCTTCTGGAAAGTTACCATTACACACAAACCTGAATTTCATCTTTACACTTCTTATTGTATGACAGTGTAAGATATGCATAACAACGCCAGAAGACCAAGACATTAAAAACATTAGGGGCTCCCAAGCCTTTTTCCCCACATCCCAAAAGCATGTTTTATTTTTGAGTCAAATCAGTTCAAGCACAGTTCAGATAATTCAAAAAGCAAAGAAAAATGAGTATGAGATTAAATCCTCGCCTATGAAAGAGCTCCACTTCTCCATATATTCGAGCGTTTTAAGCACGAGAAGCAAAAAACAAAATCAAACCCACAGCAACCCCCCGAAGAAGCAGCTCTCAGCCACAAGCAATTTGCACAAAGCTGCTGGAAATGTAATCCCCCCAAGCCCATCCCACTGTTACGTAACAGTGCCAAGCCAGGATTTTTCACCAGCCAGCTCAGAGTTACTGTTAGTAGGAAACATCTCCTCTCACACACCAGCAATCGAGAGGATTTAAAAAAAAAAAAAAAAAATAAAATCAAACCAAAAAAATCCCACACAGGCAAGCAGAGGGAAAAATTTAATCCAGAGACTACATCCATGTTAAAGGCATTTCCTTTAAGTAAGGTTTTATATGATATTCTAACTTAAAAGAACTAGCTTGCTTTCTCAGGTTACACTTTACCAGTGTTACAGTACCTGTTTTTTCTCTCTAAAATAACAAGACTTCAACTACTTATAGAGGTCCTTACAATGTAACTTTTAATTTAATTATTCTGTGTTAATTTAACATTGCAAGCCCATTTCAGTTGTTCATCTCAAGAGGGTAAAAATCATGTCCTATATGACAGAAACAACCAGGTGATCTTTCCTTTATTACCATCAGTTTCTTGACTTCCTTAATGTCCATAGGAAGGCAGTGTGAAGTGCCTATGATGCAGCAAAGAATAATCCTATGAACAATCACTTGACTGTGTACTACACTCTTCAGATGCTATTTTAAGACCTTAAAAGGATTTCAATATTTAATAGATGCCTGAACCAGTTAAGCAGATCTTCACATCTACACTGAAACACTGACATTATGAGACAAACAGTTAGCAGGGGCAATGGACACCCAAGCAGCATCTATGTTCTTTTTGTTCAAGACTTGAAATCAGTTTAACCAAGTTGATTTCTCTCTGAGCTGCATTATAAAAGTATTTAACTACACATACTGCTAAGTTTTCTTAGAAATAGTGGTTTTATATGTTTGAGACATTTACACGTGGGAAAAACACAAAGAGCAATTGCTGACAAAACACATTTAGATGAGCTGAAAGTACTAAAGGTTTTGTAAATACTGAAATAATTCCTGTTCATTACAAACATTGTCTTAAGCCAAAGGAAGCTGGCCACAGCAAAGATCAGGACGTTTAGTCATGTACTAGGACCACGCAGATTAAAAAAATTGAAAAAAAAAAAAAAAAAAAGAGATACCCCATAATCTCCTAACAGGATGGCCATTTTTAGTTTCTACAGGAGACAAGTATCAGCTAAACACAGGCTTTAAAGCCTACTCTTGGGGTGATATAATAGACTGAAGCTTAAATTGTAAATATTCCAGATATTACAAGTCAAAGGTGAATTTTAAGCTATTTTCTTAAAAGTCTTGCAATTATGTTTCCTCCAATATTGAATACCTACACTTTCCTTTGGAGGGGCATAAAATGAAGTAAGAGGGGAAAAGGCGTAAGATGGTAAATGTAAATATAAACACAAAACCATAAATAACACATCTTCCCAAATAATATTTACACTGAGTGTTTCAATCTGGCATACACTCATGTAAATAGAGAAGTGTATGTATTTCAAGGCCATTCCCATTTCCAGCTTTCCCAGGATCTGAACACATCCATGCTGCACCTCGGATCTGTGCTGTCCACCGTAGCATACGGGTTACAACCTAACTGGATGAAATACACTAGAGCTGGCTACACTTGGCTGTGCGCCCAGTGCGGAAGGAAAGAAACAAACAAAAAACAAACAAACAAAAACCCCAGATCACTAAATACACGTGCACTTCCTACACACCGAGAAATGCACATGTGCAATTTACATCAGGCATCACCCCAGTAAAGAAAACCTTGGTCTGTACTGCGGAGCACAACGTGCTGTCAACCCAAACTCTCATCTGTTTATACGGCCGAGGCTGGCAGCACACGCGTCCCACCGAAGCACAGAAAAGATCATGGAGCCCACCCGTGTTTGTGCCGAGCACCCTCACGGCCATCCGCACGCACACGCGGGAGCACGGACAGGGTACGCCCGCCGGATAACTTCACATCCTAGCAGGCCGGGCCGTCAGCAAGAGACGGCGATGGAGGAGGAGGAGAAGGAGGAGGAGAAGGCGGAGGAGGAGGAAGCAGCCTTCGCCGCCTCCCACAACGCCCGCGGCCCGCTCCCCCTCGCCCGGCATCCCCGCCGCGGGTGCCGCGGGGGCGGCCCTGCGGGAGCGGGGCACGGCGGAGCCGAGCGGCGCAACCGGTCCCCAGCAGCGGCGCTCGGTGTGGGAGCGCAGCCCCGGCTGCTGGCGCGGGGAGGCTTCCAGGCATCCTTGCTGCATGCGGGGAGCGGAACGGCAGTGACAAGCGGTGGCGGCGGCGCTGCCTGCGGGGGGGCTCCGGGGAGCGCGGTCCGGAGGAGAAGGAGGAATGGGGGATGCCCAGAGGAGCGGGCGGGCTGGGGGAGGGGGCCGAGCCCTGCCCTCCTCTCCCCCAGGCACCGGGGCGGGTGAGGAAGCTGGGGCTCCCCCTCTCTCTCACGCCAGCCCTGTGCAGCGCCTTCAAGGCGGAGGGGGGGGGAGGCGGCGGGGGGAGGAAGGGGGGGAAATGCTGCAATGTAGCGCCGGGCAGGCAGGCGAGGGAAGCCGCAAACCCTCCACTGGGGCCCGGCGCAAGCCCCCGGGCCGAGCCCACCCTTCCCAGGTGCCGCGCCGCCGGCAGCCCCGCGGTACCTGCCCGGGGCTGGCGGGGAAGGGGGGACGGACGCGACCCCTGCAGGGGGCCCGGCGGGAGGACGCGGCCGAAAGGGCGGCGGGGGCGCAGCACCCACCTTTCACTACCCTGTCCGTCGTCGATAACTTGGGATCGACGGCCTTATGCTCCGACATGTCCGGCGGCCGGGGAGGCGGCGAGGCTCTCCCCCCTCGGGCAGGGCAGGCGCGGGCTGAGGCGGCGGCGGCCGCTGCGGTCACGGCTCCGGCTCCTCCGCTGCGGCCGAAGTTGCCGCGTCCCGCCGCCGCTCGCTGGTTCGGCTGGGCTCTGCCGCGCGGTGCCTTCCTCCTTCGTCTTCCTCCACCCCCGTCCTCCTCTTCCTCCTCCAGTTAATTATTGCTGGCTTTCAATCACGCCTCCGGGCTGTGCAGGACGGCTCGCTCTTTCCCCCCCCGCCAAAGACCCCGGCGACAACACCCGCGGCGGGCGGCTGTCAGGCAGCGCCGGCAGGAAAAGCCGCGAGTGGACGCGGGCAGCAGGAACAGCCAGGTTGCACACGCAGCGGCCAGCCCTGCGCTTCCTTCCTCCGCGGCGCGCCGCTTCGGCTCCTCCCGCCGCCGCCGACCACCACCACCACGGCCCGCCGCCGCACGGGATCGGGATCCGGATCCGTGTCTTCCCCCGCCCCCGCAGGGTCTCTCCGCGCCTCGCACCGACACCGGCCGCGGCCCCGCGCGCCGCTGCACACGCTCCTCCGCGCAGCCCCCGCGCGCCGCCCGGCCCCGCCCGCCCGGCTCCCGCTCCCGGGCGCCGCCATTGGCCTGCGCCGCGCTGCCACTCACTGCCGGCGCCCCGCCCCGCCCCGCGCGCGCCGCACCGCCCAGGTGCGCCCGCCCGCCGGGGCCGCGCATCTCCCGCCGAGCGCCCGCACGGCACGGCACGGCACGGCACGGTCCTGCCCGGCGTGGCATGGCATGGCATGGCACAGCACAGCCCGGCACAGCCCGGCCTGCATGTGGCCGCGGGAAGAAGCCTAATACCTGCCGCTCACGGAGGCGGCGGCTGCGCGCCGAGAACCGCGCCCGGTTGGCCGCGCCTGCGTGCCCCGCCAGCCCGCGCTGGTGCGGGCGGGCGCGCAGAGCTCCAAGCGCCTGCCCCGCGGTGTGCCCGCCCCGAGGTGCGGCGTCCCCGGAGAGGTGACACGCAGGTACCGGCACACCGGGGCTGGCCTGCGCGAAAGGGAATCTTCTTAAACAGCATCCTTGAGCCGGGGGGCTGCTGATTCATCCCCTCGGATAAAGGAAAAATACATCCATCTCCCCTAGCTGTGTGTCTTGCCCAGCGCATCTGGCACACGCCATCTCGGGGCATGGGCTGGTGCAGCCTGCAGAGCTCGGCCTCGATGCTGGGACACCACTGTCCCCTCAAATGGGCCTGCGAGGACAAGCGGAATGGCCAAACATGGGTGAGAAGTGTTCGCCGCCCCCAGCTGGAAGAAATACAACAACTCTTGCTTCATGTTTCTTAGAGGATTGGAAAGTACTTTACATCTGTGAAGGTGTCCTCTACCATTCCAGACAATATAAATATTGTTATGGGCTTGTTTATACATGTTGTTCAGGAGGAGCTATTCCTGACTAATTTCATGACTAATTTCCAGAATAAGGCTGGGCTGTTCCAGTTTAGTTTAACACCGTGAGTTTTAATTAAAGAGGAAAATAGGGCATACCTTTTCTGGAGAGGGATGTTTACAGAATTGTTGTTGAATAATTTCTGAGTAGATGAGCCAAGAATCAACAAACACCTAACCTGGCTTCTCACTTCCTTCTGAGGTGGTGTACAAGTTGCTTGCTTAGCAGATACTATAGCTTTAGAAAGCCACCAAGAATATAAGATGGCAGTTGTGACACATACTCCCTCCTTTAATTTGCCTGACATTTTTAGAGGATGTTTTGTTGGCTGTCCTTGTGGTATTTTCTCTGAGCATGAGAAGACATTGTATGTGACTGACATTTAGTAGAACAGCATGAGTTCTCAGCTTGTTCCAATAGCTGTGGTGAGCTCCATGTGCTGTGACCATCCTCTTGTCCCAGGAGCACAGACTAGCTGGTAATAAAGCTGCCATTTGAGATTCCTATTTCAGTGGCAACATGAGAATGTGAAACAGAGCTAGGGCTCAAGTGAGGGTGTCTTATATATGCCCAGAAAAATCCTGAGGCCCATGACAAGTAAGCAGATATCTCCCCATATGGTAAGCATACTTCATGAAGCATGAAGGGCACAGAAGAATCTGGACAGAAAAACCCCTACATCTTCATCCCCACTGCCGAGAAACGCTGCCCAGCGGCACTTGGTGCTCGGACACGGAAGGAGAGGCAGCATGTGAGGAATGCAGTACGGCCAGTACTGCCTACATGTTGTGGGCCCCAGCTTCATGAGGTGTGGAGGACCAGTTTGGATCCGTTCTTCTGGGACTGCAGGTGGTTTGCATGAGTCATCTGGATTTGTCTTCATAGCCTGGAATAACAGAAGCTCTGGAACTCTCGAGTTTACATTTGCTCCCCCATTAATCACAGGACAAGACTTCAGCTCTGCTTTTTTAACAAGAAAGTATCATTGTTGCTGCTGCTTATATAAGAACATCCAGCGTCACAACTCCAGCATGTTTGTATTAATTCTGAAGGCTATATAGGAATTCTTCCTTTTTGACAGTTTTCCTTTCCTTCTGGTTCTCAACTATAATATGCCATCCAGGCTACGTAAAGCTCATTCATTTTATCTTGTGGAGGGTCTTGATAATTCATCTGTTGAATTTGTTTAGTCTTCCTTGACAAGGTAGAATCCCCATTTCAGGTCATCTCTTCTTTAGGAGCATTCAGATGAGCTTTCATAAGACAAAGGCGGAGGGGGGTACCACAGCCAAATACCACAAATCATGCCACTTCTGCAAGGTATGATACAGCCAAGATTCAGGTCACAGGTGTAAGACCTCATAATTACTCTGTCATGGTGTGGTGAAATCTTCACCCCATAACTTCTTTCCGTAGCAAAATCCTTACCCTTGCTGTGATGGAGGGAAAGGAAGAGAGAGAAATTGCCAAACATTGTCTTTCTTCTCTGATAATAGTAACAAACTAGAGATACTCTGTTTCAGATTTGTGTTAGTAGTAAAGGTTATATAGGCATTCCTTATGACTTAAGTCTGTCCTTCAAATCCATTCACACAGTTAGTCCTTCAGGTTTTCCTCACACTCCTTGGTCACAGAAGGATTTCTTTTTCTTGGGATCTGAGTCCTATTAGATTCCTTTTTCTCATTCAGCAGCAGAAGGAGAATATGAAGATCACATCTTTGAGTGAAAAGAACACAGTCAATGGATTCTGGGAAAATTCTAACACATCTGACCTCTTGCATCACTAATCCCTAGTAGTATTGTTAGTCATTTCATCCCCTACTAGAATAAAAGCCCAGCATGATAGATTGGAAGCTCTGATCTTCCAAAGAGCAGTCACTCCTAATTACTGATTTTGAGGACAAGCTCTGTGAGATCTGGGGGAGAGATTTTTTCCAAGTCTGGAGTAAGTTGGTACCCACCTCTTTGCCTCAGGTTAACAATTCTGTTCCATTTTAGCCGAGACATGACAATTCTTTTAAGCACACAGCAGCTCTGGAAAGCAGCAGCATCCAGCTGAAGAGGAAGGAGGAATAAATGCCCATACAATGAGAAGTCAGTAATTTTAAGACGGGCTTTCATGACAACACACAGACTGAGGGATTTCAAACTGTATCATAGATCCTATGAAAAATTAGCAGTCAAGTTGTCTTGACTCTATTTCAGCAGCAAGGTGAAGATTATTTTATAGACATGTAGCAATACTTTTGCCTACTGACTCAACCAATTAAGATACTGTTTTAAAGTATTGATTGCAAGAAATAGTATTCAAAATTTTAATCATTATTATTAGAGAAAGACTGTTCTGGCTCCACATGTAATAAATTTAAGTTTGCCAATATCTTGGAAGTAAAGGGGAATTAGCAAGGGCCCTTGAATACTGCGATGGCTGGATGGAAATATGTGCAACAAGGTTAATCTGGATATTGGTGCTGCCTTAAATAATGATTTTCCCAATTTTTCTTTCAAGAGAGATATGCAATTGCTTTGGTATACTCCCTTCAATATAAAAATTACTGGGGATTCCCAACATCTTTGTATCTATGGCTATTGCCTAGGCCATAGCCTCTATAGCATCATTGTCCACAAGATTAAAACCCCTACATACCAGTCTATGTTGATAGTGTGTCTTGAGGAGATGCTCCATAGTGAACTCAACGTTCTGTTACAGCTCACAGTCACAACAGTGACAACAAGCATCTAAAACTTTCAAAAGAACTAGATTCATCTACATTTAACTAAAATAAATTTGATACCAAGTGTCATACAATAGCCTTGGGTAGGCAATATAATGTATCAGCACTCCACATGTCGTTTGGTTCCATCATATCCTCAAGAGAGGAAATTCACCTCCATGTCGAGAGCCTACACAAAGGACCACATAGCAATTTAGATGACCATCAAGGGGCACTGTCTGAGGATTTTTTTTGACAATAGTTTTCCTCCTCTTGTTTTACCTCAGTATAAAAGAGGGAGATAGATAGATAAAGGGCCTGTAGCAAGTAAATTCTCTGTATCTTGAAATGCTTTTTGGTTATGTTGGCAAGGAGATGGAAAGTTCAGATGGCAAAACACAGGCATATAACCCATCACTAAATGTATCCTCTCCTTTCTTCACACACAGTCTTCATAGATCCACTGTGGGCATTTAACCTGTTGAACATCAGCCTCTCTGGAGCTTTGTATGTTTTTCCCAGCATTCATTTGTTGGGCTTTTGGCTTGGCTAATTATGTAGGTTCTGGATTTTGTCCTGAAGATTTTAGAAGAATTTATATGCACTGTTGATGATACTGTGCCTGGTTGAGAATGCAAAGCCAAATAGATAATTCTATAGAGAGTCATGGAAGGGATGATACCAAAATGAATTGTGTTGCAATAAAATGCAAGCAATGGCATCTGGAATACAGAAGAGAGAAAGGTTAGCTACAAATTCCAAGATGCTGAATCAACATGGAAAACAGTAACAACTGGTGCCATGAACAGTTATACAGAGCTTGAGTGACATTTGAAAAGTCAACAGAGAGTGAAAGAGAAGAACACAAGTGAGAGGAAAATAACCTTGAGGCCTGGAAATTGTTTACCCCACACCAAAACTGGCCTGCTTACAACAGGTTTCAATATAAAAGAAGCATAACTGTGGTCATCTAAGGCTGCAAATTAATATTTGCATTCAGATTAAGTCTCTGGTGCAAAACTGATCCACAAGTCATGCCTGTAATCCCTCACAGCATGCAGACTCAAGAGAAATCATGCAAAGGACTTCCATATCTGTCCCCATTCCAATACTGCTGAGAAGCAGCCTAACACAAGTTTCCTCCACTGCAGTTTCATATTTCCTAAGAGGCACCTACTTTCATCAGATGATTCCACTAAGCCCAAAGGTGAAGACCAGATAAGAATTGAGTTTGGATAGGAGGGAAGCCAGCATAAGAATAAATCAAAACACGGAGATAGAAAGAATCAACTCAAACTGAAAAGCATAGTCAGAAAGTCACAGAGTCAGGTGTTTGAAAACCAGAGTCCCCATTCTAAGTCAAGTCAGGACTGGGACAAGGTGAGGTACAGGAGCATAACACAAAGGAAGCAGGAACCAGGAATCAAGACTAAGCAAACAAGAATGAAAGGCAAAGGAGTCAGAAGCAAAACTACAGCCAAATGGCACTACAGGCTGCCAAGAACAACTGGTGGAGTTGCCTGACACATCTGCTATTAGAGGAAATTAGCCAAGCTTTAGCTCCTGCACAGCTGGGCCACAGTCCCAGTTGCCCTATTGCATCCAGCTGCAGGGCCAGTAGCCCAGGCAAAGCCCAACAGTGTGGTTAAACATTCATTGACTTAAAACTTGATCTGCAGGAGTAGCTTGTCCCTATAAATTTACTGGTGCAAGCAGCAGGTTTTACTCAATTTATGTATCCAGCAGAACACTGCACTGATTTGCCTAAATGTGTTTAAGATTATTGCTTTAATTAAGCACTGCAAGTTTGTGCAGTGAAAATGTGTTACTGTAGAAAAAAACCAAAAAGCTGCGTCTGAAGGCAGGCAAGAGCGCCAAAGTTCCCAGAAGTGGAAAGACATCCCCTCATCTCCCCCTACTGGTGTGCCCGTCCCCGAGCCTCGGCCAATACGTTGTGAAACTGAAAGAAAGGACCCTTGGGAGCAGCTTCCAGCATCGAACTGTTCTCAAGATGTTGGCAATAGCTTAAAAACACAGTCCTGCTATCAAGAATTAGTCATTTGCTCCCAGGGAGTTCATCCTGCAGGCTTTGGTTGTTAATTAGACATTGCTTTTAATGGGAGTCTACAGAATACAGATTTTGCAAGGGGCTTTAGGATGTTACCTCAGTGAATATTAAAATCTTCCAGAAAATATAAATTAAAAAAGGAATAGAAGGAAAGCTCACTGCATTTTAAAGTTATTCTTGCATTAAAAACATCATGACAGACCAATGCCTGTTGAGAGAAATTAACAATATTTGAAGGAAATGGGAACAGCAAAATGACAAGATATATACTCATTTTATATTATAAGTATCTGTATATAGCTGATTTACCTCTGGTGTGTTGTTGAAAACTACTAGTGACAGAAGCAGCTGAACAGATCCTGAAGTAAGACATGATACCCAGGGTGTTTAATGCCCAGGATGCTTTTCTGCCTCCTTTTTCAGGAGTAATGCTGATGACAGAGACACAAGAACAAAGAGAAATGTGTGTAATTACTTTTGCAAGAGTAAGCCTTATTTGCTTTCATAGAGATGCCATGATTTATTGTTTAGTTTTGCTGCCTTTATGGCCTAGATTAAAGTATAGATTAAATCCCTGCCACTTTAAAGTAACATGCATGGAACACATCTTGGAGTAAATTATTTATTCAAGTGCCATCAGTGCCAGCTGAAGGCCTGGTGGCAGCGCACCATAACTGGTGCTAAGAGTGAGATAATTAATCGCAATATGTTGATACTCAAGTAACAAACACTGAAAACTTTGATTTAGTTGCCAAAACTCTCAGAATGTAAAGTGTCTTGTGATGTGTTATCTAAAGAAGCATAGTGAATATGAAGAGGAACAATGGACGAGAAAGTGTTTTCCAAACTGACCTCCTGTGCTATGTCTCTTCTGAGGAACTTTAGAATGGATAAAAAAGGACAGAACAGTCTGATCTCTGAATGTATGTTTGTAAAATTCCTAAATATTTTCAAAGCAAAACACTGAAAACTAGAGATTACCATACAGTTTAAGGAGCTCTAATTAATATAACTACAGTATTGAATTAGATGTAAATAACTTAGGTTGGCTTAGTGGTAGCACTACAAAACATAAAAATCTGAATTTAATTTTCAGACTGACCATAATTTACACATTGGAAATCCAGATTCTCACTGTCCCTGAGGCTTTAAACTGCTGCACAATGCAAAGCTGCTTTTTAATGGTTATAAGTTACACTTACACTCACTTAAAATACATTTTCTCTTCCCAGGGTGATGCAGAGCAGCCCTAAATTAAGGGAAACTGGGTTTCTAATTGACTACAAACATTCTCAACCAGGGATACAAGTTCAGTGCTGCTGTCTTAACCAACTGCAGCAAAAGAAAAGGAACTCTGTCACTGTGGCAGTGCCCTACCAGTCCCATGAGGCTTTCCTGCAGGGCAGCTTGCAAGACTAGGTATTAATCTGATGGAAAAAAAACCCCAGAAATATTGACAACCATTCTCTCCCCTTCTCCCCCTTGCACCTATGTCACTGAAAAAACATCAGCCTAAGGCATGCCACAGCACATCCTTTCAATCATATTTTAATCAAATTGCTTTTCATCAGCTCCTCAAATTTTATGCAAGAAGCACATGACCCCCTTTAATCTTTCCTCCTCCTCCCTCACTTCTTGAAAGAAAGTTTCAGTGCTCTGTGCTTACTCAAAAAATGGCATTCAGCACAGCAAGAGATGCATAAATCTTATGAATTGCTAAAACAGTGGTACCCAGGGGCTGTTTTGGCTCTAGATGATGACAATTGAATGCACAGGACTGGAAAACACCATTTTAAAATACTCAGATAATAAATTTTTCTTTTAAAGTATCCGTAGCAGCAGAGATGTGATGTTTTAGACATGATATGTTACTGATGTGTTGGAAACAACGGAAGTGCCTGGAAATGATCAGGAATTAAGGCTTCACCCCTTAAAAAGGTGGCAGGCTCAATAGCTCAGCTGAAGTGCATCTACACCAGTGTATGTGGCACAGGCAAGCAAAAGGAGGAGCTGGAAACCAAGGTGCAGCAGGAAAAGTATGACCCAAGTTGCCATAATGGCAACAGTGTGTGTTGGTTCACACAGCTAGAATGTTGTAATGGATAGTGCAGTGGGTGTAGGGGTAGGCAAGAAGGAGAGGTGGTGGGGTAGCCATGTGTGTGAGACAGTGGTTGGATGGTCTAGAGCTCAATGATGGTGCGAGTGTTGACCTGCTGGGGGTAGAAAGCCTCTGCAGAGGGATCTGGACAGGTTGGATCAATGGCTGAGGCCAGTTCGATGAGGGTCAACAAGGCGAAGAGCTGGGGCTGTCAAACATTGGAACAAGCTGCACAGAGAAGTGGTAGATTTACCATCCCTGGAGGAATTTAGAAGACTTGTAAATGGGACATTAGGGATCAGTAGTTTAGTGATGGACTTGGTGGTTCTGGGTTACCAGCTGGATTTGATGACCTTAAAGGTCTTTTACAACCTAAATGATTCTATAATTCTTATTGGTACGGAACACATCCATTCTGTAAATAGGTGTGCTCTATAGGAGAGGACAATTTCATCATCTTGACTTTAATAGTTTGTGAAAACAATTTAAGTTTAAGGCAAGGAGTAGACATTAACACTATTCAAAACCATTAGGATGTTTCTTATTGAGTGGAAGCAAACATTTTTCAGTTACTTTTGCTATCTTATCTTTGCCAATAAACCCAGCACTTGTGTTCGTTCCTTTATATGACACTGCTTTCTGCCTAAGAAGGAAATATTTCTCTAACTCTCCTGGAGTTAACAGCTATCCCAAGAGTAATGACTTCTTGCTGGTTGTCTTCCAAAGGATGTTGTCAGCTCCTCAGTAGTTCATTTCGGGTGAAAATAACCCTTGTGCCAAGGCCAGGCCAAGATCATATACCAAATAAGTCCCATTAAAATCTTCAGATAAGGCATAAATGACATTTAAGTACTACAGTGCTGACCTTCTGCTCAGTAGTGAATTAGTCAAATGTCTGCAAAAATGGGTTTGCTCTGAGTTAAAAAATTGACAAGTGCTTATCCTGACCTCAGAGTGGGATTGGTGAGACTTGCAAAATTGAGTAGCCCAGGACATGAATGCTCTGCCAGATTCTCAGAAGTTTTCCACTTAAATATATCAACTGAGAGAGGGCTGATGACAACTGTACCAGTGAAGGATCTGGATGCTGTTACAATACATTGGTCCCTGGATACTTAGCGGCTGGGAGCAACCCTGGCACCATGACTCCTGCCAAACACAAAAGTCACAGAGAGTGCTAGAACCATGTGCTTGTGCCATGTTCCTCCCAGCTGGGAAAGAGTGTCATGTCATTTCATCTCAGAATCTACCTTTTTTATCTTCCTGTAGTCATGGAGCTTACAGGAAGAGAAAGGGAAGGGAGATGAGACAGAGGAAAGTGATTGCTGCTATGCAGATATACAATTAAATGAGGTGTAGCAGATGGCAGATGACCTGAACTCTCTCTCTTCACTAAAATGTTTTCCTTTTGCCTCCTTCCTGTCCAGACTTAGCTTGAGCTGTCACTTTCTATTCTTGCTCCAATTTTTTTTCAGTCATCGGGTCAGCTGGGAAAAAAAGTGTTCACTGGGAAGAAAGAAGACAAATGGATGCTTCCAAACCCATATAATTAGAGTGCAAAGCATAGCCACAGATAAAATATAGGTGCATGTAAAATATGGGAACCAGACCTTCTGCCTTACTAATGCAATTATTCATATGCATGGCAACACAAATATGCTGTGGAAGGAAATCTGTGTCAGTGATAATGTTTGTTCAGATATTCATTTGCATATTCATGGGCTCAGATGGAGAACATGCAGTGGGGAATGATTGTTCACCTCCTTCCATTTCTGTGTCCTCAAAATTTTCCTCTTTTTTTCCCCTTCTTTTCTCTCTTTTTAGTTTGGATTTTTTAATTCCCCCTCCTTCTTCATTTTGGAAGTACCTGGAACATTATTTCAGAAAAGTTTTATAGCAGTATGCTTCCCTTTAAGGATGTAGATTGCACCTTGCAGTAACCATACACATTCTTCTAGAAGAGCCTCTGCATTAAAGCTGCTGTTCCTGCCTTCCCTTCCCTCCTCCCTCTTCTTTTTCCCCCATCTTCTTAGCTTTGTTGTAGCCCATGGTGGGCAGTGATAGGGAGGGATGATTAGGACACTGCTGTGACATTTTCCAGTGATTCTTTCCCAGGAAGGAATTCCCATTTCACATACTCCCAACATATACCCTCATAGTGTCCAGAAGTGCTTTCCAAAGTATTCTGGTGATTCTTAAGTTTAAACTCCATTATTTTAAGTGGTCACCAATTTCTCCCAATCAGAGTGTGTACTTCGAATGTCCTCAAGCTTTCTCTGGTCACTGTCTTTGAACTATCTACCAACATAAATTAGGGTAAACTCTGACTATGTCACTCACAGAGATGAGCTTAGTAAATCTGGGTTTTTCCTATTTAAAAAAATTGCTAATACTGCTCTAAATATATAATCACTGCCAACAGTAACACACATAGCAGCCAGCTTCCATCTGCATTGAGATTTCCCAGACAAGCTGTATAATATCACTCCAGAAACTACTGAGCCTTGGCAATAATCAGAAGATTGGTGGTGGTGAGACAACCCAGAAACAATGGATGAAGTTAATCAGAGGCCAATGAAATAAATGCTAGCTCAAAACTGAAGAAGAAGAAACTGCTAGGAGCAGAAGAAACATACTAGGAGCAGACACTGGTCTTTCACCTCAAAGTTCTTCATATTCTGCATATTATTTATATATAATATTCCCATTCTAGGAAGAGCATATAGGAAAACTTGTATGAAGTAATGCTAAAAACATAACATTAAATTTCTCCTAAGAGTATGCTGATTTTCCAAATGGAGAAAGGAGAAGAAAGAATACTCATACCCTTCTGTCCATCCTACCTGCCAATTGCAGAGAATAATTTCCTTTCCTTGTGCAGACAAGCTATATAAGAAATAAACAACAAGAAGTTTCACATTTCACATTCAAAGATGCAGATCTTGGAAGCTGAACTCAGCAAAATTTCACTCTGGAAACAAGGCACACATTTTTAACACTATGAGTAATTAACCAGTGGGATTTCTTGCCCTGGAATATGCTGGGACACTTGGAGCTTTTAAATCACGTCAGGGTGTCTATAAAAAGATGCTGTCTGCTTCAGTTGCAAGACACTGAAGTCAGTGTAGAAATTGTCCCTGCTATGAAGAAGGTTGGACTAGATGGTCCCAAGGGCTTTAGTGATTAGGAAATACACTCAGGAATACATCCAAGTATAATACTCAATTTGCACAAATACTGGTAATGCACACCATTTATGAATTCACTTTTGCTGAGAACATCAAGCATTCACATTTAGAGTTAGCTGTCTGCGGTTGCACTAGTCATACTGTAGGACAGAAGGTATGCAAGAGAGAGAAAGTGTGGCTTCAAGAGCAACCAAACCAAAATTCCAATTAAATGTGAATCCTGCATTTGCACATTTTTGTTTATGTATTCATTTTTAAAAATCACTTCTTTTTAATAGCCTGGAAATGAAGAACTGTATTCCAGTAAAAATAGCACAGTGACCAACTACAGCTAGAGAATGAAAGGGTATCAGCTCAGAAAAGCACTGCTTAACCCTGTATTCACCAACACCAAACTGTTGAGACTCCCAAGCACCACAGTCTGCATTTCTTCTGAGACACCTATGTGTCTTCATAGTTTAATTTGTATCATCCACAGTAAACCTGAGTACAATTACAGTTCCATCAGTCTTAGCGCCCTGCATAGCAAAATCCTTGTCCCAGAGTGTATAGAGAAAAACTCCACTTTATTCTCATCAGCCATTGCTAGAAAGAAATTTCAGACCCCACTGATGGAACTTTACCTTGAAGCACTGATCACCAAGACCAGGCAGCAGGAATGCAGTGAAGCAGATTTCACAGCTCATGCCTTGTTGGTTTGCATAAAAGTTTGGCTTTTATCCAAAGACCTAGAATCCATGGCAGCTTCTCAATCCTAGGAATCATATATTTGAATGCTGAATGCCCTGCTGCCTCCAATTAATTCAAAAAGTTCTTTATGGCATTTTATGCCAGCAAATTTATCAATTCAGCCTGCTGACTATGCGAGTCTTTTTTTCTAAATACTCTGCACTGAATATCTGTAGGCAAGTAAAAGATGCCATGCATGAAAGCACAGGACTTTTTCTTAGAAGTTCAGTGACAAAGTCTCTTTCTTGGCTGCTTCATGGCACTGACACTTAGGACATCTTTCTAGTGGTACTATAGAAGTTAGTGGTCATAGTCCATCATGAATTTGCTTAACTTTATCCAGCTATTCATTTGAATATTGTCATTCATTTGTCAGATGAATTCCGTGAATCAGACTATCTAGATGGAATATTTTAGTCAGAACTTTGTCCTAAATTGCAACTTGTCTACGATTTTATCAGGAGAAAAAAAAAAGGAAGGAAACATTCAAGCCATTAAAGCCAGTGGTTTTACCTTACTCCTCAATTAGTCCATTTATTTCAGTGAAGCTCCACAATCTTCCACAAAAGCTAAATATGTCTCCCAGTATATTTTTACTGCCAGGAATAGTCCTTATGCAATCCAGAGTGCCCTGGGCTGCCCCTGAAGGAAGGTACCATGGTGATCTCTGAGAAACCAGACCTCTCAGGTGAGATGTCAAACTGAGGTCCCCAGAATTGCATTTCCAGACTGTAAGACCAAACTGAACTAGCTGGGGATACCACAGTCCTTGCTGCACAGTCCTCCTGTAGCAGTGAGATAGTTGTTCATCATTTTGCAATACAAACTCTGCTCTAGTGTTTCTACATTTTTGATTTTGAGAATTGAGAAGCCTGGAGTTCAGTGCTTTTTCAAAATGTAATACATGCCAGATGCGTATTTGTCCACCGCATGGTTATGCAAGAGCGGCTCAGCAAGTCTCTCTGCTTCTCCCTTCCCATGGCACAGCAGACATGATTTAAATCCCAGTCTGCAATGTTTGCTGCATGCTGACGTCTTTCCACATGAGAGGTTTGAGATGTTATAGGCCACAGGACCACAGATAGGCAGCTAACAATCGGTGCTGCAAGATTTCCTAGTCTATAGCTAGATATTAAATAGCTATAAGAAAAACAGACTCCAAACCATCTTTCCTTAAAGCATAACTCCTCCATCCTGAAAACTGCAGGGTAGGATTTGGTCAGAACTGATCCCCCCACCAAAAAATTCAGCAGAATTTTAGGAATTATTGACCTATCAATAAACAAAAAGGAAGAAGAGACATACATCCTTTGATTTTACTGATTTCTCTTCTTTTTTGCTCTCTTGCCCCCCATTTATATGATTTTTTAAATCTAGATGATCAAAACAATATGTATTGAAGCAGTACAGGAAAAAGAAAGTCCTTCATTCTCAGTTGTTCAGGCCCACACACTACTGCTGAGGTACCATTTTGATGTCCTGTTCTGGCAGCTGTGTAATTATATCTCAAGTAGCATAATTAGATTCACTGTGCACACACTCACTGAAAGAGAGATGAACAACTGCAATGGCTTTCAAGATAAGATTTTTATATTGATGCTCTTTCTGCTGCTATACGAAAATTCTTGTAGTGAAGTCAGTGAATCACAGTAATATGTAAGTGTTGACAGCTATTTATGTTAGGTCCTTTTGAATTTGTAAACAGATTATGACAGAACTAAAGCAAACACCAAGAGGTTATTTTGCACTCTGCTGAGCTACACAAAGTGATATAAAGACATTTCAGAGAAGTTTTACAGAGCTGGAGAAAAACGCTGCACTGTAGGATGAAAATTCAAGATTGTCTTGGAGGAAAAGCCTTCACCTGGGAAAGTTCATCCTTGTAACATCGTGCTGGTTCACATGAGCTTTCCATTTGTATAAAGCAGATGATTCCCAAAGCAGGCATGCTCAGCGTGTGCACATGGACAGAGGGTGCAGTGCCAAGGCACAGCTCTGTATGAGCTGCACACACTGCTCAGCACCCAGCACGCACAAACACACAGCAGCCCAAAGGTGTGCAAGGTCTGCCACAGCCACACACAGGATGTAGCCCACAGAGCATTTCAGCAGCCAGCCACATCCTCCTCCACTGTTTCTCTTTTGGATTTTATGGAAGTCCCCAGGATCCACATGGAGCAACACTCATTCATTCTTCATACTGCTCTTTCCCTTAACGTCCCACTCTCATCCCACTAGAAATCACCAAAGAGAGAAAAATACAGCAAGACCTGGGTATAAGAATGTGAAAAGCTTGCTTAGTGAAGCTATAGACAAAATAGATTTAAATTCACAAGAAATCTCTGCTCTGTGTCCCAGTTCTAGTTTTCAAAGAATTGACTGTAAGGTATGCAAGATTTGGGATGTTTGTTTGCTTGTTGTTTGTTTCCCTTGCCTTGCTTGCCACATTTCTATTTCTGAACACATGTCAAGGCAAAGGAACAGAGTACTTTCACTCAATCAAAGCCAATTCCCATTTTGATAGTGCAAAGACTTAAAAGTGTGGCTCAGGCTGACCCAAGGTATGCTCAGACTAATCTTGTGATGTCATTAAGCAATAGAGATGATGGGCATAAACAGATTAACATGAGAACTAACCAGTCTGGCAGGCAGCACAGATGTCTTCACTGCCTCAGCTCTCTATGTAATTGCACCAAGTGCCTTTCCATCTCCAAGAGCTTTTGCTCACTTGATTCTTAAAGTAAAATAATATGGAACCAGTAGGAAGGGGCAGGGATCACATAAGTGAAAAAATATATTGTTTTTGTTACACATTTATGCAGTATTCTGATTTACTCAGGGTAGTATAAATCATGAGTAACTCAGCCACTCAGGCAGCATGGAGTTCTCAAAAGTGAGATACTTTGTGTTTGCCCAGCTCAGAGGGGGTCACAATATTTTGTGTGCATATCTCCTGTCACTGCTGCCCTCCCCCCAAGAAAGCACATTTCCTGCTAGCTATAAATAATGCTTGAAAGTGCAAGCTCTCTGGGTTAAGAACTTCTAAATGTATTACTGCTTAAAGCATTATAATTTTCAAGCCAATTTCATGATTTTGAGCACTTAGGGTTGGCAACAGTAAGGAAGTCGAAATAAATGAGGTGTATATGCTAAGTAAGGCCAAAGAAATACACACTGCATGAACAGCATCATATATGAATGTCTTGTCCACAGTTCTATTGGCTGACCTCTAGATAATATCTGGAATGCCACTTACTGAATGTTGCTTCAGTAACCACTGTCTTGCTGCCAAAACCAATATTCCTGGTTTTGGTAATATGGCCTGTTATGATACATGTTATTTAGAGGTGAACTGATCATAAAGAACCTGATGAAAACTGGAAATATTGAGAGAACAGACAATATTTTCAGGAAAAAATTAGAAGACATGGAAAATTTTACTTATTTGGGCAGCTGAGCACAGCAGATGGCAAGATCTTCAGGGAAATAAACACAAAGTTTGGAAAAGCAAGAATGTGTTCTAGCAGTTGCCAGTGATCTCATGCAGCAGGAAAATCAGTCAAAAATTAAATAGACACTCAGTAGCACCAGTGTTTTGTCAACATTTAGGAAAAAAATGGGGACTTGGCAGCCAGAAAGGGTAGGACAGAGGAGGCTGACTGGCTTCGAGGGCCAGTGTTTGCAAAAATAATTGTCAGGATCAGATGGTATTATAAATTTACTGATCAGGAGGTTTCAATGGAGATTCACCATTGTAAATCAAAGGGTGTGCAGATATGAAACTAAACTAATCATAAAGCTATCAATGTTGGAAAATACATCCAAAATCATGACTCCAACCTCTGACCAATGCCACCATCCCAACTAAACCATGGAACTAAGTTCCATGTCCAATTGTCTCTTCAACACCTCCAGGGATGGTGACTCTACCACTTCCCCAGCCTGTTCCAATGCCTGAACACCCTTTCAGTGAAAAAATTATTCCTGATGTCCAATCTGAACCTCCCCATGTGCACCTTGAGGCCACTTCCTCTCATCTTGTCACAGGTTGCCTGGGAGAAGATGCTGACCCCCACCTGGCTACAACCTCCTGTCAGGGAGCTGTAGAGAGAAATGTGAACCTTCTGCAGTCCCCTCCCAGGATAGTGACTGTCAAGGGATGAAAGAAACCATGAGCAAGACCTGGACATATTACATGGTAAAGCAAATAATATTGTCCCAAGGACACATTTTTATCAATTAATATGGTTCTTAAATATTCTAATTGGATACTTAAGAATATGGTCTCTAAATAAATGATTAAGTTTAGAAATACAACTACTGAGTGTTCATAAATCCATGTTGTTCCATAGAAGGCCCATAACCATCTCTTTTGGATAAAGACTGCACAATATCTCACCTATGATTTATTCTTCCTCCATTCATTGCTGCTCAAACTTCACATTCCACATATATAAGATAAATAGGAAAGCCAAAATTTGGCCTATTATGTCAGACTGAATTGGCAAGTGATTTCATTTTAAAACAAGAAATTTTAGATGGCCAGAATTATCATTGTTCCACTTGTGTTTGACATTTAAATCTTTACTCAATGTCTCTTTGTACATGGGAGTCTTTCTTAGACTTCATTTTAAATTACTACCTGCTATCCAGGTGCCAAAACTTGAAAAAAGGATAGCTACGGATGCAAAGAAAAGTGATGATGGAGAGAAATTATACATGCTTTCTGTATATAGATGCTTGAAGTGTCATCATTGTGGAACAGAGTTGATCATTATATACAACCATACAACTTCTGTAATATCTGCCTCATGATCAAGTACCAGTTTGAAAAGACTGGGTATAAAAACAAATTGCACAAAGCCTTTCTCATGTATCTCATGTCCCAGTGTGTGATACTTATGCCTGCATATATATGAATGAAGTGCTCTTCATAGTAAAATTAACTCAGTTGCTTTTTTTAAAATTAGAATTTACACATTCAGAAGGGATTTTGCACTAATGAAGTGGGTGAATTCCTTGTCTACTGATGTCAGAGGTTTTTCCTGAATGGGGATAGGATTTCATGCAGCATTTGAAAAGAGCTGAGTCATGCAAAATGATTCATGATACATGCACGCATGTGGATATCTTAGGCTTAGATCTAAGTACAACAGGACCATGACCAAACAATAGTAATTCATAAGCTTTAGCAGGAATTGCGGACAATTTGTAGTGTTTTTGTAATTTACATCAGCTTTCAATCTTGTGTTAGGTATCCCAGAAATGTAACATTGCAGAAAACAATCCCTTTAATTTTTGACCGTTTTTTTTATTCACTGGAGGTTCCAGCAGTTTAGAAAATTTCACTAGAGTCTTAGACTCTCAAGTGCCTCAAAAAATTAAGGCATGCCATCTACTCCAAAGCTTTGAGCTATTTGAGTAATCAAGACATATTGTTGTTAGTCTAATCTAGAATTTTGCTATTAATATAGACCAAAAAATTACACAATGGTCAATTTCTAAGATATATCTCTAGAAAAAAATTTCCTCCCAAAATTTAGTAATTTGACATGTATTGGTTCTCTGAAACTCGAGTTGATTATGTACTTGTGATTTTAATATTACAGCTCTGAATATATTTGGTTTTGAAGTATTTTAAAATAATCTCTTTTGTACTCAGGTAAAGAGACTGACCCTGAATTTCCAGTGTTGAAACCAATCACCTAAATATTTGCATGGAAAGAGGAATCTTTCCATCAGTTCTGTATTTACAGTTGTTCAGTTGCAATGAATCTAGTTCATCCCTTGGCCAAATGTCTTATCTGAATGCAATTAACATTTCTTTTTTGTTTTTAATTTTTTTTTTCAGTAAAAGACCATTTCTAACCCTCTTCCCAAGTTCTGTATAGTATGCAGAATGTTTTCCAGAAAAAGCTTCTGTACCCACTTCTTACTCAGCAGATTAAATCTCCTTCAGAAATTATTTGTAATAATCCAATCAACCACCTGCCTTGGCTCACTGATGTTTATTACCAGACATATAAGAACCCCCAAACCTGTGAAAGGTTTATTTCTCAGCCAGTGTGTCTACAAACTTAGTACACCTGTGGAAATGAATATATGTTAAAGTCTTTCCTACTAGGATCTGCAACAACCTGAGTAGATTCCAAGGCAATAAAAAAAGATTCTCCCTCCCACTGATTCAATGGGAGGGACTTGGAGACACTCCTCATCTCTTCCGTGCATTCCAAACCTTGCAGCATAAGACCTATGAGTCACTGAGTAGGGATCTCATCTTTATGTTCATCTTAGTGGCAAAAAAATAACTTTCATTCTTTATAAACAGATTGGTACATACCTATAAACATATGCACATGCACAATTCTGGCATATAAAATAGGAGATGAGCTGTCAAATGTTTGGGAAGTAAGTCCAAAGTGTTTCAGGTATTTCTATTTTCCTAGCTTGCTGAGGATTTTCTTTGCATTTAACAACAATTTTATAGTTTTTAATCATGTCACAATTGTTTTGAAGATTAGTACCTTATTTAAAAGGAAATCACTTTTACAGCTCAATGTTTTTCTGGTCAAATATCATGATTCAGTTGGGACAGACAAAATATATGCAGTGTGGAGAGATTATGTAATCTTAACAATTAAATTAAACATTACTTAACATTTGAACTCCTAGGAATACAGAGTTACTCTTCTCTGGTTTGCAGTCCAAAGGCATTCAAAGTAAACACATCCATGAGTAAGTTTATAGCCCCTTCAAACTTTTAATTAAATGTCCATGTAATGTTTTTGATGAAAGACACATCAAAATATAATATTTTAACAAAGCAGTTCTACATAATTTCCTTTCCCAAATCTACATAAAGGCCCAGATTCATGGGTCTATTGAGAGGTAGATTTGTAGCAAAAGGTCTGCACTGTCCCTTGGCTCCTGAAGGAAAATGTAGTTCACGTTGACAGCAGTGTAAGCCAACCATGGCAGGAAGCAAGTGTATCTTTTCAACGTGAATGTCAAAATTACTTCTCATTTTCAGCCAAGAATGTCAAACATAAGTTCTGAAAATAAATACATTTACAATTCAGGCAGTTTTGCTTTCATATTCTCTATCAAAAAAGTATTGCATTTGTTTGCACTTAGATTTCATCTTAAATTTATTTATGGTGTATCAAAAAGGTGGGTTTTTTCACATCTGCAACCCATTTGAATCTATAATAAAAGACAGCTTACACTTTTTAAAGGAATCACAGAATCATTAAGGTTGGAAAAGACCTTCAAGATTATCAAATCCTACCTTTGACTGACTACTACCATGGCCCCTAAATGATATTGCAAAGTGCCATATTTACTCATTTTTTGAACACTTCCAGAGATGGTGAACCCACAGCCTCCCTGAGGAGCCTGTTCCAATGCTTACCACTCTTTCAGTGACCCAGGAGTTCTGCCTAACTAAAAAGGTTGAAACCAAAACTGCTGCTAGCAGTTGATACTCCTGGCAACCATGAGAGCATACTTATAAAGAATTCAACTTTTTTTTTGGAAACCTGCATAAGTTACTAATTTTTCACTGGGTCATATCTGAAACAAAAATTTATAGCTGTGTTTCCCAAGCTACTCTAGAAAAAGAGATTCTGAGAAATCCTTTTTACAAAAAAAATTAAAGAAATTGCTAATTAATTCAGTGAATATGTTGACATGCCTGGCAGGCTGTTTCACAAAGTAGGGATACAAACACCATGACTGTGTTCTTTAAAGGTCCTTTTTTCACAGAAAAATGTATCATTAAAATACAAAGACATAACACAACCCCAAATCAACTCAGCTGATAAATATTAGCCTCCTTTCTTGCCTTCATGTAGAAAACAGCAAACCTTGGCTTGCTTTGCTTCATGGTTATCCAGAGACAGCCACAAATCTATCTGGACTGTTCCTTCACTCTTTCAGCTATTTGGTTTAGGCAGAAATTGGATAAAATCCAAATACCATACGTTCAAACATGTCCTGGACAACTGATTTTATATTTTGACCAGTAAAGAACAATTTTTAGTGGCAAAACTAAAGCTAAACTGTTGGATCAATAGAATAGGAATTCTTTTGCGGTGTCTATTTATAAATACATCCATATCATAGCAAAGCAGTTACGCAATTTCTATTTCTCCAATATCGGTTCACATGCTGGTGACTATTTAATGAAAATAGAATGATAAGAAGAATTGTCGCCCACTGATTGCTTCCAGTTTAAGCTTGGGGAGGAGGGTGTATAAGCCTTCACTTCACATTCTGTTCCTTCAGCTAAACATACAAGTCTTGGTCTGTAGATCTGTATCATGTTAAATATATATATAGCTTGTGAGGTGGCCATAGTGCTGGGATGTGCAAATCCAGCTTTGAAGTCTACACCTCTTCCTGTTTATAAATAGAGTCCTGAATGTTAAATACTGCTCTGAAGCAGATGGTACCTTACAAAAGAAGCCATTAAATAGCTTTAATTTTACTGTATCCATTATTGTACATGCAGGTAGAAAATGCTTGCAGATTTATGTGGATGAATGTGCAAATTATGTCTCTTCCTCACACTTTCAACAAGTCCCTAATGTTGCAAAATCTGTGTTTTCCTTAGCATAAAAAAGCTCCTCACTCTATTAGGAAGAGCATATGCCCTTTATGCCTTAAACAGAGATAGCCAGGGGCACACCTGCCAGGGTTTCTGTGGCAGGGGACAGACCCAGTACAAAGCTGTGCTCCCTACCCCAGCTGGGAACAGGCTCTGCAGCCCCACAGTTCTAATGCAGTCCTGAGCTGCCCTGCACTATTTGCATGGCCAAGATGGATTGTACTATTAAGACTTAAACCAGCAAAAGCTACTGAGACACAAGCAGCAAGTATCTGAAATGATCCTTATGCATCAGCTGAAAACAGACTCAGTAGAAACACTGCAAGACTAATAAAATAACTGTTTTACAATTAAACAAATAATTGCTTAATGGGGCATGGCAAAGTTAATTCTGGAGTCCAAAGGCTCCTTGTTAGCTGGAGACTGGAAAGGCAAAGGGGCAGAGAGGTGGAGAGACTCCTGGAGCCACAGCTGACAAAACTGCAAAAGTGACTGCAAAGTCTCTGGAACCAAACTGACAGACATAAGCTCTGGGAATCAAACCACAGGGGGATGTTAATGGTGCTTGGTCCCCAGTGAGCTACTGTAAATGAGGATGATGACTGCCAAGCATATTGTCCCATTAAAAAAGGCAGAGCACCAGAGACAGGTATTTCTAGACCAGACAGACTGGATCCCAAAGAGCTACAGAGCTGATCTACTTGTGAAGAGAGCTGGGTAAAACTATGTACTGTAATAAGAGTTTAACAACAACTGGAACAATCTTGGGAAGCTAAAGTCCTTTTCTTTCCCTGGGACATTCCACGGTATGATTGTTTTGTTCTCACTCAAAGTCTGTTTGATATATTCCACTTTCTCTCCTAGGAAATAACATTCTATTTGTGCTGTTCCTTTCCCATATATTCAAGAATTCCTGGCTTTATGCACTCAGTTAAGCTGACAGTGGTTTCTGGCACCTTCTGTGCTGCAGGTACAATTTGTTCAGTACTGTGTTGTCCTCAGACATCACTGAGCAACACAGCAATGCTGTGATGCCTGAATGTGTCACAGGCATGACTGACAATCCCAACCTCCCCATAAAAGCACAAGTCTAATCCTCAATTTGATAATGCACTTTTAACAAAAGAATGTATTTCGTTTGGAGTAAACCATGCAAAACTTTCTTAGTTTGAAGTATTCAACCTACTTTTAATTGCTAATTAAATGCTTGTCCCCATTAGCCTCCCCATAGTTTCAGCAACATAATTATATCTCCATCTCTCACAGCAGTGCTCATTTGTGAAAGCCTTGCATAAAAAATGTCAACTGTATAATCAGAAAATAAAAAACATCCCGTGATAATTGAGGTGACTAGCACTGGTAACAAATATAAAAGCACAGTGAAGGTGAGTGATTCCCAAGCAAACCATAGTTTTTTAGTGGGACTACCTGGGTAAGCATTACAAATAATGGAAAATATCAGGGGAAACTGAGACTAGGTCATGAATAATTGTTTAACCAAAACAGAGCTAATTAATTAATTAAAAAGAACTGATTGACCTGGAAAAGACTATGCAGAGAGTAATTGCTACAGAAGCTCTGTAAACTGGAGGATATTTTGGAGTTATAGTAGGTGTGGGATGTGTAAAGATAGAATTGCTTCTACTTTATATGGAGGATGAGCAATGCACTAAAATTGCACAGGGATGTGCTGATAAGGTTCTCAAAATCAAAGACCTTTGTTCCATTATTATCAAAAACAGTCAACAGAGAACATAGTTCTGGAAAACTGCATTTCAAGCATCAGAGAACAGTCCTTGCTTTGAAATGCTACATTTTCAGTGAGACATTGAAAATGTTACATCACCAGAGTTACTCCTAATTGAGTTGGATTATAACAATAGATGACTTTGTGCACTTTAATTGGCCATAACAATCATTAACTAGATTTGTAGCAGTTAGTGCTTTCCATGAAATGAAGATGATCAGGTCACTAATGAAGGGTTTGCCATGTGTTTGCAGCTGGGATTTTATTTGCTTTATCAGAACATTCATGATCGCACCATATGTGTTTTCCTTTATTCTAGTGACTCTGGCCGCTCTGCTAACTGAGCATTGCTTCAAATGGACTGAAGTTGGAAAAACTCTTTTTTTTGGCTTTAATTTAAAAAAACCCCCAAGCTTCTAACCTCAAAATTTTGCTGCATTAATTAAAAATATTACTGATCATTGGGTTAAATGCTGCAAGAAGTTTTGCCATACCTGAGGAATGAGGTGACAGCAGGACATTCTCTACAGGGTGCATGAGGGATTACTTTGATTACAGTCCAAGGAAGAACCAAATCAATCCCTCTGTCACTTTTGGTACTACTTACTTAGCACTCTTCTAGTTACCATAAGAAGTCATACAGACAAATAATAATGTAGAATTCTCAGTCCAACAGGGAAAGATTCCCTCATAGGGAATCTGTGCACTGATAGCAATGATTTACCATTATATAAATCTAGGGATTTATAAATCTAAAATGTAATTGCCAATCTGGAGAAAATCACCAAACAAATGGCATGCCATTCCACATCAGAGCAGCACAGGGAGCACTGGTGGTTTATTCCCATGGCTACAGCATCACAGTACCTTGTTACATAGAGAGACTGCTCTGAAATTCTGGTGGACAAAAAGTTTTGTCAATGCTGTGCAACATGACCTTCAACTTTGAACAGTCTTAGAGAAGTCTGCTTACAACTGTGTTTGCAATCAAACCAATAAAGAATTGTGCTGGGCTTAATCCCTTGCCTCTGGCCTTAATTAATCTATAGTGTATAGTTACCAATCACAGCATTGATTTTTCTCCCATGGATTTCTAGTATAATGTATCTTCAGACTCTCAGGCACAGTTTCAGATAGAATTCCACTCTGGTCTGCTCACTGGCATGCTGTTGAAATCAGGATATATAAGCCTAAGCTTGAAGAAATACAATGGTGACAGAAATGCAGTAAAAAACCTTGTATACCAAAAAAATCCTTATATACAGGATATGTAAATTGGGCAGCAAATGAGTTATACTCACTGGTATCCATTCAATTCTTAACAGGCATGAAAATTTGATTTAAGTACATATATTCATCATTTTCTGTGTCCATGTTAAATATTGGAGCTGGGGCAATGTGCACATAATAAAGTTATCCAGAGCTGCTTTTGGAGTTTCAAGGAAGGTCATTAAAATGTACAATTCTGAGGAATTAACTTCCACATTTAAGCATGTATACTTACTAAAAATTGGCCTTCCAGGAAGTAATTACTTAAATATCTTCTGTACATCTTGCACCCAATATTTAGCTTGTAGCATACATTTTTATAGTTGGTTAGCATTTAATTTTCTGTACCTAAATTAAGGAGCAGGAAGCAGAAGCCCTATAAATGAAAAAAAAAGTTTCCCATCAGTTTTTCTACCATTGCTCATTCTAAAGCCCACTACCTACCACTACCTGCTGCCAAGGTTAATTAAATACCTACTTCAGTTCATTTTTAAAGAGTTTGCTAACCAGCAAATTAACTTGACCTTAAAATTGGGGAAAAATATACTGCATCCACTCTAGCAGCATTGTTGTAGCACTAGAAAATGCATCCATTCCTAGTGGTTCGCCATCACAGGAAGGAATTCTGAAGTTCTTCCTGGATTAGAAGTGATGACAAAACTACTCCAGTTTATTGTAGAACTTTAATTATCATGGTATCCACAGAAAAGTTGGTATTTAATCCTAATTTAGGGGAGCATTTGTAATCTCAGTCAGGGTTGCTCACACAAGTCTCAATTTCTGAGAAGACTTCCTTTAGAACTGCAAATATCTGACTGTTGCTTAAGGAAAGAGTGACTTTGGCAGGACAGTCCCTCCTGCTCATCACAAATGGCAGTGTGGAGGCGAAATGAGAATACAGGTGCTGGCATGAATAAGAGTCCCATCAGATGGTAAAAGTCAAGAAAATGCCATGAAAAATTAACAGTTTTTAAATGTTATGAACATCCTACATTATGGAAAACCACAAAGTTCGGGAAAAAGGGACATAAAGGCTGCTTCACTATTCACTCTTTGCCAGTGGCCATTAGCACTTATCTAAGGAAGAAATGTGAAATTCTTTTAAATATTCAACCACTTTCCTAGCCATATTCCTAACCACCTTCCCAAGCTGAAAACTGCCCATGAAAAAAAACTCTTAATAGCCACTGACTGACCTGTCTCCCACAGAAATTCAAGACTTTGGCATTCTTAGTTCTTTGTCTTCATAACACCATGGATTAACACTGTGCTGCATGAATTAACACTGTGCTGCCTGCACAACTCCCTCCTTTTTGTTTATTTTGAAGTCACATCATAGCACGAGTGTTGAAGAAGCCTTAAACTGTAAGAAATAGTGAGTAATCACTGCCTACATGCTTTCTCTGAACCATGTATCATTTTACAGGCCTGTGTCATACCTCCCTTAGTCACCTCTTTTTCATAATAAAGGCAACCATGCCACAACTGTTAATGAAGTTGGTTTTCCCCTTTTCCCCCGTCACGTCAATATATTTCCAACTGAAAGAAAATTTCCAACAGAATAGAGATAACGCTTGTAAATGCAAGCCAGGCTCCTGCCCTACCCAGCTCCTTGCAAAATAATATGATACTTCTATGCTATCTTCCAGATAAATCATAACTTCCATAACACTCCCTAAATAACCTCATTAATCCTTTAGATATGGGAATTGAAGCAAGACGTGTCTGTCTTTTCATCAAGGCCTAGAAAAGTCAAAGAAGACTGTGTGCAATTCCTGTGTGAGCCAGGTGTGCACAATCTCATTTACAGCAGGGCCGTAATTACAGAAGCATCTGTGATCAAGGAATTCGTCTTGCAAAGCATCTGAGTGCACTGGTCTGTCTCATGGTCTGCATCAAAGAGCAGTCAGTCATTGCAGTTGGGAGAAGGATGACTGCTAAATTTTAACACTAAATTTATATAAGTAAAGTAATAGTAGTTTATGTTTCTATATATATTTCAAGAGAGATTGTGAAATACTGCTACAAAGAGCTCCATACCCCAGAGCTGCCTAACTCCTACTAGAGCCAGCAAGATCTATGCAGGAAAACCACCATCACAGCAAGGAAAGCTGTACATGAACACTTTTAAAATCTTTGTCTTCAGGCCATTATAACCTCTCAGTAATAGGAGATAATAATTGTCATCATTTCTTAATTACGTTCTGGAACTTCACTCAGTCCCTGATTCTTAACATCTCTGTCTCCCTGTTCTTTCTAATTTGATGCTACCTTGTCCCAAAAATATCAGCCTTTGTATAAATAGACTAAAATCTCCCTCTCTCCTATTGGAACCAGATATTTCCTGGCCTCCAGGTGCACGAGGGCACAGAGTGCATGTTGAGACGCACACCCTCTTCCCAGCCCTTTGCACCCTGACTCCCTGCAGAGCAAACTTAGTGCAGTTGGCAGGCAGGGGCTGAAAGGAGCTTGGTGACAGAGGCAGGACTGCAAGGTGTGTCATGGAAGCTGCCCTGCTCCAACACAGCCAGAAACAGGCAGGGCTAGCAGAACTGAAAGGATGTGGTCAAATCTTGAGAGATAATGAGCTGGATTTTTCCCTCTCCAAATTGTGAATAATTATTTTCCTTTTTTTTATTGGAAGATGCACAATTACTATAAACAGGCATTGAATAGCAATGTAACATAAGGCATCTTCTAATTTTTTGGTTTTTGCCTTGTCTTATAAAAAATGTTAAATCCTTTGGGACAATTTCTGGCGTGTTATAGACTCAGATTCCATGATCAGCTGAGAAAAAGTTATGTAAAAAATGGTATGATTCTATTCTTTGTTAATAAGCAATTTCATAAGAAACAAACATGATTTATTTTTATATTCTTTAGAATTTAAGTTCATACATTGCATAAACCTAAGAGCAGTACTAATGGTGTTTTCATGCCTCACCAGTATTCCAGAGTACACTGGAATTCCTGTTCTACTTCCTAAAACCATTCTAAGATCTTGATGTGAACATTTTGTTGAAAACCATGATTAGTAAACCAAATGTTGACCTGACAAGAGTGGAACTTGGGTTCTTCAGATCAGACTTAGAGTGGTACATTTTCAGTCAAGTATTCTCAAAAGGTGAGTACTGGAAGTATTTTACCTGGGTTTCTAATGTTTCCTGTGTAAATACTTGTTATGGATAGGAAGAGCTCAGCAAAGAGCTCCAGGGAACAGAGCCCCACTGCATTTTTTCACAATAAGTTTAGCACCTAAATACTTAGAAGAATGTGACACTTTTCCAGAGAAAACACACACAAGTGAGTTGTTGAGAGTGATGAGATGAAAAACATTGGAAATTTTATTTGAAGATTTAAATGAATTGGTTCATTTTATCAACGTTTTCTGCTCAATCAATGCATTGTATCATCAGGCTGGGCATCAGAATGGACTTGAGTGTAGTATTGATCCATACTTTCCTGGTGGTTTACACTGTTGTAATCCAGATGGGTAGCTAGGGGAGTAATTTTTCAATCAAATCTCTGCTGAATCTAGTTCTGTGCCAGAACAAATCAGGCTAACTTTCAAACATCCTGTTGGTTAATTATGAGGAAAAAATAATTCTGCCAGGGAAATCAAAATTAAAGCCTTCTGACATTGTGCACACCATTGTAAGTCTTGGAATAAGGTTTGTGCCTGTGCATGGGCACTCACTGCTTCTTGTATTGATGGGGCAAGTAAATTTCATTAGGTTTTTGAATTTTAGTAGCTTGTGAAGTGCCTTACAGTTCTTTGGGATGCCTGAGACTCTAGCAAAGCACTGGCAGCTTAATCAGCTGTCATGTTACAGGTCTTTGCTAAGTCTATCATGAAAATGTGCCCATAAAAACACTGGGTCATACTATGTAGGAGATTTCTTATAATCACCTTTATGCCTAATCTAAAATTGCATTTCCATTTTCATTGAAGTCAAAAGGTTTCACTGTATTTTATATGATAGGCCTGAAGTCTGTAAGCAGATTTTTCTCCTATGCTTGTAAGAGGTGCATTAGGCCAATTTTGTACTGAAAATGTGTGCTTACTCTGAATGTTACTGAAAGATTAAACCATGCATGATTAGAACAGTGAAGCAGAAAAACTGTGTGACTATTCTAGGGAAATTTCAACATAAATAGGCAATACACAATAGCAGTATAAGTGAGGTTATTTATAGATGGATGTTGTGATATGTAGATAGGCTGTGATGAGACAGTAATAGAACAAATTCTCAGTTCAACATATTTGATAAAATTGTTCATACTCTCTATTTTCAATGGAAAACTTTCCACTCCCTCTTCAGAGCATTTCTTTACTGTATTTTCTTTTGTATTAGTACTGATCTACATCTTCAGTTGCTTTTAAATGCACAAAATTAGAGAGTTTTATTAGATTAGACAGCTCTTTTTTTTTCTTTCCTGCATAGAGTGCCCTCTGTTTCCAAACCTGTGGTTTTTGGTTTTGGTTTTTTGGTTGGTTTCCTTGCCCCCCCACCACCCTGGAGGATGGAGATTTCCAAACAGAAACTTATAGGGAGAGAAAGAAACCTTTCCATGCCACAGCACTGATATAGCCCTGCATTCCATTTTTTTTTTTAACATTCACTAATAGAGTTGCTTCTCTGACAATCTTTACTTTTTCTGATTGCATTACCTCTAAATATGAACATTGAAAACATAAGTAAAAGGTGCCTAACATACAAAGGTTGGCTTAAAAACAAGATAGTTCTTCAATTTTGAAGGGGTTTTTTTAATATTTGTTTTGGACCTAAAACCTTTGATGTTTATATTTTTTTACAACCATAATAAGCAGAAACATGACTTCATTTTCATAAATAAAAAATGAGACTTCCAGTTAATTATACAGCTACACAGATGCAACAGGCTTGTAGGTGAAATGAAGGCTTTGGGGAAAGGAAGTAAAAAAAAAAAAAAGGTGTGTGTTATGATGACTGGATTGTTTCTGAGAGCTGCAAAGCAGGGGAGGGGGAGAGACAAGGAGGGGTGATGGGGGAAGAAGAAATAAGAAAGGGAAAATTCATAACAGGGCATTGAAGACTAATGAGTAGAAATGTATAAGATGTGTGTTTTCATATTCTGAGTTGTTGATACATTTCGGTGATTACAGAGTTATTGATGGCACCTCCAGATTTTTGGCACTATTGGCAGTGAGAGTGTTTTCCTAAATTTTTTATCCTATTTTGCTAGATATTATTCTTGTTATTCAAGTGAGCAAGCCCAGCCTTTTAAAAATGTAAGCTGGATAAAGGATCACTTGGGCTTTTTTGTGAATCTCTGTGAGAAGCAGCTGTACTTAGCTACTCTGGGGTATTTTGATACCATACAGGCAAGATGGCACATTAGTTCTAGTAGTGTTAGATGATCCTTGCTAAGAAAAGTTCCATATGACAAAAATGAAACCATGAACTTTTTTTAACAACATGACACAATTCTTCAAGTTGTAGAAATAGTTCTGTTCTGTGGCTTTGGGTTTTATTTTTTCCCCTACTGTTTGTTTAGTCCTAGATTATTTTTACGCTAAGAAACCACAGAAGGCTACGTAGAATCTGTTGCATTTGTGGTGTCTGGGCTAAAAGCATTCATCTATAAATATCAGAGGATTATGGGTTATAGTAGGCAAGTTTCAGAGCTGCTTAAAGTTAAATAAATATTTTGCATTTGTTTACTAAAATAACATAACAAACAAGACCATATCAACTTCCTTGAACTTATAGTCAATTGAAACTAAACTTTATATACATATGTAACAGTTTGGGTTAAATCTCTAAGATCATATACTTTGTATAGTGCTGGAATTGGGTTGTATTTAATTCCATGTAATTTTTAGAGCTAAACATAGAGATTTTAGAAGAGGCTGATTTGAAAGTACTGGAGAATGACGTTGTCTGGTGGGCACAACACCAGTTGCACAGACAGCATCTGTGGAAGATCCATGGCCAGACTAAGACTGAAAGTTTTCCATCAGCCCCTCTTGCTGAAGCTGACAATAAGGCATCCACAATAGCAGCGCTAATGGGTTTTATGCATGCAGTTTTCTGTGGAAGTTCACTCATTTTCTGACATTTCCTAAAAAGCCAAAACAAATTAATATGTGGAGCATGCTTCTGGAATTTTGTTCCCAGTCTCCTTATCATGACTCCCACTGTCTGCATTTTTCTCAGACTTCTTTAAAAGGCTGACTGAAGAGTCCTCAAAGGTAAACCCAGCATGATTTCCACATGGCAAGAAAGTTAGAGGAGCCCTCCTCCACAGAGGGGAGTGGGGTGAGCTTCCATGGCAGACTGAATCAAATGCACGCCAATCACCTCAAGATTTCTGCGGCAGCAGCAGCAGCAGCAGCACCAGCAGCAGCAGCACCAGCACCTGCTTTGGCTTTTCCCCTCACTGACCTTTGCTAAGCCTTTTTCTGCTCTGTGCAGGCAGAAGTCACCTGATGAACTTCTCCTAAAATTACACTCAGATTTCCTTCACAGTGCAGAAGTTAAAAGCCTGTTCTTATTTACAGCAAGAGTTCACAAAGATTATACACTAGCTCAGTAATTCTCATCCAGGCACATTCAGCCCACATATGCAAGAGGAAAAATGTAAGCACAGTGGTTTTGTTGTGGATGTGGAAAGGGAGAATGAGATTCATTGTTAATGAACATCTTTCTTAAAAGACATCTGGCATCAGAATGACAAATTGACATAGAAGGGGAGGGTGGTTGCTCCTCATGCTTCCTCAGTCTACATGTGCCTCTATCATATGATCATTTCTCTCATTTATTGAAAAAAAACAGCTACATTGGCTTTTTAAAATATTTTCTCAAAGACTATCTTTGCAAAAGTCAAGAGTAAACTCAATATTTAAATCTCTTGGATGTGGTGAGAATGTTATCATACGGAAACTAGAAACCAAAATGCTTACGGGGTGACCAATGAAAGGATGAAATGAAATTCTAAAATCCCTAAGTCCATGGGAAATACAATTTTCTCTGGAACTTTCAGGTTATTTACAATGACATTTCCCCAGAATTTTTGCCACTTTCTGTGATAAAAGCTAAAGAATGGGTTTTGCATCTCTCTTCCTCTCCAAAGGGCTTCATTCCAGAAATTCTCTTACCAGCTTCACCCATTGCCTCCCTTCCTATTAGAAAGAGAAATAGAAATTTTAAATTGCTTATACAGCCATAACCCTCCATGATTATGATCTATAGCTCTTTCTCTTTTTAATTATTTCCCACCTGATCCATTTATTTGAATTAATTTCAACTCCTGAATATTATCCACTTAAGAAACTCAACCTGTTCTCTTGGTTTTCATTTCACCCTAATGCTCCAAACTTAGTGTTAGTCATTTTGCTGCAGGGATTAGATGTCCTAATACATCTCCATGGTATTTTTGGACTCTTTTTCTTAGACCACCACCTCAGCCTAGTTTAAGTGCAGTGGAGTACTGGACTTCCTATTTATACTCTAGATGCATCAGATTAATTTTGTGGGTACTTCCCAGATAACAAAAGGTTAACATTTCCCAAATATTACCAAAGCTAGAATGCCTCTACAGAAAACAATAGAAGCAAAGTCAAAAGTAAGATTCTGGAACTTGTTTAAAACCACACACACAAACATACGCTCATATGTCCCTTGCTGACATATGTGTGTATGCACTACAAAATGAGTAATTTCAGTGTTTTTCATTTATATGTCTTGTCTGATGTCACATGCCTCACAATTTTTCCTGTGTTATACTTTGCAATTTGTCTTATGTTTGTGAAGATGCCACATTGTAGGAGGTGTAAAAAAGTAACTAAGGCAAAAGGGCTCCAAAAAAATGGTGAATCAACCAACAAACAAAAATAAACCAGGCAACTGAACCAAAAATCTACTTTATTCCATCTTTGTTTACTTTCCCACTGCCTCCTTTCAAACCACAGGCTGTGCTCCAGCTCTGAGAATGTTTCCAAAACTCTGAATTCTCAAAGCATGAGCACGATTTGAAAGGGACTGGTACGTGGGGGTAATCACACAGCCCATCTCCAGGGCGAACCAGCAGAACACAGTGGTGCACAGCATGGCTTTGTTATCCTTGGCTCCAAGTGTGCCAGGTTTACCTTTAACAGCTATTGACTTTGCATCAGCATTACTGCCCTGCAAGCTTGTGCATACGCGATGCACATGCAGGAACGGATGTGGGACTCAAAACCTCGAGAGATGGACACTCAGCTGGGACTGAAAGGCCATCCCACACAGCCACAGGATGCATTCAGCAGCATGATCCCTGCACAGGAGGCACATGGAATGTTCATCTCTGGCAACCCTGGCCAGCTGCCCCCTGTGTGGTGGGATGAACACAGCTCCAGCATGTGTTCCTCACTGTCTGCTTTCAAGATTGACCTTTCACATTATTGCAATTCATTGCTTGATGTTGAGACCATATCTTTGGGCACCTGATACACATTTGTCATCAGGCTTTTTAATAGGAAAAGATGAATCATCAGACCCTAAAACAACTGTTTCTTTAAAACATGCCCAAACTGGGCTCTTCTGTGTTGGTGGCTGGCTTGCATTTGCAAAAGCCTGTGACTCCCTCCCTCATTTTATGAGCAAAGCACAAGACACTGAGTGTGCCACATAGCAATGGTTCAGGCTCATTGAGAGCTTTCAGGATAGATAGATTTCTAACTTCCCTTTGTCAAAAAGCATCAATATGTGCAACATAATGGGTATATAATGAGGAGAACCTAGTAGGAGCAGAAAGCTTGTATAACCCCTTCATTTAGCATTCCTGCTGCAGTTATGGGCTGACTATCTCCAGTTGTGATACTGACAACTTAAGGAGGATATTGCAAATGATGAAAAAAATTTAGAGAAGAGCCATGAGAATTCTTAAAGGATTACAAAATGTCCTGCATCAGTGAAGAACTAAAAGCTTGGTCTATTTAGCTTACATTGGAAAAGGTTAAGAAGAAATTTAACCTCTTTCTGTGAGTAATAACATGAGGAGTAAAAGGCCATTTGGATTAGCAGACACAAATGTAATGGGAGAAAAGGGGCAGATGGACTGGTCTAGATGGGAAATGAAGTTGTCTTTCTGCAGGTGATGATAACTAAGAACCAGAACAAATTGTCAAGGGCTGTAGTGAATTCTCCATGGCTGGTAGTTTTTGAAGAAGGAGCTGAGGAGAAGTGTTTTGGAGGGAAGATGAGCTGGGATCTCTGTGACAGCTTATAAAAATGTTGTTATCTATGGAATGCTATATTTTCTCTGGTCGGCTGCTTTGATCTCTGTCCCGAGATGTGTCGGGTGGTCCTGAGGTGGCACCGCGCACTTAAGAATGAGACAGGATTCTTCGATATTCGGTCTTCGGGTTGTTTATTATCTCTTATCTACAAAGTTTTCTCTCTGCCCAGCTGAGATCTGTTCAGGAAGGCAGCCACAAGCACTCTGACCACCCCCGAGGTGGTGTCGTCTTTTTTATACTACAAACTACGTACATCATATTTACCTTTAATTCCCAATACCTATCACCTATGTTAGACAGTGCACTTCTACTCTAAACCAATCCCCAAGTGCCAACACCACAGCAGAAAATGGAGAAGAAGAAGAAGAAAGAAGAAGGATGAGACATGCCCTGATCCCTCCATCTTGTGCCCATAACCCCTATACCAAAAAACCTAAAATCTACATTTTCACCCTGTGTGCACCCTGTAAATACACCATTCAAACTCGTGTGACTTTCAAATCCCCATACCAAGTTGGCAATTCACTAGAAGGATCCAAGTCAAGCCACCAGGTGTTCCGGGCACCATGCCAGGATCTCTGAGCCCCCCAAGGGGAGTCTGCGGCGATTCTGGACATCCGGAGTGATGTGCTGAGTTCCCACAATATTTACTCTAAAGAATCAACTAGACCTTTGTATGACTTTTTGTCTAGATGCCTTCTGTGAGTCAGGTCCTGGTAACTCACAGGTTTCCTGCCTTTAGATGATGTTGCAACATTCAAGAAAAGGGAGCATTGCTGTAGAGATGTCTGAAGATTTTTCACATTATTTATTTAGGTCAATAAATCAGGCCAATGATCATAGGTCCCATTTTTATTGAAGTGTTTCCCAATGACTGTATGTATGCACACAGCATTAGCATGTGTAAGTCTATCTCAGTAATTAAATAAAATCCCAAATTTTAAGAAGTGTTTCTGGAAGCATCTGCATTTCAGTATATACTTTACATATAAGACAAGATAATTAACAGTATCATCATCATTGTCAAAAAGATAATGCAGAAGGACAGCAGGCCCCTGAAGTAGAAGGGCACCTCTGGTTTTGTTTTTCAGTTTGCACTTTTCAAAAAGAAGAAATTTAGTAATTTCTGCATGGTTACGTAGGATGGCTATCCTAGCATTGCTGAGGTTTTTGCTATGTGATGCCTTCCTAGAACTGCATAATGACTGATAAAATTAATTTTTATAGCTTTTAGTTCCATGATTATTGCATCAACCCATTTATTGATAGAAGGTTCTCAAAATGAGTTTATAGTCCAATTCAGCAATGCTGTATCTGAATATATCTTCAAATCAAAATGTACTGCAGTATTTTAGTTAGTACTATTAAGCCATTTTCTAAGGACATTGGACATCTGAAGAGCCAAGAAGCATTTCTTGTGGTCAGAAACATCTACAAGAAAAAGAAGTATCTCAGCATAAGATGTGTAACTGAGGAGGAGAAAAGTTTTTCCCTCAACCCCTTCTTTCTCCAAAAGTGTGAAGATATAGCAGAGGGAATGCAGTCCTCTACAAATGATTTAATGGACTCACAAGGAGAACAGCAAAATCATTACCTCAGAATAGCTTTTGAATGCACTTGCCATTGCTGTCCTCATTTTGACACCAAGACACTGAATGTCTGAAGTCTGTTCCTTACTTAAAGCTATTTGAATTTTGTATGTGCACTGCCGTAGTAGTCTCCCTAATAAAAAGAAAACTCTTGATAAAAGGCATTAAAGCCCTAAAGAAAGCAGCAGCAGTGAGCACTGGCTTCATTCTGTCACAGGAAACAGCTGGTAGCTGGCTTTTACTGAGAGCTGCCAAAGTTGATTGCCATATCCAACAATGAGGATACAGCAGGCAGAGACCAACAGGGCATGGAGATTTCCAACAGGATGCGGCTGAAACTCAGCTGTATAGCAGTGATCCAAACATACAAAGCAGCTCCAATTTGAGTGTTTCAGTTTAAGTTAAAAGGCAGATTAGAGCCCTGCTGGAGCCCAGTTTGAAATTCCAAAGAGTTGAAAGGCATTTCAGTGTGGTGTTCATTTTCTTTTCAATAATAATGTAGTTATAAATCTTCTCTATTACCTTACAAAATGTGTCTACTTCCACTCAAAAGGATATAGTGGAGGATCATGTTACCCCTTGTGGCTAGCTGATATAAAAGAATCTACTGGACACCTGCAGGTATTAGAAAGTTCTTACTTACTGGAAAGTGAGCTGTAATTAACTCTTTTATGATAGCTAGCAACTATTTAGTTTGTGGAGAGGTTGTTTAAACACTTTAAACCTTTTCTCCTCATTAAAATGTTGATGCTATTATCAGCTAATATCTGTTTTTTCTGTATTGAGTGTTCCCTCATATTTCACAAAATGAAAAAGTTTTACACACTTAGATGCGCTGATTTGATCCACCTAAGCTTCTGAAAATCTTCTCAAGCTTCCTCAGGAGTTCAAGATTGATTATATTTTATCATGGCAAGTCACATCCAGCTTTCCCTAGCCAGACAGAAATTATTTTCCAAGGAAATAAAGTGAGTGAGACACGGTCCTTCTGGTCCAGCTGCCACAATACCTGGTAGAGTAAGTTCTTGGCAATGAATCAAGTAGCAGAGTTCTTGTAAAAGAATATTTTCAGAGGGAACATAAGGTAATTTTATACTACCTGAACTTTGTCTTGGGGGCACAGAACACAACAGTACCCTAGTAGAACAGTACAAGTCAAATTCCTTAAAAAGAACAAATACTTCAGTACAAAATTACCTATTGCTCTATACTTGCTCTTTTGTTGACCAAATTTTCTACAGATATTTCTGTCCATCTGTACACCTATCTCAGTATAAATGACCTTTGAAACAGGCTCAGCTCATGAGTATGGGCACATGAACCATCTCAGAAACACATCACAGGGCCATGGCAGGAAACACTGTACACTTGCACTCTTTGGATTGCCTTGCAGGCTTCATGGAATTTTGTCCAAGGTTCAGGCACATGTGAAAACCACACACAATTGTGTCACCATGTGAGTCCACACAAGCTCTTCTTTCTACACAGAATAAATCCCACACACTATATATTCATACTCAATTGCAAGATCCCAAAAACTATGCATAATAAGTTGTATGTACAATCCTGTGCAGGAATTTCATAAAATTGCAGCATGTACTGCCATCTGTTAAGATTTATCCATGGTTTCTACTGGCAGTCAACCTTTATTTTCAGAAATAATAACTTTCTAGGCACAAATCAGTTTCTAAGGTCAGGACTGAGTAAACTTGAAATCACTGAACATAAAATCCTTTGCTAAAGAAAAATGTACCTTAATCAGATGCTGAAAAAGAATGAAGAAAGGCTTTCAAAGGAACCAAAGTAGGTTACTTTGATTTAAAGAATAAATCATTCAATTCATATGAGGAGATAAATGTTAAATTTTCATTTCTCTAGTAGTCTTTTCCCTGCATACAAATCAGTAGCAACTGAAATTACTAAAACATTCATGTCCAAAATTCAACACTCTTTACATCATTAAGCAGGACTTCCCAGACCTGGTCCAATTCTGAACCAGACAATGATGATAAAAACAAGGCTCTTTCTTAATATTATGAGGAATTTTAATTTTGGGAGAAAAAAAACCCCAACAACCCCCACAAAAAAATCTAACAGGCATCTTATCACCCATTATGAAGAATATATACATAAGAATTAAACAAGGAAGATCATTCCCCTTCATTTTAAAAATGAGGTATAAATACATTCTATATAACATACACATATTGTCCACAGTCTGGGAATCAAGACAGAGTAAGCAACCAAAAAACTCCCCAAACAAGCCTAGTCAACAGAAGATATTCTAAAAAACTTTGGCTTCTCAAGGAGGACCTCCTTGAGAAGCCAAAGATTTTATTATTATTTCAATAATAAGCTTTTTTCTGGTACTCATTTTCATGTCTCCTATTTGAAGCTATCCTCTTTTTGTCCACTGGATTTTAAGCATTACCTTCTTTAGCAAAGGATTTGTGCTAAGAACTAGGTGAAATACGTGTTTACTCCAAAGAGAAAAAATAGATATTCTAGTGTTTTATTAGAACCATAGAATCTGTAAAGTCATCTTCAGAGAGCAACTTTTGACTCATTAAAAGTCAAAAGTATAATAGGATGAAGAGAAATCCTAATTTGGATGCAGTAGGTTAATTGTAAATGCTACCAACAAATGTTTCAGAGGAAGGTTAATTGAATCATTGCTTAAGATCCTCAGAGCGTTTGTATCTGCAAGAAGAGATTTTGTTACAGAGATGGATCTAACAAGGGAGACAAATTCCTCTAATCTAGTTACTCTGGGGTAAACCAGAAGAAAACACAGGCAAATGTTTGATGATCTCTGCTGTAGTCATGTTTTGTCAAGGACTAAGGGGCATCACAAATTATACTCTGGCTTCCTGTTAAAATGGGGTTGGACTCAGTGACTATGAGAACTTTTAGAAGAATCAAACCTAAGAATCTTGAATTCATTTCAGGGCAAGTGGGAGACTTTCTGTTTATCACAGCACACTAAGAGTGTCTGGTACTTCATGGAGTACTTATGAAAGGTGAGGCTTAAACTCCATTCCAAGAAGGAGAGGCTGGAAGAACAGCCTAAAGCATCTGAAAAATGTTTTTGCATGGTATGGTCCACAGAGTTGTGTAGAGTATGTGGTGCAAAAACTCTTCAATCAATATGTCTCCTAGAACTGCTGTTTGACCAGAAGGGAGTACAAATCAGATAAGGATAGGCTTCTGATACTGAGATGCAAAATATTTTTGGAAGCTGAATTGGCTGAACAAGGTTCTGCATGGGAAATCCCAGGTGATGAGAGCAGTGGATCTGCTCATATATGTTCTCATATAAATATCATAATGAAAACATTAATACAGATTCTGATGTGGAGGAGGGGTGAATTATTCAGGATTTAAATCCTTCTGCAGAGGCCAGGCTGAGAGGGATGATTATTCCAAAAGTAAGTTGTCTTTCTGTTTTGTTTTTTTCTGGTGGCTAGAAAGCCAGGGTAAGAATTAGGTCTGCTGAAAGTTGTACCAATTGTTTTATGGATGAGAATGCTTCTTGTCTCTGAAAGAATTTGTTCTTTCATCACTGAAGACATGAGGCTAAGTAAGAGAGGATGGGAGCCATTAAACTGAATTCTAGCTCTAGATAACAGCAGCTCAATACAGAGTGCCTAAAAGAAAATACTACATATATATGTGTGTGTGTATGCACATATATACTGCAGTGTTCTTCCTGCTGTCTTTGATTTCACTCTACCTGAAACAACATATGAAAAATATAAGTCACAAAGATCCTTTTCCAATGGAATATGCAAGCAGAAGTATGCAAAAGGAAGCAGGAGCTCAGGGTCCCCACCAGCACGCTCCCTGCAGTTTTCTTGCTGCAAAAGGATGTGGCTCCTTCCACATGCCACCCCACACAACCACCACTACAGAAACACCAACACGCTTGTGCCCTGCCCAGTACTCAGCCTCCCCTAAGGGCTGCCCACACCTGCCCAAACATTGCTCAAGTCCTGCACAGCGCATACAGGACTGGTTTGGAAGCTCATCTTCACAAACAAAACAAACAAACAAAAAATTATAGAGATTTGCAAGCACTGTAGCTGTATGGCATGCTAGCAATAAAAGTTCTGACTGACTCACAAACCAATTTAATCAGTAAATAGCTGCTGGGAGTTCTTTCCACAGATAAGTACTGCTATCTTTTTCATGCACATACACAGTGCAATATTCAAGCTCATTATTTCTTATTTAAATCATTTACCTTTTCCCAGCACTTAGCAAATCTTGTTTCCATTTTCTATCCATGAATTTCACAGCAGATTGGAGAATCAGGGCAGCCATATCTGATGCACAAACCTTGTATATTTTCCAAAATGGCTGATCAAACTTGATCCACAACAATTTCAAAGAGCAGAAGGTATCATTAAACCATACATTAGCTGTTTATAGTATATACAGATGTTAAGAATACCTGGAATTATGTACTCTGAATTGTGAGGTAGTTTCTGATGAAATAACACTGAATACAGATGTGATATATTGTCCTTCTAAATCTACTTAAAAGAAAAGTATGGACACCGGTTTGAATAAGCCTCACTTTCCTCCTAATTTTTTTATTTTTTTTTACTGCTAGAGAAGTTAAGCTTGTTGGTTTTTAATTTTTCTTTCAAATATGAACTCAGTTTATTAGGGACAGAAGTAAATTTAGTGTTACAGAGATCATTTTTAGCTTTGCAATTCTTGTATTAATTCATTCTTAAAACTAATCACATGGTGACATAGTTTGATTTTCCGAAGAAGCTTGATCTCCTATTAGCATGTACAGTAACTTCATGAGTTTAGCCTGAAGCTAAACTGCTGCTTTGGTAGCAAAAGATGAAGTAGAGATGCCCTCTAGGCCAGAAGAACTAAAGCACTTAGTGCTGCATCCTGTGTACTTCAGTTTTGCTGTTAAATGTTAACACATACAGTCCCAATCAGATAATAACAAATGCTCACCACCAGACTCAGGCATTTGAACATAACATCTACACCTCAAGAAGATGCAAACTGCTAGCAGAAACCTTATCATGAAAACCAGAATATATGAAATAGCCAGGAAAGATGAGATCAAATACCAACATGAAATAAAAGCACAACTTACTTACAACCTAATGCAATTTCTGAGTATTTGTAGCTCAAAGTAGATGAAAACACTGTTACAAACACACAGCCTCTGTAGCGGCAGCGAAGGATGGTGTCTGTGGATGACCTCTGCTGAGAACACCAACTTGTGCTGTGCCTGAATGGTGAGGTACAGACCCACTCTTCATGATCTCAGTTAATGTACAGTTGGCAGAGACAGTATTACTGTCGTGTTAAATACTATGCCTCATGTATTTACACCAGCCCAGGATATTTCACTGTGCCATGTCACCAAAGAGCCCAACTCAGGGTAATAGTGGCATGATTTCCTACTGCATGCCCTGTATGAGTGGCATTGAAGGTGTTACTGCAAAGAATAAAAGCACATACACATAGATTATCATAATCATCCTGTTTATATTACTTGTGCATCAGCTATTTTGTTCCTTTTATTTTTATTCAATGTCAGTGAATTAAATAGTTGCCTTTCTGTATGGTTAGTGTAGTGTATTCGTTTATGTTCAGCTCACCTTTCCATCTTTGAACAAATACACAGTGACCCAAATATACACATTTACACAAGATTTTATAGAGATCAGAGTATGATACACAATCCTGAAAGCATTCATTCAATACGTAAGAAAGCTTTTCATTTAATCTACTTTGGGGGCAGGGGGAGAGAGAGACACCATGTGCCTCTCCATACAGTGAATTAAATTGTTTTTCATTGACTCAGGTTACTCTGGGCACTGCTCATTCTAATGCAGCCTTATTAAATTCAGGGAAGGCTGCTACAGGGAAGTCTGGGGTAAACGAACACTGTTCAAACGCTACACTTCAGATACCTATTTCAGATGCTGTCTTTGAAGAATGACATGTAACAGAAACAGTGTTTAACTTGCTTTAGGAATGCATCTTTAAGAAGTCTTCTGCTGTCTAATTACAGTAAGCCAAGTATGTTGAAGCTAGAAAGTTCATTAATATTTCAAGCATACACTAGACCATGACTACTGCATACTTCTTGACATTCCTATAAAACCTGGTGCTCTTGGGAAACTGATGGCTCACAGGGTTGTTAATGAGTGAGAGACCCTTTGCCTCTTGATAACTGGTCTGAATTCTGTTTAATCTGGATGCAGCAAATAACTGTCAGTGGTTGATGATGTTTATGAATTAATTTGATAGCTAGTCTTAGTTTAGATGGAAGCAGGAAAACATCCCAATTTAAAAAAATCTTTGCTTACTTTCCCTGTCCCTTACTCATGAAATCATCTCTGATGTGTCTGGATCAGCATGGCACAGAAAACTACAGACTCTTCCAAGAGATCGGACAGACAAAATGCCAGTGGCCATGCAGCTTTATCACAGCTTGCCGAGGTGACAAAGTGACTATGTCACTCGTTAGGTGCACAAAAGATGCAATTCAGAACTGCACGTCATGACAGACTACAAGTCAGATCAGAAACTCTCCCTTCCTCCTGAAGACACTCCTGAGTACTGTGAAGAAAAATTCTCCTTTAGGAATGAGTAACACCAAGTTACAGGATCTGCTTTAAAGGCTGTGCTTCCAGAAGGGTGCTTCTGGAAAACATGAAGGTATTTTCACCTCACTACCCAACTTGCTTGCAGTGAAGTTTTCCTCTAAAACATGGGTTTGGGTAGAGCTGGTTATAAAATCCCTTTTTTTACAATTTGGCAGATACACAGTCCAGACAGGGTCCCCACAGTGGCCTATTTCCTTGGCATAAGGGACTTTTATACGTATTAGGGACAAAACATCCTGGAGGTGTAACACAGGTCAGACTCCTCTTACCTGACAGGCCAATGCAAAGACTCTGCTTCTCCTTCTCTTTCTCCTCTTTTCTTTTCATGCTGGACCTGCGTTAATTTAACAAAAAAAGTAACATGAATTACATAGGAAGAATAGGCTGAATCAGACAAGCTAATACCAAATGACTCTGACTGACCTTCTAATGCAGATCATTCTACTGTTCACCCTTCAGCCTGGTTAAAGCCCTTTCCTACTGTGTTGTGTGAATACATTCTTGTGACATCCAGGACAATGAGCATCATGTAATGAAACAGCAGTATCTCCAGCTAGAAAGACTGAACTTTGACTGGAAGTAAATAGACATGTCCATCTGTTGGTATCTAACTCTTTCATTCTGAAGACAGGGACTTTCTTGGGCTGCATCTGAAGTGACATCTGAATACGTGCCATGATGTTCTCTCCTGTGATCATCCAGACTAGAGGCAAGCTCAGACAGACCAGGATTTCTATCCATTATGTATGCCCACCTAGTAGATTCCCACCTAGTAGAAATCAAGACACCAGAGTGGAAAACTTAAAGCATGCCGAGTCTTCCCCAAGATGGAGCTGGGATATGGCTAAGTGGATTTCACCAACTACATATATATTTATAGTCTCCAAAAATGAACAGCAAGTAATTTTTTATGTCTTTTTATGTTTACCTGGTAGAGTTTTAAGCATTGGGAAGGAAATTCTGACTCCACTAGAGACTATGATGAACCTTCCATTGACTTAAGCAAGAGTAGCACATTAATTTGGTAACAGCATAGTTTAGCTTCTCACTCTTCTAGAAGTTCTTCCTGGTTTGTCTCTGATCTACATGGAGGCCACAGTTAACACCACCCACAGCTCTGCAGTCCCCAGATCAAAATATTTTGCTTCTGTTTTCTGACATTATCTTACTGTAGTTAAGTCTAGCAGCTGCCTGCTCAGAGAAACAGAATAAGTGTGATAGAATGTAAAACATTGCTAAGGCTTATATGACAACTTTGGTGATATTTACTGGTTCTCATCTTTTCTTAATTACAGGATTAGTAGAAAGAATCATTCCTCACCTAATTTTCCTGCCCCTTCATTTGCCATATGCAGCTAGTTACAGAAATCTACTCATTAACTGTGGACCAGCATCAAGACTGATTCCACAGGGATCTTAGACTAATATTAATGACTATTTTTAATTAATTTGATATGAGATGGAAATTGTTGAGAAGAAATTCCAGATGCTCCAAGCGGGGAAGGGTTGGCAAATTATTTAAGTATAAGATTAAAGCGTATCACAGTGAATGAATGACAGAACCAAACACAATCAGTGGGACAAAATATGGATTTTAGCTGATATCCCAATAGGAGGCAGAATATTCCAGACTACTTGGTGACTCCTATTCTTTAGCTATGGTTTGTAAGAAACCAGGAAAAAGTCAGGGATGTTAGGGAGGCTTCATGGTCATTATCTGCTGCCTAAAAATGCTTCTGAATTACATATATGCTATTGTTATGCCTGCATCAGTGGACCAAGTGTCTAAAGAGGGAATGAATTTCAGCACATTACTGTTTATATTGTTGAATTGTTAGCATGCTGACTGGTTTGAATTTGGTCCACAGGAATTAGTGCTTCCCTAGACAATGATACAGCATGGCTCAGCACTAGGACAAGGTCCATTTTCTGTAAGTAGCAAGGACAGATTATACCAGGAGAAGACCTTAGTTATATAGTTATAAGATCTACCAGAGCCTAGGCCATGGCTTTATAACATTTATTAGCATAAAGAGATGCAGACCATTTGTTTGCATTGTGGCATGCCTTTGGAAGCAAACTGCGTATGCAACAAATCTATCCATATCCCCTCTCTGCAAAATAAAGTTGTGTCTTGGAAGGAGGAACAGATATTGTACCAAAATACTGACAAAATACATCAGAGCACACAGACAATACCCTCACTATATATGTCATAAGAGCTGTAGAAACCAGTTCTGAAGAAGCATAGTAGTGAATGAAGCAGGGTGGATGTTTCCCCAGCCAGGAGGCATTATCCCAGACAAAGATGTCTTTTCACATTTAATGATTCCTTCTGGACATGTATTTGTAGCTTCAACAATAATGATAGAGCTGTTTCTAAAGTCTCAGCCAAAAAGACCATATCTCTAAGGTGTGTCATTGCCAGTCACAACTGGGCATATGTGAAGCACCACAGTGAAAAACATGGACAGTCCCTGGTTTAGCTGTAAATGGCCAGAGTCTGGTGCCCACTGCGCTGTTCCCAGTGAAGGAACAGGCCTCCCTCCTTCCTGCTTCATCTCCAAAAAGCCAGAATATTTACCTTGCTGTCCAAGCTGTTGACCTTGAGGCCTTTCTTAAGGCTCTGTTGTTCTGCATGGTCTCTGAAGGATGAGAGAGACAGTTCATGTTGATTTTACAAGTTTCTGGTTGTGAGACATTCATTATTTTGATGTTAGCTACTTTTGTAATGTATAGGATGTCTAAACCATGCAATGGGCAATGGTTTACATTTCTTTTTACGCTAGAATGTTTAAAAGGTTTTTTTCCTGTCAAATTTAGCTATCCTTTCAAAAGCGCAAACACTTCTTGATAGGACAGTAGACACACTTGTAAGAAACTCCAAATCATTTCCTTCGCCCACTCCTCATTTTAGATCATCTTTCACATGGGAACAGCTTCCCTCCTCCTCACCCACCTCCTCCTCCAAAAAAAATTCTGACATCTGTTCCTTTACCTCTCTTGCAGCCACTGTTCCCTCATCATTTGCCTTTTATTTTATGGGATTCGCTTGTGCACTTCAACTCCATGCTCTTTGGGGTATAATCTGTTATATGTGGTGCACTTCTAACCCTTTGAACAGTATCTTAAATATTACAGACATTTACAGCACAATATAAATGACAATGTAGTTAGACTGGAAAGGCAATTCCCTAGTTAACACCTCCCACATGTAGTGATTAAGTACTAGGCTCAAAAGAGGCTCAAAAGCGTGCAGCGAACCCAGTGCAGATACATTTCTAGAAAGAGACTGCAAATTCCTAACTCCAGATGGTCTGCAGTTGGTGAATAATTACATGGATTGTTTGGTGCTTCACTAATCAATCATGACAGCAACAAGGAGAAAAAGCATGTCTGGGTAAAGGAAAATGTCCTTTGGAAAAATCCCAAGTTATCATTTTGTGCATTTGATCTGCTCATCAAACATTGTCTTTTTTTCCCTTTTGTGGTATTATGCTGTTTTAATTTTTCAAGAATAAATCCAGAAAAAGCAGTTGTTGGTGGTTTTTTCACCTATAAAGTACATAAGGGAGGAGTCTGATCAGCATCAACATGACTGCTGCATTGTATTTCAAAGACTGAAAATCATAGATGGGAGATGAAGGGGAAGAGAATTAATATCCTGCATTATATTCTGGAGACCATGAAGCCTTCTCCAACTATTTCTGTAAATCTGTACATGAAACCTGCAATTTAGGATGCAGAAAACAAGGTCTGGGAGAATTCCCATATCCAGATTTCTTTCTCATAGCATGAAAACAGTTTGTTTAAAAAAAAAAAAGAATTATCTAAATCAAACCATAAGCAATGAACATCAGCCCTGAGATGGGCTCAGTTGGTTACAGCAGGGTGCTAATAGTGCCAAGTTGATGGGTTCCATCCCCATTGGGCCATTCACTCAAAAGTTTGATTTGGTGATCCTTGTGGGTCCCTTCCAACAACTCTGTGAAAAAAATCTGTAATTCTGTGATATGGAATCAGCTACAACTGAAACACGTAGAACTAAGTCCAACACTGCCTTGACTACATACTGCTCAGTTTAAATTGATCTCTCTCTGCATCAAAAGAAGAGAAAGAGCAAAATAAAATGCATAAAAGAAGTAGTGGATGAAGATACTGAAGGACCCAGAAGTAGAATAGATGGTTTGGGGGGTTTTATTTTGAGGGGAGGGTGAGCAGGGAAAAATGTTCTACAAGACCAAGTTTATCCTATTGAATCTGTGAGTTCAGATATCTTTGTGAACTTATGTATAGTATTTAAGCCAGTAAGGAATGAAGTGCATGGCTGTAGACACAAAAAAAAAAGTAATGAGCATGATAAACTATATGACTGTAGCTCAAAGTTTGGACATAAGAGCAGCAGAGTGCCGAGACTTGCTGTATTTCAATCATAGATTTTCCACCAAAAGCAAAACTATGGGTTTTTTTCTTAACTAGTTCAGGTTGTTTGGGGGTATTTAAAATTACTGTAGTCATGGCTCAGAAAAATACAAGTGGACAATAAAAAAAGGCTGTGAAAGCAGTGTGCTAAAGAGAACAGAATAACTGGATTTCAGAGACCTAAAAGTACATAAGATTTGTCCATGTTAAGGCTAACTACTGTTTGCCTCCTACTCCATTAGAGTCATGTAGCACGTAACTAACCTGATCTTCTCAGGGAGAACAGTTGCCAAAAGGTGAAACTGCACCTCATGACATTAATACTTTCTTCTAGTACCAGCTTAAGTAATTTGGAAGAAGATCTATATAAATTATGTGCAGACACGGCTTGTGGCAGTGCTTTAGCTGATGTTTTAGAAGGTGGACCTGGAGCACAGGCTAAGCTATCTAAGTATTGATCCATGTACAATGGGAAGAAAATTAGGTGAAGAATAAGCTTTTATCTGCTTTCTTTCCTTCACTGTCTTGGACTTAAAAATAAGCGTTTTTGGAAGACATCTTCAAGATCATTTGCCCAACCATCAACCCAGCACCTACATAATCACCCCTAACCTATATCCCCAAGTGCCACATCCACACATCTCTTAACACTTTCAAGGATGGTGATTCCTTGAGAAACTCATTCCAATGCCTAACCACACTTTCAGTGGAAAATTTTTTCTAGTATCTAATCTGAACCTCTTCTGGCACAATGAGACTGTTTGCTCTCATCCTTTCACTTGAGACACAGCAGAAGAGACTGACCCTACCTGGCCACAACCTCCTTTTAGGTTGCTGTACAGAGCAATGAGATCCCCCTGAGCCTCCTTTTCTCCAGGCTAAACAATCCTAGCTCGCTCAGACATTCCTATTTTCACCAGTTGAACCTTGTACTTTAATAAATATTTCTAAGATTTCTCATGCTTTTTTTCTGTGAGAAAATACAGCTGAATTGGAATTCTGCCTCCACTTCCTTTTGAACACCTTTGTGGTTGGATGTAAAAGTTTCCAGATAACTGAACCTAATCTATTTCTTCTGCAGGTAATCACTGGGTAAGCTTTGTTTGCATCCTCTCTCTGGTCAGCATAGAGATATTTCATTCCCTCCCACATTAATGTCCTTAATGTGGTTTCCACCAGTGGGTTTCACTAACTCCAGCATTTGCTGCTGATTACCTAGGACTGGAGCTTGCCTTGTTACTTATGGGCACATCTGACTTGTTTCCTGGGGTGGGATGGGGGCGGGGTGGGTGGCAGGGAGTGGGACATGACGTTCCTTTTTAGTTTGCAAATTCTTTCAGAGCTTCTCTCAGAGAAAATCCTCTATACATTTTGAAAAAGTCTGGGCAGCATATGTTACTGTTCACATGTCTTATGAAATGGTTGCTTGCTGCTGTTCACAGATGTTCAGAGCACAGCCCTGACTTACCAGGATGTGTTTCCTGGTAGCTCGTACTTGGCAGTTTTATTTCATAGCCCATTTGGGTTAACTGACTGCTCCTTCATGCCAATGCAACCAACCTCTTTTGGACAGACATCACATAGATTTTTCTGTGTCTGGACAAGAAGCAATGGGCTGCTGAAAATCCATATTTTGACATTCTAGAAGCCAAAAACTGCTCTTCTGACTCAGTGTGCTCTTTGTTGCATATTGATCTTTCAGCATTGCTTGGCTCTTACTCATTGTGCCATTGCCATCTATACAAATATCTTGGACTTTCAGCTTAGGTGTTAAATGAAGAAGTAATGAACATGCAGGCAAGAAAGTTCAACCAGATGCCCCTTTCATTCAGTAAACAAAGATGAGTAGTCATTTTCCATTACTTCTTTTGGCAAGCCAAACATCTGACAGCCAAACTTCCACAGTTAGGTCCCCAATTGCAAGGGTGATAGCTTTGCTTCATTTTTAATTAATGTCTCTTCAAGCTGTTGATAGAATTCAACTGCATCTTTGTCATCTGCTATCGTAGGAGTGTTAATCTGTATGATCGACATCATGACTGGATTTGCAAGAAAAAGAATCATAATTATTTTATTGCTGATTGGATTACATCCAAGCATATACTTTGATCTCCTCTTGGATGTGACAAACACAGTGCAAGTTTTTTTCTCATTTTTCTGAGCTTAAGCAGCAGCCCAAGTAGCTGTTCATCATCCTAGAATGGCACCTCTTATTCCACTGAAGCACTGATGCTATATTTACCTACTTCAAATTCTTCCAATTCTTTTGTCACAATAATGTGCTTACATTAACACTTGCTATGCAGAATAATCTTCAGGCATTAACTTCCTAGAGTTTTGGTAGAGCCAGAAACACTATCTATGACCAAACACTCCACATGAACCTCTTCTGAGCTGTAGTGTCTTGCATTCCATCATAGGAGGAAGGTAAGAGGATGAATCTGCTGTCCATTGCTTAGCCATGCTCTTTTTCTAACCCAGCAACCTCCCCACTTGTCATCTACCTAATCAGCACATCTTCTGAACTTTCTCAATCTACCTGTACCATGATCAGCATTTGGAGTTTGCCTACTCTGCTCACTACTGTTGCCTACTTTACTAGCTGCCAGTAATGAACTCCTCATCTGATGGGAGTCAGGTTACTTGGTGAATATTTAACCTACAGAAAAGACCAATGAAAGTGGAAGTACAAAAGGGATAAAAACATGTGTTTGGTAACTGATGGAGTGGGCCACAGAAGTTGGAGGAAGTGCAGAACATTCGAAAACCAATATTTTACCAATATTGTTTCAATGTTGAAAAAGTTGACTTTAAGGAATACTCATGTCAAATGTTCCTTATCTGTAAGCAGGAGCTGGGTGAGCACTGTAAAACCTCCAACATGTAGCAGATCTGGCTGACACATACTTGGACAATCTTCTTTTGCATCTCATACCATTTCATATTTATACTTGATCTTGAAACATGGCAAGTGTCAAATTACTTTAAATCAGGACCCTACTAAAACTGAAGATATGACTCAAGTTAATTTTTAAATGGACTCTCTGCTTGTTAGAGTATGTTTCTCTTTTGAAGGTACTACTCCTTTGCTACACAGAACAAAATGACTGCTAAAGAAAAAAGGAAAAAGCCCTCAGAACAATTCCCCATTTTTCCTTGAATGCTTAAATAATATTTTAAACATGTTTTTCTGAACTGAAATAAACTTTATTTCTAGGGCAAACCTGCCACGCATGTTTCACTAAATGATTTGGCTTTTCTGGAGGGCAAGTCAAAGCAGAATTTGGGATATTTCTGTGTTCTTTTCATAATTTCATATTATATTCCTCAATGATTTTCCTAGCTTCATTTTCAGGACTTTTCTCATACTTAAATTAATTTATTCTTCCTTCAGATACATATGACTTTACAGAAAAAACAGAGGGGTATCAATACTTTCAGTCCAGTCTGTAACTTCTTCCATTAATCTCTCCTTATAAGAAAAAGAGACAAATGAATTGCAGGGTCATAGGTTGACTTTTATTGATCATTCTGAGATGTTGTTTGGACATAGTGTCCGCTTTCTTGTCTGTTTACCTGAAACCACTCAAATTTGTCTTTTAAGGATCTGTTGACTCTAAGCTGTGATGCTTTAGGACACTATATATATCACCAGAAAAAAATTCCTGCGACTGAGTCCACCCACCCACTGGTCTAACTCTTTGTCACATGCGTCAGGATCTGCAGCTGCCTAGAGGCTCTCCATACGACCATAGAAACCTTTAAATGATGACAAAAATGATGGCAAAGTTTGAACCTGATGCTGGCAGTCAAAGCAGCATTTGTTTAGTCTGTTCTTCTGAGATTCTTAATGGACTTCTCTTCAGATTAATCCTGTAATTGATTTAAATACACTCTTTTTCTTGGAATGGCTGCACATGAGATTTGAAAATAAAAAACGGCTTCATCTAACCTTTACTCAGAAGAATTCAATAGATTTATGTAGCCACATGTTTAAACTGCTTAGAATTATATCCTTGTACTCTGGAAAAATGTTTTCAATATGTACAACATAAATCCCTAACCTTTGCCTCATTTATGAAATGTAGACAAGAACTATATTTTTCATTCTAATTTTTGTGTTTTAGACAGTAAATACAATTTTTATAGATAGATACCCACAGTTACAACAAATCATTATAATTCTAATTACCAGAAATTAAAATATGACTGTCATGTATTTAATTTCAGATGCAATTCATTCTTCTCAGGATCTACAGACTTGTAATCAGTATCAGAATAATCAATGTGAAATAAACAGAAAAGAAAAAATATTAGTGAGGCTCAGTGGAGAATTTGAAGGAACACCTCGGCAGAAGCAGAGATGACAACTTTCTCTTTGCCCATTTCTATTGCAGTTTGTAACTTGTATATGGAAAGTAATGAGAGATCTTTGCCTCTGAGGTGCTGCTTCAATTTGCCCTTAATGAAACAACGTTGGCTGTCACCAATCACCTTCTTATCTTCCATGTGTCTTAGCACAGATTCAAGAAGGATTTGCTCCCTGATCTGTCTAGGTAACAGGTGAGACTGACTGGCCTGTAGCTCCCCAGGCCTTTCGTTTTCACCTTATTCAAAATTAGGGTTATGTTTCCCTTTTTCCAGTTGGTGGGATCTTCACCAGATTGACACAACTTCTCTAGTATGATGGGTAGTGGCTTAGCATTTCATCAGGTCCCAAGAACTTGATGTATCCTTGGGTTCCTGTGATTAATCCATCCTTATCTTTAGGAAAATTTTTAGGAAGATGCTTTTTCTCCTGATGTCCAATCCTCACTCACTAAAACTTAAGCCTGTTACTTTCATCTTATCCATCATGGATTCTGAAATATTGTCCTTCCGCAGCAAGTCACTAGGCATTTGAAGAATGTCAGTGATTCTCCACTCCTCTCATCTCAAGCCTGAGCATTATTTAAACAGTCCAGGTGTGTAAACCCATGCTTCAGAAACTGCTTTTGTGGATGGCACACCGCTTATATCCCCTTGCCAAAGGGAGTGCTCGGCCCTACCAAGCCATTGTAAATATCAGCCATTGTACTTCTAGGAACAGGATTGTTGCAATTGCCAACTTTCACCAACAGACTTTTCAGTAGTCTTTTCATTAACAGCTTCAGCTAGAACAGGATGTTTTTGTATTTAAAAGTCAGCCAACTCAGCTGTTTACCACTGATATGAAACAGGGACAAATGGCCAGGTGCCAAATCACTATATAAATGTGAGATTATGTTTTTAACATTTACCTAAGCAAAAATGTTCCAGAAAAATTACCCAGATACTACTAAGTACCATTTTCTGGAAGCCCTTCAGGAAATCTACATATTGAGGTATTTTAAGAAACATATGGGCTTGTGGGAATAGCAAGTTCAGAACAAGGCTTTCTTGTGTTCAAGTAGGGTGGAGAACAAGAAAACTGAAACATGCTAACTGCTTTCTAAATACCGACAAAAGACATTCATTCTAGTGGATTTTCCAATGAACAATCTTGATGCTTAATTTACATTCACACAGTCTCCAAAAGTCAATGAGCTCTCCACAGAAGAAAAAGAATTTTAGTGGACAATTTATGCTTTCACTCATGAAACACACCTTGTGTCAGGAGGACACAAACAGTTGAGAGGAAAGTATGGTCCAATGTAAAGGAGCAAAGATAGGCACTGATAACTAGAGAACTGCCTGATAAACCAGGCAGCTTCCTGATGACTCGGCACAGTTGTGCTCCTCTGTGCTTTGTGCAAGTGAAGATCTTTCCCCTCCCGACCTCCAGGGACAACCGATCTTTCAAGATGAGAATTCTGAATAACAAGAAATGCACTCAAGTAGAAGGGAAGGAGGAGCACAAGGGGGAAATTATTCATTGCCATAACTGAAAGGAGAAGAATAACCTATTCAAATGCAAGGTTATCTGTTGTTCTGGGTCATTGTGCTAATGAATCACCGTTTGTTTATACACTGGGAGTAGCACCTTACCAGTACAGAGAGGAAACAGAGACTATTTGTAGCAGGGATTATACCAGTAATTTTAGTGAAAACTTCTAATTTCAAAACACCTGACAGAAGAAAGGGCTGTATTCATACCTAAAACTGAAGAGACTTCTCCACTTCTTTGGACTGTGTGCAATTTAAACATATTTGTCTTAGTGCCAGATCTGTGGCCAACTGATCTGAAGCAGAATTTGACAGTGCAGACACTGCCATATTATGAACTGCCAAAAGTACAAACTAGGGAGCACAATGTTTGTGCTTTTTCTACAGCTAGAGTGTTCATTAGTGGTTTAGAGGAGAAATGGAAAGGCTGTGACAGGGAATAACTTTACTGGTAATATGACTAATTTATGCTTTCATTTCCCCTCTAAATAGCTTAAGAAATGTTACCTCAGCTATAAGCCATTTATTCCAATAACTTTTAATTTGTGTATTGAGGAAGTTTATGTTCACATGTTGCCAAAGAATCTGAACAGAGAGCATCTTTTATCCTAAATTCCCAAGAGGTGATCTCTTGTTTTGACAAGAGCAATTGCTGTTCTCTGAAGGAGACTGTTTTCTGAGTTGGTCTGTAGATAAGAAAATGGATGAGGACTATGTGCCTGTAGTTTTTTACAATTGTTCTGAAACTCGCAAGGGGGTCACTTGCATGCTTCATGCAGCACAATCATGGGGTCTCCAACTGCATTTTGCTTCCTAATGTGCAGAAGTAATGCAAGATTCAACAATATGTTCCTTCAGACCTCTACTGATTGTCAGAGGAAAAAAATCCAAACACCCAGGAAACAACCTCTGTACAGGTTATCACACCCCTGTGAAAACCAAACAAAACATAAACCTAGTAGTGAAGCAGTGCTTCAGCTTTCAGTGGCAGACCTATGAGCACTGGGCAATTAACTACTGTAGAGGGCAGAGAGGAGAGACAGGAATAAGACACAGTCTTCACTTACAACTTTGCAGAGCCACATACCTCTGGAAAGAGCCTGGCACCTTCCACCTGCCTGTACCTGACTGCTCCACAGCCCTTCAGGCCTGCTAGTTGTTACCAGGGATCAGGCTTATGCTACTGCACAGCTTTGCTTCTGAACTGCAAGCCCTAGATTTGATTCATTATTCCTCCCTCTAAACCTTTCAGAAACTCCCAAAGTCCTGGTGATCACAACAAACACCCAGTTTTAGTAAAAATCGTGGAAGAAACTGTACCAAATTAAAGACAAAAGAGCCAATGAACAAGGAATAAAAATGGCACCCAGGATTGATACCCAGGTAAATATAACAATATGTCCCTAAAAATCCAGTTATTTTTCTAAATTTGAAAAAAGAAAAAGATGGTTCAGGGAAGGGTAGGAACAGAGATAATGAGTGAGATAAAATACATGAAAAATATTTTAAGTTCAGGGAGAAACCAAGCAGAATTTTGAACAGTACTACAGAAGGCAAATAGTTAAATTATTACTATTAGACCCTTTCTGTAGTTGTAAATCTATTAAAAGAAAATAATGACATTTTCACAGATGTAAAAATTGTAAGAGAAGTTATCTAGTATGCACTTTGTAAATAAATTAGACAAGTAATTGTGCTTGTTGCTTACGGTTTTGATGCTTAAATATATTTACTATTTCATGATTTTATTACTTACTATTAGACTTTCACTTAAGTTTTAATGCCTGCTTTACTTTGTTATCATTATGGACAACTAACTTTGATAAATAGCTCAAAGAAACTTTGCCTTCCTTTTCTTTTTGGTTTCACTCTTAGACTGTCTCTCCTGTAAGACGATTGAAAAAATTAATTCAGAATGTAAAGGAAGGAACACACTATCATATCTTCATCTTCTTCTTCAAGATGGGAAAAGAAAAGACTGTATAAGACTAGATAGAAACTGAGTTGTTGATAAAGATGTAGAACAACAAGGCTAAATTCTTAGGGCTTGACATGTCAGCTCTGCACAACACCATTAGAAAATTTACAAGGAAGAACAGGTTAGGCTGAAAAATTAATATTCTACAAGGAAGAAGGAGTCTTCCCCTCTCTGCAGAAATTCCAAGGGACTATTGAAAACCTTGGCTATTTAGTCTTCCACTTCTTCTCAGTATTACTTAATTGTAAATATACTAATTTCTACCATCAGCATGGCTTGGGCTAGTCACAAAAAATAAACCCTATTTTATATCTTGAATACTAAAAGCTATTGCTAACTCTTGCAACTGCAGTTGAACCTTGAAATTTCACATTAGACTGTATATGTTACACACATTAAAGCAGTCCAGTAAATAAGTCCATCAAATGAGGTAACAAAAAACATAAGGAAGAATGAGAAAAATACAGGGACTGTCTTTCCCCTACTCTCTGAACTCACACATAAACTGGTGGAGAAGACTGGACTTCTTTGGGGGCAGTACATTTCCACAATCTTCCTGTCAGGTCAATGAGAACATTAAAAAATTAAGTCTATACTAAGAACAATAGGAAGTGACAGAGGATGTTTTCAAGCCTGGCTCCTTCTCATCTCTACGGATGATTAATTAAAATTACCCCAAGGATGGATCTTTCTCTTTAGTAACTTGTGATCTCCTAAGCATTTTCAGGGATGTTGAAGGTATTAACATGGCCCCAGAGATGCTTCCAGAAGCAATTTAGAAAGAATGTCAACTATAGGTATGATGTCTATATAAGGCATACACAACAGTGCACCTTACAGCTCTTGTTAGACTACAGGAACTAGCAGCTAGCAGAGAGATTAGCAGCTGTAGAAAGATTAGGGCATCATCACAAACAAAAATGGCTATTCCATCATATATTGGGCCACATTACCTACAGATGTATTTCTCTCAGTCATTCTTGCAGAACACCATGGGTGCACTTAATACCCCTTCCAGGTAGCAGTGTGCAACATTTCCTTGGTCTATGTGATGAAAGGCAGGTATCAGGGCAGTTATTAGGACATATATCCAAGTTTTACAAAGGACTGAGAGTTCACTGAACAAATTCTACCATTAAGTGTCTTATAGTAATGCACATCTAAAAGTCACTGAACTGCAACATAATCATGTTTAGTAGGCCAGTGAAGCATAAATACACGCATTGTTAAAATTAGTCTTTTTAAATGGGACAAGTAAATATGCAGTTCTTATAATAAAAGAACTCATGCACTGATTTGGAGAAAAAAGATCTATTCGTATGTAACTTGATGAAAGGGCTTATCTTGAATTTCAGTGTGTTCCAATGTTGTTCTATTAAAGAGTTGAATTCTACATTTTCCCCCTACTAGGGATGTTAATCAGTTCTTTGATGTGATATTAGTTGCATTTAACCTGATAGGAGATGGATTCAGTCATGCATACATGACTAACCCTGTTAAAACATGAACAACAGAACTGAAAAATCTCCCATCTAGATATTAACTGCACTACACAAGTAACAAAAGCCATGGTTTGAGATTCAGAGCCCTAAAATGTCAATAATCACATTGAGTCTATGAAAAACAAAAACAGCAAGTGCAAAGGATGACACTTAATGTGTACTTAATGAAAAGGCAGGGGGGAAGGAGAAAATACAAAATACCCTTTCCTTAATACAATTTAACCTATACTGTAAAGATTTCCAAGAGATAGAACTGTCTATTAAAAAAAAAGTGGCAATTAAGCAACAATTAAACATAAATTAATAGATGTCAATTTTACCAGGTATTTTACTCCTTGGTATAGACTTACATTGTGGAATTAGACCTCTGTCCTGTCAAAAACCTTTGATTTGCTTTGACACAAGGGATTAACTGTATCTTGATATTTTAAAGTGGACAACTCTGACTTCACTGACTGATAGAATACAGCTGATACCACTGGATACCAGTGAACTTAATCCCACTATTTGTTTCTGCCGTAACATCTTCTTGATTATGCAGAGCAGATAGCATTTTCCAAAGGAAGCGGAGCAGAGTGCACTTCCCACAGAGGTCCAGTATTTCCCAGGTGCTTTTAGTTTGTATTTACTGGAAGGAAAGAGGTTCTGTGTTCATCTATTTAGCTGATTTAGTCAAGTTTCCCAAACACTATAGAAAGGTTTAAGGATCAATATAAAGATACACATTAGATGTGTTTGGATATCCATTCTTCCCCTCTAGCCTCTAGCTGTCAATCAAAAAAGGTATAGAACCCTTGAAGGGTTTGTGACATAATGGGCATCCATCCAAATATACAAAATGGCACAAGGTGTCTTGGTTTCATATTTGCACACAGATGAATTACCTAAACTTGAGGTATTTGAACTGGTTTTCTGTTGTGGCAAACCAGATTTGTTTAATTCAGATCAAATTAGGTGGACCACATAGGTGCTCTTTCCTTTTTCAGTGATGAAAATGTGGCTGAACTAGAATATTTTCCAGAAGAATTCTTTTTCCTCTCTGTTCTTTACAACGTATTCTTACAACAACAAAAGGTTGTTAGAAAGGCCGAATATTTGTCCTGAGAGCATTACAGAAGGCTGTCATATCTTTTCCAGAAAACACCCTGAACCACACACTCCCACTTCACTCCATCAATGGGTTTCTTTCTTTATGTCGTGGCAGCTTGGGACACCCTGGGCAGGTTTTGGGGCTTTTGGGGTGTTGGTTTGCAGTTGTTGTTGGGTTTAGTGGTGGTTTTTCTTAAAGACCCAGTACAAAGATTTTCATTTTCATTGTCTTTGAGCACACTGGAAACCAGAAAGCCAAATCAACATGCCAGGGAATCTGCTTATTGATAAATAATCCGTGTTCTGTATGTGGCATGAGTTACCGAGGTTTCATAGTTTAATGCTGTGATAGTACAATCATATAATCAATGCCCCAGCCTAGGAATTAAAAGTATATTATTGGTATATTTGGAAGTATATTTGGAAGAACTAGCTTAGCAGATAGAAGAAGGTTTTATTTACTATTACTAATGGCTCCCTACCAATCCTGTGTATCCAAAGTCATAAACTTTGAAAACATAACCTCTCACCTGAAGAGTGGAGCAGCACAAGAGACCTCCAATCTGTTTGCAATACCCTGCCCTCAGAAAATTTGCAATTACAGACTGTGTAGATTGTTTCATTCTAGTTTAATATTTTAATCCATAAATTCACTAAATCTTTAAAATTCAATAATTCTGCCTGAACTATTAAATCATTAGCCAAGATGAATAAAAACTAAAAGTAGGTAATAAATCCCTTATTTAAATAATTCCAAATTCTCTCTCTTTTTGAATGAATATTTAATATTTCACTTTACCCAAACACATAACTTGAAATGCAAATACTTTAGGATTCCTAAAGTATTCCTAAAGTGATTCCCAAATTGTGTCACTGTGCTCCTGTAAGACAGTTTTCCTTAATTACAACAAAATACTGACTTATGCTGCTATGGGAATAGAAATGCATTAGGCCTTGTATTTCCTTTCCCTTGAACCCTGATTGCTGTTCCTGGTAGGCAACACTGGGCCATTTTGAGCATCAAGGGTTGTGTTCTCTGAGGTTTAAAGGAAATGGAAAATTCCACCTCCCAGAACAAACTCTTCGGGTCAGACAATCAGATTGCACCAACCTGAGCAGAACCTCTAACAGGGCTTTTGGTTTGGCCTCCAGAACAACCACAGCTGCTAACACCAACAGGATCCCCACTGATGATCACTAGGCTCCATGTCTATTTTCTACCAGTGATATAATTTGATTTTATGCTGTAAAACATGCAAGAGAACAAGCCAAAACCTTTTTCCCGAGGCATAGTTGCTGAAGAAAACATATTCTCTCTGTATTATTATATAAATAACTCTTTCAGTCCAATAAAATAAGCAAACAAACAAAAAACCCATGGTCACTTTGCCTGGGAGTATTCACAGCACTAATGTTAGTTTTCTTGTCTTGCACCTCCAAGGAAACTGCTTTTTCCTCACAGGGTGCACTGGTTGATATGCCTATTTTCTTTTCTGCCATTTCATCCCCACACTTACTTTTGAACACAGACATAAAGCAAACATACACAGACTAATGCCATGTGTTCACACATGCATGCAAGTTTGCTTCAGGAAGGGCAAGGTGTGGAGTTTGTTTTAGCTATTATACCAACAAGGTCTGTGTACCTGTAAGAGCTGGTGTGCTCAGTGAGGAAAGTAGAAGCCCCAGAAGCAATTTGACAGACAAAAATGGAAATGATCTCCCTAAGAAACTTCTTACAGCCTGATAGGCCCTGTCTGAAAGGTCTACTTTTTACTGCCAGTCTCAGCAACTCTGGAATGTTATCACTTAAAAAACACTAACCTTTCCTCTAGTCTCTGCAGTCTCAAGTGGTTTAAATTGCAGTGAACAAAATAGGTCAGGTTCAAGCTTGCAAAAAGCGATCATACCTCTGGAAACTTCCAAATGCTTATATCTGCAACACTGTTTGGCTTGAGCGAGTGAATCCACTGCAGAATCACAGACCTCCTTACTTTGTGAGCTTATTGTATCTTCCTGTAAATTTAAATTTTATCTTTATAATATAATAGAATTGAGGTATATATTTAAACTTATTTCTTATTCTTTGACCAGTGTTTATTTACAACAACTGCTGTTACTAACTTGTTGAAGCCCACAGGTCTTCCTAATTCTTTCTAATATTGCAGATTTTAAGCAATTTCTGTCAGAAAACATCACAACATCAGAATACAAAGTATTTATAATCATGTAGCAGTGAATGAAGACTTTTAAAAACATGCTTGAGAATTGCTGTCCCAATTTTTGCAAACTGCAATTGCTTCTCAGCTTGAATGTCCATGAATTTCTCTGTTAAGTTTAACACCACTACTTCTTTGTTATTATAAACAGTTGGATTATCATTTCATGTCCTGCCCCAAAGGAAAATTATATTTTCCAGTATATTTTGGAAATTATACTGGAAAAAAAAGCACACCTAAACTTCATCCCAAATACAGAGATCAAGAACAAGAGGAGTGCAAGCGGAAGTAATTTGATTTACAGTAATAACAGACTGGAGCTGCCCACTAGTTGTTTTCACTACAAATCACTGTAGATAACAATCATCAGTTATGCAACTTCAGAAGAAGCCTGTTTTTCCTGATATATAATACAGACACAAATGACCAAAGTGCATGATGAGTTTGGCAATTAAAACAGTGACACAATTCCAAAACTTTATGAGGTTTGTTACAATACCAGTTGGCATGAGCTTAATAATGAACATAAATTACAATATAATTTTACCAGTCAGTTTGCAGAAAGGATGCTTTTTAATTGTTCTCCTTTAGTAAAAGAACACACACAAAAAAAATCCTTTCTAGTTCAATTTAGTCTTACTTAATAGTCTTAATACTTTTTGTGAAACATTAACCCAGATATTTAAAATTAAATACAAGGACCAATTCCTTTCTATTCCTTCCAAAATGGAATTGTGCTCTGCATGCTGGCCCCTCTAACATGATCAAAGGTTTGTATGTAGGATGACTGCAGTGCATGGAGAGAGCACAGCAACAAGGCCTAATGGACTGCCTGTTACCCAGCTGTCTCTTTACATTTTGTGTGTGCTGCAGTGAGGGCTCAGTGCCTTCAGCCATTCAGGAACTGCCCAGCTGTGCAAAAAACAAAGCACATTTAGCATGTTTGAGGCAAATTAATCTTGCAAATTTCATTTTGCCAAACAGAGCAAGATGACAAGGCAACCAAGACCTAGCTAGGCTGCGGTCTTACTTATCTGCACAAACCTGGAATTGTAACCACTAATTCTGACCAAAGAATTATACTGAATGACTAACTGTAATGAATGTGATTGCTCTCCTCTAACCTGGACCTTTCACAATGTTTCTGCCTATCTCAGAGGCTGTTCTTCATTTATGTGTTTGGGAAACTTGTAGGAACACCTTCATGACAGCCCTGAGGAATGAAGATTTCTATTCCATGACTCCCTGAGGCCGGGGTGGTCCTCTCCCATACTTCATCCAGCAGGAAAATGGCATCTCTCCCCAACCTTCTGTACAATCCACATTCCAGATTGCATCATCACCTCCTCAGCACAGCTTGACACAGAAGTCCTTGCCAGGGCTTGGATTCCTCAGCAAAAACCTCTAAAGCATTCCAAAAACTTGAGCCAATAAAACACCTCATTCTTTTCTCTAAAACATTCCCAGTATGAGCCCATGGAGAAGAGATAAGAAAAAGCTGCCACTGCAAGACAGCACTTAGATACCCAGGCTTACAAACTCCTTCCTTGCACACAGGAGGCCTCAGCATTACTAGCTGGCAATATTTCCTCTTAGTGCTCCCAGATTCATGAGGGGGTTTAGCATATCCAGGAAGGCATTCTTTTACAAAAAGGATTCTTTTTCTTGCTAGATCATGTTGCTGTCTATTGCATAAACCATGAACAGTCCTAAAGATTTATACATCAACATGAAATGTCAGATCTTTGGTTTTATTTCTTCATTAGAGAGCTCTTTTATACCACTTCAGAAACTCTGTTTTGTCCTTACTTTCTCATTTATTCTCTGGAGGAAACTATCTGCTCCCTGTGGGATAATTCTCTGTGCAATTTATTTGGCCTGCAAGGTGAGCACGCTCCAAAGACTCCCCCTTGCAGGGTAACACCCCTTTAGCACCTTGCCTAAAAGATACACAACACCTTCATTTTACCTTGGTTTTTCTTTTTTCTCTCCTGATTTAAAGCTCCTCTATGTGTTTTCTCAAAGTACTCTTGATAAATTACTTGTGCTAATTCAGTGATCCGATTGCTGACAGAAAATGAGGTGGTCTCCTCACTAACTTACCAAATGCTGAGCTTGCACATACACTACAACTTCTAAGTGTGAGCCAAGATATCTGCTGACAGGTGGTAACTCCTCCAGGATCTGCTCTCCTGCGACCTGCTGAGTTGTTTTCTTGGCTTATTCATTTATTCCCTAAAGAAAGAAATAGGATCCCTCATAACTCTCGCTTGTTAAGCCTGGCTCATGTGTGCTCTGACTTTGGCCAGGAACCGTGTGGTTGGAGGATTTATATGAAGTGGAAAGGTTGTGATTCCAGCAAGAATTCCACATGACCTATCAGCTGTGATTTATAGGTCCCTACAATGACCTAAAAGTATGTTGAATTTTTATATTCTTTCAGTGCTTGGCATTAGAAAGCAATGCTTTTTCAGGTGATGCAAGAATGCCTTCAGACCCGTGCAGTGCAGAAAAATATTTTTTATAGTAATTATTCACTTCTGCAAGTTGTGCACTATAAAACTGCCATGACAAGTCCTGGCAAAGTGTTATCTGCCTTTTATTTCTGCTCAAATTTTTGTCTTTAATTAGCATTACTGCAGGTACATTGCTTAAAAGAATACACTCCTAGGGCACATCATTACTAAAATACATTGTATATATTTTCAGCCTTCCCTTTCACTTTGGTCTGATTGTGTGTTGGAAATTCGGTGGTGGTCTCCTACATTCTTGAACACCTGGAAAGCTTGTCAGATGCCCCCCTCTCCTAAGAGTGAGCTGATCACTATGCTCTTGATAGCTGACTGCTTTCTGCATGGCCTCTCATTTTCAAAATACAGCAAGAGAAAGAGAATATGGAACAAACACAATCCTGCAGCAGTTACAGGCCCAGAACCCATCCAAATACCCCATTCTGCAGTTTTTTTATTAAACCTTCATGAAACAATACAGAATTCTGGGTAGAAGGACAAGAATGCACGTCTGCCGCTCCTTTCCCTTTCATAAACAGTGCTCTACCTGTTAGGTGGCACATTTTCCTTCCTGTCATACAATGTTAATTCAGTGAAGGATATAGTAGAGGGCAAAGCAAACAAGCAGTAAAACACTCTGACAGCAATTATTCTTGGTAAATCATGTAAGTTTGGAGCTGCCACAGAGCAAGTCTCAGAAATACTCTCAGCCTGCTGCTTAACCAAGCATTCTCTTTCCCATGCCACTCCTCCAGAGGCCATGCAGGAATCAGGAATGCTTCTCCCTGTGCCAGTAACAGCAACCAACTGGTGCTGCTATGTTGCTGGGAAAATACTACTGGAGCAGCACATCACAGCATTTTTATCCCCTACTCATCCCTGTTCTCAGGAAGATAATTTTTTCATAATGCAGCATAAACACAAAATCTAACTTTCTAATAAAAGTATATTTACTTTCACTTTTTCATGCTTTTCTGTTAATAAAGTACACGCACACACACACACACACAAAAGTGCTTATCTATTTCAGTTCTACTACAGCTAATAGATTTGTGCAGTAGTGAGGGTACTTTCTGTTTTCTAGATTTTCAGTGCATAACATGGACTTTTCAAAAGATAAAGCAATTAAAAAAGAAATTAGTGTATGAAACTAGTTTCAAAATTGTCTCAGTCCTCCTGCTGTTCCTGGCAATTTTGATGTGACTTCCCCTGCTTTCTTCTTTATACATCTCTGTTCACAGAATGAAGAACTACAGCCACACGCAGGGTTTTCTTAAGAAAGGTTTCAACATAGTATAGATAAGAGTTTTCCTTCTGTATAAATTACATACAGGTTTTTTTTTAATCTCCACTGAGAATTACCTTTATATTAGATTATCAAAGAAGATATGCCCACTCTACCTGGACTCTGATTTGAATTTGATTTGTGTTGCAAGTGTAGTAAATTAGGTTACCGCACCTAGCAGAGCTGGAGCTGATAGCATTCACTCTCATAAAATCTCATAAAAGTATGAATTAGATATAGTCCTTCACAGAGATCTCTCTTCCTCTGCTAGCGTGTGGAAGAGACTTTCAGACATATTGGAAATGTTCCTTTTGGAATTGATTAAGATCTGTAGACCATATTCAGATCCTAAAGGTTGTGGCAAACCAGCTCATTACTTTATGAGATGAGATTTTTATGAACCTAGGAGTTACAAACAGAAGCTCAGGTGAACCCTGGCTAATGGTTTTCTCGAGTTCACTCTCAGTTTCCTTAAACGTTTTGAATATAGAAGTAAATATATTAGATTTTACTTATCCCAACAGGCTTTTAAATGCCAGGAGAACTCTATTATTGTGAAAAAGTAAGTTTCACTCAGGAAGTTTGGAATCTATCCAGAAGTTGCTGAAATTGGTGAACATCATCTGCATTATTTTGACATGCAGATCAGATTTCCTGTGCGTATAGAAACATGCTCATGGATGTTATAGAAGATAATCCTTTGCCACACAGAGCTGCTGTCTCCTTTGTTTTAAGGAAAAGAGGAGATCAAATATTTTCCTTTATTTTAAACACATCTGGACACACTGGGTCTTGCTGATTTCATAGATTCATTTTTCCAAAATAGTCTAGGAATCAACCAGAGATCTTCTAGCATGTTTGGAAAGCAAAATTTCTCAGCTAACATACACTAAAAGCTTTGGCAATTTTAAGAACTCAATCCTTGTACATCAGAGTTATTTCCCATGCTTAAGTATTAGTCAAGAATTTAAAAAACACTGTAGTTCTTGGTCTGTTTTTATGATTCTTTGTAGTTCATTAAAAATACGGTTTAGGAGCAAAGCAAAATTATCATAAAATGAACTTAGACACATTACAGAAACACTGCAGCATGTAGAGACTCAAAATATCGTATATACTCTTTCAGTTTTGTTATTTTCTCCCTTAGAATTTCTTCTAAAGAATGTTTCATAAAACCCTCAAGACTGCTCAGTCTGGTTTATGGTCAATTCATACCTGATAGATTCACCACAATCACAATTTTGGTGTCATTTCACCAATGAACTCTGAAGTTGTACCAGCGTACACCAAAGTAAAACATGCTTTCAGATCACTTGTGATGCAAAGTAGCCAATTAACAGTGGACGCCCTATACTAGATAATTGTGAAAAGAGGCAATTGCTGCTTGTTTTGGATTTGTATTTGTTTGTCTGGTTTTTTGCTTTTGCTTTTCTAGATGACAGAGACAGGAGGAATTGATGGTTATAATGTCAAAGGTAGCTGAGTTGTCCTCACACTCACAAAAGTGCAGTCACTCCATGCAGTGCTGTGCCAACTTGCAGGCTCAGGGCTGCTGATCCTGGGTGGCAGGCAACCAGTGGGGTGAATTCCAGTGAACACTTTGTGCTGCTCTGCAAGAGCTGTAGCCAGTGCAGCGCCTGAGTGCAGGTGTCTCCTGACAGTTCTGTCATGCCCTTGAGTCTTTTCCCCTCATCATCCCCCACGGCAGGCTGAGCATCCTCTCCCAGGAGTGCAGTGCTGCAGACTTGTTTCACTGGCTGGGCTGGCTACAGGAAAGGCTACATCTGTCTATGCTTAGTAGGATACTGGACTAACATCATCATTTTTAGGGAAAATAAAAAATTAGCAATAAAAAACCCACTACAAAATACCTTTCACTAGGTTAAATTGCTTTTCTTGGACCTTGGACTCCTGACATATTTTTTGATATATCATACTTCTTGATCTTAAGACTGAATTTCCTTTCTGTTACAGTTGCTAATACATTTTTATAGTTATTAACA